>NC_134096.1:121092642-121809924 GCF_000715075.1 Nicotiana tabacum | reverse complement strand
GGTCGCTAGGACTCTAATGGAAGGAATTAAAGGACAAATTTACACTATCATCCCCATGATCTTGGCCAAAATGTACCGAGCTCTAGATCGATACAAGCAGGGGTATGAGCATTTCGAGGGTTGTAATCTATTGCTGCAGGTTTGGTTATTAGAACATTTCCAGAGAGGTGAATATCGTCAAGAACTTCTGCGACGAACATTGAATGACTACATAGCCTACCATCATCCAAAAAGAATGACATTTATCCCAGATACGTTCGCGCAACCTGGAAATGCTGTGAGTTGGGTGCGTTTCTTCAGCAATTTGACTGACGAAATGGTACATTGGATGTTCGAGTGGTTCCCTAGAAGAGAATTCATCATCAGGTCAAGAGAAACCACTCATTTAGTGCTGATCGGGTTAAGTAGAATTTATCCTTATGCTCCTATAAGGGTAATGAGGCAAGCGGGAAGAAAGCAGGTTATACCTCGAGTTTATAACATGGTCCAGTACAAATCAGACTTTAAAGGGAACATCATTCCGTTCAAGTTCAAGGCATAACATATGTGGAATCAAAAGGTCATCGTAGAGAAAGACACTATCGAGCCAGATAGGTACCATGCCGGCCATGTATACTTCTACCCATCATGGTTGGTAGATGATATAGCGGGAGATGTCAAGCCAGGGATTAATCTGTAAAATAGGGTTATAGATGACGCTGCTGAAGCACAAGTCAAGTATAGGATGCTGCGCAAGAGGGTTTTCGAGTCTGAAGCTAGACATTTAGAACAACACAATGTGGATATGGAAGCCATTAGCGAATGGAAAGAAATTGCCACTAAATCAACAGAAAGATTGGAATATTTGGAACAAGGGTTAATGGAACTTGAAGGGAAAATTAGGAAGAGGCTCTCGGATTGTCAGAGTACGGAAGGCAAGGAGGGAGGGCATCTAGAAAGGCCTTACCTACTGTTGGACATGCGCAACCTAGGGAACCTGATTGATGGATCCAAGAAGGCCAAGCACGGAGAAGGTCCCTCTGGGGCTAAGTAGATTAGGAAATTATGTTCTTTACTACTTTTTAGCTTAGTTTTAGATTTTGATTGTAATAAGGCAAATGCCATTAGTAATTTTCTTATTATTGTCGTTTTAGTATGGATCTGATTCATTTTCGCATTAATGAAATGACATAATCATTGGCATCAATTTTCTCCAAGTCTATGTGTCGCTTAGGCCTATCTCGGGCGCAACGAGGTCCCCCCAAATTAGGACGTGAGTCTGTTACATGATTTTGCAAAGCATGTTCAATATTGCAAGTATTCTTTCAATATCCCTTACTGACTTGGTTACCTTTTTGTGTTTCTTTTGTTTTGTTTATTCCCATTCCCCAAAGGTTGGTTCGTGCATACTGGCATCATCCACATATCACACTAGATCCAGAGGTCCTCCACCTCCTCCTCCACCAAGTGATCTTAAAGTTATAAGCAAAGGGAAAGAAAAAATGGATGATTTAAGCGGTATCAGAAAGGACAATGCAGAGAACGTTGAAACTTCGGACGGTCGAAATACTCTAGCATAGAATGAATTGATCCTACGTCTGGAACAGAAAATATTGGAGCTACAAGGGGAACTTGAGCAGGTCCGGAACTTGGCAAACCTTTCCCTCACCCTAAACGTCCCTGACATTAACCAACAAAACACAAACGCCCAAAACTCGACACCTACCCAAAACATACAAAATCAAAATCCGCAAAATCCTCCCGCACCACATAAATACGCCAAACCTCCTCAGAACCCCAACCCTCCACCGGTACCTACTCCTCAATAGCACCATCACTACTCAACTCAATACCTATAAACAACCATATACCACATCCCTCAGAATGCACCACAACCTACTCCTGACCCGCAAAACTCAACCAATGACACCATTACGCCTAGATTCCCAGAGTCCACCAAAGCAATCCCATATATGTGGAAATTTTACCCCACACCCTAAAACAGAACCTACATATACCTGAATACGCCGAAAAGGACCTACTCATCAAGAACATGGCGGAAGAACTCAAGAAACTTACTGGCATAGTTCAAAGTGTCGAAGGGGAAAATGCATTGAGGGTTTGAATTATGAAGATTTGTGTACTCAACCAGATGTAGAACTGCCAGAAGGTTACAAATCTCCTAAGTTCGAAATGTTCGACGGGACTGGTGATCCGAAGGTGCACTTGAGAACGTATTGTGACAAGCTTGTAGGAGTTGGCAAGGATGAAAGAATCTGCATGAAGCCGTTCATGAGGAGCTTCACTGGAGACGCTTTGTCTTGGTACATCAGTCAGAACCCAAATAAGTGAGTTAATTGGGTAAGCATGGCGTCAGATTTCATGGATCGATTCAAGTTTAACACAGAAAACGCACCAAAAATTTTCTACATTCAGAATCTCAAGAGGAAGCCAACAGAAATTTTCTGCGAGTATGCTACTCGGTGGAGGTATGAAGCTGCAAAAGTAAGGCCATTACTGGAAGCAGAACAAATGAATAAGTTCTTTGTCAAAGCTAAAGACCTACAATACTATGAAAGACTGATGGTTATTGAAAACCATAAATTTTTTGACATCATGTAATTGGGAGAAATAATAGAAGAAGGGATCAAAAGCGGAATGGTGACAAATTTTGAAGCACTCAAAGCCACAAATAAAGCCTTATAGTCAGGAGGTATCTCCAAGAAGAAAGAAGTAGGTGTGATGATGGTAGCCCAAGGTCCAACGTCTCCTCTTACATACCAAACACCTCCACCCACATATCAACCTTTACCTCTTAGATACCGACAACCTACTGCCACTTACCATACCTATAACACCCAACCATCATACTACCACTCACCACCAGCTCGCCAAAACTACCAAAAACCTAGACCAAATTTCGACCGCAGACCACCCAGACAATACACCCTAATTGCTGAACCCATAGACCAACTGTACGAGAGACTGAAGGGCGCCGGTTATATCACTCCCATTCCCGTTGTTGCTATGGAAAACCCCTCCCAGTGGATTAACCCAAATAAGACATGTGCCTATCACTCAGGCATGAAAGGTCATACTATTGATGAGTGTCGTACTTTGAAGGATAAGATTCAGACATTAATTGACACCAAAGTAATACAGGCAAAGGAGGATGCACCCAATGTCCGTAACAATCCTCTCCCAGATCACAAGGGTGGAGGGGTAAACATAATAGAGACCGGTGAAGAATGGGACTCAGAGGGGTCAATTGGACTCATTCGAGAAGGGGATAATCCTAAAACATCTCCAGTCACTCTCACACCTATCATGGTACAAACTCAGGCACCAATTGAAATTGAGGTAGTCGCACCAACTCCATTTGAGATTGAAGTAACAACACCTTTCACCGTGATGGTAGCACCTACACCATCTTATAAGTCTAATGTTATACCATGGGATTATGTTGCGGAAGCAAGAAGGAAAGGAAAGGCAAAAATGGAAGAAACAAGCGCAACGCAAGTCATAACCAGAACTGGTAGGATTTATACACTCGAAAATTTGGGAGGAACGAGCAAAGAAGCGACATCTAAATCACCTATCATTGAGACTGGCCCAGACGACCTTTGGAGAAAGGTGCATGCAAGAGGATATTCTGTGGTCGATCATATGAACAAAACCCCTGCTCAAATATCCATTTTATCACTGCTGCAAAACTCTGAGGCACATAGGAGTGCCTTGATGAAGGTGTTGAATGAAGCTTATGTACCAAATAATATCACCAGTGGAGAGATGGCCAACGTGGTATGGCAAGTGTTAGAAATCCACAAGATCACTTTTCATGAAAACAAACTGCCACCGGAAGGACTAAGTCACAATAGGGCACTACATATCACTGTGCAGTTTGAGGACAAATTCATTGCTAGGGTCCTGATAGATGGGGGTTCGAGTCTCAACATCTGTCCACTAACTACTTTGAAAAGGTTGGGTAAAGGTCTGCATGAGATACGAGCAGGGAGTATGAATGTGAAAGCATTTGATGTGTCTCAAAGAGCCACAATTGGGGAGACCAACCTCTACTTACAGATGGGCCCGACCTCGTTCAATATTGAGTTTCGAGTATTGGATATATCTGCTACATGCAATCTGTTGTTGGGACGACCGTGGATACATGCCGCTGGGTCGTGGCTTCTACACTACATCAGGCCAAGAAGTTTGAGTGGAACCATTAGGAAGTGATCATCCATGGGGACAGAAGGAATCCCATTTACACCAATCAAACTGTTCTGGTCATCGAGAATAGAAGGAATTTGGGTGGAGAAACATACCATCGCATCGCGCGTCAACGCAATTGAAAAAGACAAATGGTGGAGCAGTAAGATAGAAGGCATATTGGCATGGACAGAGTATGAACCTGGCAAGGGTCTCGGTAAGAATTGCCAGGGGATCACCAAACCGATATAGCTAAAGCGTCACGGTATAATTTTTGGGCTTGGGTACGAATACACCTGGAACGAGTATCAAAATTTGTCGCCACCTTGGTGTGGTCCTTATTACCCTTTAGAACAACCAGTACCACATTTGCACCAGTCATTCATCAAGCTGACAGGATGTGGGGGTCCGAAGAAGATAAAGTTTTGGCTGGCATAAGGAATTTATTTCTGGATAATGAAGATATGGATTGCAGTGCGATAGTTGAGAAGGAGGAGGAGGAAGGCCTTATTATTCAGACCGTGGAGAAGGGAGTTGTTCTCAAAAACTGGACTGCCGCACCATCAAGGGCCCGTCGAGTTCCTGGGTAGCGTGGCAATTAGCATCATTTATTTTGAAAGCAATTTTATGAGCATCTAATACATTTTCAATATTTTGTTTTAAGCATATTTTGTTTTGAAATAATTGATCGAGTCATCGAGCCGTACTTGTTTGACGTTTTCAAGATTTATCTAATGCATTGTTATTTTTAGTATTTATTATTATTATTTACATTTGTTTTTCTCTACAACATTATTATTACCTATCCCGATGAACCTACGACTGTGACATGTAATGAGACAACGCAACATAAGGATAGTGATTCAGAGGTTCTGGAAGAGGATGTAATACCCGAGGAAATTGTTAGAGAAGTGGAAAATTTTGAAAACAAGCCTAAATCCAATTTGGATGAGACCGAAACAGTTAATTTGGGAGACTCCGAAACAGTCAAGGAAATGCGTGTAAGCATTCACCTATCATCGTCAGAGAAGGAAGAGTACATCCGGTTCTTTAAGGAGTATAAGGATATTTTTGCATGGTCCTATGATGATATGACCGGTTTGAGCACGTCCATAGTGGCTCATAAACTACCTACCAACCCTATGTGTCCGCCTGTAAAGAAGAAGCACATAAAGTTCAAACCAGATATGAGTCTGAAAATAAAGGAGGGAGTCACCAAGCAGATCAAAGCCAAGGTTCTTAGAGTGGTTGAATATCCGACCTGGTTGGCTAACATTGTGCCGGTTCCAAAGAAAGATGGGAAGGTCAGAGTGTGTGTCGACTATCGGGATTTAAACAGAGCAAGTCCCAAAGATGATTTCCCTTTGCCTAATATACACATACTGATTGACAATTGTGCCAAGCATGAACTCCAATCCTTTGTGGATTGCTTCGTGGAATATCATCAGATCTTGATGGATGAAGAGGATGCCGAAAAGACAACCTTTATTACACCATGGGGAGTATATTATTACAAGATGATGCTGTTTGGCCTAAAGAAAGCTAGAGCCACCTATATGAGGTCTATGACAACCATTTTTCATAACATGATACACAAGGAGATAGAGGTGTACGTGGATGACATCATCATCAAATCCAAAAGAAGCATATATCATATAGCAGATTTGAGGAAATTCTTTGATCGACTTCGAAGGTACAACCTGAAACTGAATCCCGCAAAATATGCTTTCGGAGTCCCTGCTGGAAAGTTGTTAGGGTTCATCGTCAGCCACCGAGGAATTGAGCTAGAACCGTCAAAGGTCAAGGTTATCCAAGATTTGCCACCTCTGAAGAACAAGAAAGATGTGATGAGTTTCTTGGGTCATCTCAATTACATCAGCCGTTTCATAGCACAATCAACTATGATATGTGAACCGATTTTCAAAATGTTAAAGAAAGACACTGCAACAAGTTGGACTGAAGTATGACAGAAAGCCTTTGACAAGATCAAGGAATATTTATCCAAACCACCCGTTCTGGTCCCACCGGAACCTGGGAGACCTCTGCCACTCTATTTATCGGTACTGGATGGGGATTTCGGTTGTGTCTTGGGACAACACGACGAGACGGGAAGAAAGGAACATGCCATATACTATCTAAGTAAGAAGTTTACACCCTACGAAGTACGGTATTCTTTGTTGGAACCCACCTACTGCGCTTTGACATAGATAGCTCAAACGTGGAGGCACTATTTCTGTGCCTACACCACATATCTCATATCAAGGATGGATCCGTTAAAATACATCTTCTAGAAACCCATGCCCCGGGGAAATTAGCAAAATGGCAGATATTACTAAGTGAGCTCGACATCATCTATGTAACTCAGAAGGCTATCAAGGGGCAAGCATTGGCGGATCATTTGGCAGAAAATCCTGTAGACGAAAAGTACGAACCACTGAAAACGTATTTTCCTGACAAATAGGTATCATTCGTAGGAGAAGATATCACCAAAACCTATGAAGGTTGGAGAATGTTCTTCGATGGAGCTGCAAATTTCAAAGGAGTGGGTATTGGAGCAGTTTTAGTATCAGAGACAGGTCAACACTATCCAGTATCCGCAAAGCTCAGATTACAATATACTAACAATATGGTAGAATATGAGGCTTGCATCTTGGGACTCAAGTTTGCCATTGACATGAACGTTCAGGAATTGCTAGTAATTGGTGACTCAGACCTTTTGGTACATCAGGGTCTAGGAGAATGGGCTACAAAGAATACCAAAATACTGTCGTATTTGTACTATGTACAAGAATGAATGAAGAGATTCACAAAGATAGAGTTCAAACATGTTCAAAGAATCCAGAATGGGTTCGCAGATGCATTGGCCACTCTATCTTCCATGATACAACACCTAGACAAGAATTTCGTCGACCCTATCCCGGTAAGGATTCATAATCAACCAGCTTATTGTGCTCATGTTGAAGAAGAAGTTGATGGAAATCCATAGTTCCATGACATCAAATAATATTTGGCAAAAGGAGAATACCCGGAGCACGTAAATCATACTCAGAAGCGAACACTCCGAAGGCTATCTAACCATTTCTTCCAAAGCGGAGGAATTCTGTACAGAAGGACTCCAGATCTAGGGTTATTACGGTCTGTCGACGCCAAGGAAGCATCCAAATTGCTCGAAGAGATACACGCTGGAACTTGCGGACCACACACGAATAGCTTCATCTTAGCTAAGAAGATATTAAGAGCAGGGTATTTTTGGATGACTAAGGAAATAGACTGCATTAGGTATGTCCAAAAGTATCATCAATGTCAAGTACATGCTGATATGATACGAGTGCCACCCAATAAACTCAATGCAATAAGTGCACCTTGGCCTTTCTCCGCTTGGGGGATGGATGTCATCGGTCCAATCGAACCCGCCGCTTTAAATGGGCACTGGTTCATTCTGTTGGCCATATATTATTTCACAAAATGGGTTGAAGCCGCATCTTACAAGGCTGTAACTAAGAAGGTCATCGCAGATTTCCTTAGGGATCGTATTGTTTGTCGATTCGGGGTACCAGAGTCAATCATCACCGACAACGCCGCCAATGTTAACAGTGATTTGATGAGATCCATGTGTGAAACCTTCAAGATCAAGCACAAGAATTCCACAACATACATACCACAAATGAATGGAGTTGTGGAAGCCGCCAAAAAGAACATCAAGAAGATACTAAGAAAGATGGTAGATAATCACAAACAATGGTATGAGAAGTTACCATTTTCCCTACTTAGATATCGCACAACGGTTCGCATATCAATTGGGGCAACTCTTTATTTGATGGTCTATGGTACTGAAGTCATCATTCCCGCCGATGTAGAAATTCCTTATTTAAGAATCATACAAGAGGCTGAACTTAGTGATGCAGAATGGATACGAAGTCATTATAAACAACTGGCTCTCATTGACGGAAAAAGAATGGACATTGTATGTCACGGTCAACTTTACCAGAACAAAATATCCAGTGCTTTCAATAAAAGGGGGAGGCCCAGACAATTCACACTACGATAGTTGGTGCTAAAGAGGATCTTCCCGCATCAAGATGAAGCCAAAGGGAAATTTTCACCCAATTGGCAAGTTCCCTACATGGTTCACAGAGTACTAACAGGAGGAGCGCTCATACTTGCAGAAATGGGCAGAGAGATTTGGCCAAAGCCTATCAACTCAGACGCAGTCAAGAGATACTATGTTTAGATTGCTTACATTTCTTCATCTGATGTAACTGAACTACGCTTGACCTAATTCCCATTTAAGAGGGGATACGTAGGCAGCCCTGTGGGTTCGGTCACATCTTAATAAAATCTTTATTTTGCCTTGGTCAGAAAATGGGGCAGAATTTTGAGGAGGACCCTCAAAATTCTGAAGCAAGTCCAGCCAACTTCGTCATACACTGAACGGTCAAAGAATTGATTTTAAACTGGGGCAGAATTTTGAGGAGGACCCTCAAAATTCTAAAGCAAGGAAGTCGCAATGTCTCTGAAATATTTCACAGTCATTGGTTCATCTAACTTATTTGATATCGCATACTACTATATTTAATAACAACTATATTTATCAAATGAATGCATATTTTTCGAAAACTTTATTTCTATGGCAGCCAGATGCTACCTAGGGTAACTCAAACAGGATCTAAAGACAGGAGCACATGCAAGGAAAAAGGAAAAAATGCGAACCAACCTTCCCCCACATAACTCACAATATTTCTTTGAATGCAGGTACAATAAGATAACAATACTCGCAGATACACCAAGACATTGCCTTGAGATTATCTAGCACAAATATCTTCAGCTAAGAAATACTTTTCCACTTGCCTCCTATTCTTTGCATGAGGCTAAGCATTGCCTCCCTAACTGCATAAGGCTAAGCATTGCCTTTCTTTGTATGAGACTAAGCATTGTCTCCTATTTTGCATGAGGCTAAGCATTGCCTCCTTAACTATATAAGGCTAAGCATAGCCTTTCCGTACATCGAGACTAAGCATTGTCTCCTATTTTGCATGAGGCTAAGCCCTTCCTCCTTAACTGCATAAGGCTAAACATTGCCTTCTTCGCATGAGACTAAGCACTGCCTCCTATTTTGCATGAGTCTAAGCCCTGCCTCCTTAACTGCATAAGGCTAAACACTTCCTTTCTTTGCATGATACTAAGAATTGTCTCCTATTTTGCATGAGGCTAAGCCCTACCTCCTTAACTGCATAAGGCTAAACATTTCCTTCTTCGCATGAGACTAAGCATTGTCCCCTATTTTGCATGAGTCTAAGCCATGCCTCCTTAACTGCATAAGGCTAAGCCATGCCTCCATAATTGCATAAAGGCTAAGCACTAACTTTCTGTACATCGAGACTAAGCATTGTCTCCTATTTTGCATGAGGCTAAGCCCTGCCTCACTAATTGCATAAGGCTAAGCACTATTTTTTCTTGCATGAGACTAAGCATTATCTCCTTTCTTTGCATGAGACGAAGCATTGTCTCCTATTTTGCAGGAACCTAAGCACCGCTTCCCTTACTTGCATGAGACTAAGAACTGTCTCTTATTTTGCATGAGGCTAAGCCCTGCCTCCCCCCTCTTGCATACGACTAAGAACTGCCTTTTCGTCAAGATTAAATACTATCTTCATTGTGCTATTTAAGAGCACAGTCTTCTATTCGCTTGCGGCTAGGCATTACCCAAGCCTTGTTTCGCTTTACATACGATCTATCATCATATCTTTGCATCCCATGGGCTGAAACATTGCCATATTTTTCCAAAGGCGTCATAGTCCAAAGGCATCATCCTCATAGCCGGAAGACACCATTCCATGGCCTGAGGATCTATCAGTATTGCACATCATTATTCAAAGGCGTCATAGTTCAGAGGCACCATTTTCATGGCCCGAGGACATCATTTCATGGCCTACGAATCCCTTATACTCCGGGAAGTAACCGTTCTCCTAACGGGAGCAATCTTCGCTCCGGTTTCCGTTCAACTTTCACATCCTGCAATTATTTCAAACGTAACCAACCGCCATCAATTACCCGCCTTTTACTCTACGACCGTTCAGATATTTGCTCAGTGATACATCCATAATGTTTCAAATTCGCATTCATGACTTTGCATAAATTCATCTGATACTATCCTACCCAAAATAACCCTTTCCGAAGCATACGACCATCCCTATAACAACTCCATCGATTTCGTTCACCGTTGGATCTAGAACTACACACGACCTGATTCCCGTAACGCTAGGGATATGTAGGCAATTCAGGAACCAAGGTTCGGCCTCCATTTTTTCAAATCACCTCATTCGGTCAAAATCGATCATCATTTTCTTTACCCGACAACTCTTTCATCATTCCCGGGTAAAGAGGGGGAGATGTTGATACCTAATTTTGACCTCACATTCCTCAAATAGTATATAGACTTTCAAAATGTCATTTTTCATCCATTATTTAATTTACAAGATTTATGCAAGAATTTTCTATAATTTTAAAAGCTTTAAAATTAATTTTTCTTGCATTTAAATTGTTCAAATATTTATTAGTTACCCTTTAAAATTATTTTTTGATGACTTAATCATCTAAGATTATTATTTGTATCCACATATAGGTTTCATAATATTTTTACCTCATTTTATATAGTTATATTTGTATTATTAGGCTATTTACACAATTTTGTAATAATAGCCCGTGTTCATGCATAAGTACTCTTTTATTACATTATTTGTGCCAAGGTAGAATTTTATATTTTCATAATGCTAAATTATTATTTTCAATCATTTTTAGTGCATAAATAATATTTTTATTTATTTATAAGTTACCTTATAAAATTATTTTTTGATAAATTGTGTGTATTTAAATAACAACCCAATGTTTAACCAATGTTAGGACCAGAATCAGCCCAATACCTTAGCCCAATAATCCCAGCCCAAACCAAACAATCCGTTATCCCAAACCCCAGTCGATACCCGTCATAATTGACCCGCCCCATTTATTTTATTTTTAATCCTGGCCGTTGATCTCTCAAGATCAACGACCCTTGTTCATTCTCTTCTTTTAATTAACCCCAACCTAGAAACCCTAACCCCATTTCCCCTAAGACACCGCCTCTATTCTCTCTTCCACTACTCTCATCTCTCAAACCTAAACCCTAGCTGTAATCTCAGTCCCAATCCGACATTACATGGAAACCATCCATGATTCCTTTCCTTTATTCCATACGCGGAGTTACTTACCATCTTTTGAATGCTACAAGTACTGGTTACTTGATTATTTATGTAAGCTGAGTCATTTTGTTTGTTTGATTCTGATTTTGTATCATCTTCATATTTCTGACCTGATACATTAACTATCAGACGCCTTGGCTTCGATTCATCGAGATTTTGGCCATTTTTGTTCCTCGTCTAAATTAGGGTTTACCAGATTTTCTCTTTTAAATTGATTTCAAATTGATTTGCATGTTTCATTTCCTTGTTTATTGTTTACTTTACTTTGTTTCCTTATATGTTGCTCGATTTTTGACTACTATATAAACCCCTCATTTTCCCTTCTGGGACTGGAAAAAAGATTCTTACTAAAAATTTGGGGTTTTTCTACTCTCTTGCTCAGTATTCTGTATTGGCCGGCTGAAAGCCAAGGCCATTAGCATCTTGTTACATGTTCTTGGTGTGAGCATTGCCTAGAGTTTATCGAAGCTCTTGGGAACTTTGACGCATCGAGGTTTCTGGGTTCTTATGGATCTTTTGTTCTTTATTGTTGTCCGTTAACTGGTAAGCTACTTGACTCTTGCAATTTCATCCCTATGTGCTTTTGATTTTTACGTATTCTCACCTCTAAAATTCCCGGCTTAATATGTTTTTCTATGTTACTTTTGGTCACGATTTTCATAATTCTACTTTGTTCTGAGTCTTTTAGCATCTAACATTTTCCTAATGCGGCTAGTTCTGAGTATGCCTAAGTCTGACTTGGATAATATGATCATCTTAAGTGTATGGGTGTCTGGATGCTCCCTAATACATGCTTACTTGCTTTGTCCTTAATCTCTATAGTGGATGTTTCATACTCGTGCTAGAACTTCCTGTGTTAATTGTGACATGTTCATCTGCTCTTTTGTCACTCAACATGATCCCCCTACCCCATTAGTGATTGACTAAGATCTTGACAGTTATCTCAACTTGATCTCTCTACCCTGTTTGAACCATTTTGCATCACGACATAACTTAGATCTTCTCTAGTAGATTAGTCTATTATATGAATCCCAGAATACCCATATGTGTTTCTATCACACACTATCCTGAATCTCTGCAATGTCTGTCTTACATGTACAATGTGTTGCAATTGTATTAAAAACCATTTCTATCGACTATGATCTTGCTTCCATGCTAATATGTTTTCCAGTTTGTCTCTTGTTCATTTGATACCTTGTCTCTTCCAGTGTTTATCACAATGTCTAAATACTGATTAGTATGACCCTAGGATGTATGCTATGCTTAATTTGGATCTTTAGGTCTCAACTAGTTTAACTTCATGCATATGTACATGATAATCTATGTATGTATGTAGACTTGTTCTTCTCCTAATTCTCTCAATATGAAGTTGTCTATGTAATACTTTGCTATGTGTGAAATCTTGCTGAACCTACTGGCTTGCTTGATTAGTTGCTCTGTATGATCAACTTTGTGTAGTACTTAATTTTTGTTCTTGTATCACTATCCACTCTCCTTACTTGCTACTCATACTATTCTGAATTCTCATTCTTAGCCGACTGAAAGCCAAGGCTATCTAGGTTCTATTGTTGGCCTCGCTAGTGTGAGCACTGCTCGGGGTCCAATTGATACCCTTGTGAACTCTGACACACTAGGGTTGGTCCTTACTCACTCCCTCAATCTCACACTGTTCCTATTCACTCTATTTCCCCATGTTATGTGTTGTGTACTTGAATTGGATGATTTAAATGGTGCAACACTTGGTGCTGTGGCTAAGCGAAGTGGTTCTGGACACCTCTATGGATCCCTAAGTCATGCATTAAGTGTGGCTCTTTGTTGAAGGCCTGGGTATGGTGTGTAAGAGCTATTGAAGGCCCAGACAATGCTGGGTATTTATTAGGCCTACTGTGGGCCTCGTATCACTGTTATGTAACACTGTTACTTTTACTCATTATTGGCCTATAATAATCTTTGTATAAATAATTGGGGTTGTTAGTAATAAGAAGTGGGGTAGATTTTAATATTTACATGCAATGGGTAGATAACATGCCTATAGGACTTGGTAATATGTTTGCTATATATGTTGTTTGATTACATGAGAATTGTAGAGATCATGACATTAGGGGGAGCACACACACATTACTTGTTTACTATTAATCATGAGTTCAAATGCTATGTCTACTGCTACATGTTTATAGACAGCATACTTATAGGGAGTAAGCACCCCTTCAACTTGCATGATTACTTTCAAATATACTAGAAACCTGCCTATAGGTATAGATGTATTTTCCTTCAATTCGCTTCAGTTATTCACTAGAAATTATGCCTATAGTATTTTTGATAACTTCATTCGTTATTGTATCGCATTGATCACTAGAAATCCTATTTATAGGACTAAGTATAAATGAAATGAGTTCTAATCATCAATCATAGAGATCCTACCTATAGGAAATAATTGCTTGTTAATTGGTTAATACTAGATCATTCAAACACTGCTTCATGCATGTCGTATGAATAATTCTGGGACTCTTTCCCTTGCAGATTCTGTTGTACCCAACTGTGTAGATCACTTAGGCATCACACGTATAGGATTGGTAACTTAACAATTAGCTTATGATACCCGCATGATTCTGTCTATAAGCTATATCCTGCATCTAAAGTTACTTGCATACTTTGATCGCCTAGAAAGCATGTCTATAGGATTCTGCAGATCCCTGATTGGCATATGTTTTTGCGTGCATTTACTGCTTAAGTGCGGAGGAAAATTTGAGTCCTCTTTTTTGCCATATTTGAAGTACAATGTGTTTTGTATGTCGCCTAGTTTTATCATTTTGAGAAGCCTAAGTTTAAGTCTAGAACCACCCTAAATAGAGGTCCAATGCCATCCTGGACCATAGGTATGGAACGGGTAGTGCACGCATAAGGTATGACTTATAATTGAATTAACGCGCTTTAGGTAACAACTTTAACATAGTAATCGGGTAGCAGGAGATGATAGTCTGTGCCCGCTGAATAATATGAGTAAAACCCCATCTTGAGGGAGTTACGAAGTATTATTTATGTTGCACGGGGTGAACCTTTAGGCTAAAAAACTTAGGATCCCCTTCTTCTTTCATATGTTGTTATTAGATCTAAATAGTTATATCCCTATATTCGCACTAAGATCTGATGTTGTAATAAAGTTCTTTGACTTCTGAATTCCCTTTGTTTATTTGATCACCTAGCTTAATCATAATCCACATAATCTTAAGTTCGGCCGGGACCCACAGTTGTGGACCTCGAAGAGTGCCTAACACCTTCTCTTTGAGGTAACTTGAGCCCTTACCCGATCTTTGGTGATGTTGACTAGTTAAAATAGAGTTATTTGCAAATAGGTGCCCTAACGCACCTTAAAATTCGTTAGGTGACGACTCTCCTCTTTTAATACCTCATTTTAAAAGAGTTGTCATACGTCGAGGCCCATTCTCTCGCGAGGAAAATGGGGAGCGACAGTTAAGACTCGCGCGTGCCGCCCCAAATCACATGCATAATTTAATCATTCTGGAGGAACTGATCACTCCCACCATCATGCAAATTCAACCATAGCTAACTGATCCTACTTCCTCTAACTTACCCTGGACTTGCCTTAGGAATAATAATAGCTCCATTCAAAACATGGCGAACTCAATCCGCACTCGTCCTGAGTGATCCTATTTCACAAGACCACATTGTCTCAAAACCCACGAACTATTTCATACCCTCCTTGTGTGTATAATCGTGTCTTCATCTTATATACCCATTCTAATGATTCTTCTATAAATCCAAAGTTACATGTTCCCCTTCCTCTCATGATACCCCATAGACCAAAGATAACACGGAACACTCCAAGCTCGATATTCAACCACACTATGAACTCCAAATCCTTAGGCACCACACCTTAACTTTTGAATCCACTAGGACCGTTATTGAGAGCCACCCTCTCTGACTTGGTCCTTAACATAATCGAACTCCAAGGCTCCACTAGCACATGAAATCCCTCTCAAAGAAGCACCCAGCTGAATCATTTTCCTTATACACCACTTCCACACGAAGCCTAGACTCTGAGTCTTCTCCAAACCTAAACACGAATCGATAAGGCCAAATATTGCACACATTCCTCAAATCCTTTGCTTAATTACTGTTGATGTTATCTTCCCTTAGTCATAGCGACCCATCAATACAGTGATAACTAGAAACCGCACTAGTTGACAATTACACAACCCAATCATAGACGGTGGAGCTGTCCCACTTAGCCTGAAGCTACCATTGTATAACCCCGGAACCCACCAATATTCCTTATCTCCTATTGACATGATCTTGCACAATCAACCCGCCAAATTCCTCGAAATCCTTCCATTAACCATTAATGAACACTCCGAACCACTAGCCACATTTATATATTCAATCTCTTATCGGGTAGCCAGTAGAATTCTTCACAGAAGCTTCGTCAACACCACGCGACTGCTAACCTGCTCACAGGAGATAACCCACATGTGAAAATTACATGCTGACTAGGTATAATTACTAAGAAATCAGTAGACCATCCTGATTCCGAGCTCATTCACCAGCTGTCAAATCCGTTCACTCCTCATGGACAAGGTGCGACAATACATTCTAATCCAAGGTCTTGTTGTATCCTTCTTCATATCAAGCAACTCCTTTCTGTTGTATTAAATCTCCCGCCTTATAATAGACAATATTTTAAATAAGTTTGTAGACCCAATAACCGTCTACCATAATTCCTAAATCACTCTAAACTTTCCTCAAGGCGTGCAACTATCCTAACATAGAGCCCACATGCTACTCTGCCACTCTCCCACTTTGGTCAAACTCACTCATTTAAGCAACTACTCGACTTCTGTTTCCTTACACTTGGACTTCTAGAAGTTTAACCGCCGCATGCCACCTCCCACATGTCCTTCCTCATCCTTCGCTGCCCCGTTGTTGCCTTAAATAAAAATTCATCTCTATAGCACCCAAACCAACAAATCACCGCTAACTCTAAACCTCCCCGAAGATCATCTTCCTTGAGCCATCAACATTAGGATTACCGATTCAATTCTGAACCATTGCACACTGCGATTTCTGACAACTACTTTCCCGACACCATTTGTAATACTCTGCCCCAAGGCGAATTGAAGGAAACCATAACACCAGCGAACTTAACACATTATAACCAATCAAGGATGATGACGCCACATCACATGCGAAGATTCCACCACGCTCAAAAATATCGAGTCCTGCTACTCCATCAACCCAAGTCTGGACATTCTTAGTTCGATTTCCTTTTCTTCGTCGGAAGTAAAATACTGAATCTCTGAATCATGCACTGAGTAACCCTTCGTTTCAAGTCATTCACTGCCCCTAGACATAGGCAAGCATCCTACCATCACCTCAATACTGTGCGATAACAACTCATGAGCATCATAGCAACTTTTGCATAGCCTCAAAGCTCTCAGAAGTACAGCTACTGTGCTGAAATGACAGAATATCCTTCCACAAGGTAATGACAATAGCCCAATCAACTACGTAGGGAGAAACATCCCGCACCACATCTGTAGTACCATTACAATTCCTCAATTCTTGATCGATAGCAAGCGCTTCACGTCGCATAAGGTTGAATGGGAAGGAAATAAAGGCATAAGCCTCAAAGGAATCAAATCACATGATGAGAATCAAGAAGGGAAGTTCTTCTAACAGCCTTGTAGCCTCTCGAAGATAAGTACAGACGTCTCCATACCGATCCGCAAGACTCTACTAGACTCGCTCATGACTCGTGAGACCTAAGTGAACCTAGTGCTCTGATACCATGTTGTCACGACCCAAAATCCGTTAAAGGTCGTGATGGCGCCGGACACCACTGTCAGGCAAGCCAACACTAAATAGTTAATTAAATTCTCATTTTGATATTTTTGAAATCATAAATTTAATTCAATTCAACTAATAAAAGATGAATTTACAGAATAGATACAATATTTTCCAATTTCAATACTAAACATCCCATATTCATCTCAGAACCCGGTGTCACAAGTTCATGAGCATTTTCTAGGAATTTAAAATAAAATACAATAACTGTCCGAAATACAAATTAGGACAGGAAAGAAAATACAATACTCTGAAGGAGACTCTGTTGGCTGCGGATCGTATATAAGATGCAGCTCACCTAAGTCCCCGTAATAATCGTGCTTCTGCGCCCACAAGGACACAAGTCAATGTACCTGCACAAAACATGCAGCAAGTGTAGTATGAGTACGTAAATCAACGTGTGCCCAGTAAGTTTCCCGCCTAACCTCGAAGAAGTAGTGACGAGGGGTCGACTTCGACTCTTACTATGGGTTATAAGTAAATAGAATAATATCATTAAATTAGACATGGATTAATTAATACAGTTGCAAGCCCATTATTCTGAAGTAAGTAAGTAGTTCTCTTATTCATAAGAATTCTCCAAATTGATTTTCCATTATTTAACAATTTATCTCAGGCCGAGAAGACAATATTGATTGTTATAATTTCCAAATCAATCAATTAAATCATGCACAAATCATGTCGAGGTCGTACGGCCCGATCCAATTAAATATTTAAACTGTGCGCTGTTAGAGGGTCGAATGGCGTGAACCATAGATGCATTTATTTACCACCGAGGCGCTCGACCTGATCCACAAATAATAATTATTTTTAAGAAATCACAAGTTTCTCATTTATAGTCAAGTATCTCACACAAACCTTCAAGTAAGTGAATTTAACCTTTTACAATTCTTTTATCAATTTCTATCATGACTAAGTGATTATATTAGCAAGTAAGGGCACAAACATTCCAAGTATAGCATGATACGGGTCCTAAACTACCCTGACAATAGCATAATAATAGCTACGTATGGACTCTCGTCACCTCGTACGTACGTAGCCCCCACAATTACGTACAAACATTTATTAAATTCACATATGGGATTAATTCCCTATTACAAGGTTAGAAATGAGACTTACCTCACTCCGAAGTTTCATAACCGGCTCCCAAGCCATTCAATCAACTCAAATTGATGCCCAACGCTTCAAAACTAGTCAATAAGTAAGCAAATCCATAAATATATATTCTAATACTCATTATAATCCTATTTACAATAATTCCCAACTCCGTTCGAAAAGTCGATAAAATCACCCTCGGTCCCACGTGCCTGGATTCCGAAAGTTTTCGAAGATAATCATTACCCATAACCTTATGAACTCAAACATATGATTTCTATCCAATTCCATAACCATTTTCGTGGTTAAAATCTCCTTTTTATAAAAATCTAGGTTTTTCATATAAACCCTTGATTTCCAAGATTTGCCGGTTATAATCTATCCATAATCTATAAATTTAACTCAAAGTGTGAAGAACTAACTTACCTTCAAGTTTCTAGTTGAAATCCCTTCTCAAAATGCTCCACAATCGCCCAAAACATGAAGAAAATGGGCTAAACATAACAACAAAACTAAGAATCATACCCCAAACCAAATTGATTCAACTTAGAAATTTTAAATTCTTCAAACTTACTACGAACGCGCCAAAATATACTTATACTACTCGGAGTGACACTACATTTTGTGTGCAAGTCTTAAATCAAGATACGGACCTACTCCAACTTCCGGAATCGGATTCCGAACACGATATCAAAAAGTCCACTCCCAGTCAAACTTCTCAAAAACCTTCAAATTTCGAACTTTAGCCAAATGACTCCAAAATGACCTACGAATCTCCAAATCCACTTCCGGACGCACTCCCAATACCGGAATCGCCATACGGAGCTATTCCCAGACTCAAAATTCCAAACGAACATCGATAACATCGAAATACACTTCAACCCACTAACTTCCACAATAGGTGTCGAAACGCTCCCGGCGCATCCAAAACCCGATCCGAACATACGCCCAAGTCCGAAATCATCATACAAACCTGCTGGAACCTTCAAATCCCAATTCCGAGGCCGTTTACTCTAAAATCCAATCTTAATCAATTCCTGCAACTTAAAGCTTTCGAAATGAGAACTTTCTTTCCGATCCAACTCCGAACTTCCCGAAATTCAATTCCGACCATACGCACAAGTCATAATCCCTGAAGTGAAGTTGCTCATGGCCTCTAACCGACGAACGACGCGCTAGAGCTCAAAATAACCGGTCTGGTCATTACAAATTTTGATCACGCATTTGGGCATGGAATTGGAATTGGAATAAATCATTTATTTGAGTTCGTATTGTTAAGGGTAATGCTTATGTTTGGAAATTTTTAGAATCCGGTTAGGTGGGCCCGAGGGTGACTTTATCAATTTTTCGAGCGGAGTTGAAATTTTAGAGTATATGTTCATGGAATTTTACATTTATTTACTAGTTTTTGAGCGACGGGCACCGGTTTGAGTTGTTAGAAAAGCTTTGGAGCCGGTTATAGAACTTCAGAGCGAGGTAAGTCTCTTTTCTAACCTTGTAAGAGGGAATTAACCCCATAGGTGAATTGATATAATGTGTGCTGCATACGCACGAGGTGACGAGAGTCTGTACGTAGCTACTAATTATGCTTATGTCCGGGTAGTCTAGGATCCAAATCATGTTATACTTGCGATTTTGCACCCTACTTGTTAATTTAATTGATTAAATCGCATTGGAACTTGATAAAGGAATTGCAAAAGGTTAAATTTAATTTATTTGAGTTTCGGATGGGTCACTTGACCGTTAATGAGAATTGGTGTTTCTTTGAAATTTAACCTCTTAATAATCTTGAATCGGTTGTTTATAAAGTATTTTTTCTTCTCGTGGAGCGGGCCGAATGCCTCGGTAGCAGATAGATGCATCTATGGTTCATGTTGATCGACCCTCGGTAGTGCACAATTTATATATTTATATATTGGATCGGGTCGTACGACCTCAGCATAATTCGTGCGCAATAATTCTTGGAGTCCAATTATAATTGAAATTGTTTCATTGGCTCGAGAGATTAATTTGTTAAATGATGAAAATTAATTTGGAATTTACTATCAGTGAAAGAATTATTTATTTATTCCTTGTTATGGAGTTTTCAGATGTATTTACATAATCCATGCTTTATTATAATTTCAGAATTTTATTATAGACCATAGTAAGTGTCGAAGTCGATCCCTCGTCACTACTTCTTCGAGGTTAGACTAGATATTTACTGGATACACATTGTTTTATGTACTCATGCTACACTTGCTGCACACTTTGTGCAGGTACATATATGTCTAGTGGTCTTGTGGGCGCGACTATTGCGGGGACTTAGGTGAGCTGCATCTCATGTTACGAGACCGCATCACACAGAGTCTCTATCAGAGTCATTTACATTCTCCTGTCTAATTTACATTCCAGACAGATGTTGTATTTTATCATATTTCCTAGTTGATACTCATGCACTTATGACACCGGGTTGTGAGGGTTCCTACTGATGTTTAGTATGGTAGTTCACGTAATTATCATCGTTTTACCCTGTAAATTCTATTTTATTTTATTTAATTAATGGAAATTATGATTTCAAAAGGAATAAAAAATGAGTAATTAGGTTAATCATTCACCGTTGGCTTGCCTGACGGCAGTGTTAGGCGTCATTACGACATTTAGTGGATTTTGGGTCGTGACAGCTTGGTATCAGAGCATTAGGTCCACTTGGGTCTCACGAGTCATGAGCAAATCTAGTAGAGTCTTGCGGATCGATACTAAGACGTCTGTACTTATCTGCAAGAGGCTATAAGGTTGTTAGGAGCACTTCCCTTCTTGATTCCTCATCATGCAATTTGATTCATTCGAGGCTTATGCCTTATTTTCTTCATATTTATTCTTGTACGGTGTTGAGCACTCGTGTCAATTGGGCATCAAGGAGTTGCAGTGGTACTACAGACGTGGAGCAGGATATTTTTTCTTGCGCATTTAAGCAAGCAATTATCGTCTTCTTACCGAAGGATGTTCTGTCATTTCAGCTTAGTAGCTGTATTTTTGATAGGATCGAGGCTACACGCAGATTGTTATGATGTTCAGACGTTGTTATCGCACAGTGTTAGTGTAATGGTGCGGTGTTTGTTTATATGTCGAGGCAGTGAATGACTTAAAATGAGGATTTCTCAGCACATGATTTACAGGTTCAACGTTTATTTCCAGCAAAGGGAAGGCAATCGGACTATGAATGTTCAGGTTTAGGTTGATGGAGTAACGAGACTTGGTATTTTCGAGCGTGGCAGAATTTTCATCTGTGATGTGGCATCATTGTCCTTGTTTGAATGTATTAAGTTCACTGGTGTTATGGTATTCTTCAATTCGCCTTTGGGGCAGGGTATTGTGAAAGGACGCTGGGGAAGCGGTTGTCAGAGATAGCGGTGTGCAGTGGTTCAAAATCGAATCGGTGTTTCTAATGTTGATGGCTCGAGAACGATGATCTTCTAGGAGGTTTAGAGTTGGTAGCAATTCACTAGTTCTTGTGCTACAAATATGGATTGGATTTGTGGAAACATTTGGACAGCGAAGAATGAGGAAAGACATGGAGGGAGGTGTGTCGCGGTGGTTGAATTATTAGCATGTCAAGTATGAAAAGAAGAGGTCGAGAAGTTACTTGAAGAAGATGGTTTAGCCAAAGTGGGAGTGACAGAGTAGCGTATGGATTCTGTGGTAGGATAGCCACATGACTTGAGAAAAGTTTAGAGTGATTTGGGATTCATGGTGGACAGTGACTAGGTCTACGGACTTAATTTGGAATGTTGGCTACTATACTGAGGAAAATTGGATACGACAGAAAGGAGTTTGCTTGATATGAAAAGGAATGTAACATGACTTCGGATTGGAATGTATTGTCTCACTTTTAGTTGATGTCAATGGGGAGTTAACGGACTTGTATAGCTGGTGAATGAGCACGGGCCCATGAGGGTTTACTGATTTCATAGTAATTGTACCCAGTGCAATGTCGTTGGAGGATATCAGCATGGAATTTCTACAGATGGGTTATCTCCTGTGAGAAGGTTAGGGGTTGCGTGGTGTTGATAAAGCTTCTACGAAGAATTCTACTGGCTATCTGATAAGAGGTAGAATATGTGAATGTGGCTAGTGATTCAGAATGTTCATGAAATATTTAACAAAAAGATTCTGAGAAATTTGGCGGGTTGATTGTGCGAGATCATGGTAATTGGGAAGGAGGAATCTTGGTGGGTTCCAGGATTATGAAATTGTAGCTTCAAGCTAAGTGGGGGAGCCCCACCTTCTATGCTTGGATCACATAGTTGTCTGCTTGTGCAGTCTCTGGTCATCGTTGTATTGGCGGGTTATTATGACTAAGGAAAGAAAAACATCAGTGGTAATTCGAGCAAAGGATTTGAGGAATGTGTGTTATACTTGGCCTTATCGATTCATGTTCATATTTTGTGAAGAATCAGAGTTTCTGCTTCTAGTAAGTGTAATGTACAAGGAAAAAGAATTCAGTCGGGTGCTTCTTTGATAGGGTGTTCCCGCGCTAACATCGCACTAGAGTTTGGCTTATATTTGGGACCAAGTCAGGGTGGGTGACTCTCAACAGTGCTCCTAGTGGGTTCAAGAATTTAAGTGTAGTGCCTAAGGACTTGGGATGTTCTATTTTATCACTGGGTATGCAGTACAGTATTAGAGGAAAAGAGGAAATAGTTTCGGATTTGTGAAAGGTCTTGCAGAATGGGTGAACCAGTTGGAGATGTTGTTGTACGTGTAAGGAGAATATGAGATGATTCATGAGTAATAAGAGGTTGTGGTCTCGTGATGCGGGTCACTCGGGATGAGTACAGATTTAGTTCGTTCACATTTTGAAGAACTATTATTATTATTATTATTATTATTATTATTATTATTATTATTATTATTATTATTATTATTATTATTATTATTATTATTATTATTTCTAAGGCATGTCGAGAATAAATTGGAAGAGTTGGGTCGGTTAGTAATGGTTGAATCGGTATGATCATGTCAGCGATCAGTTTCATCGGCGTGAAGTTATACATGTAGTTTGTGGTTGTACATTTGGGCTTGAGCGCCACCACAACTTGATTGATTTGGGAGGTATTTGATTCAAATGGCTTTATTGTGTAAATAGATTCCAGAAGAGTTATGGTGGTTTAGATCACGACTCGAGGTTTGTATTTTCCTGCGGGTTGAGAATTCAGTTGCGTGTTGTGTTGGTTCTTCTGAAATGAGCTGAGTGAAAGTTTTCTAGCCAAGGAAGTTTTTATTTTACTAGTAGTTCAGGAGTTATGATGAGTTCTGGTAATCTCGTATAGCGACATGATAGGTGTAGTGAGAGGCATGGGGATTGGAAGTTGAGAATCAAGGTTGCGGTTCAGTGCTTACAAGAATGTCACTGGCTCGGATAAGCAGGGGTGAAATTCAAATGTTCAGAGTAAGCTGGCATTTTATTCAGTGCTACCTGAGAATGGTGTTACGTGGAAGAGGCTTTGTGTATTGACTTGCGGATTTTTGATTCGTTTTACAAAATTTGAACGATTTGTGGTATGGATGTGCGGACCTTGCTACTTGAGCGGAAGGTCGTGGGAGCGTACCTCACGGGGGATTTGTATAAGTGTGACATGTTAGTCACTTGATTGTTATAGATTGAAACCGAGTATAGAGGTTATGGTAATATCGCAAATGCAAGAGTTGATGCATGCAAGGCGTTCTATTCCTTGGGTTGTGGACCGTGTGAGTTTGTTCTGAATTTGACGGATGTTCTTATGTGTCATGAATAGGTCATTGTGGGTCCATGAAAGGTTATTTTCCCAGCATGGTATGATCAGAATCTGTTTGCGGCTCGTTGATGGGTCTAAATATGGGTGTGTGCTCTACACCAGGCCGGGTGGGTTCATTCAACATAGCGTTTCTTATGGAGGAGTCTTCGAACATTGGATGTTATTTTTGTTGTCAACTATTTCATGTAATACTCTATTGTGCCATGTGGGTTGTGAGACAACTTGATTATTCGCACATGTGTTGAGGTCTCGCACAGCTGTAGTGTTATGTGAGCAGGATGCCTCTCGAGATGCAGGTCACATATCGCACCTTAGTTGTGCTTGAGTTTCGTAACATATGGTGCTATCCGTCTCCCCAGGATTTGTATTATTCCCTTGGTGTGCTTATGATTGATATTCGGACATTTCGTGAGTATAAGCACTACAGATTAATGTGTGTTTTCTTTAGATTATCATGTGCGGGTAAGGTGGCACGCCGCCACAGGTATATTTTTTAGATCGAGTGGCACGCTGCCATGGATATGTTGTGTGGATCGGGTTGCGCGCCGCAACATCATCATGTTTGGATCGGGTTGCACGCTACAACAGTGAGATGTTAAGCACGATTCTTTATATTCATTTTGGGTGTCCTGTTTCTTACCTCTGAGAAAGGCTTATAGTATTTGATGGCCATTTTATTCGTTACGCCGGCTGGATAGTTCTTTTCCAGAGTTCGTTCTTCCTTATGTGTCATATTCCAGTTGTAGCTTGTGGGCGCATTGAAGGTGTCATATGAAATCTTAGATAGTGTCTACGGTGGCTTATTGTCAGAGCAGCTTATACTGGGTGAGACCAGATTATTGGACCTGAGATTAGTGCGATCAGAATTATATAAGGCATATTAAAAGGCAAATATCGTTATTTAGTTCAGAATGAGGTAATGGTTCTTGTCAGGAGGAGAGACTCAATGATTTGTTGATTCGGTAGGTGGTTATGAATTTCTGCACATCTCCTTCGTCGTGGCAGTATTGCAAGAGTTAGAACACGACTTATATGCGTCATGAGATGTGTTGTGGGCATCAAATTCGTGGAATTTCGGTTATTGGTGTCAGATGATGATATTATAGTCATGTGAATTATGCGGTGCATGGTGTGAATTCAGTAAGGGTATACAATCATGTTTTGGTACAGGGTGTAGTGACTGATACGGTATTCGTATGTTGAAAGCAGGCCTGGTAAAGGATTTCAGATGTTAGAATTTGGCTCTAAGGCTTATTTGACTAAATAATAGGGAGGATCTTTAGAATGGCTCGAGCTAATGTGCTCAACTGGGTTGTGGTGGCACGGGTAGGTGCACGAGGTGTTAAACAGTGATTTTGGACACCTCCGGAGCAGTTCTTAGCACGTTCGAGGACGAACATATGTTTAAGTGGGAGAGAATGTAACGACTCGACCGGTCATTTTGAGCTCTAGCGCGTCATTCAGTAGTTTATGGCCTTGAGTATCTTCCCTTCATGTATTATGACTTGCACGTGTGGTCGGAATTGAATTTTGGGAAGTTCGAAGTTGATTCGGAAGGAAAATTCTCATTTCGGAAGCTTAAGTTGGAAGAATTGACTAAGGTTTGACTTTTGAGTAAACGACCTCGGAATCGGGATTTGAAATAGGGGTCGAATCTCAATTCCGGAAGTTGGAATAAGTCTGTGATGTCATTTGGGACTTGTGTGCAAAATGTGAAGTCATTCCGGATTGATTTGATATGTTTCGACACAAGAGATAGAGTTTGGAAATTTGGAAATTTATAAGCTTGATTCGAGGCGCGATTCATGATTTTGATGTTGTTTGATGTGATTTGAGGCCTCGAGCAAGTTGGTGTCATGTTATGGAACTGGTTGGTGTGATTGGACGGGGTCCCGGGGGACTCGAGTGTGTTTCGGGATGGTTTTGGGTCATTTTCCCCATGTTTTGCTGCAACTAATGTTGGTTCTGGTGTCCTTCATCGTGAACGCGTGGAGGCGATCGCGTTGGCAAAAAAGGATTTCTGGGCTGAAGGAGATTACTCATCGTGAACGCGGAGGAGAGCCTGAGGAACCTACGCGAACACGTAGAAGGAAATGGAGGAGTTGGGCCTGTGGCCGGTTGGCCTACGCGAACACGAGGCCTACCCTGCAAACGCGAAGCAGTGGGGATGGAAGTCTTTGTGAATGCGGTATGTGTAACGCGAACACGAAGCAGAGATTTTTGGTCCAGGTCTGTTTGGCCTTCGCGATCGGAAAGAGGAAGGAACTCGGCAGTGGGGTTATATTTCGGGACTTAGTCCATTTCTCTCACATTTGCATATGGTTGGGCGATTTTTGGAGAGCTTCAAAGGGAGATTTTCATCAAGCAACACAAGGTAAGTGATTCCCACCTATTTCAAGTTAAATACTTGGATTATATATAGATTTTAACATGTAAATTCATGGAAAATTAGTAGAAGTTTGAGATTTTGGTAGAAAACCTAGAAATTGGTATTGTTGGCTTTTGATCAAGCATTTGAGCATGGAATTGGGAATAAATCAGATTTTTGAGTTCGTAGTGTTATGGATAATGATTATCTTCGGAAATTTTCGGAATCCGGACACGTGGGCACGATGGTGACTTTATCAATTTTTCGAGCGGAGTTGGAAATTTTTGTAAATTAATTTATTATGAGTATTAGAGTATATGTTCATGGAATTTCACATTCATTTACTACTCTTTGAGCGTCGGGCACCGGTTTGAGTTGTTAGAAAACCTTTGGAGCCGGTTATGGAACTTCGGAGCGAGGTAAGTCTCTTTTCTAACCTTGTAAGTGAGAATTAACCCTATAGGTGAATTGATTTAATGTGTGCTTCTATTTGTGGGGGCTGCGTACGCACGAGGTGACGAGAGTTCGTACGTAGCTACTAATTATGCTTATGTCCGGGTATTCTAGGACCTAAATCATGTTATACTTGCGATGTTGCACCCTACTTGTTAATTTAATTGCTTAAATCACATTGGAACTTTATAAAGGAATTGTAAAAGGTTAAATTTCATTTAATTGAGTTTCAGACATGTCACTTGACCATTAATGAGAATTGGTGTTTCTTTGAATATTAAACTCTTAATAATATTGAATTGGTTGTTTATAAAGTATTTTCTCTTCTCGTGGAGCGGGCCGAACACCTCGGTAGCAGATAGATGCATCTATTGTTCATGTCGTTCGACCCTCGGTAGTGTACAATGTATATATTTGTATCAGTTCTTGGAATTTACTTTCAGTGAAAGAATTGTTTATTTATTCCTTGCTATCGCGTTTTCAGCTGTATTTACATAATCCATGCTTAATTATAATTTAGGAATTTTATTTATAGCCCATAGTAAGTGTCGAAGTCGACCCCTCGTCACTACTTCTTCGAGGTTAGACTAGATACTTACTGGGTACATGTTGTTTTACGTACTCATGCTACACTTGTTGCACATTTTGTGCAGGTACATATATGTCTAGTGGTCTTATGGGTGCAGAGGCGCTGCTATTGCGGGGATTTAGGTGAGCTGCATCCCATGTTACGAGTTTGCAACACACAGAGTCTCCATCAGAATCATTTACATTCTCCTGTCTAATTTGCATTCCAGACAGATGTTGTATTTTATCATATTTCCTAGTTGATGCTCATGCACTTGTGACACCGGGTTTTAGGGGTTCCTACTATATGTTTAGTATGGTAGTTCTCGCAATTATCATCGTTTCACCCTTTAAATTCT
This sequence comes from Nicotiana tabacum, assembly GCF_000715075.1. NCBI lineage: Eukaryota > Viridiplantae > Streptophyta > Magnoliopsida > Solanales > Solanaceae > Nicotiana > Nicotiana tabacum. The sequence continues at coordinate 121,782,017 of NC_134096.1, read as the reverse complement.
ATTTCATACTATTTAATTAATGAAAATTATGATTTCAAAAGGAATAAAAATGAGTAATTAGGTTAATCATTAACCGTTGGCTTGCCTGACGGTGGTATTAGGCGCCATCACGACCTTTAATGGATTTTGGGTCGTGGAAAAAGGATTCCTTTACTCCACTAATAGAAATAAAGATTTCTTAAACTATAATGAGGGTAAATAGTTTAAAATAATTAGTGGAAATATCATTTAGATAAAAGTCCATGTCTTTATGATATATGTAAATATGTTCTTATATTAATGCCTTTTCTTTTCTATATTTTAGATTTCTCAGTATGCTTATCATATCACTACGTGAAATTCTTGAGACCAACAAGTTGGTAGGACTAAACTTTGATGACTGGTATAGAAATTTTAGAATTGTTTTCATGCATGAAAAGCTCAGTGATATGATCGTTAAGCCTGCAAAGATAGTCCCACCAGAGAATGATGTTGAAGGTACCAAGGTTTATCAGAAATACTTGGGAAAATGTCTTGCTATTAAACACATCATTCTCGCTTCTATGAGTTCTGAACTCTAGAGGAAACATTAGAATATGGATCCAACTGCAATCATTGAACATCTTAAGAAGATGGTTGATACACAGTTGGACATTGCAAATTCTCCAGTTGGACCACATGTCAATCATGTGATTGATCTTATCAAAGAACTTGAGAAGTTGGGGTGCAAGCTTGGTAAAGAGCTTTCTGAAGATTTGATCTTGCAGTCAGTATATGATGCTGAATGTTTTCACTGTAAGAAGAAAGGGCATTGGAAGAGAAACTGCAAGGAATATCTTTCAACTCTAAAGGATAAGAAACAAGGTGAGACATTAATGAAAAATATTTTCAAGGTTTCTTTAGCTACTAATAATTCTTCATTGTGGGTATTAGATACTGGCAGTGGTTATAACATCTGCAATATGTTGCAAGGGTTCAAAATAAGTAGGAGGCTGAAGAAAGGAGAAGTTAACCTACAAGTTGGAAATGGTGCAAAAGTTGCAGCCATAGTTGTAGGATCAATTTCTTTAATAATTTCTCCGGATAAAGTACTTATGCTGGATGATTGTTATTATGTTTCTAAATTTATTTCAAACATAATTTTAGCTTCTATGTTGGACAAGCGTGGATTTTGCATTAACATAGGCTATGGTAATTCTCTATTTATTATGGTAATGATTTATATATAAACGGTTATCTCTAACATGATGTTTATGTCTTACCTAATGTGAATGCTAATTCGATTATCATGTTTCTAGTCTTAAGAGGAAAAGAGATGATCAAGTAAATCATACATACCTTTGGCATTGTAGGCTTGGTCATATTGGAGAGAAAAGAATTAACAAGTTGTACAAGGAAGAGTACCTTGATAAGTATGATTTTGAATCATATCCAACTTGTGAATCTTGTCTCAAAGGAAAAATGACCAAATCTCCATTTAGTGAAAGTGGAGAAAGAGCTTCTCAATTATTGGGACTAATTCATACAGATGTTTGTGGGCCCAGAAAATTCAAGATAGAGGTGGATATTCTTACTTCAACACCTTCACTGATGATATGTCAAGATATGGATTTGTGTATCTTATAAAACACAAATCTGAATCTTTTGAAATGTTCAAAAGGTTCCGTAGTAAAGTTGAGAAATAGACTGGTAAAAGTATTAAAATACTAAGGTCTGATAGAGGTAGAGAATATCTTAGTGAATATTTTACTAGGTATCTCAAAGAGAATGGGATTCTCTCATAGTGGACACCTCCAGGAACACCACAACACAATGGTGTGTCTGAAAGGAGAAATTGAACCTTATTATATATGGTGAGATATATGATGGAGTTCACTGATTTTCCAATAAATTTATGGGGATATACTTTGGAAGCAGTAACATACTTACTTAATAAAGTTCCCACTAAGTCAGTCTCTACAACACCACATGAGATATGGAAAGGACGTAAGACTAACCTTAAGCATATTAAAGTTTGGGGTTGTCTAGCTTATGATAAGAGACTGCAGTCTAATAAACTTGACTCAAGATATGATAAGTGTAGGTTCATTGAGTATCCCAAAAAAACAGTGGGATATTATTTCTAGCACCCTTCTGACCATAAAGTGTTTATGGCTAGAGGAGCAACCTTTTTGGAAAGGGAATTTCTTTTGGAAGAAAATTATAGTGGAGAAATAGAACTTGATGAAGTTCAAGAAACTAATGAATCAACACAAAATCAAGATCATGAGACACAAGTTGAAGAACCTTTATTTGATGTTTTGAAGTTGACAAGGAAGTTTCCATCTTCAATGATTGAAGTTCAAGAACTAAATGTAGTTCAAGAACAGGTTAATGAACCAGTTCCAAACCAAATTGAACAACAACCAAATCCAGCACAAGGTGAACAAGTTGTACAAGCACCTCTTAAAAGGTCTACACGAGAATGTCATGTACCAACTAGATTAAATATAATGGTACAAGATGATGTATCAAGTGAGGTTGATCATAATGATGATGACCCTAATACCTATGAAGAGGCTATACAAAGTTCTGACTATGAGATATGGAAAAAGGCCATGGAATCCGAAATGGAATCCATGAAGGAAAATAAAGTATGGACTTTAATTGTACCTTCAAAGGATATAAAACCTATAGGTTGTAAATGGATTTTAAAGAAAAATTTTGGAGCAAACGGAAAGGAGGAAACCTACAAAGCCCGTCTTGTTGCCTAGGGATATCGTCAGAAAGAAGGAGTTGACTATGACGAGACTTTCTATCCCGTGGCAATTCTCAAATCAATTCGGATTTTTCTTGCTATAGCAGCATACTATGATTATGAAATATGGCAAATGGATGTGAAAACAACTTTCCTTAATGGTGAGCTAGAAGAGGATGTGTACATATCACAACCTGAAGGTTTCACATCTCTGCCTGATCATAATAAAATTTGCAAGCTACTGAGATCCATTTATGAACTAAAGCAAGCTTCTCGAAGTTGGAATATTCGCTTTAACAAGACAATTGAAAAGTTCAATTTTGTTAGATGCGAAGAAGAACATTGTGTGCACAAAAAGGTTAGTGGGAGCACAATTATATTATTAGTATTGTATGTTGATGATATATTTCTCATAGGGAATGATATACCGACACTGCAAAGTACCAAAATTTGGATATCTGAACAGTTCACTATGAAAGATTTGGGAGAAACAGCTTATATATTGGGAATAAAGATCTATAGAGATAGATCGAGGAAGCTGCTTGGGCTTTCTCAGTCTTTGTACATTGATACCATCTTAAAGAGGTATAACATGGATAATTCTAAAAGAGGCTATCTACCAATAGGCACTGAAATTACTCTCAGTGGGGAGGATTGTCCTAAAATACCTGAAAAGAGAGAACGCATGAGTAGGATCCCATACGCTAGTGCAGTGGGAGCTATCATGTATACCATGACATGTACACGTCTTGATGTGGCTTATGCACTAGGAGTGACTAGCCGATATCAGGCAAATCCTAGTGAGGAACATTGGAAGGTGGTGGAGACCATTCTTAAGTACTTAAGAAGGACTAATGACCAATTCCTCATTTATGGAGATTCTGAGTTGAAACTTAAAGGTTATACTGATGCAAGTTTCTCTTCAGATAGAGATGATAGCAAATCTATTTCTAGTTATGTATTCATCTTAAATAGTGGTGCAGTTAGTTAGAAAAGTTCCAAACAAGCTACAGTAGCTGATTCAGTGACTGAAGCAGAATATATAGCAGCTAGTGAAGTTGTATGGATTAAAAAGTTCTTAACTGAACTTGGTGTGGTTCCTTCAATAGAAGGTGCAGTTCCATTGTTGTGTGACTATACTGGAGCTATTACTCAAGCAAAAGAACCAAGATCACACCAAAAATCCAAACACGTTCTGCGAAGGTATCACTTGATAAGAGAGATCATTGAACGTGGAGACGTCGAGATTCAAAAGGTTGATGGAAAAGAAAATGCTACAGACCCATTCACTAAAGCTCTTGGCGCAAAGGAGTTTGACAAGCACAAGTGGAAATTGGGAATGAAGTACATAGCGATTGGCTCTAGTGCAAGTGGGAGATTGTTAGAGATATAGTAGATATGCCCTAGATCCAATATCATACTTGATGATTTGAACATATTTTTTTGAACATTATTTGATATAAAAATATATGGCATTTGATATTCTTTTATCATAGTTATTATTAATTATTTGATTATTTAATAAGATACTTGATTAAATTTTGAGACTTACCATCGTGATGGAGATCATGATAATGAGAGTGAGGTTTCTTATAATTTAATCTAATTATTGTTCTTAATCGTAGGATTATTAATTTGGACATTAGTAATCCGGTTAGATCAATATTTATGTGATCGTCTTTATGGGATAAAGATTAGTTGATCTCATTAACTAAATCGCATGGATAGATGATGCATATAGAGATATGATTATTGAACCGACTCATTAGATAATTCCTAATGGTTAGAATTACCATAAACTATCAATAGGATATTCTCTTGAAGAATGTGATGTAAGAGTTTCCTTTGATCTGAGATCGTCATAGTAATTGACAAGTTATTTATTGTACTTTGATACTAGACACTTATGGCCCTAGGACAATAATTGAAAGGACATTGGGTATGATTAAATGCTTGTAGAATTAGTGATTGATCAAGATGGAATCTGTCAACTCTTGGTAATGAGTTTAAGCTCCATGTTGAAATGAATTATAAACGACCAAACTAAGACCTTGGCTAGGGAAATTGAATGAAAGAAGAAAAGAGTTTCTTAGGTCATTCAATGGTCGATTATATTTGACAGTAGAACCATATCCTAGGGTGATCCAAAGTTATAAGGACAAAAGGAATTACTACATTATTCTTCTACTGGTTCTTGAGAGTAAGTTGTATACTTCATTTTATCCGTCGTTAGGGAGTGTTGCTAGACGCCACCCGTGATTAGTATATTGATGTGATCAATTTACTAGCGGCTTAATATTGAACCTATGGGTCGCACACTAACGAGTATTCTAATCTTTGCTAAAGGATTAATTAACTTATTATTTGACAATTGAATTAAAGAATTTAATTAGTCAAATAAATAAAGTTATTAGTCCATGTGAAATATTATTATACTTTTTGCTAGCACATGGAATATAATTAATATTGTGAACAAATCAAAATTTTTTATTTGAAATTGAAAATTAAATTATATCTCTTGATTGAAATATATATATATAGTCCAATTTAGAATTGGACTCACGTATAAAGTCCAAAAAAGGGACGTGACGATCACGCAATTCCCATTAGGAATGGGGTTCTTTTTTCTTTTTCGGGGCAACAAAGTATGCATTAACCAAACCCAACAGTCAATGGTACAAAACCAGATGAAGCCTCGTTGACAATCCAAACGGGAAAGTTGTCAAACCAAGAGACTTCACTAAGTAGTGAGAAAGAAAATTTAGCTAACTTATGGCTACAAGTATTAAACCCTCTACTAAGATACTTAAAAAATACATCAATCAGTTGTTGCTGAAGCGCCCAAATATCTTCGCAAACAGTATTAATCTCCCATGAAGGACCTCCGCTTCCATTAAGCATTTGAACCATTGTTAAAGAATCAGACAAAATATGTATATTCTTTAATTCACACTTTACCGTCAGTTGAATTGCTTTTTTTATTGCCAACGCTTCAACTATTATGGCTTTTTCAATAAAATAAATTGGACTACCATAGTCATAAAACACGTCACCATTAACCTTTAAGGCTACCATTAGGAATGGGATTCGAATTTCCAATTATAAGAATTATGGAAAAGGCCAACTAGTGAATTGGTCTTCACGTGAGTAACGACCTTGGTCTTTTCCTTTAACCTAAAGGGAAAGGATTGGTGTCCGTATACATATACTTCACCCAATTAATCGTGGCTAAGTGAGTTATTCTAAGATGCCCCAAAACCAAGAAATATTCTTGACAAGAATTCTTGTTCTTTTTATTTTAAGTTGAAGTTTTTTAGAAAAATTTTAACACAATATTTTCATTCAATTTGTTCGTGAGTTTCATTAATTAAAAAGTTGATAAAAAAGATCGGACTCGATGTGGATATGCATAAAATTTTTGTACTATCGAAGAATTTTTGAAACGAGACTCTCTTCACCAGGTACGTCTTAGATCCAATCTTTGACATGTAAATAAATTTTAAACACGAAAAAATCTGTCTAAAATTATTATTATCTTTCGCCGTGTGTTAAGAAAATCTATATGCTATCCTTTACTTAATACATTACATTCCAAACGTGAATGGTCAGTTGATCTTACACTTTGATAAATACGACGTCAAAGCAGCTCACACGACATTTTTAATGAACAAAAGTAGTAGTCTTTATAGCCTCACAACTAATTAAAATACACGACTTATAACACACATGAAAAAACAAAGAGCAGGCTGCTATACATGACAAAACAAATTAAAGCATCAAACCTTTTTTTTGGTTCAAAAACTAGAACTCCTAGAAAACAAATTCATCAAACTAGAATTATCCAACCATACACCCAAACATGCTTTTTTTTTCCCATCAGTTGGCAAAAGAAAAAACCTAATAGACCAAGTTATTAGTTGTTATGCTCGTGATCCCTCTTCTTTCCCCATTGTTTCAAAGAAAGCCTAATCTTCTTGGCTGCTGCTAAGTATTCCACCGCCTGAGCCGGTATAAGTATGCTCACAATTTGCTTCAGTGTCTTCATCCTCAACTTATCAGCTTCTTCCATTACTGTTGCCATATTGTGGCTATGCTTATCAAAATCTTCATCTGCATTCTCATGATCTTTCATCATCTTGCTGGCTAATGGCTGGTCGACTATGTCTTCTTGCAAGCTAGCCAATTTTGAACAAAGCTTCCTCTCTTCTTGAATCGTCTTTGTCTGCAGCTTGTCGATTACGGTCATTTGTGCCGTCGTTAACCCGTGAAATTCGCCAGTTTTGATCCCCTGAAGGAACTCAGTGAGATGAGACTCAATTTCCATTACGCTGAGAGCGTAAATAAGACGTATAAAAGAAGATGGTATGCAGCCACCGATCATAGGACTGAGTTCTCCAATGGAGTGCATGCAGATGCGGATTCAGGATTTAAACCCTATGGGTTCAACTTTTAAAATCTTTAGTATTGAACTCATTATATTTTTAAAGTTATGGGTTCATCTTTACTATTTTTATAATTTTAATAATTTTTTACATGTAAATTTTTATTTCGCGTCGAAAGTTAGTACAAAGAATGGTGATGCGTCCTTTTGAGCTAGGCGGCTACGATTGTTACAGTAGTCTTGGAAGTTGTTTATTATCTTTTCAATGAGTTGTTTGAGTTTATGTTCATCTTTGACGCCGTTTTTAACCTGAGCTGCAGCTTGTTCAAGTTCTATTAGTTCTTCATGTTGAAGATTCAACCAAGATTCGTGTAGGCATTCCTCCTCCTTTCGATCACTGTTGTTTGAACTTGACATTTCTTTTCTCAAGAGTACGTTGAACAATGCTTTTCTTTTTTTGCGCATGGATATGTAGGTATGCCACTATATATAAGGCTCAATCAGCTGAAAATGACAAAAAGGAAAAAAGGAAAACAAATCTTGTAAAGGGACAAAAAAGCAAGTGGTATCCTAATTAGGAGCTAGTATAATTCTTTTTCCACGCTGGGATATTTACGTGAAGTTGTGCTTAAATTAAACCGCGATATTTGTTTTATCTAGACTTGTTAGGTTGCCAACACTTTATTATTTTTTTGCACATATCGAGGGTGTCATTGGCACAACATGTGTCCAACCTCTTTATTTTCTTAGTCCAAAAGATTACTAATGTCAACTAAAAAATACTAGTATTACAGGGAGTTGGTAGTGCCCTTGGCAGAGTACAATGGTACTTGGTAGCATAAGAGCTAGTACGTGCAGGGTTATTAGTTACTACTACTCGCAACCTTGCTTTTCACTGCTCAGTTAGTAATCTTATTCACCCAAAGCACTTCAATAAAAGACAGTCTGATATGAATATTACAATTACACTCGTTTAACTACTCATGCAATTAGTGACCGAAAAATAGAAAAGAAGCTCTCAAAATATATACAAAGAAAAAGAAAAAGAAAAAGGAAACTCAAAAAAAAAGAGGGGGGGGGGGGGTGGGGGGCGTGTCTATCACGTGACTTTCTTATTCAATGCATTATGAAGCTGGGAATAAGATAAGAGAGAATATTCCAAGTGAAAGAAAAGGTAAAGAACAAGTTGTCTGACACAGACAAAAGAGTGAATCTCCAAGCTCCGAAAATTGAATCCTCTGCAGAGTGCCAACCTGTCCATGATTTCACTGCATCAGAAATAACATAAAATGTCATATCTAAAATAGTTCCATTTCAGAGCTAAAATGGAACTAGTAAATGATATACTTCTCCGTCCCTAACTTATGTAATGGAGTTTGAATGGAGTTTGATTGAGTGTGAATTTTATGAATTTTTTTTGTTAAAATTTATGGTCATATGAATCTGTAAACTATAGATCATCTAAATATAAATACGAAATTTAAAGGTATTAGGTTTAAAGATGTCATTCTTCTTAAGAACGAATTAAAAAGAAAATACCATCACTGGAGCAACAGATCATAACCTGTCTTTTTGCCAATATTGACCTCTTGGACAAAAAGGGAGTAATTAATAATAAGTGAGTCCTCACAGAATGTGCTGATAAACAAGAAAACAACACCTGCATGCTAGCTAGCAGTTGCAACTTGCTCGGAAATCATGTTTTGACCCATTTCTCCTCAGTGGGAAAGATTAATATATACTCTCCTAAGTTTGGTTAGAAAACAGGAACAATGAAAGAGACCAAATTGATATTCTAATCCTGCAGAGCGTTATGTGATTATTTGGGATGCATTTGGGTTTGTTCTTTCTTTCTTTTGTTAGTAAGCGTTTCGTGCCGTTCAATATTTCTGCAATGTTATAGATTTATTTATGAAAAGGTTTCTTTTCACGATCTATGGATATTGTAATATGGCCAAATTTTCATGATATTTGCCATGACATAATATTCATTATAACAAATTTGTGGTTTATGTCATTTGCCATGACATAATATCCATTATAACAAACTTGTGGTTCATGACATTTGCTATGACATAATATCCATTATAACAAATTTGTGGATCATGACATTTGCCATGACATAATATCCATTATTAGGCCAAGGATTTCTTGCTATAAATAGAGGAGTTTCTCCTCATTTGAAAACACACCAATTCAAGAGTTTTTCACTCTTGTCTTTCTTTCTCCTCCTTTATTTCATTATAGAGTATTTTGTAAGAGAGTGAGTGTTGGGAAACACTTGTGTGAACCCTTTCTTTGGAGTGATCTTGTGAGGTTATTCTCTTGGGGTATTTGGGATTAATTAGAGTATTTACTCTAATTTTGTACTCTCTTTTGTACTCTTGTTGGTATAGTGAAATTGCTCATCTCCGCTTGTGGACGTAGGTCACCTTGACCGAACCATTAAATTTGTGTCTTCTTTATATTCTTTAATTGCCGTTATTATCAACTTCCATTGTCTTTGTTATTGTCACTATACCGTTGTTTGGCTAAATTTCGCACTACCCGGGTTCCCGATCCTAACAGACATTTATGACTATCAAGATGACATATTTTTCAAACCAAGACAGAATTGTGCAATTAAAGATGGAAGCTATCCTAATTCAGGATGGCTTAGATTTGGCACTGCAAGGAAATGAGAAGATGCCGGATAAAATGACGGACGAGGAGTTTGCCGTCATAGACAAAAAGGCAAAAGCAGGTATTATTTTAAATCTTTCAAATGAGGTTTTGCGTGAAGTTGCAGCAGAAAGCTCAGCCAAAGGCATATGGGAAAAGCTTAAAACCTTATATATGAAAAGAACAGTAGAAAACAGGATTTACTTAAAGCAAAAATTCTACACTTTTCGTATGGCTGAAGGTACCTCTATACTTACTCATCTTGATACTTTTGATTCTCTTCTTATGGATTTAAGTAACATAGATGCTGAAATCAAAGATGAGGATCAAGCTGTGTTATTGCTTGTTTTCTTACCCCAGTCATTTAAACATATAAGAGATATTAGGCTTTATGGAAAGGATAATATCTCTTATAAAGATATCAAATCTATTTTGAAATCAAAAGAACAAATAGATAGAGATATTACTGGAAAAACTAGTGGGAACCAAGGGGAAGGCTTATTCATAAGAGGTAGATCCAATAAGAAAGATTCAAGTAGTGAGAAACCTAAATCAAGGTCAAAATTCAGTGTCACGACCCAACTGGAGGGTCATGACTAGCACCCGGGCCATATTTGCCGAGCACCAACGTACATTTTATCTAACCTTCCTTATTATCTTTAAGGGCCGACAAGATCAATATAAATAGTAGACATGGATCATGAACATCCAACAATGAAAGATAATGTCATGAACATACATAACATGGGACGACAAGACTGTCAAGAAACTATATATAAGGTACGAGCTATCATGATGCCATGAAAGACTATACAACAAAAATCAGCCAAAAAGGCATTCTAAACCATACATAAGTCGACACCTGTCTATGAGCCTCTAAAAGAACATAAGTGCTACAACATTGCCGGAACAGGGCCCCGACATACCCATAAGGTCTATAACAAAAATGCATACCAAGACCACGGCAAGTCCGGAGAAAGGATCTTGCCAATAACGCTGAACCGGATAGCCTACTGTGATGGGGGAGCTGCGTCTACCCGTCTATCAGGACCTGCAGCACGACATGCAGCGTCCACAAATAAAAAGGACGTCAGTACGAATAAAGTACTGAGTATGTAAGGCAGAATAGCATAAGTAAGAACAATAATGTAAACAGTGATAGGGAATATACAACCTGTGACATCTGGGTACCTCTGAGGGCTACTGACATGAAATACATGATACATACATATATATATATACATAAACGTTTAAAACATATGCCTTTGTGGGCATCATCATCATCATATCGTACCCGGCCATAATAGGCTCGGTAAAACGTACCCGGCCATCATAGGGCTCGGTAGAATCGTACCCGGCCACGTGGAGCTCGGTAAAACCCAACTGATCAGTGGTTGCACAATAGGTGCCGTACCCGGCCGACTATAGCGCGGCTCGGTAGAGTAAAATAGATACATATATATGATGCATGCTGGACTCATTGGAATCACATTTTGAACCTTTCGGAGTGACATAAGGTTGGTATCCTTCGTACACGTTATTAGGATTAACTCTTCATCAAGAATCTTGTAAGAATCAGGAACTACCAACAACATTGATAATATAAGAATAAGAGAAGTAACATCAATATCAATCGTTTCATAAGAAGGGCAGCAATGTAAGTACTGCTAGCTTCTAAGAGTAGAGTATCTTTGGGAGCTCGTTCATTACATTATGTACAATTGGAGTCGTGCAAAAGAATGAAGGGGATAGCGTCACATACCTTGTATATACTGCCCAACCTCAAGCTATGCAAATATCACGACTCCTTAGTCTACAATAAGATAAATGACACTATCATTATCGTTTAAGCGTCGTAACTATTATGTATCGACCACAACCTATTTTACGATGAAACGGACAGCACCTCCCCTATTTATATGACTTCCCACAAGTCAATACAATCACCAAACAGCCCAAACAACATCATTAATAATCATATTGAGCCTCCAAAACAATCCACCAACCAACAACATTACTACCAAGCTTTTCGATATATATTTCACAAGTTCTAGCTTCAACGACTTAGCTGCAACTTGGATAATCTTAAATATATATAGAGTAAGAGGTTACTTACCTTTAAACAGAAAGAACAACTCCAATTTGACCTTAATTTTCTACGAAATATCCCTTCAATTCTGCCACAAGAACAAGGAAGCGAAACTAGCAATTAATTCGGGTTTTTCGGCACTAGAATTACTTTAGAAGACTTGAAATCACCTAGGGTTGATATTAAAAACTTGAAGGTGTATTTACAGGACATAAAACACTTAAAACAACCTCCCACACGAGCTGGAACAACACAAAAATCAGCAACAACAAGAAGAACAAGAAACTTACTAGCGCCACGGGATTCCCGACATTTGATTTGTGTTGTTTGCCCTTTGTTTGGGTCTTGGATCATGAGAGAACCTTGAGAGAATGTTTTTAGGGTTATAAGGTCTGAATATACTGAAAAATAATGACTTAAAACGGGGTTGAGTTATCTTATATATGTCCAAATGTCTTAAACCGCCTTTGTGGGCCCCATAGAGAGCAGCTTGGCGCACTCTCGCGAAAACGCGAATATCTCTCTATTCCGAGATCGTATCGATGAACGGTTTAATGCGTTGGAAACTAGACTCATAGATCTTCAATTTGATAGGTAGATCACCCCATAATTCCAAGCACATTGGGAGTAAAATGCAGTAACATTTGACCTAAAGTTTAAGTAAAATTATAAACCTAAGTTGCGACAACTTTTATCGACTTTTATTTCATAACTCGCTTGACTTCAAGACTTATGATGCGGATATTATATGATTCAAATACATTAAAACAAGACCTCTTGGGACAGTTAATCACCTCTAGTGTTATCCGAAAATACGGGTTACAACATCCTTGATTAGCTTAACTTCAAATACTTGTTAACCACTCTTATACACCCTTGTATCGTTTAAGACCAATAGGATTAACTTATTATCATCTCAAAGATAATCTCTTCTTGGATTTACGTCGACTACCTTATGGCGTGATCTATGATATGCGAATTTGGGTTGTAACATCCTCTCCCCCTTAGGAACATTCGTCCTCGAATGTAAGGGTTTATGGGGTGTCTAACTCATCGTGGATTCCGACGGAGATTTCCGGCTGAGTTTCCCTTATAAAATGGACACTAGCCAAACTTGCAAGCAGTTAAACCCAACCTATGGCCATACAAGACTATACAAAGCATTATGGATATGTACATTATCTGCATATCACCATTTTGTATTAAAAAAAGAGTATTCACAAGCTATTGCTTATCTCATAGAGCCGTTTCACCTTATAATGCGTCCTTCTTTCCCCCGGCATCCTCGTTATCTTCACTCTGGAATAGGTAAGGGTATTTAGACTTCATCTCCTCTTCTGCTTCCCATGTCATTTCTTCTATATTCTTGTTCCTCCATAATACTTTCACGGAAGCTACATCCTTTGTTCTCAGCTTGCGGACTTGTCGATCTAATATAGCCACTGGCACTTCATCATATGATAGATCCTTTGTAACTTGTACTTCTTTGATAGGGACGACCCGATAAGGGTCTCCAATACATTTCCTCAACATAGATACATGGAATACCGGGTGGACAAATTCCAATTCAGATGGCAATTCTAACTCGTAAGCAACCTGTCCAATTCGTCGAAGAATTTTGTACGGCCCAATATACTGTGGACTCAACTTACCCTTCTTCCCAAAACGCATAACACCCTTCATCGGCGAGATCTTCAGGAAAACCCAATCACCAACCTCAAATTCCAGATCACGACGTCGGACGTCGGAATAAGACTTTTGCCTACTTTGTGCCATCCTCAGTCGCTCTTGTATCACTTTCACCTTCTCAATGGCTTGGTGAATCAAATCTGGCCCATATAATTCTGTCTCACCGACTTCGAACCATCCAACTGGTGATCTACATCTCCTCCCATACAGTGCCTCATACGGGGCCATTTTAATACTGAAATGGTAGCTATTATTGTAGGCAAATTCTATAAGTGCCAGATGGTCATCCCAATTCCCCTTGAAATCTAGAACACATGCTCATAGCATATCTTCAAGCGTCTGGATGGTACGTTCAGCCTGTCCGTCAGTCTGCGGATGGAATGCAGTGCTGAGATTTACTTGTATGCCTAAACCTTTTTGAAAAGACCTCCAAAAGTTAGACGTAAATTGAGCTCCTCGGTCTGATATAATAGATACCGGCACACCATGAAGCCTAACAATCTCCTTGATATACAACTTCGCATAATCTTCAGCCGTGTAAGTTGTCTTAACTGGTAGAAAATGGGCAGATTTTGTAAGTCGATCAACTATCACCCAGATGGAGTCAAACTTATGATAAGAGCGAGGTAATCCAATAATGAAGTCCATATTAATCACCTCCCATTTCCAGGTCGGAATCTCTATATTCTGAATCAATCCACTAGGTTTCTGATGCTCGATCTTTACTTGTTGACAATTAGGACACTGGGCTACAAATTCTGCAATAGACTTCTTCATGTTATCCCACCAATATTGCTCCTTAACGTCATGATACATCTTTGTCGAGCCAGGATGGATAGAATATCGGGACTGGTGAATCTCAATCATAATCTTCTCTCGCAACCCTGCCACACTAGGTACACATAATCGGCCCTGGTATCTCAGTGTCCCATCTCCTCCGATCTTGAAAGCTGTAATCTTACACTGCTGAATTCCCTCTCTCAATCTTACTAAGGTAGGATCTTCATATTGCCGTGCTTTTACCTCGGCTACCAAAGATGATTCTGCTGTATTCTGTACAGTAACACCTCTGTCATCAGAGTCCAACAATCTGATTCTCATATTGGCCAGCTGGTGAAGCTCTTTGGTCAACCCTTGTCTACCTGCCTCAATATGTATTAAGATTCCCATTGACTTACGGCTGAGAGCGTCTACCATAACATTGGCTTTACCGAGATGGTACAATATCTCGACGTCGTAGTTTTTCAGTAATTCAAGCCACCTACGCTGCCTCAAATTCAACTCCTTCTGCTTGAAGATGTATTGTAAACTCTTGTGATCTGTGTAGATGTCAACATGGACGCCGTATATGTAGTGTCATCATATCTTCAAAGCATATATTACTGCAGCCAATTCCAAATCATGAGTCGGGTAATTCTTTTCATGCTTCTTTAATTGTCTTGATGCATAAGCAATCACCTTCCCACGTTGCATCAATACGCACCCCAAACCTATACCTGAGGCATCACAATATACCACATAACTTTCTGTTCCTTCTGGGAGAGTGAGCATTGGCGCGGATGTCAATCGATTCTTTAGCTCCTGAAAACTATGTTCACAAGCATCAGACCACTGGAACTTGGTAGTTTTCTATGTTAACTTAGTCAATGGTGCTGATATAGAGGAAAACTCTTCTACAAACCGCCTATAATATCCTGTTAGCCCCAGGAAGCTGCGAACTTCTGACGGTGTTGTAGGTCTCGGCCAATTCTTCACTGCATCGATCTTCTGAGTGTTGACACTAATACCCTCATCAGATATCACATGGCCAAGGAATGCTACTGAGTTCAGCAAGAATTCACATTTAGAGAGCTTAGCATATAACTTATGATCCTGAAGGGTCTGGGCATAAGCCTGAATACGGGAAATATCCATGCCCTCTACCAAGGAGGCTGTTGTACACTCATTTATCAGATGTGGTCCCAACCCGTTCACGAACAGGTGCACCCTATCACTCATCTCGGCCACCATATGGGGAGTATACCTTGCTAAAGAATCAAACTGTATACTATACTCTCGTACATTCATATTACCCTGTCGAAGGTTCAAGAACTTATCAGCTCTAGCTCGTCGTATCTCAGCTGGCAAGTAGTGACGAAGAAAGGCCTCAGAAAATTCCTTCCACACGGCTGGAGGAGCATTCAGACCCCTAGATCTCTCCCAACTATCATACCATAAAATCGCTAAATCCTGTAACCGATAAGAAGCCAACTCTACTGCCTCCGTATCACTAGCATGCATAACCCGCAATGTACAATGAACCTGATCAATAAATGTTTGCGGGTCCTCCTTGGGGTCTGATCCGGTAAACACTGGAGGGTCTAGATTAATAAAATCACGAACTCTCGCACTAACCGGTTTATCAGCAGCACCGGTATTCTGCCTCTGAGCCTGAGCAGCTACCAAGCTAGTCAACAATTGCACCGCACTGCGCATATCATGGTCTGTAGTGCCAGACGGAGGAACTGGATGTACTGGGTGCCTCCTAATATCCTCGGGAGGAGACAGAGAGGTATGAGATGGCATCTCACTCTGAGCCTCACTTTGGCCTGCTCTGGCTGGAGGCACCTGAATGTTACCCTCTCCCACAGCTGTATCAAGCCGTTTACTAATCACTTGCTTCCTAGTCAAAGGCATCGCTAAAAGAAAACAAGGTGAATATTAGATATGAACACTTACTACTCAACTCTACGCACGATCTAGATTCAGGAAGAAGGTAACAACCCTAGATGTCACGTAGCCTCCTGATTATAAATGTGGCGCGCTACACATCCATAATCAAAACTCTACTAGACACGGCTCATAGACAACCCCTAGGACAGACTTGCTCTGATACCAAGTTTGTCACGACCCAACTGGAGGGTCATGACTAGCACCTGGGCCATACTTGCCGAGCACCAACGTATATTTTATCTAACCTTCCTTATTATCTTTAAGGGCCGACAAGATCAATATAAATAGTAGACATGGATCATGAACATCCAACAATGAAAGATAATGTCATGAACATACATAACATGGGACGACAAGACTGTCAAGAAACTATATATAAGGTACGAGCTATCATGATGCCATGAAAGACTATACAACAAAAATCAGCCAAAAAGGCATTCTAAACCATACATAAGTCGACACCTGTCTATGAGCCTCTAAAAGAACATAAGTGCTACAACATTGCCGGAACAGGGCCCCGACATACCCATAAGGTCTATAAAAAAAATGCATACCAAGACCACGGCAAGTCCGGAGAAAGGATCTTGCCAATAACGCTGAACCGGATAGCCTACTGTGATGGGGGAGCTGCGTCTACCCGTCTATCAGGACCTGCAGCACGACATGCAGCGTCCACAAATAAAAAGGACGTCAGTACGAATAAAGTACTGAGTATGTAAGGCAGAATAGCATAAGTAAGAACAATAATGTAAACAGTGATAGGGAATATACAACCTGTGACATCTGGGTACCTCTGAGGGCTACTGACATGAAATACATGATACATACATATATATATATACATAAACGTTTAAAACATATGCCTTTGTGGGCATCATCATCATCATATCGTACCCGGCCATAATAGGCTCGGTAAAACGTACCCGGCCATCATAGGGCTCGGTAGAATCGTACCCGGCCACGTGGAGCTCGGTAAAACCCAACTGATCAGTGGTTGCACAATAGGTGCCGTACCCGGCCGACTATAGCGCGGCTCGGTAGAGTAAAATAGATACATATATATGATGCATGCTGGACTCATTGGAATCACATTTTGAACCTTTCGGAGTGACATAAGGTTGGTATCCTTCGTACACGTTATTAGGATTAACTCTTCATCAAGAATCTTGTAAGAATCAGGAACTACCAACAACATTGATAATATAAGAATAAGAGAAGTAACATCAATATCAATCGTTTCATAAGAAGGGCAGCAATGTAAGTACTGCTAGCTTCTAAGAGTAGAGTATCTTTGGGAGCTCGTTCATTACATTATGTACAATTGGAGTCGTGCAAAAGAATGAAGGGGATAGCGTCACATACCTTGTATATACTGCCCAACCTCAAGCTATGCAAATATCACGACTCCTTAGTCTACAATAAGATAAATGACACTATCATTATCGTTTAAGCGTCGTAACTATTATGTATCGACCACAACCTATTTTACGATGAAACGGACAGCACCTCCCCTATTTATATGACTTCCCACAAGTCAATACAATCACCAAACAGCCCAAACAACATCATTAATAATCATATTGAGCCTCCAAAACAATCCACCAACCAACAACATTACTACCAAGCTTTTCGATATATATTTCACAAGTTCTAGCTTCAACGACTTAGCTGCAACTTGGATAATCTTAAATATATATAGAGTAAGAGGTTACTTACCTTTAAACAGAAAGAACAACTCCAATTTGACCTTAATTTTCTACGAAATATCCCTTCAATTCTGCCACAAGAACAAGGAAGCGAAACTAGCAATTAATTCGGGTTTTTCGGCACTAGAATTACTTTAGAAGACTTGAAATCACCTAGGGTTGATATTAAAAACTTGAAGGTGTATTTACAGGACATAAAACACTTAAAACAACCTCCCACACGAGCTGGAACAACACAAAAATCAGCAACAACAAGAAGAACAAGAAACTTACTAGCGCCACGGGATTCCCGACATTTGATTTGTGTTGTTTGCCCTTTGTTTGGGTCTTGGATCATGAGAGAACCTTGAGAGAATGTTTTTAGGGTTATAAGGTCTGAATATACTGAAAAATAATGACTTAAAACGGGGTTGAGTTATCTTATATATGTCCAAATGTCTTAAACCGCCTTTGTGGGCCCCATAGAGAGCAGCTTGGCGCACTCTCGCGAAAACGCGAATATCTCTCTATTCCGAGATCGTATCGATGAACGGTTTAATGCGTTGGAAACTAGACTCATAGATCTTCAATTTGATAGGTAGATCACCCCATAATTCCAAGCACATTGGGAGTAAAATGCAGTAACATTTGACCTAAAGTTTAAGTAAAATTATAAACCTAAGTTGCGACAACTTTTATCGACTTTTATTTCATAACTCGCTTGACTTCAAGACTTATGATGCGGATATTATATGATTCAAATACATTAAAACAAGACCTCTTGGGACAGTTAATCACCTCTAGTGTTATCCGAAAATACGGGTTACAACATCCTTGATTAGCTTAACTTCAAATACTTGTTAACCACTCTTATACACCCTTGTATCGTTTAAGACCAATAGGATTAACTTATTATCATCTCAAAGATAATCTCTTCTTGGATTTACGTCGACTACCTTATGGCGTGATCTATGATATGCGAATTTGGGTTGTAACATCCTCTCCCCCTTAGGAACATTCGTCCTCGAATGTAAGGGTTTATGGGGTGTCTAACTCATCGTGGATTCCGACGGAGATTTCCGGCTGAGTTTCCCTTATAAAATGGACACTAGCCAAACTTGCAAGCAGTTAAACCCAACCTATGGCCATACAAGACTATACAAAGCATTATGGATATGTACATTATCTGCATATCACCATTTTGTATTAAAAAAAGAGTATTCACAAGCTATTGCTTATCTCATAGAGCCGTTTCACCTTATAATGCGTCCTTCTTTCCCCCGGCATCCTCGTTATCTTCACTCTGGAATAGGTAAGGGTATTTAGACTTCATCTCCTCTTCTGCTTCCCATGTCATTTCTTCTATATTCTTGTTCCTCCATAATACTTTCACGGAAGCTACATCCTTTGTTCTCAGCTTGCGGACTTGTCGATCTAATATAGCCACTGGCACTTCATCATATGATAGATCCTTTGTAACTTGTACTTCTTTGATAGGGACGACCCGATAAGGGTCTCCAATACATTTCCTCAACATAGATACATGGAATACCGGGTGGACAAATTCCAATTCAGATGGCAATTCTAACTCGTAAGCAACCTGTCCAATTCGTCGAAGAATTTTGTACGGCCCAATATACTGTGGACTCAACTTACCCTTCTTCCCAAAACGCATAACACCCTTCATCGGCGAGATCTTCAGGAAAACCCAATCACCAACCTCAAATTCCAGATCACGACGTCGGACGTCGGAATAAGACTTTTGCCTACTTTGTGCCATCCTCAGTCGCTCTTGTATCACTTTCACCTTCTCAATGGCTTGGTGAATCAAATCTGGCCCATATAATTCTGTCTCACCGACTTCGAACCATCCAACTGGTGATCTACATCTCCTCCCATACAGTGCCTCATACGGGGCCATTTTAATACTGAAATGGTAGCTATTATTGTAGGCAAATTCTATAAGTGCCAGATGGTCATCCCAATTCCCCTTGAAATCTAGAACACATGCTCATAGCATATCTTCAAGCGTCTGGATGGTACGTTCAGCCTGTCCGTCAGTCTGCGGATGGAATGCAGTGCTGAGATTTACTTGTATGCCTAAACCTTTTTGAAAAGACCTCCAAAAGTTAGACGTAAATTGAGCTCCTCGGTCTGATATAATAGATACCGGCACACCATGAAGCCTAACAATCTCCTTGATATACAACTTCGCATAATCTTCAGCCGTGTAAGTTGTCTTAACTGGTAGAAAATGGGCAGATTTTGTAAGTCGATCAACTATCACCCAGATGGAGTCAAACTTATGATAAGAGCGAGGTAATCCAATAATGAAGTCCATATTAATCACCTCCCATTTCCAGGTCGGAATCTCTATATTCTGAATCAATCCACTAGGTTTCTGATGCTCGATCTTTACTTGTTGACAATTAGGACACTGGGCTACAAATTCTGCAATAGACTTCTTCATGTTATCCCACCAATATTGCTCCTTAACGTCATGATACATCTTTGTCGAGCCAGGATGGATAGAATATCGGGACTGGTGAATCTCAATCATAATCTTCTCTTGCAACCCTGCCACACTAGGTACACATAATCGGCCCTGGTATCTCAGTGTCCCATCTCCTCCGATCTTGAAAGCTGTAATCTTACACTGCTGAATTCCCTCTCTCAATCTTACTAAGGTAGGATCTTCATATTGCCGTGCTTTTACCTCGGCTACCAAAGATGATTCTGCTGTATTCTGTACAGTAACACCTCTGTCATCAGAGTCCAACAATCTGATTCTCATATTGGCCAGCTGGTGAAGCTCTTTGGTCAACCCTTGTCTACCTGCCTCAATATGTATTAAGATTCCCATTGACTTACGGCTGAGAGCGTCTACCATAACATTGGCTTTACCGAGATGGTACAATATCTCGACGTCGTAGTTTTTCAGTAATTCAAGCCACCTACGCTGCCTCAAATTCAACTCCTTCTGCTTGAAGATGTATTGTAAACTCTTGTGATCTGTGTAGATGTCAACATGGACGCCGTATATGTAGTGTCATCATATCTTCAAAGCATATATTACTGCAGCCAATTCCAAATCATGAGTCGGGTAATTCTTTTCATGCTTCTTTAATTGTCTTGATGCATAAGCAATCACCTTCCCACGTTGCATCAATACGCACCCCAAACCTATACCTGAGGCATCACAATATACCACATAACTTTCTGTTCCTTCTGGGAGAGTGAGCATTGGCGCGGATGTCAATCGATTCTTTAGCTCCTGAAAACTATGTTCACAAGCATCAGACCACTGGAACTTGGTAGTTTTCTATGTTAACTTAGTCAATGGTGCTGATATAGAGGAAAACTCTTCTACAAACCGCCTATAATATCCTGTTAGCCCCAGGAAGCTGCGAACTTCTGACGGTGTTGTAGGTCTCGGCCAATTCTTCACTGCATCGATCTTCTGAGTGTTGACACTAATACCCTCATCAGATATCACATGGCCAAGGAATGCTACTGAGTTCAGCAAGAATTCACATTTAGAGAGCTTAGCATATAACTTATGATCCTGAAGGGTCTGGGCATAAGCCTGAATACGGGAAATATCCATGCCCTCTACCAAGGAGGCTGTTGTACACTCATTTATCAGATGTGGTCCCAACCCGTTCACGAACAGGTGCACCCTATCACTCATCTCGGCCACCATATGGGGAGTATACCTTGCTAAAGAATCAAACTGTATACTATACTCTCGTACATTCATATTACCCTGTCGAAGGTTCAAGAACTTATCAGCTCTAGCTCGTCGTATCTCAGCTGGCAAGTAGTGACGAAGAAAGGCCTCAGAAAATTCCTTCCACACGGCTGGAGGAGCATTCAGACCCCTAGATCTCTCCCAACTATCATACCATAAAATCGCTAAATCCTGTAACCGATAAGAAGCCAACTCTACTGCCTCCGTATCACTAGCATGCATAACCCGCAATGTACAATGAACCTGATCAATAAATGTTTGCGGGTCCTCCTTGGGGTCTGATCCGGTAAACACTGGAGGGTCTAGATTAATAAAATCACGAACTCTCGCACTAACCGGTTTATCAGCAGCACCGGTATTCTGCCTCTGAGCCTGAGCAGCTACCAAGCTAGTCAACAATTGCACCGCACTGCGCATATCATGGTCTGTAGTGCCAGACGGAGGAACTGGATGTACTGGGTGCCTCCTAATATCCTCGGGAGGAGACAGAGAGGTATGAGATGGCATCTCACTCTGAGCCTCACTTTGGCCTGCTCTGGCTGGAGGCACCTGAATGTTACCCTCTCCCACAGCTGTATCAAGCCGTTTACTAATCACTTGCTTCCTAGTCAAAGGCATCGCTAAAAGAAAACAAGGTGAATATTAGATATGAACACTTACTACTCAACTCTACGCACGATCTAGATTCAGGAAGAAGGTAACAACCCTAGATGTCACGTAGCCTCCTGATTATAAATGTGGCGCGCTACACATCCATAATCAAAACTCTACTAGACACGGCTCATAGACAACCCCTAGGACAGACTTGCTCTGATACCAAGTTTGTCACGACCCAACTGGAGGGTCATGACTAGCACCTGGGCCATACTTGCCGAGCACCAACGTATATTTTATCTAACCTTCCTTATTATCTTTAAGGGCCGACAAGATCAATATAAATAGTAGACATGGATCATGAACATCCAACAATGAAAGATAATGTCATGAACATACATAACATGGGACGACAAGACTGTCAAGAAACTATATATAAGGTACGAGCTATCATGATGCCATGAAAGACTATACAACAAAAATCAGCCAAAAAGGCATTCTAAACCATACATAAGTCGACACCTGTCTATGAGCCTCTAAAAGAACATAAGTGCTACAACATTGCCGGAACAGGGCCCCGACATACCCATAAGGTCTATAAAAAAAATGCATACCAAGACCACGGCAAGTCCGGAGAAAGGATCTTGCCAATAACGCTGAACCGGATAGCCTACTGTGATGGGGGAGCTGCGTCTACCCGTCTATCAGGACCTGCAGCACGACATGCAGCGTCCACAAATAAAAAGGACGTCAGTACGAATAAAGTACTGAGTATGTAAGGCAGAATAGCATAAGTAAGAACAATAATGTAAACAGTGATAGGGAATATACAACCTGTGACATCTGGGTACCTCTGAGGGCTACTGACATGAAATACATGATACATACATATATATATACATAAACGTTTAAAACATATGCCTTTGTGGGCATCATCATCATCATATTGTACCCGGCCATAATAGGCTCGGTAAAACGTACCCGGCCATCATAGGGCTCGGTAGAATCGTACCCGGCCACGTGGAGCTCGGTAAAACCCAACTGATCAGTGGTTGCACAATAGGTGCCGTACCCGGCCGACTATAGCGCGGCTCGGTAGAGTAAAATAGATACATATATATGATGCATGCTGGACTCATTGGAATCACATTTTGAACCTTTCGGAGTGACATAAGGTTGGTATCCTTCGTACACGTTATTAGGATTAACTCTTCATCAAGAATCTTGTAAGAATCAGGAACTACCAACAACATTGATAATATAAGAATAAGAGAAGTAACATCAATATCAATCGTTTCATAAGAAGGGCAGCAATGTAAGTACTGCTAGCTTCTAAGAGTAGAGTATCTTTGGGAGCTCGTTCATTACATTATGTACAATTGGAGTCGTGCAAAAGAATGAAAGGGATAGCGTCACATACCTTGTATATACTGCCCAACCTCAAGCTATGCAAATATCACGACTCCTTAGTCTACAATAAGATAAATGACACTATCATTATCGTTTAAGCGTCGTAACTATTATGTATCGACCACAACCTATTTTACGATGAAACGGACAGCACCTCCCCTATTTATATGACTTCCCACAAGTCAATACAATCACCAAACAGCCCAAACAACATCATTAATAATCATATTGAGCCTCCAAAACAGTCCACCAACCAACAACATTACTACCAAGCTTTTCGATATATATTTCACAAGTTCTAGCTTCAACGACTTAGCTGCAACTTGGATAATCTTAAATATATATAGAGTAAGAGGTTACTTACCTTTAAACAGAAAGAACAACTCCAATTTGACCTTAATTTTCTACGAAATATCCCTTCAATTCTGCCACAAGAACAAGGAAGCGAAACTAGCAATTAATTCGGGTTTTTCGGCACTAGAATTACTTTAGAAGACTTGAAATCACCTAGGGTTGATATTAAAAACTTGAAGGTGTATTTACAGGACATAAAACACTTAAAACAACCTCCCACACGAGCTGGAACAACACAAAAATCAGCAACAACAAGAAGAACAAGAAACTTACTAGCGCCACGGGATTCCCGACATTTGATTTGTGTTGTTTGCCCTTTGTTTGGGTCTTGGATCATGAGAGAACCTTGAGAGAATGTTTTTAGGGTTATAAGGTCTGAATATACTGAAAAATAATGACTTAAAACGGGGTTGAGTTATCTTATATATGTCCAAATGTCTTAAACCGCCTTTGTGGGCCCCATAGAGAGCAGCTTGGCGCACTCTCGCGAAAATGCGAATATCTCTCTATTCCGAGATCGTATCGACGAACGGTTTAATGCGTTGGAAACTAGACTCATAGATCTTCAATTTGATAGGTAGATCACCCCATAATTCCAAGCACATTGGGAGTAAAATGCAGTAACATTTGACCTAAAGTTTAAGTAAAATTATAAACCTAAGTTGCGACAACTTTTATCGACTTTTATTTCATAACTCGCTTGACTTCAAGACTTATGATGCGGATATTATATGATTCAAATACATTAAAACAAGACCTCTTGGGACAGTTAATCACCTCTAGTGTTATCCGAAAATACGGGTTACAACATCCTTGATTAGCTTAACTTCAAATACTTGTTAACCACTCTTATACACCCTTGTATCGTTTAAGACCAATAGGATTAACTTATTATCATCTCAAAGATAATCTCTTCTTGGATTTACGTCGACTACCTTACGGCGTAATCTATGATATGCGAATTTGGGTTGTAACATTCAGATACAGAAATGTCATGTGCAAATATTGTCATAAGAAAGGTCACATTATTTCTGAATGCTTTAAATTGAAAAACAAAGAAAAGCATACAGAAAAGAAAAATGAGCACAAAAATACTGACACTGCCGAAGCAAGTATAGATGCTGATGAGACTGAGGGAACTATTTTTTTAGCAACTAATAATAGTTTCAAATCTAACAATGAGTGAATTTTAGATTCGGGTTGTTCTTATCATATGTGTCCCAGTCGGGATTTATTTACCACATATGAATCTATTGGAGGTGGAGTTGTCTTGATGGGCAACAATGCTGCCTGCAAAGTTATTGGAAAAGGTACAGTCCGAATCAAAATGCACGATGGTGTGGTGAGAACTCTCACCGATGTTAGACATGTTCCTGACTTGAAGAAAAATCTCATCTCTTTGGGCACTCTAGAATCTCTTGGGTGCAAGTACACAGGTGAAGGTGGAGTTCTGAAAATTTCTCATGGTGCTCTTGTGATCATGAAAGCACACAGATCTGGTACGTTGTAAACTCTTTTGGGATCTACTGTTACAGGTGCTGCTGCAGTTTCAATATCAGATAAATCAGATTCTAACATCACCAAATTGTGGCATATGCGATTGGGGCATATGAGTGAAAAATGTCTTTCCATCCTCAGCAAAAGAGGTCTCTTATGTGGCCAAAGTACCGGAAATATGAAGTTCTGTGAACATTGTGTGTTCGGAAAACAGAAAAGAGTTAGCTTCAAATCTCCAGCGATTCATAGAACAAAAGGTACTTTGGATTACATTCATTCAGATCTTTGGAGTCCTTCACGTACCCCATCAAAAGGTGATACCAGGTATATGTTAACTTTCATTGATGATTATTCAAGGAAAGTTTGGGTTTATTTCCTGAAAAATAAAAGTGATATTTTCTTAAATTTCAAACAATGGAAAATTTGATTGAGAAACAAACAGGAAAACATGTTAAGCGGCTTAGAACAGATAATGGCTTGGAATTTTGTAATGATAAATTCAATGAATTTTGCAAGAATGAAGGAATTGCTCGACATCATACTGTGAGAATGACACCTCAGCAAAATGGTGTGGCAGAAAGGATGAATAGAACTCTTTTGGAAAGGGCTCGTTGCATGATTTCAAATGCTGGGTTGACAAACGCCTTTTGGGCAGAAGTTATCTCTACAGCTTGTTATATTGTCAACCGAGCTCCTTCTGCACCTTTGAACTTTAAGACTCTAGAGGAAGTGTGGTCAGGTACTCCTGCTAATTATTCTGATTTAAAGATATTTGGTTTCCCTGCATACATGCATGTAAATGATGGAAAATTAGAGCCAAGAGCTAAAAGTGCATTTTCCTTGGGTATGCATCTGGGGTGAAAGGATACCGACTATGGTATCCAGATCCCATGGTACCAAAATTTATAATTAGCAGAGATGTAACCTTTGATGAATCCTCTATGTTACATTCTAGAAAAGAGTCTTCTAGTTCTTGTGATATAGATAAAGGAAAGTGTACACAGAACCAGGTAGAGATTGAGGTTGGCATTCCTTCTGAGCCAAGCTCATCAACTTTGGAGCAAAATACAGTTGAAACTTCTGAAGTTGAGACAGAAGCTGAAATTCCTGAAGTTGAGACTCCTGAAGTTGAACCAGAAGAAGAGGAGTATTCTATAGCCAAACATAGACCAAGAAGAGAAGGTAAACAACTATTAAGGTTTGGAGATTATGTTGCATTTGCTTTTTCAGTTGCACAAGAAACTGAAGAAATTGGAGAACCATCAAAATATTCAGAAGCAATTTCTGGTGCTGACTCAGCCAAGTGGCTGATTGCAATGAATGAAGAAATTAAGTCTCTCCACAAGAATGGTACTTGGTCTCTTGTGAAGCCGCCATCAGGAAAAAGAATTGTTGGTTGCAAATGGGTCTTCAAGAAAAAGGATGGCATTCCAGAGGTTGAAGATGCGAGGTATAAGGCACGATTAGTTGCAAAGGGCTATAATCAGGTACAAGGAGTTGATTTTAATGATATTTTCTCACCTGTTGTTAAACATAGCTCTATTCGTGTCTTGCTTGCCTTCGTTGCCATATATGATTTGGAATTAGAACAACTTGATGTTAAGACAACTTTCTTACATGGCGAACTTGAGGAACAAATATACACGCATCAACCCGAAGGATTTGAAATTGAAGGAAAAGAAGATCATGTTTGCTTGTTGAAGAAATCCTTGTACGTATTAAAGCAGTCTCCAAGACAATGGTATAAAAGGTTTGATTCCTTTATGTTGGGTCATGGTTATTCGAGGAGCATGTATGATAGTTGTGTTTACTTCCGGAAGTTAAATGATGGTTCATTTGTGTACCTATTATTATATGTTGATGACATGCTCATTGCTGCTAAGGATTTAACAGAAATTCACAATTTGAAAAGTCAGCTGAAAAGTGAATTCGAGATGAAAGATTTGGGAGCAGCTAAGAAAATCCTTGGCATAGAGATCAAAAGAGATCGAAAAGCCAACAGGCTATTTCTGACCCAGAAGAAGTACTTGGAGAAAGTCTTGGAGAGGTTTGGCATGAAAGATGCTAAACCAGTTAGTACCCCTCTTGCTGCTCATTTTAAGTTATCAGATGTTCAGTCCCCGCAGTCAGAGGAAGAAGAGAGGTACATGGCACAAGTTTCTTATTCCAGTGCAGTCAGCAGTATTATGTATGCAATGGTTTGTACACGTCCAGACATTTCACAAGCAGTGAGTGTGGCAAGCCGGAATATGGCTTGCCTTGGTAAAGCACATTGGCATGCTGTTAAATAGATTCTCAGATACTTGCGAGGTACTTCAAATACATGTTTGGAGTTTGGGAGAAATACTAACACTTTGGTTGGTTTTGTAGACTCAGATTATGCAGGTGATCCTGCCAAAAGAAGATCACTAACAGGTTATGTATTTTTGCATCGGTGGTTGCGCTATTAGTTGGAAAGCTACATTACAACATGTAGTAGCTTTATCTACTACCGTGGCAGTGACCGAGGCGATGAAAGAAGTTTTATGGTTGAAGGGTCTAGTTGCGGAACTCAGTTTACACCAAAGTGGTATTACCATTTTCTGTGATAGTCAAAGTGTCATTCACTTGACTAAAGATCAAATGTATCATGAGAGGACGAAGCACATTGATATAAAGTATCATTTCATCCAAGAAACCATTGCTGAAAGAAAAGTCTCTGTTCAGAAGATCAACTAGTTTTGCCTGAACTTGATTGGCATTTATGAACAATGATTTTGCCCATTGGGGTTTTTACGGAGAAGGTGGAGCAAATTTACTATATATAAGCCGAAATTAGGCCATGGTGGAGATTTGTAATAGGGCCAAATTTTCATGACATTTGCCATGACATAATATCCATTATAACAAATTTGTGGTTCATGACATTTGCCATGACATAATATCCGTTATAACAAATTTGTGGATCATGACATTTGCCATGACATAATATCAATTATTAGGCCAAAGATTTTTTGCTATAAATAGAAGAGTTTCTCTTCATTTGAAAACACACCAATTCAAGAGCTTTTGACTCTTGTCTTTCTTTCTCCGCCTTTATTTCATTATAGAGTATTTTGTAAGAGAGTGAGCGTTGGGAAACACTTGTGTGAACCCTTTCTTTGGAGTGATCTTGTGAGGTTATTCTCTTGGGGTATTTGGGATTAATTAGAGTACTTACTCTAATTTTATACTCTCTTTTGTACTCTTGTTGGTATAGTGAAATTGCTCCTCTCCGCTTGTGGACGTAGGTCACCTTGACCGAACCACGTTTAATTTGTGTCTTTTTTATATTCTTTAATTGCCATTATTATCAACTTCCATTGTCTTTGTTATTATCATTATACCGTTGTTTGACTAAATTTTGCACTACCCAGGTTCCCGATCCTAACAGACATTTATGACTCAAGATGACATATTTTTCAAACCAAGACAGAATTGTGCAAATTAATTTTTTTTTTTTGACATGTATATGAAATACCAAAATTATCTTCTTAAATGAGTTGTGATCTCCACATTTCTTTTCATTTTCTCTCTGCTTATAAAGGTATGAATATTTAGATCAGGTATATTAATAAGTCATATGGTAAAATAAAGAGTTAAGATTAGATAGTTTGCAAAAAGAAAATTAAGTTATTCTTTTTTGCATTAACTAAAAAAAAAGTATATCACTTAAAACGCGACGAGTAGTAATTTGTATTGGATGTGTATTACCAGAAGTTAGAAATGGTTGAACTGCTTAACCTTGGTCAATTCTGAAATGGCAGCATTAATCAAAATATCTATAACATCAGAATCAGGTGATCAGCGGGGGCTGTGCAATATTATTTATTCGTTCTCAGTAAAAACCAAGAAATGTTCAACTTTATGCTACATATGTTTACAAATTTCAAGCCATCGGGCCGAGAGCGAGAGTAATATCTCCCAAGTGCCGCCATTTTGGTGTGAAATTCGAGTTCTGCTAAAGACAATAGGATTTTTCTTAAAAATGAAGGGCAGTAATTAATACCTTTGGACATTTCCACGTTAGGATTAGAAAATAAATATAAAAGATAAAAAGTATATCTCCACTCGTAACACCACATCCTCCCTCATATTTAAGGGCCAAGATCTCATTTAATGACTCTTAACGGAAGAATGAATAGGTAGAAGTCCTAAGTTCAAACTTTACGACCACCAATTTACAAAATTATTTTTGCGTGCCAAAAAATAAAAAAGACCCATACGTAAAAGCTTGTTGCAAACCTTAAAAAAAAAAACACATCACATTTCTAACAGTTTAAACTTCTATACACATTAATGCAATTTTTGCAGGAATAACTCCGTTTGTTAACATTTCAATTTGAACAAAAATATAAAGTTTCAAAATCGGAAAAAAGAAAAAGACAAAGAAGAACAAAACGCGGTCCTTGTTAGGATAACAGGATTGGATGTGAATAGTTCCAAATTTCATTAAACTTTACAAATACCCAGTGTTCATTGACATGCAAAAAGTAAGATGACTTCCCTCAATGTAAGTGATCAAGAAGCTCAACACCTCTGTTTTAAAGAATGGATGAAGCTCCAAGAGCAAGACCTCTTGGAACTCCTCCATGCCCTCAACCATTCCTCCTCCTCCTCCTCATCCTCCAGCACCTCTCGCACTAGCGCTAACAGCGACTGCCACCTAAAACAACTCATTTCAAAATCCATCAAACACTTCCAAGACTACATTGACAACCGCAGACATTTTGCACGTAACGATGTCAGTGCCTACCTTTCTCCCACTTGGTGTACCACTTTAGAAAGCTCCATGCTCTGGATCTCTGGGTGCCATCCGTCCAGTTTCATTCGGCTTGTTTACGCGCTTAGTGGCAGAGAACTCGAATCTCATCTATCTAACTATCTCCAAGGTAAGAGATATGGCGACCTCAGTGAGCTCTCGACCATACAACTGAAATCAGTCGACGAGTTACAGATGAAGACGATAAGCCAAGAAAACCGGTTGTCAAATAAGCTCGCCAGCTTGCAGGAGGAGATAGCTGATCACCCAATCGCCATTATCGCCAATGAAGTGGGAAATTTCGCTGAAATATGTGGTGAAGCAGAGGAGGCCCTAGATAAACATGCTAAGTGTTTAATGAACGTTGTAGAAGAAGCTGATAAGCTAAGGATGGAGACTTTCAAGGAGCTGGTGATGAACATATTGACTCCATTTCAAGCTCTTGAATTTCTGGTAGCTAGCAAGAAGCTCCATCTTTGTATCAATGCTTGGGGTAAAAAAAGAGATCTTCAGCATGGGAGGAACAGAGGAACAGTAGAGGGAAACATCTATCCAACTTTATCTTGAAAAGCAAAATAAAGAAGTGAGAAATGTTTATGGAAATTTTTAAATGGAATAATGTTTAGTTGGTACTAAGTCTGGATTATTTTTACTGCCTTTGTAATTTCTTTTAATCTTTTAATTGTTGCTTTGGTATGATTCTTCAAAAAAGTTAAAAAACAAAAAAATTACTTTAGTGTGATTTAGCATGAAGCCTAAAAAGATGTTGAATATCCAACATTAATTTCACAGTTTTGAATCTGTTATCTCATCCCACAACATGAAGAGAAAGAAGAAAAAAACATCCTCTAATGTGGCCGATTGTATAAACTAATGCTGATTTTTATGTGAAGACTGTATCTCTTAAAATACCAAATAAACGACCCCTAAAGTCAAACTAAAGCATTCAACCTGAAAAGCAAGAGCAATAAAGTGATATAAATCAGATACTACTTATTTCTTTTCATAAAATCTTAGTTGTAGCCAATTATTGATAACTAGCAAACTTAATTTTTCCAAAAATTATTAATAAAGAAAATGACTAAGTTTTCTGAAAATAGTTTGTATTTGGATTGCCATTTTCCAACAAAAATCTCATATAATTTAGTTTAGATTGGATAATAATATTCTTAAACAAAAAGCTTTATTTGGAAATTGGAACTCTTACTTCGAAAAACTGTTAGCCAGATTTTCAAATTATTAAGGGAAAGTAAGTTGGCTCCAGGCACTCAGTTCTAGAAAATAATTTTCAAACTACTAGAGAAAATTCAGCAAATGGTGTATATGCCAAACTGCACAGGGCATTTTTGTTTTTGTAACTAATGCATAAGGACAAAAAATAGTTAGTAAATAAGGGTAGCCATTGCCTCCTATTGTGCGAGGTAACAACATAGGTCCCTGCATATTTTTGTACTCTTCGTTGGTTGAATGATAGGGCCATGCCACCATACGGCATAATTGATTTAAAAAAATAGAGAAAATTCTGAGAGGGGAAAAAAGGTGTGATAAGTTATGCATCTTTTATTTTGATGATTTGACAAACTTCATAAGAGAACCAGATAAGGAACATTGATACAATTAATTTCCTTGCGTTCAGAGTAACTAGTCAGATGTCTGGTTCAATTCTCAATGAAATCAAATAAGGGAACAACAGAGGGAACAAATAGGAATCAGTGCCCTGGTCGTCGTGCAATCAATTATACAGCTGTAAAAGCTGTTGCACTGTACCGTCTGGCAAGCTGCTTGATGGTAGGCTATAATCCCGTATTTTAGTCGCTTATTGCACTCTAATTCACTACACTTTACTTGTGTTGAGCTTTAATTAGTAGTGTTTTACACTTATTGTATGTTTTATGCCGTGTAGGAGTGATTTCGAGTTATTTAGATATTGCGGAGAAAATTCGAGCTATTTGGAGATTTGAAATCTGAGTAGAAGCCCAAGGGATCAAACCGTGATCATCTTCGGGGACCGAGGACCAAGTCCGGATGTCAAAAATTGGAGAAACGAACTTACTCTAAAAAAAATGCACAGTCGCACAGCATGGGGCACCGCGGCATGCAAATTATGCCCAGAAATCAATTTGCAAATAGTTCTGGAATTTTTCACTAGCGCGCCGCTTGGGCCGGCACGACATGCGGCACGGTAATACAAAAATATTAGAGTAACTTCCCATTTCTGCTTAAAAAACGGTAAATTTTCCGGGGTTTATTGGGGGATGGATTAAATACACAGAAAAATATCATTTTCGGGACTTTTGACACATTTTCGACCTAAGGGGGCTAAGGAGGCTTGGAAAGAACACAAGCACAATGATTTCATTATTCCTTCCTCACTCAAGATGCGGGTTTGGAATGAATTTATGTTTACCTATACTTTAGTTATATTTGTGAAGAACTTCTCCATGTCTATGGAGTAGTTCCTTTTAGGTTTTGATAGATTTGGTGTATTGATAATTATTTGTGGATTATAACTCTATTTTTATGTATTTGAATTATTTTGGAAGATTTAATTATTGCATCTACATTCACTAGTTCATGTAATCGAGAGATGCATAACTTGTGATATCTTTGCATTATATTGTTGGTTGAGTTCATAGATTCTTCTAAGTAATTGAAAGAAGCTAGTTGAATCATTGATTAAACCTAGTTAGGAGAAAAATCGAAAGAGGTTTTTCTAAGGACCGATCCACTACGCATTCTTGCATATCTTCACAGTGCTTAAATTGGTTCATCTCGTGAGGTTAAGACTTAATCGAGAGAAGAGTTTTGCTGAAGGTTTGAACTAATAATAGAGTGAATTCGAGAGACTTACTTGAACATTGGAAGTGAATTATCTAGAGTTAGACCCCGAACAATTATATTGCACTTATTCTGTCAAAACCCTATCCTATTCCACTAATAACCTTAATTGCTTATTCCTTTTTTCGATAGTCACTAGTCAATAACTGTAGATTTTAGATTCTTAGTTAAATTTTATTATTGATCATATAAATCTCAACTGTTGATCTTCCTGGATAGCAATCAAGCTAGAAACTACGAGAATACTATTTAAATCCAATCCTTGTAGATACGATATTATACTATACTATCTTTGACTAGCGAGCACAATTTAAGTGTGTTTTGCGCTCGTCAAATTTTGGCGCATTTGCCGGGGATTGGCAATAAATATTGTTTGAAATAGTTTGTAGTGCTAATTCAGGAATTTATTTTTATTTTTACTTTTATTTTGTTAGTCACGGGTTTCTCCTCCGTGTGCAGGCAATAGGTTAAGTCCCTGTTGTATGACATGATTTTCTTTTAAAGAAGTAATACCCTATAAACCGGAATTGGAAAAACACTTGCGGCAACTGAGGAAGGAGAACGAGTTCACCGTAAGGTTCTTGGGGCAACCTTCAACCCAAGAACACATGGCTAATAACAATGACAATGAGATAAAGGCAGCTGTAAGGATAGCAGCCGAGGCAGCCCATAGAGTTGCTAAGGAAACTGTCGAAGATAATAGGGGTCGAAGATTCAATCTAAATCAACCATTGATTGAAGACCAGTTCGAGAATGCAGCACCAAGGCCTGGTAGAGCATTGGGTGACTATGCCAGACCTGTCTACAATCAAGGATTGTCAAGTGTTAGATCACCTCTAATTGCAACAAATAATTTTGAGTTGAAGCAAGGTTTGCTTCAAAGCATTCAAAACAATTGCGTTTTCAGAGGGAAGATGAACGAAGATCCAAAAACGCATTTGATGGACTTCGAGGAGATTATGCACACCTTTCAATACAATGGGGTGTCATAAGATGCAGTGTACTTAAGGGCATGTACCTTTTCACTTAAAGAGGATGCGAAGAAGTGGCTTCGAAGCTTGTCAAATGGATCAATTAGAACATGAGAGGAAATGACCAGAAAATTTCGTGATAAATATGTTTCCTCAGCTAAGACGAGCAAGTTTAGAAGAGAAATCCAGAACTTCTGCCAGAAAGAGAATGAAACTGTTTTTGAAGCATGTGAGAGGTTTAAGGAGATAGTTAGAAGGTGTCAACATAGCAGAATTGAACTCTGGATGCAACTCCAGGATTTTTGGGATGGATTGACACCGGCCTCGCGAAGAACTTTGAGCAATGCAGTTGGAGGCCCTTTTATGAAGAAGACTCCAGAGGAGATAGTTACAATTCCTGATAAATTATCCGAAGATGCTAATTAGTGGCCCTCTGAGAGTGTGGAAACAAGAAAATCAACAGGTGTACACCAAGATGATATTACTACATTTGTGCAAGTACAGCTTGATGCTATGGGTCAAGAAATACGAAAGTTAATTGTAGCTTCGTGCAAAATGTACACCATGCAGCTTGTGATATATGTGGAAGAGGACACCCTACTCATAAGTGTCAAGCCTTAACTGAGGAAGTGAATGCTGTAAGAAACTATAATTTTAACGCAATGGGTCAGAGGCACCCCGACCTTTCATGGAGTTCACCTGGGGGTACTGCAAATGCATGGCAATAAAACAATCCCAGATTCCAGGGACAAGGAGCTCCAAGTTTTCAGAATTAGCAGAGGCAGCAGTATCAATCTCCACAGTCGAATCAATCCAACATGGAAGATATTATGAAGACCTTCATTATCAAGACATATGAGAGGCTTGATGCCCATGATGCAGCTATCAAAGAATTGGGTACATCTTTTCGAAGACTGGAAAAACAGGTTGGTCACTTAGCTACTCTAATGTCTGAGAGAGCCCCAGGAACACTCCCGGCTGGTACAGAAAGAAATCCCAAAGAGACAGTAAATGTTGTAACTTTGAGAAGTGAGCAAGAGTTGAAAGATCTCACCCCAATCCAAAAAGATATGAGACATGAAAAAGAAAGCAGGGAACAACTGAAGAATGGTGTCGAAAATAAGAAAGAAGGAAAATCGAGAAGGGAAGAGCCCGAGGCGAGCAAGCATATGCCTGCGCTGCCTTTCCCCAAAAGCTAAGTAGAGAAAACTAGACAAGCAGTTTGAGAGATTTCTAGATGTGCTGAAACAAGTTCATGTAAACCTACCACACAGAAGTGCTCTCACAAATGCCGGCTTATGCCAAGTTCTTGAAGGAGATCCTGACAAAGAAGAGGAAAACAGAGAAGACCTCAGTGGTCAAGCTCATAGAGCATTGCAGTACAATATTGCAAAACAAACTCCCACAAAAGTATGGAGATCCAGGGAGTTTTACCATACCTTGCTCTTTAGGCACTACTAATTTTGATAAGTTTCAATGTGATTCTGGTGCCTCAATTAATCTAATGCCTCTATCTATTTATAGGAAATGGAGAAGGAGATTGGAGATATAAGGCCTGCACCAATATCTCAGCAGCTGGCAGACCAAACGACTCTAATACTCGAGGGAATAGTTGAAGATGTCTTAGTTCGGGTAGACAAGTTTATATTTCCTATAGATTATATAGTGGTAAAGATGGAGGAGAACTAGGAGGTCCCCCTCATCCTAGGAAGACCATTCTTAGCGACGGGTAGAGCTATATTAGATATACAAGGTAGAAAACTCATGCTTACAGTGGGTGAGGAAACTGTGACTTTCAAGATGGATATAGCAAATGGGGCACAAAAGGACAAACCAGCTACGAGTGTTGAATGGAAAGTGAAGGGTGAGAAAGAGAAGGCTGCGGTAAGTGAGAAAGATAAGTGTGGGGTATACCCAAAGAAGGCCGAGAAGAAGTTGTCTGCATGGATATGTGCATTAGTTTGGGCGCAAGGAATGGAGCCCAAATTCGACTCAAACCCCGACTAGATGTTCCGGGAAGTTTTCTTTATCTCTTGCTTTTTATATGTGTGTCATGG
The DNA here is from genome assembly GCF_000715075.1 of Nicotiana tabacum. Taxonomy (NCBI): domain Eukaryota; kingdom Viridiplantae; phylum Streptophyta; class Magnoliopsida; order Solanales; family Solanaceae; genus Nicotiana; species Nicotiana tabacum. The sequence goes on along the minus strand of NC_134096.1, from coordinate 121,745,832 downwards.
GGACATGCCACAATTTAAAGTGTGGCGGTAGGTATGTAAATATATAAATAACTATTTATTTTCGTTTCTTGTGTGTGTTTTCGTTTCTTTTGATTGAAATTTTTTAAGTCGAAGAAAAAAAATATTATTTTCTCTAGGTAGTATAATAATTCCCCCTTGATTTTTCTTTGTGCCGCGGTTCTTTTTCAAGGGTTTTGTTTGAACCGGGTGTAGTTAGTTTTATTTTTTTTAGGAGTAGGAAATCTTGTGCTGTGATTTAAATGAAAGCAATATCTCTTAACTTTATTATGCCTAGAGAATAATAAGTGCTTTAGTTGTGACGCTTAGGCTCAGTTTTTGACTCTTGTATAAGTACCTTAAATTGTATGATCTTAACTTTCTTAACTGCTTTGACTAGAGTGTCTTGATGAGTCCGATCCTGAGTGAGTTATGTGTCATGTGTATATAAGGTTTTGGGTATTCTGTGCATTTCATTTAATGTCTAGAACTTGCCCCGTGTGTTTGCAAAGCGAAATAGTAGTTTTATTCAGTCTTGAAAGTGATATAGGCATTTCTTTATTGAGCCAGTTATATGTTGTTAACCACCTAATTCTTATGTATCCTAGTTGACCCCTTTGAACTTGTAATCCTGTTCCTTTGGCAACCATATTACAAGACTTACCTAATTGTTTGAATTGAGAAATTGTTATAAACTTTGTAAAAGTTAAAGTGTGGGGTGTTGGTTTGGCTTTTGAGTGGAGCTATTGAATTAAGGAGAAATGTGCATTGTTTTGAAAAAGTAAGAGCCACTTGAAATTTCGTGGTAATTCTTAATGTTTTTGTGCTTAAAGAAGTTGGGAGTTGACATATATTGATGTAAGGGTGGAGTTATGGTTTGACAAAAGTGTGGAATTTTGAACGGTCAATTGTATGTATTAAAGTGCTTAGGGAAGTGTAGTCAATATATCCAAATGTATCCTACCCATCCCGTATCCTACATTACAACCAAATAAAGTCCTACTTGATCCTTGACTGAATGAGCTCAATTAGTAGAGTAATACATTACGGGCAAGCTTATGGTACGTTTTTTGTGGCACATGAATATTACTTCTGAGAGTAAGTGAATTCTTTCTATCTTGAGTTCCTAATTGTTCTTAAACTTTATTATTTTTGGAACCACTCTCTATTGTTATGTGAGGGAACTTGATTTACGAAGGAAAGGTAATGTCATTGATCTCTGTGTTAGAGTAAGTAAGTTAGTTTTGAAAAACAAAATGTGTGGCGCTTTTGAGTCAAACCTTGAGGCGAGGATATTATGGTATTGTGCTTAATCTATTTCGATTATTCTTGGTGTGATGAGTTATGGGAGTTGTTTAAAAAGCTCGTGTGTATGTGAAGTGTAGTTTGATTGCTCGAGGACGAGCAATGGTTTAAGTGTGGGGTGTTGATGGTAGGCTATAATCCCGTATTTTAGTCGCTTATTGCACTCTAATTCACTGCAGTTTACTTGTGTTGAGCTTTAATTAGTAGTGTTTTGCACTTATTGTGTGTTTTATGCCCTGTAGCAGTGATTCCGAGTTATTTAGATGTTGCAGAGCAAATTCGAGCTATTTGGAGCTTTGAAGTCTGAGTAGAGGCCCAAGGGATCAAACCGAGATCGCGTTCGGGGGTCGGGGACCAAGTCCGGATGTCACAAATTGGAGAAACGAACTTACTATAAGAAAAATGCACAGTCGCACCGTATGGGGCACCGCGGCAGTGCAAATTATACCCAAAAATCAATTTGCAAATCGTTCTGGAAGTTTCCACAAGCGCGCCGCATGGGGCGACGCGTTAGCACAAAAATGTTAGAGTAATTTCCCATTTCTGCTAAAAAGGGGTAAATTCGTATGGGGTTTATCGGGGGATGGCTTAAATACACAGAAAAATACCATTTTTGCGACTTTTGACTCATTTTCGACCTAAGGAGGCTTGGAACGAATACAAGAACAAAGCTTTCACCATTCCTTCCTCACTCAAGATCCGGGTTTGGATTGAATTTATATTTTCCTATACTTTAGTTATATTTGTGAAGAACTTCTCCATGTCTATGGAGTAGTTCCTTTTGGGTTTTGATGGATTTGGTGTATTGATGATTGTTTGTGGATTATAACTCTATTTTTATGTATTTGAATCGACTTGGAAGATTTAATTGTTGCATGTATATTCATAAGTTAATGTAATCGAGAGAGGCATAACTTGTGATATCTTTGCATTATATTGTTCGTTGAGTTCATAGATTCTTCTAAGTAATCGAAAGAGGCTAGTTGAATCATTGATTAAACCTAGTTAGGAGGAAAATCAAAAGAGGTTTTCCTAGGACCGATCAACTACGCATTCTTGCATATCTTCACAGTGCTTAAATTGGTTCATCTCGTGAGGTTAAGACTTAACCGAGAGAGGCATTTTTGCGAACGTTTGAATTAATAATAGAGTGAATTCGAGAGACTCACTTGAACATTGGAAGTGAATTATCTAGAGTTAGATCCCGAACAATTATCTTGCACTTATTTTGTCAAAACCCTTTCCTATTCCACTGGTAACCTTAATTGTTTATTCCTTATTTCGATAGTCACTAGTCAATAACTGTTGATTTTAGATTCTTAGTTAAATTTTATTATTGATCATATAAATCTCAACTGTTGATCCTCCTGGATAGCAATCAAGCTAGAAACTACGAGAATACTATTTAAATCCAATCCTTGTAGGCACGATATTATACTATACTATCTTTGATTAGCGAACACAATTTAAGTGTGTATTTTGCGCTCGTCACTATTGCACTGTACCGTTTGGCAGCAGTACAGCAGCACAGTTGTATCTTGCTAAGGCCAAACTAAAGGACACTTTATTGCATCATCCTTGATGACATCACACACACATATTGTCAACATGAGGCAAGGGATTTCATTTTCTCTAACACTTACAAATCCAAAAATCATATTCTCTCAAGTGCTAACCACCATCTCTCTCAAGAACAAAGTTGCTGCAACCTCAAGGACCAGATCCAAAGATTGAAGATATCTTAAGTCTTTAAGTTTTTTGAGTCTTTGTTATTTTGTTCTTCATTTATAATCATACACTACTTTCAAAAAGCGTCTTTGTAGGACAGATTTTAACCACTGTTTGGTTTAGTTTTTTTTTACTAGAGTTAGTCAAGGTTTGTTTCTTTGTAATAAAGTTATTGCAAAGGGCTTACAATAGAGTTATTATAAGGGATGGGGGGGGGGAGAGGGATTGAGATTTTAATTCCTAGATTGCAATAGGTTGTAATCTGAAGTTTGCTCGGTTTAGTGGAGTTGAAATCCTACTGGGTAGGTCGTGATTTTTAATCCCTTGAGCAAGGAGTTTTTCACGTAAATTTCGTGTGTTTTTTATTTACTGCCGATTTACTGTGGGAATAGATAGAGAACATGGTTCCCTATATAGTTTGGTTTTACAGTATGTTGCTTAATATGGGAACTGGTAGAGAACCTGGTTCTCTATACAATTTGGTGGACTCTTGGTTTCTATCAATTGGTATCCGAGCAGGTTCTTTCTAAAAGTTAAAACCTAGAAAGGATCTACATGGCTGCTCCACCAGACTTCGAGGAAGGACAATCAACGTACAAACCACCAAGATTCAACGGTCAATACTATGGTTGGTGGAAAACAAGAATGCATGACTTCATCATGGCTGGGGACTCAGAGTTGTGGGATGTAATCTGTGATGGACTTTTTTTTCCCATGAAAACTGTTGGTCAGGGAACAGTTACAGTCCCAAAAATAAGAAAAGAGTACAACGATGCTGATAGAAAGGCTATTGAGAGAATTTTAGGGCAAAGAAGATTCTTGTTTGTGGCATCGGACCAGATGAATACAACCGCATCTCAACTTATCAGTCTGCTAAGGAGATCTGGAAGCTCTTCTAACTGCCCATGAGGGAACTACTCAGGTTAAGCAGTCCAAAATTGATATGCTTACTACTGAGTATAAGCTTTTCAAGATAAAGGAGGATGAGTCTATTCAAGATATGCACACATGTTTCACCTCCATTATCAATAAGCTTCACTCCCTTGGAGAAGTCATCCCAAGAAACAAGCTGGTCCGAAAAATACTTAGTGTTTTACCAGTTCCTAGGAAAGTAAAGTGAATGCTATCACTGAAGCCAAGGATCTGCAGAAGATGACCATTGATGAACTCATTGGATATCTCAAATCTATGAGATGAAGAGAAAGAAAGATCTTGAAAGAAGAGAGCCCAAGAAGGAAAAGAACGTGGTTCTCAAAGCTACCCACAATGACTCAAGTAGTGATGAATCTGACATGACGTATCTCACTAGAAGATTTCAAAAGATGATTCATAAAAATGGTGGGATCCTAACGAAAGGAAGTTCCAGCAGGAACTTCAAAGGAAATGATTGCTGTCATAAGTGTGGAAAGCTTGGACACTTCATTAAATATTGTCCTCTTCATAAGCATAATCATTACAAAATCAACACTGAAAAGGCAGCTGAGTGGAACCAGGTCTCTGACAGAAAGTTCAAAAGAAGAGATGTTGCTGACAACATGGTAAAGCAAGCTCTGGCTGACGGAGGAGATTCCTCCAGTCAATCTGAAGGTGAAGATGACCAAAGAGATACATCTGTGATGGTTGTTGATAATGGATCTTCAGAATATGAGTCAAGCTTTGCACTCATGGCCAAATATGATGATGATGAGGACAAGAACGAAGATGAGGTAAGTTTTCTTGATGTTCAAAGAAATTTGAAAACTTACTCTAAGAAAAAATTGATGTCCTTAGCAAATGTGTTGATTGATGCCTATCATAGCCTCATTAATGAGAAAATATTTTAATTGAAGAAATTGGTGACATAGAACAAGAGAGAGATGATATGGTAGTTTCCATTGTAGACTTAAAGGAACAAGTAGAAGAAGTAACTAGAGAAAATACCTTGATGAAAAACCAAACGAAAAAATGGATAGGCACCCCTAAGGGTAAAGAAGTGGCTAGTAAGGTTCAACTTGAGCTTGATAGTGAGCTTAAGAAAGTTAAAAGAAGTCTTGCTGTTGAGCTTGAAAAGAATAGACAACTTCAGGAGGATCTGAAAAGGGTTAAAAATGATCTTGATAAGGCACTTAAATGGACCCGGTCCTCTGATGTAATAACATCTATGTACAAGAGTAATGGTGGAAACAGGTAAGGAATCGGGTTCCAAAAGGCTTAAACTTCCTTTAATACCCATAACAAGTATGTAACTGTGGTTGATAATTGGTTGTGCACTCACTATGGTCAAATTGATCATTACAAGGATTCTTGTAAAGTTAAAATTCAGTCTCTACAGAAAAACAAAGTTTTTGTTGAAAAGAAACATACTGTTGAGGAACCTGGTCCTCTAAGAGGAAAATATATATTTCCTGCATGGGCAAAAAGAAGTTTGATCCGCCCGTTCTATCATTATAAGGGACCCAAGCTGGCTTGGGTTCCTAAGTCTAATCAGTGATTTCGTGTGCAGGCTGGAGTGAGAGATAGCTGTCAAAAAATGGTACATGGATAGTGGCTGCTCTAAGCATATGACTGGAAGAATGGATGATTTCCTCTCACTCTAGGCCTTCCAAGGTGGGAGTGTGTTCTTTGAAAATGGCAAGAAGGGCTATATTCTTGGTGTTGGCAAAATTGGCAAAACATTCTCCCATGCAATTGAAAATGTGTACCATGTGAATGGCTTGAACTATAGCTTGTTGCGTGTGTCTCAAATCTGTGATAAGGGAAAATGAAGTGAAGTTCTTGTCCAAATCTTGCACTGTCACCAATCTCAAAACTGGTGAAGTGGTGATACCCAAAAAGTTCAAGTGCATCTATGTTGCTGTCTGAATAGAATACCCAAAAAGTTCAAGACTCAAATTTCCCTCCGTAGGATGTCATGACGGTACCTAGTCTCTAAGACTAGGTAAGCCTAACACTTACTGAATTAAAGACATTATTTAACCAGAACAACTACAAAGTATGAAACTGAAATTTTAATTATAAAACCAATGGCCCTAAGTTCAAAATACAATACCCCAAAACTGGTAGTACAAGTCATAAGCTCTACTGAGTTTGCTAGAATATCCCTAAATACAACTGTTCGGAATAGAATTAAACACTATAATGACAATATCATAAGGTGACTCCAAGGCCTGCGAACGTGACGACAGGTTTACCTTGAGTCTCCACAGCAATGCTCGACCAGCTAGCTAATAATCAACAAAATTCGAGGCACCTGGATCTGCACAAAAAATGTGCAGATGCGTAGTATGAGTACACCACAGCGGTACCCAATAAGTATTAAGACTAAACTCGGTGGAGTAGCCACGAGGAATAGTCAAGACACCCACTGGACTAAACAACCTGAACTAGTATAAATGTAGGACTAACAGGGAGCAATGTCTCAATAAAGCTAGGCATGATGACAATAATAATTCAATGCTTGTAATAGGAAGCTAAAAGCAACAATTAACAACAGGGAACAAACATGTAATAACACTGTAGAGTGAGTTGAACACAATTCAAATTTGGTGAAACCAAATAAACAAAGACAAGTGACAACTCAGTAGGAACAACCTCTTTCACACTAGGGTTATCCAAGAATTTCCACGAGGTACCAAACCTCAAAATCACAAATCACGGGTCCCAATTCGTGAACCCTAATCACTTGGCATCTTATGCCCACATTACAATTCATAACATCACTGCCCTAGGAGTGACAATATCTAATATCAGCACAGACCACTCACGTGCCAACAATAATAATGACTAATGACTGCATGGGCAACTCACATGCCAACAGGATAACTCTCACACATAAGGCAAGTACACGGGGGTACATGTAAATGGTCAAAACATTAGGATTCATCTTCTTAGATCGATATGGGTGATTTATCTACGTGTATGATTGTGCAAGTGTTCTACCACAATTTAAGTCAATAAGTTAGTGTAGAGACAATGAATGGCACATAAGAAAAGAGCACCACAAAATGTACAGTGTAGTAAAGACAGCAATGAAATTGAAACAATGAGTAGTACAACAAGATTAGCTACACAGAACTAAGCAAATAGTGCAACACAGAGAAAAAGAATTAGTAGTATGCTAAGGAAACGACAATCAAAGACAAGTACATAAGAAGGGGGAAATGTCAACAAGAGTCACTACTGAGGTACCGCCTCGTAGTCTTAAATCATAAAATGAATCATGATCTTTCCTTATATCACCGCGGGAGTCTTTACATTTAGTTTTGAAAATTATTTTTCTTGAAATAGTATCCCACACTTTAGCCCATCTTATCACATCGCATGACTTCAAGTAGTTCCCCTACTAGCCACGAGTATCAAGCCCACCTTATCTCACCGCATATGTTTCAACACTCAGACCTTATACCAACGCATGCGTATCAATAATAACAACAGCACGGCAGAAATATCGTGCAAACAACATAACAATAGCACGGCAGAAACCTCGTGCAAACATCCAAACAATCCTCTCAACAATAACACTTATGCCAAAACATAACAACTTAACAAAATGTCTTTCATAATATGTGCTCATATGCCACAATATTTCCTCAAAACAGTTTCAATATCACAACTACGCATAGATCTCGACTCAATAACATTGAATAAAATAGCAACATAACAATAACACGAGGATACGACAAGTAAATCAACTCAGGAACTTCATAACACAAAGAAATGGTAGAACGTGCTCACAAAGAAAAACACAACAAGGAATAATAGTCTTCACAAGAATAACTCAACAGGGTAGAGATAAAGTATAGCAATAATTCCACAATAATACAATTTGACGATAAGAGAGATAACATGAATCAATGATTCCAAATAAGGATAAGTCAACAATGAAAAGGGTTAAAAATACTTCATTTAAGGTTGAGCAATTACGGAAGAGATACAACAAATTCAATTAAGGATAAAGCAATTATGGAAAAGATAATAATAATTTCAATTAAGGATAACCAATTACGGAAAGGATAGCATGGCAATAAAAGAGGCAACAACTTCAGTTAAGGCACATAAGAGTTTAATCGGCAATACGGGTGGAACATGAAGCAATCAATTCCAAATAAGACACGTAAGGGTGAATTTAGTAAATGTAGGATTAACATGACAAAACAACTTCATATCTAATAAACGTAAGAACTTAAGAGCCCTAAACGGTCAAATTTCCATAAGTAAGCCCGAGCACATACTCGTCACCTTGCGTACACGGCCTTCACATGACACAATTAGCACAAATGACTCAAATCCTAAGGGGTAGTTCCCCCTCCCCCTCCCCCCACAAAGTTAGGCAAGATACTTCCCTCAAAGAAGCTAGACCGTTACTCTAAAATAACCTTCTCGAGTGAAACACCCTCCGGACGGCTCAAATCTAGCCAAAATAACTTCAAATCATACATAAAACTCATAGGAAATAAATTCCGGATAATGAAGTTTCGATTTTTAATTAAAATTAAAAAGTCAACCCCCGGGCTGCACCTCGGAACTCGATAAAATTTATAGAACTCGAACACCCATTCCGAAACGAGTTCAACCGTACCAAAATTATGAAATTCCGATATTAATTCATCCTTCAAATCATCATTTTACACTTTTGAAACATTTTTACAAATTTTCCCAAACTTCTAACTTAATTCTCTAATTTAATGATAAAAACAATGATAAAACCATGAAATAAAATCAAAACCATGTAAAGATCACATACCCTAAACAACCACGTGAAGAACCCCTCAAAAATTGCTCAAATCTGAGGTCTCTAGCACAACAGATGAAAAATGGACAAAACCCACGATTTTGGAAAATATATTCTGCTGCCCAGGTAACATGCATCGCGATCGTGGTTATTCGTATGCGATCGCGAAGTAGGAATGATAGGTTATATGTATCCCTGTTATATTTTGATGATCTAACAAACTTATTGATAAGAACCAGATAAGGAACCTGTTACACATTCTCAAGTACTTAAAGAACAACAAGTCTCAGTTCGGGGACGTGGTTCAACTCTTCAGAATCAAAGGAACAACAGAGGGAACAAATGGCCACCAGTTCCCGTGGTGACTGTACAAGTCAACTTCCCACGGCTGTAAAGTTGCTGCATGCACACGCAACAGTACAACAATCAACTTTATGGGGAATGCCCTTTACCTAACTTGCTTACATCATTCAAGTGATGTCACAAATGAGTTATTTACATCAAGCAAAGGTAAAACAAAACACTTGCACATTCAAGAATCGATCAAGCATTTTCTCTCAAGTCTGTGCCAATCTTGCAAGTGATTCTCAAGGGCATCAAGAACAAAGAACAACATTACGAAGGTCCAGTTTCATTTATTGAGTCATTACATGTCCCTAGTTGTGTTGCACCTTTGTTAAAGTTCTTTACTTATAATTCCAACTTAGCTTAGTTAGAAGCATTGTGTAGGAAACCTTTGTAAATCATAAACCCTTGTGTTTGTGTCTTGGCTAGAGTTAATCGAGTTGTAAGTCTTTGTAATAGAATTATTACAAAGTGGCTTGTAATAGAGTTGTTACAAGTTAGTAAGGGATTAAGAGGTTAATTCCCAAGTTACAATAGGTTGTAATCTAAAGTTTGCTCACTAGTGAAGTTGAAATCCTACAAAGGTAGGTCGTGATTTTTAATCCCGTGAGCTGAGAGTTTTCCACAAAAAACTTCTTTGTGTCATTTACCTACTGCAGTGTGCATGTGTTTTGTGGGAACTAATAGAGAACCTGGTTCTCTATATAGTTTGGTGGACCCTCAAATTCTATCAATTGGTATCATCAGCTGCCAAGAGAAGCACTATGCGATCGCGAAGGTGAAATATCATTGCCCAAAGAAAAGAACTGCGCGATCGCAGAAAGAAGAGTGCGAACACAGTTCACCATAGCCTCAACGTATGCGATCGCGGTCCTATCCATGCAAAAGCGAAGAATAAAATATGGCAAGTCAACAAATACACTACACGATCGCGGCTAACACTACGCGATCGCGAAGGAGGTTATCAGACACCAAGTTATCAGCAACTCCAAACAAGGGGAATTTGACCTGTAACCCGTTCGAAACACACCCGGGGCCCCCTGTACCCCGTCAAAATATACCAACAAGTTCCATAACGTAACACGGACCCTCTCGAGGTCTCAAATCACATCAAACAATGTCGAAACTTCCAAAACCCGCACTGAAACATATCAAATCAACCCGAAATGATGTCAAATTTTGCATGCAAGTTCCAAATAACCTAACATAGCTAATCCAACTCTAGAAACTGTATTTTGTCCCTGATACCACCAAAGTCAACTCTCAGTCAAACCTCTCAACCTTCCAAAACTTTAACTTTCCAACTTTCTCCAAAATACATCAAATTACCCTACGGACCTCCAAATCCAAATTCGGAAGCACGCCTAAGTTCAAAATCACCATGCGAAGCTATTGGAATCATCAAAATGCCATTTTGGAGTCGTCTACACAAAATTCAAGACCCCGGTCAACTCTTACCGCTTAAGATTCTATAATAGGAATCCTTCTTCCAAATTGATCCCGAATTATCCAAAAACTAAACTCGGCCATACACGCACATCATAACACATAATACAAAGCTGCTTGAGACCTTACGCTGCCAAACGGGACGTTAATTCTCAAAATAATCGGTCGGATTGTTATAGTTGCAGAACTTGATTCACTGAATGGTGGTGATCTAACATGGCTAAGTGTCATTGATGATGATGCTGAGTTATGGCACAAATGGCTGGGGCATGTGAGTTTTTATTTGCTGAACAAGTTGGTTATGGAGGACCTGGTTTGTGGGCTAAATGTAACGACCCGACCGGTTGTTTTGAGTATTATAACCCCATTTCCCCATTTACTACTCAAATTGTACTTTAAAGTTATTGTGTGAATTGCTGGGTTAATTGGTTCGGGTCCGGTGAGGTTTTGGAATGAATTGGACCACTTAGTTCCAAGGTTTAAAGTTTAAGTTAAAATAGTGACCGGATGTGGACTTATGTCTAAACGACCTCGAAATGGAGTTTTGATGATTCCAATAGCTCCGTATGGTGATTTTGGACTTAGAAGCGTGTCCGAAAAATTATTTGGAGGTCCGTAGTGAAATTTAGCTTGAAATGCCGAAAGTCGAATTTTTGAAAGTTTAACCGGGGGGTTGACTTTTTGATATCAGGGTCAGAATCCGATTCTGGAAATTTGAATAGGTCCGTAATGCGAAATGTGACTTGTGTGCAAAATTTGAAGTCATTCCGGATTGATTTGATGTGTTTCGGCACAAGATGTAGAATTTGAAAGTTCAAAGTTCATAAATTTTGATTTGAGGTGCGATTCATCGTTTTCATGTTGGTTGATATGATTTGAGGCCTCGAGTAGGTCCGTGTTATGTCATGGATCTTGTTGGTATGTTCGAACAGGGTCCCGAGGGGCTTGGGTGAGTTTCGGATGGTTAACGGATCAAATTCGGACTTAGAAGAAATGAGGAAAACATTCCTGTCTTCTGGTGCACCTGCGAGGCATTGGCCGCAGGTGCGGTGCCGTAGATGTGACCCTTTTTACGCAGAAGCAGAGCTGGGCTAGCCTGGTCAGGGCGCGATGCGAAGGAGTTAACCGCATCTGCGAGCCCGCAGGTGCGAGCGAGGCTCCGCAGATGCGGAGTTGAGGGATAGGCAGGTGCGAACCTTTGAGCGCAAAAGCGCGACTGCAGGTGCGGTCCTTGGCATCGCAGAAGCGATTATGGCTGGCCAAGATGTTCTCGCAGAAGCGAGATTTTTCCTACAGAAGCGAAGGTCGCAGATGCGACCCCTTGACCGCAGATGCGGAAATCGCTGGGACAGAACCTTAAATTCGAGGGTTCGACATTTTCACCCATTTTCGGATTTTGGAGCTCGGGTTGGGCGATTTTGGAGAGGAAAGTTTCAACACAACTTGGGGTAAGTGTTCTTAACTCCCTTGTGATTATATTCCCCTAATTAATCTTCATACTTATATGCCTTTTTAAACTGCTGAAGTGTCATGTTATTAATTTATTCCCGCCTCTCACCTAATTTTTGAAGTCTAAAATGTTAAACCTTTTTTAACTGACCTGTTTCCCCAAAAAACCATTTCCTTCTTTCACACCCAACCAAAATCGATTCTTTTCTTCAAAACCAAAATCAACCTTGTCTAAAAAAAGAACCCTTCTCTCCAAATATTTCAGAAGTAAACCCAACTCTATTCCCTTCCAAAATCCTAACTCCATCTGAATCGAAACTCTAAGAAGTCTTTGGTAGATTTTGATTGGACTTTAACTGAAAGGGAACATGGTAGATCTAATATTCTAGAGAGTAAGGCTGAAATTGTTGCTGGGTTTGTAGAAGCCTTGAAAGATGAAGGAATTGGTGAATGTGCTGGAAAAGGGGGAACTGAATGAGGGACCTGGTCCCTCAAATCCTTCTTAGGATGTTAATTCTGATGATGATCTTTTTCTCTTGAGTTCTGTGCCTAAACAAACCTCCGATCCAGTAAAAAGGATTGCTGAAAAGTAGGTTGATTGATGATAAAATGGCTTGACCTGCTGATGTGGTGAATGTAGAAGAGAGAATCAAGCCGAAAAATTTTCAAGTGTGAGAAAGAATTCAAAAAAGATCAAAATGGAGAAAAGAAAGTCGGCAGATAAAGATGCAACAGATAATAAGGGAGAAAAGATTGAGAAGAAGAAGAGGGAGACATGGCTGCTCAAGAAAACAAATGATAGTGTGAGTGAGGAACCTCGTTCCTTACAGAAGCAAAATGTTGAGTTATCGGTTTTGAAGAGGTAGATGAATCTGAAGTCTCAAAAAGTATTGTTAGGCAGAGTGTTAACTCTGATATTGCTGCAAAATGGAGGAACTTCTTGACATTATTCAGTTCCAAAAATAGAATCACTTTTTTGTTCCTCCAAGTCCCAAAGTTTATGAATGAGAAGTAAAAACTGGGACTGAGTTTGTTCTTGATAAGGAGAAGCTTGGGGAGATTCTTGGTGATCTGATTAATGGTTCAACCTGCTCAGATAGGTAGAGAACCAGGTCCCCGTGCACCTTTGAAAGAATAGAATGCTCATTTGAAGGGTGAGAATGAAAGATTGAGGAAACATGTAGAGGACCTGAGAGAGCACATGATCATTGATCAAAGGATTATGAATGAACGAATGGACATGCTCATCAAGGCTTTAACCCTTAGTTTTCTTCCTACCCAGTGATCCATGTCTTTCACTCATTCCAAATTCCCTCGAATTCCTATCTTCTTTGGATCCCTATGTTTGATGACATTTGTACTTTAGTTGTTTAAATTGTCATATTGTAACGACCCGGCTGGTCGTTTCGGGAGTTATAGCCCCAATTTCCCCCATTTCTATTTCCTTTATGCTCTTAAGCTATATTATGATATACCGGGTTAGTTGGTTTGGGCCCGGAGTTGTTTCGGAGTGGAATGAGACACTTAGTCTCATATTTAGAACCTTAAGTTGGAAAAGTCAAATGGATGTTGACCTATGTGTAAACAATCTCAAATTTGAATTTTGATGGTTCCGTTAGCTCCATTAGGTGATTTTGGACTTAGGAATGCGTCCGGAATGTGATTTGGAGGTCCGTGGTAGAATTAGGCTTGAATTGGCGAAATTGAAAATTTGGCGATTTTTGGTCGGCAGTGGAAAATTTGATATCGGGGTCAGAATGGAATTCTGGAAGTTAGAATGGGTTCGTAGCATCATTTGTGACGTGTGTGAAAAATTTGAGGTCATTCGGACGTGGTTTTGTTGGTTTCGGCATCGGTTGTCGAATCTGGAAATTTAGAAGTTCTTAGGCTTGAATCCGAGGGTAATTTGGTGATTTGATGTTCTTTTGAGTGATTCAAAGGTTCGACTAAGTTTGTATGTTGATATATGATTTGTTGGTATTTTTGGTTGAGGTCCCGAGGGCCTCGGGGTGATTCCGGGTGGTTAATGGATTTGTCGAAGTTGGAAAATGCAGCCGAAGCTGTTGCTACTGCTATTTTCGCACCTGCGGAAGGAGGAGTCGCAGGTGCGAGGTCACTGGTGCGCAAGGGGAGTCCGTAGATGCGGAAAAGAGGGCGCTGGGCAGGCTTTGCAGAAGCGGAAGGAAATGCGTAGGTGCGCTACCGCAGGGGCGAGAATTTGAAGCGCAGATACGGAAAATGGGAGGCCAATGCTGGAGCGCAGGCGCAAAGGATTTGGATGCACCTACGAGCCCGAAGGTGCGAGACCTAGGCGCAGGTGCGGAGGCTGAGAGTTTAAGTGATTCTCGCAGGTGCAAGAATTTTTGACCGCAGGTGTAGTCCCGCAGGCGCGTGGAATAGGCCGCAGGTGCGAAAATCTGGGTAGAATGTATAGATAGCACTTCGCGAATTTTGGTTCATTTCCACCATTTTCAAGTCGGTTTTTGGAGCTTTTGGAGTGATTTTCGAAAGGTGATTCAAGGGCTATCAGTGAGGTAAGTTGCTTGAGCTCTAATACTTGTATACATGGTGATTTTCTGTTGTTTAATCATTGTAATTAGTGAAAATGAGGGGTTAGGGCTTGGAATTTTTAAGAGATTAATTTTAGGATTAGAAGGACCAAACGATGTCGGATTTTGATGAATTTGGTATGGTTATACTCGTGAGTGAATGATCTTTCTAGTTTTGTATATTTTGTCGGATTTTGAGATGTGGGCCCGGGGGCCGGGTTTGAGCCAATTTCGAATGTTGGTCTAATTTGATAGTTTTTCTAGTGGAATTCATTCCATTAGCATATATTGATGGTATTGTACTGATTGTAAATAGATTTGGAGCATTTGGAGGCCGAGTCCAGAGACAAGAGCATTGCGGGGTAGAGATTTGACCAGTTTGAGGTAAGTAGCGATTGTAAATCTAGTCCTGAGGGTATGAAACCCTGGATTTTGTATCATTCTACTATTTTTAGTGATGCACATGCTAGGTGACAGGCGTGTGGGCGTGCACTGTTAGGGATTGTGACTTGGTCTGTCCCGTAGCAACTGTAAAGTTGCATACTTTGTTGAAACTATATGATACTTATATGTTTTAGAAAGAGTTTCTGTAAATTGGGCTGAATGCCATATTTGGGCCTTGTGCCAGTGCTGTTTGGACCTTTAGGGGCCTTTTCTTACTATCCTCTCATTGTTTTTGATTGAAAATCTATACTCAGCCATGGTTATACTTGTTTACTGCATAACTCAATTTTATGACTATATTTTGATGCATATAAATGTTGTTATGAGCCGAATGCCCTGTTTTTATTGAAATGACCGAGTGGCTTGACAGGTTTATGGCTGAGTGAGGCCGAGGGCCTGATTTGTGAGGATATTTATGGGATTGGGCTGCACGCCGCAGCATGTTATATATTTATGGGATTGGGCTGCATGTCGCTGCATGTTTGATATCGGTCGAGGGCCTGAGTGATTTATGCCATGCTTTGGCTTGATATAGCGTTTGGGCTGAAGGAGCCCCTCAGGAGTCCGTACACACCCCCAGTGAGCGCAGGTACCTACTGAGTGCGAGTTTCGCGTGCTGAGTGACTGGGAGGCAAGAGTGATTGTGAGGTATGCCCGAGTGGCAAGAGTGATTGTGAGGTATGCCCGAGTGGCACGAGTGACTGTGAGGTTTTGCCGAGGGGCTGTATATGAGTGATGTTTTGCCCGAGGGGCTGTTTATGATTTCATCATTTTTGCTCACCTTTGCATTGAGCCTTTGTTTGAAAGCTGTTGAAAAATATCTTTAAATGATTTTTGTTTGTTGGAACTGGGTTTAAATGAGATGCTTTGATTCAAATCTTGATTTTTAAAGCATGTGGTATTCTACTGAAATTTCCCGATATGAACGTTATATGCTTTATTGCTCGTCACTACTGCTCAGTCTTTATTTATTGTTGTTACTTACTGAGTTGGCGTACTCACGTTACTCCCTGCACCTTGTGTGCAGATCCAGGTGTAGCTGGACACGGTAGTGGTTGTTGATTATTTTGGCTGCAGATTTTCTCAGGGATAGCAAGGTAGCTGCTTGGCGACAGTAGCCCCTGCTCTTCTCCCTCTTCTCTTCCTCTAGTTGTATTTAGCTATTTTTCAGGCTGAGTTAGCCTTGATATTGTTAGACAGATTGTAGTAGATGCTCATGACTAGTGACACTCCGATATCGGGCTTTTCTTTTTCGCACTTTTATTTTGATTTTAACTCCTTTGCGAAGGTTTTTATATTAAATAGCATTGAAATTATCTTTGAAATGAAAATATCGGTTTGTTTTGGAAATGAGTCGGCTTGCCTAGTTCCACGATAGGCACCATCACGACAGGGGTTTGTTTGGGTCGTGACAGATTGGTACCAGAGCCTAGGTTACATAGGTCTCACGAGTCATGAGCGGGTTTAGTAGAGTCTTGCGGATCGGTACGAAGATGTCTGTACTTATCTTCGAGAGACTGCAGAACCCTTAGGAAAATTTCACTTACTTGTATTCTATCATGCGAAATTGATTCAGCTTGAAAAATAACTCTTTGAATTTCTTCCACGCATTCGTATGTGCACATGAGCGCTCGATATCAGTTGTGCATCGCCGACTTGTGATTTTATGAACGTGGTTCGAGATTTGTATTATGTGTTTTGGTGATGGGCTAGTCTGGAGGACTTGAGGCTAGGTTTAAACCGTAGTTTTGGCTCGGTAGCTTCAGTTGTAACATGTACATTTGGACTCATATGTCCGGTAATGCCCCTACGAGTAGAATTCGTGGCTCGATGAGAAGTGGAATGGCTTTGTGATGAGTATGATGTAACTGCGGGATGGGTTAAGATGATTTGAATGTGACGAGAAGTATTTCCTTGAAATGTAAATGAAGGCCATTGGGCGCTTGATTTTCATTTTGATGTGATGTACGATCTCGAGTGTGAATTTTTTGAAGGATATTTCACGTTGTTAAATTTTGGGGCAAATTAAATTCTCATGTCTTGTCAAAAGGTTTGGACTCAAGAAGAGTAAGTGATTGTGTAGTAATTGTGGTTACGAATGGGTATTTTTGATGTTGATGGCTCGAGAAAGATGATCTTCGAAGAGACTTAGAGTCGGTAACATTTTATTGGTTCAGGTGCGATAGAGATACATTTCGATTTGATGCAGCAGTTGGGTAGCAAAGTATGAGGGAAGAAATGACGGGAAGTGTTTCGCGGTGGTTGAAGTACTAGCAGGTCAAGTAGGAGA
The DNA here is from genome assembly GCF_000715075.1 of Nicotiana tabacum. Taxonomy (NCBI): domain Eukaryota; kingdom Viridiplantae; phylum Streptophyta; class Magnoliopsida; order Solanales; family Solanaceae; genus Nicotiana; species Nicotiana tabacum. The sequence continues at coordinate 121,728,569 of NC_134096.1, read as the reverse complement.
AGTAGAGGTTGAGAACTTTCTTAAAAGAGATGATTAAACCGAAGTAAGAGTGGAAGATTAGCATATGAATTCACTAGTAGGGTAGTTGTGCGCCTTAAGAAAGTGTAGATTGGTTTGGAATTGTGTTAGTATGTGAATCGGCATGTAGACTCTATTTGGAGTAATGGTTAGTGTACAAAGTAAAATTGAATATGGCAGAAAGAAGTGTGTTTGAAATGAATAGAGGCGTGAAGATCTGATTATCGTGTCAGGTGCAATATGACTTGAGTTCGGAAGGTATTGTTGAAGTACAATTGATGTCAATAGGGAAAGTGCAGACTTATACAAAAGGTGGGCGAGCATGAACTCAGGAGAATTTACGGATTTAGTGGTCGTTGCACTCCGTGCAGTGTCATTGGAAGATGTCGGTAAGGAATTTCACATGTGGGTTATCTCCTGTGTGCAGCTAGCAGTGGCATGATGTTGATGAAGCTTTTGCGAGGAATATTACTTGCTACCCGGTAGGAGGTCACGTGTGTGATTTTGGCTGGAGATTCAGAATGTTCATGAAAGGCTTAATAAAAGACTTCGAGAAGTCTAGCAGGTTAACGGTGCGAGACCTTGGTAATTGAGAAGGAGAAATCCTTACGGGTTCTAATTTTATATAATTGCAGCTTAAGGCTAAGTGGGGGAGTCTGCTATCGACGAGTTGATTGCACGGTTATGGGTCGTATTAGTTTTGGTTCGGGGTATACCGGTGAATCAGTTATGACTTGCAGAGGTCGAGATCGAGGATGACTCGGGTAAAGGAATTTCTGGACACAAGTTCTATTACACTCTATGGTTATAAGAGGACCATAAAATAATTGAGTGGTTATTTACAGAGAATGTAGTGTACATGGAGCGGGAATTTGCTCGATTGTGTAGGAGTGTGAGTTACTCTTTATTCCCTTGGGTGTTGGTGTGCTAATGGGGCACAGGTCATTTCGGTCCGTTTGGTCGATTAATTCGAGATTTGAGTAGAGTGGATGACTCTCGAGAATGGTTCCAATGGATTCAAAATTTATAACTATGGCTAGAAAACTGGGAGTTGCATTGAACGGTGTTGAGACTCGTGGCATCTTATATCATTGTGAATTATGCATTTCAGTATCAAGAAGGTGAAGGAAACAATTTTAGGTTCACATAAAGTCTCTTCGGAGTAAGCATTTTTGGTTCTGGAACCTTTGGGATACATAAAAAGGGAATTCGGCGGCTTATAAGATTTAGGGCGTCGTGATTCTATGCTAGAGTTCATGGGGTAAGTTTTAGTTAAGGATAGTAGTGTTCTAACAAGGAAAAAGTAGCAATTTGAAGGCAATTTAGAAAGAACTTGGATAAATAGGACAACTTGGTAGTATGTTGGGTTAGCACAGTAATGGGTATGATCGGTTCTTTGGGTACTTATAATGTGGCTAGTATCTACAGGTGTTTCGTGGCAATGCTCTCGAATTTGGCAACATGTGTGGCTTGGTGGAGTTAGAAGAGTTCATTTCAGATAGCTTGGTTATGTTCTTTCGGGTTTTATGTGGCATGGTGTCGTTTGCTTCTCTGTGGTTATGGTAATGCACTTTGGGTACTTGATGTCGAATTGCGCATGGTTATTGATTTTAGCAGGGTGGCTTGAGGTGTTTCATATGGACCAGTATTTGGATAGGGTCGCGTATTGCAGCAGAGTTATGTGGAAATATGATCCCTTGTGTAAAATTCGTGTGTTATGGTTCTGCGGTGTGTGATGGGTTCTTATCATTGCGTCAGGGTGGTACTCGTCGAGCTTGCGGAACGGTTCTCCTGTTTGGGTCATTGTTACGATTGGGTACATTTGGAATGTTGCTATATGGTGCACGGATTGCACGGGTTGTGGCTTTAGATTGTATTGATGTGTCATGTCACTAGAGTGGTCGTGTTGGATGAAACGAGGTCATTGGGCCTAGAATGGATGCTATCAGATTTGATTGTGGTATAATTGGGAGGATAATATCAGAAGTCGGCTTTGAAATTGGCTATAGTTCTTGTAGAAGGAGCAAGAGCTCCATGACCTGTTGGTCTAATGAATGGTTATGAATTCGGTATGTTTCTTTCTACAGTATTTGAATTTGAGTATTTGAGTTTTGGTTACGACTTTTGGTACAGCTTGTTCAGACTTATACGGTATGTAGATGCGAACTTCTGATCTTATAAGAAATTTTGGATGTCAGAAATTTGATTTGAAGGCTTGTGGGCTAGGTTGAATTGAGGAATTTCAGATATGCTGTGCTATCAGACCTGTATGGGATAGGGTGACGTGGGATCACCCCCGAGTATGTGCATGGGAAAGTTACACAGCCATTTCTTGGCTTTTGGAACAACTCTCGGCACGTTCGAGTACAAACGTATGTTTAAGTGGGGGAGGATGTAACGACCCGGCCGGTCGTTTTGGGAGTTATAGCCCCGTTTTCCCCCATTTCTGTTTCCTTTATGCTCTTAAGCTATATTATGATATACCGGGTTAGTTGGTTCGGTCCCGGAGTGGTTTCGGAGTGGAATGAGACACTTAGTCTCTTATTTAGAACCCTAAGTTGGAAAAGTCAACCGGATGTTGACCTATGTGTAAACGATCTCGGATTTGAATTCTGATGGTTCCGTTAGCTTCGTTAGGTGATTTTGGACTTAGGAGTGCGTCTGGAATGTGATTTGGAGGTCCGTGGTAGAATTAGGCTTGAATTGGCAAAATTGGAAATTTGGCAATTTTTGGTCGGTAGTGGAAAATTTGATATCGGGGTCGGAATGGAATTCTGGAAGTTGGAATGGATTCATAGCGTCATTTGTGACGTGTGTGCAAAATTTGAGGACATTCAGATGTGGTTTTGTTGGTTTCGGCATCGGTTGCCGAATCTGGAAATTTAGAAGTTCTTAGGCTTGAATCTGAGAGTAATTTGGTGATTTGATGTTGTTTTGAGTGATTAGAAGGTTCGACTAAGTTTGTATGTTCATATATGACTTGTTGGTATTTTTTGTTGAGGTCCCGAGGGCCTCGGGGTGATTCCGGGTGGTTAACGGATTTGTCGAAGTTGGAAAATGCAGTCGAAGCTGCTGCTACTGCTATTTCCGCACCTGCGCAAGGAGGAGTCGCAGGTGTGAGGTCGCTGGTGCGCAAGGGGAGCCCGCAGATACGGAAAAAAGGGCGCTGGGCAGGTTTCCTAGAAGTTGAAGTAAATGCGCAGGTGCGCTACCGCAGGCGCAAGAATTTGAATCGCAGATGCGGAAAATAGGAGGCCAAGGCTGGAGCGCAGGCGCGAAGGATTTGGACACACCTGTGAGCCCGCAGGTGCGAGACCTGGGCGCAGGTGCGGAGGCTGAGAGTTTAAGTGATTCTCGTAGGTGCGAGGATTTTTTACCAGAGGTGCGGTCCTACAGGCGCGTGGAATAGGCCGCAGGTGCGAAAACTCTGGGCAGAATGTATAGATAGCACTTTGCGAATTTTGGTTCATTTCCACCATTTTCAAGTCGGTTTTTGGAGATTTTGGAGTGAATTTCGAAAGGTGATTCAAGGGCTATCAGTAAGGTAAGTTGCTTGAGCTCTAGTTTGTATACATGGTGATTTTCCGTTGTTTAATCATTATAATTAGTGAAAATGAGGGGTTAGGGCTTGGAATTTTTAAGAGTTTAATTTAAGGATTTGAAGGACCAAACGATGTCGGATTTTGATGAATTTGGTATGGTTAGACTCGTGAGTGAATGAGCTTTCTAGTTTTGTAAATTTTGTCAGATTTTGAGACGTGGGCCCGAGGGCCGGGTTTGAGCCAATTTCGGATTTTTGTCTAATTTGATAGTTTTTCTTGTGGAATTCATTCCATTAGCGTATATTGATGGTATTGTACTGATTGTAAATAGATTTGGAGCATTTGAAGGCCGAGTCCAGACACAAAAGCATTGCGGGGTAGCGATTTGACCGGTTTGAGGTAAGTAACGATTGAAAATCTAGTCTTAAGCCCCGATTTTGTATCATTCTCTTATTTTTAGTGACGCACATGCTAGGTGACGGGCGTGTGTGCGTGCACTGTTGGGGATTGTGACTTGGTCCGTCCATAGCAACTGTAAAGCTGCATACTTTGTTGAAACTATATGATACTTATATGTTTTAGAAAGAGTTTCTGTAAATTGGGATGAATGCCATGTTTGGGCCTTGTGCCAGTGCTGTTTGAACCCTTAGGGGCCTTTTCTTACTATCCTCTCATTATTTTCAATTAAAAATCTATACTCAGTCATGGTTACACGTGTTTATTGCATAACTCAGTTTTATGACTCTATTTTGATGTATATAAATGTTGTTTTAGGCCGAATGCCCTGTTTTTATAGAAATGCCGAGTGGCTTGAAAGGTTTATGACTGAGTGAGGCTGAGGGCCTGATTTGTAAGGATATTTATGGGATCAGGCTGCACGCCGCAGCATGTTGTATATTTATGGGATCGGATTGCACGTCGCAACATGTTTGATATCGGCCGAGGGCCTGAGTGATTTATGACATGATTTGGCTTGATATAGCGTTTGGGCTGAAGGAGCCCCTCCGGAGTCTATACACAACCCTAGTGAGCGCAGGTACCTACTGAGTGCGAGTGCTAAGTGCCGAGTGCCGAGTGCTGAGTTACTGGGAGGTAAGAGTGATTGTGAGGTATGCCCGAGTGGCAAGAGTGATTGTGAGGTATGCCCGAGTGGCATGAGTGACTGTGAGGTTTGACCGAAGGACTGTATATGAGTGATGTTTTGTCCGATGGGCTATTTATAATTCCATCATTTTTACTCACCTTTGCATTGAGCCTTTGTTTGAAAGCTGTTGAAAAATATCTTCAAATGATTTTTTTTTGCTGGAACTGGGTTTAAACGAGATGCTTTGATTCAAATCCTGATTTTTAAAGCATGTGGTATTTTACTAAGATTTTCTGATATGAACGTTATATGCTTTATTGCTCGTCACTACTGCTCAGTATTTATTTATTGTTGTTACTTACTGAGTTGGCGTACTCACGTTACTCCCTGCACTTTGTGTGCAGATCCAGGTGTAGCTGGACACTGTAGCAGTTATTGATTATTTTGGTTGCAGATTTTCTCGGGGATAGCAAGGTAGCTGCTTGGCGACCGCAACCCCTGCTTTTCTCCCTCTTATCTTCCTCTAGTTGTGTTTAGCTATTTTCCAGGCTGAGTTAGCCTTGATATTGTTGGACAGATTATAGTAGATGCTCATGACTAGCGACACCCTGATATCGGGATTTTCTTTTCCGCACTTTTGTTTTGATTTGAACTCCTTTGCGAAGGTTTTTATGTTAAATAGCATTAAAATTATCTTTGAAATAAAAATATCGGTTTGTTTTGGAAATGAGTTGGCTTGCCTAGATCCACGATAGGCGCTATCACGACAGGGGTTTGTTTAGGTCGTGACATATATTCTGTATTGTTGAAACTACTGTGCTTTTGTTATAATTACTATACTATGGGCAATCACTCTATTTTGTGCAATGCCATTCAATTATTATTCTTGTTATTATTTATGTTGTGTTGCCCAAGTGGCATGAGTTATGTTGCTGAACTTCTTTTTAGTTGTCCTTCTTATGTTGTTCTTTTCAATGATGCCAAAAGAGGGAAGTTACATAGGTATCAACAGGGGGAAAAACATAATCGAATTGATATGTTGTGTTGTGCATGAAAGATAGCTTTGCATTGCAGGGGGAACACTGCTAATAACATGTTGATTACAGGTTTGATCCGCAGGGGAACATATGAGGAATCTAGTTCTCAAGGGGAACATCAATTTTGGGTTTGGCATCATCAAAAGGGGGAAATTGCTCTAAGTTACGTCATTGCATATTTTGATGATTTTCCAAACGTTCTCAAGGAACCAGGTAGGGACCAGGTGTGATCAGTACATATTAAGGAATCTGATTCTGAAGGAGAATATCAATTTTGGGTTTGTCATCATCAAAAAGGAAAAAATTGATAAGTTATGCAATTTTGTATTTTGATTATTTGACAAACAGTCTAGAGGAACCAGGTCTGGTTCCAAAGGGGAATATGGTTAATTCCAAGGGGGAATAATGTGGAGATCTAGTTCCCAGATGGAATATCAATTCTAAGTTTGTCATCATCAAAAAGGAAAAAATTGATAAGTTATGCGTCTTTTATTGTGATGATTTGACAAACTTCATGAGAGAACCAAATAAAGAACCTGATACAATTAGTTTCCTTGTGTTCAGAGTAACTAGTCAGATGTCTGGTTTAATTCTCAATGAAATTTGATAAGGGAACAGTAGATGGAATAGATAGGGATCAGTTCCCCTGATCGTCGTGCAATCAACTCTACAGCTATACAAGTTGTTGCATTGTACCGTCTGGCAGCAGTACATCAGCACAACTGTAGCTTGCTAAGGCCAAACTAAGTGATACTTTATTGCATCATCCTTGATGACATCACATACACATATTATCAACATGAGGCAAGGGATTTCATTTTCTCTAACACTTGCAAATCCAAAAATCATATTCTCTAAAGTGCTAGCCACCTTCTCTCTTAAGAACAAAGTTTCTGCAACCTCAAGGACCATATCCAAAGATTGAAGATATCTTAAGTCCTTAAGTTTGTTGAGTCTTTATTATTTTTTTCTCCATTTGTAATCCTACATTACTTTCAAGAAGTGTCTTTGTAGGATAGATTTAAATCATTATTTGGTATAGTTTATTGACTAGAGTTAGTCAAGGTTTGTTGCTTTGTAATAGAGTTATTGCAAATGGCTTACAATAGAGTTATTGTAAGGGGTGAGGGATTAATAATTTAATTACTAGATTGTAATAGGTTGTAATCTGAAGTTTTCTCGGTTTAGTGGAGTTGAAATCCTACTAGGATAGGTCGTGATTTTTAATTCCTTGAGCAGGAAATTCTTTTCACATAAATATCACGTGTTCTTTATTTACTGTCGATTTACTGTACGAACATATAGAGAACCTGATTCTCTATACTATTTGGTTTTACAGTATGTTGTTTACTGTGTCAATTGGTAGTTAATAAGAAGAAGCTTAAAGTCAAAAAAAGTGATACAACTAGAGTTAGATACATTTGTCAAACTAGCTGTCCATTTGTATGTCTTGTTTCAAAGGATAAGAATACATCTACTTGTAGAATCAAAACATTGAAGTCCAAACATCTATGTGATGACTGTTTTGACAATCCTAGACCTGGTTACAAAACATTAGCTTTGTATTTCAAGAAGCATGTGCAGAACAACCCTAAGTATGCTGTCAATGATATGAGAGGGCAGTTGGAGAATACCTTTCAGGTGAATGTGTCTAAAAGTAAGCTGAAAAGGGCTAAAAGATTGGCCCTTGAGAGACTAGAGGGCAGCTTTAGAGATGAGTATAACAAGTTAGAAGTTTTTGGACAGGAAATTAGACATACAAATCCAGGAACTGACTTTGTAATTAACCTATCAAAGGATGCACTTGAAGAAGAAAAAAAGAGGTTTTTAAGAATGTACACTTGCTTCCAAGCTCTGAAAGAAAGTTGGAAAAATAGTTTGAGACCACTTATTGGTTTGGACGGTACCTTCTTAAAGGGAAAGTGCAAGGGTCAGTTATTGGTGGCAATTGGACAAGACTGTATGAACCATTTTTATCCACTTGCTTGGGCAGTTGTGGACAAAGAAAACAGCAGGACATGGCAGTGGTTTATGGAGCATTTGAAGCTGTCTTTGGATTTGAAAACTGGGTCAAATGTTACTTTCATTTCTGATATGCAAAAGGTAATTAAATCTGCTGATCTTTATATATCTTTTTCCCATGTTTTGATGTTTTCTTTGAAATAGAACTGATGCATTTATGTTTTCTGATCATGTGAAAATTGAAGGGGCTCTTGGATGTTGTACGCACTATACTCCCAGATGCACATCACAGATTTTGTGTGAGACATATTATAGCTAATTGGATGAAGAAGTGGAGGAGTGGTAAAATGAAAAAACTGTTATAGTGGTATGCCTGGAGTACTTATGAGGAAGAGTTCGAAGACCAACTAAAGAAGCTAGGGGAATTGGATGAAGAAGCAGCAAAAGATCTACTCAAATATCCACCACAGGCATGGTGTAAGGCGTATTTTGATACAAAGTGTAAGAATGAAATGGTTGATAATAATATTACTGAATCATTTAATAGTTGGATCCTTGAAGCTAGGCATAAACCAATTATTATAATGTTGGAGGATATAAGGATGAAAGTCATGAACATGTTGGCAGACAATGAGAAAAATGTGATGAGTTGGACTTCTGATATAAGTCCAACTACTATGAAGTTGTACAATGACTGTAGGATTATTGCAAATGTGTGCAAAGTTATATTCAATGGGGACCATGGATATGAAATATCTGAAGGAGATGATAGGCACACTGTGGATTTGAAGAAAAAAAGATGCACATGTAGACTGTGGGACTTGAGTGGCATACCTTGCCCTCATGCAATAAGGGCAATGAATCACAAAAAGGTTGGCCCTTTAACTGGTGTTAATTGGTGGCATAGCAGAGATGCTTATGTGCTGACATATAAGCATAAGTTACAGCCTGTTAGGGATCTTAAATTCTGGAAAGTTGATCCTGCTCAAGCTATGGAGCCCCCATAGATTGTCAAAACAGTTGGTTAACCCAAGGTGAAAAGAAATAGAGAACCTGATGAGGCAAGCAACATAAAAGGTTTGTGGAGTTTATCAAGAAAAGGAAGAGTCATGGAGTGCAGCAATTGTGGTGAAATTAATCACAATTGTAGGGGCTGTCCAAAGTTAACATAGATTCATTTCTTTTTAAATTTTTTCTTACAACAATTAAGTAACTAATTCAGTATTTTGCAGGATAAGGTTGCTGGAGAAATCTCCAAAACCAAAAATAAAAAGTCTTCAAGCAAAAGCAAATCATCACAGTGTTCAGTGCTTGAAAATGAAGTGTCTGAAGATGAAGTGCCTGAAGATGAAATACTTAAAGATGAAGTTGTTGATGCTAGAACACAACAGACACTACAATCAATGTTCAACAGTGAAGATGAAACACAACAGTCCACTGCATATGGCACACAATAGTCCACTGCATATGGTCCTTCCATTGGTGATGAAGAAGATCCACCATTAAGGCCCAAGATTATTTCAGAGAAACTAACCAAGTTGAAGGTAAGGAAGTCTCAAAGGTTGCAGCCAACTGGAAACAGGAGGATTCCTTTCATGGGTGATGATAATGGAGTTTGCACACCAACAAACTTGCCATATTCCCTAACCATGACAACCTAGAAGGGGAAGGCAACAATAACTTCAAACCAGCTTGAACAACAAAGGAGAAAAATATTAAGATGATGGGAAGAAAGGGAAAGAACCCATGTGAAGACTAAATCTGCAGATTTCTATGTTGTTTTGAATGTGATGGCATTAGCTTTAGGTAGTTCTAAACTTATGTTTTGTTGATGGACAACCTCTTTTGCTACTAACCATAATGATGGTTCTTGTGGTTGGTTAACCACCTACTTGTTAATGACTTTTATGTTGAAGTTTGTTGAATGACTATTTAAATCTATTGATTTTTATTGGTATTTAATGACGAGTTGATGACTCTTTGTGCTTGGTTAATCGCCTCTTTCGTCTGTACATCTTGTTTGAATCTGGTCCAACAGGTATATGTGAGGGCAAGTTAGACCCTGTTCGAATTGTACAGGGTCATATATGAGTCAGTTATAGTAGTCATTTATCAAATATTTCACAACTGCATATCAATTTACTTACACACCTATTTGAGAATACCATACTAATTATCACAGCAAATAACTCAGTCATAGAAACAAACATTCAAATAAACGGGAATGACTTCATTGAATCCTTGCACAAAAATGTAAAGCTTCATTACATAACAAAAGACAAAAATTAAGCCACAATAACGCTAACATTACATATCATTTTGCCCTTATCCAAAGAACAGAATAAAATATCCCAATATCACACACATGAGAATCCGCATCTTCTTCAAAAATTTAGCATCACGCACAGCTGAGTACTCTAAATCAGCCACTTTCTTCATTAGAATATTTCTTTCCAATTCCAAGGCTTCTATTCCTCCATGATCGACGAGCATCATAACATTCTCAAGATCGGCAACTTTCTTTTGGAGAGCATTTCTTTCACGGATTAGAGCAAGATTTTCCTTATTTAAACTGCATATGAGATTTAAAACTCTAGGAGGAAACTCTTCATCTTTCCATTCCCAATAGGAATATTTTTCATCCTAAAAATCCGAAAAAATAATAATAAATTTACAAGCAAATCAGAATAACTAAAAGAACCCATCAACAAATTTACTTACTTCATGCTTCGGGCACTTGAAAAACCTTTTCCCAGCATTTAAAGGATTCCACGCCATGAAATAATTAGCAGAAAGTCCACAGCGACACCTCCTATTTGACCCATTTGAGCTTCTCGAACATTGCAATATTGTCTTAGAGAAATCTCCAAAACAAACTGAGAAAGATGAAAAAGAATTAAACCTAAAGTAGAACCCACCTCAAAAGGTCAATTTTTCTAAGGGAGCAGGTTTTGGAATGAAAATGGGGAAGGAAAGGGTCTGGTAATTGGAATTAACCTAACGGCTATGTCACGACCCAAAATCCGTTAAAGGTTAAATCCTCATTTTAATATTTTTGAAATCGTAAATTTACTTCAATTTAACTAGTAAAAGATGAATTTTACAGAATAATTAACAATATTTTTCCAAATTTCAATGCTAAACACCCCATACTCATCCCAGAATCCGGTGTCACAAGTGCATGAGCATTTTTTAGGAATTTAAAATAAAATACAATAAATGTCCGGAATACAACTTTGGACAGGAAGACAATACAATACTCTGAAGGAGACTCTGCTGGCTGCGGGTCGTACATAAGATGCAGCTCACCTAAGTCCCCGTAATAACCGCGCCTCTGCGCCCACAAGGCCACTAGTCATATATGTACCTGCACAAAACGTGCAGCAAGTGTAGTATGAGTACGTAAATCAATGCGTACCCAGTAAGTATCCCGCCTAACCTCGAAGATGTAGAGACGAGGGGGTGACTCGGACACTAACTATGGGCTATAATCAATATACCAATGATATGATAAATTATGAATTTTTATGAGGCAGCGGTAAACACAATAACATGAGACAGGTAAATAATTCTTTTGTTAATAGGGGATTTCCAAATTTATTTTCATCTTTTAACAATTTATATCTCCGGCCAATGAGGCCATATCAAATTATCAGTTTAACTCAGACCAGCGAGGCAATATCGTTATTTATAAGTTTCAAGCCAAGCAATACAAGCATGCACAAATCATGCCGAGGTCGTACGGCCCGATCCAATAATTATTTAAACTGTGCACTGATAGTGGGTCGAATGGCGCGAACCATAGATGCATCTATTTACTACCGATGCGCTCGGCCCGATCCACAAATAACAATTATTTTTAAAAAAACACAAGTTTCTCATTTACAGTCAAGTATCTTATACAAACCTTCAAGTAAGTGAATTTAACTTTATACAATTCTTTTATCAATTTCTATCATGACTAAGTGATTATATTAGCAAGTAAGGGCACAAACATTCCAAGTATAGCATGATACGGGTCCTAAACTACCCGGACAATAGCATAATAGTTGCTACATACGGACTCTCGTCACCTCGTACGTACGTAGCCCCCACAATTAGATACAACCCTTTGTTTAATTCACCTATGAGGTTAATTCCCTCTTACAAAGTTAGAAAGGAGACTTACCTCGCTCCGAAGTTCTATAACCGGCTCCAAAGTCGCTCCAACAACTCAAACTGAAGTCCGTTGCTCCAAAACTAATCAAATATGACCCAACCGAATCAAAATATACTGTAATACTCATAGTTAATCATTTTATAACAATTTTCAACTCCGTTCGAAAAGTTGATAAGCTCACCCTTGGACCCACGTGCCCGGATTTCCAAAATATTTGAAGATAAACTTTACCCATAACCCCACGAACTCAAATATATAATTTATTCTCCATTTCATGCCCAATTTCATGATCAAAATCCAAGAATACCAATTTCTAGGTTTCCTACTAAAATCCCACAATTTCTACAAATTTCCATGTCTAAATCCATATATAAACCATGTATTTAACTCACAATGTGCGGGAATTACTTACCTCATAATAGATGATGAAATCTTCTCTTCAAAGACTCCAAAAATCGCCCAACCAAAATGAAATGTGGAGGAAAGTGGCCAAATCCCGTATATAAAACTTCACTGCCTAGGTCCGCCGTTCTTCGCGATCGCGGAAAGACCATCGCGATCGCGAAGGCCAAAGACACACTCCCAAATTTCCTCTATGCGTTCGCGTTCCTCACGACGCATTCGCAAAACTTTCCGCCCTTACTGCTTTGCGTTCGCATACCCAGCCTCGCGTTCGTGTAGGCCAAACATCCTCAGGCACATTCCTCATTTTTTTCTACGTGTTCGCGACTCCCCACTCGCATTCGTATAGGTTCCTCAAGTTCTTCACCGCGTTCGCGTCTCAACCTTTGCGTTCGCGAAGGCCAAATCCCAGCAGCCTCAAAGTTCCTCTTCACGAACGCGGGACTCCCTTCGCATTCGCGAAGAAGGAAACCAGATACAGCAGCAGCAAATCATTCTGTTTTCGTCCGAAACACACCCGAGGTCCCTGGGACCCCATCCAATCATACCAACCAGTCCCATAACATAACACAAACTTGCCTGAGACCTCAAATCACATCAAATAACATCGAAATTATGAATCGCACCACAATTCAAACTTAATGAACTTTGAAACTTCAACTTCTACAATTGATGCCGAAACCTATCAAATCCTGTCTGATTGTCCTCAAATTTTGCACACAAGTCACATTTGACATTACGAACCTACTCCAATTTCTGAAATCGGATTCCGACCCCGATATCAAAAAGTCCACTTCCGGTCAAACTTCTCTAAAACTTTCAAATTTCTAGCCTTAGCCAAATGACTCCAAAATGACCTACGGACCTCTGAATCCACTTCCGGACGCGCTCCCAATATAGAATCACCATACGGAGTTATTTCTAGACTCGAAATCCCAAATGGACATCGATAACATTGAAACCCAAATTTATGAAATTCTTCCAAAATGCCAACTTCCACGATAGGCGCCGAAACGCTCCTGGGTCATCCAAAACCCGATCCGGACATACGCCCAAGTCCGAATTCATCATACGAACCTGCTGGAACCTTCAAATCCCGATTCCGAGATCGTTTACTCAAAAATCCAACCTTAGTAAATTCTTCCAACTTAAAGCTTCCGAATGAGAACTTTTCTTTTCAAATCAATTCAGAACTTCCGAAATTTCAATTCCGACCATGCGTACCAGTCATAATACCTGAAGTGAAGCTGCTTATGGCCTCAAACTGCTGAACGACGCGCTAGAACTCAAAATGACTATTCGGGTCATTAGATTCTCTCCCACTTAAACATACATTCGTCCTCGAACGTGCTAAGAACTACTCTGGGGTTGTCTGAAATCACTGTTTAATACCTCGTGCACCTACCCGTGCTACCATAACTCAGTTGAGCACATTAGCTCGATCAAATCTGAAGATATTCTCTTTTATATAGGCAAATAAGCCTTAGAGACCAGTTCCAACATCCGGAATTCTCTGCCAGGCCTGCTTTCAATATAAGAACACCATATCAATCCCCACACGATGTACCAGAACACGACTGCATACCTTTGCCGAATTCACACCATGCACTGCAACATTCACATGACATAATAACATTCTCTGATCATAATAGACGACATTCCCCGAATCTGATGTTCACCATGCACCTCATGACATATATATGTCTGGTTTTGACTCTTGCAATACCGCCACGATGGAAGAGATGTGTAAAAATTCATAACCAACTGCAGAGTCAACAAATCATTGAATCTCTCCCTTTGACTAGAATCATCACCCCATTATGAACCCAATAATGGTATTTTCTCTTTACTATACTTCATATAATCCGATCGCACTGATCCCGGATCCAATAATCTCATCTCACCCCAGTACAAGCTACTCAGGAAACAAGCCGCCTCGGACACGATCAAAAGTCTCATGTGATGCCACAATGTGCCAACAAGCTACCAACTCGAACGTGAATACATAAGGAAAATGAACTCTGGAAAGGATTACTCAAGCCACGCAACTAATTAGACAACCGAAAAGGTGTTATGAACCTTTCCCAGAAAATGGAAAATAAAGCACATGAAAATAGATATAGGGGACTGTAATCAACATCCCACTGTTGCGACGAGCAACCCGATCCAAACAACATACTCGTGGCGGCGTGCCACCCGATCCGCACAAAAAGAATCTATAAGGAAATACTTACCAAGCTAGAATGCTCAATACTAAAAAATATCCGAATATCGGACACAAGCACGCTAAGTGCATAATACCATCCCTGGAAGGACCGACAGCGCCATACGCTGCAAAATTCAAGCACAACTAAGGTGCGACATATGATCTGAATCTCGAGAGCCATCCTGCTCACATAACATCATCGCTACGTGGTACCTCAACACATAAGAAATTTATCAAGCCGTTTAACAATTCACATGGCACAATTACATGAAATAGCCGATGACGAAATGACATCCAACATCCAAATACTCCTCCATAAGGATCGCTATGCTGAAATGAACACATTCAGCCTGGTATAGAGCCCATATTCATATTTAAATCCATCCACAGACCTCAAGCCGATTCTGATCGCACCGTACTAGGATAATAACCTTTCAAGGATCCATAATAACCCCTTTTTCCCATAACATACAAGAACAACCATCATAACCGGAACAAATTTCAACAGTCCACAACTAAATGGACCGAGCGCCCTCCAGGCATAAATTCTCGAATTAGCGATATCGCCACAATCTTCATACTTGGTTTCAATATTCACTCAATCAAGTGACTACACGTCATACTTATACCATCTTCCCGTGGGATACGCTCCCACGACCTTCCGCACCATGTAACAAGTCTGAACATCCATACCACAGACCTTAGGTGACGCTGTAAAGCAAATCAAGAATCCACAAATCAATACACAAGGCGGCTTACACATGACATCGACCTTAGGTGACGCCGAAAACAATACCATCTCACTTTAAACATCTAAATACTTTTTCCTGCTCATCCGAGCTCATGACGTCCTTGTCAACACCAAAACGCAATCTCGAATCCTCAACTTTCGAATCCCATGCTACTTGATGCACTAAATCACGCCTATGCGCAAGAGTACCAGAATTTCATCATAACTTCTGAACCACTAATAGGGTAAATACTTCATCATATAGGAACCTTCTACTTAACTCACTTCAAGAGAACCATTGCGACACGCGATTGAATCCTCATATCCGCAGAAAATACCAACCTCAAGTAGTGGTCTAAACCACCATAACCCCTTCGGGATCCATCTGCACATAACATGCCATAATACTCAAAAGCCTCCAAATAAGATCGGTTACGGAGACCGTCAAACCTCGCACGTACCGTCACATATCACATGAATAACCCAACATACTAAAGGAGCTGATCATTGCCATCATTATGCCAATTCAACCATTGTTAACCAAACCTGACTTCTCCTAATTTTCTCTGGATCTTCCTTAGAATTAACAACAGCCCCTTTATCAATATAACTAACTCAATCCGCACTCATACTGAGTGACCCCATCTCACGAGAAAACATTGTCCCCAAAACCCACAAACCATCTCACACCTTTCTTGTGCACACATCTGCATCTTCAACTGGTACACCCATTCTGATATTTCCTTTACGATTCCAAAGTTATTTTCTCCCATTCTTCCATTGCTACACCGCATACCGAAGATAACATAGAACACTCCAAGTCACTTTTATAATCCTCTACAACAACTCAATACTTAACCATACTATGGACTCAAAATCCTTAGGCACCACACTTTAACTTTTGAATCCACTAAGACCGTTGTTGAGAGTCACCCATTCTAACTTGGTCCCGAATATAATCAGCTCCCAAGCTCCACTAGCACAGGAACCCCCTTTCAAGAAGCACCCGGCTGAATCACTTTCCTTGTAAATCACCTTTACACGAAGCATAAATCCTGAATCTTCCCAAAACCTGAACATGAGTCAATAAGGCCTACTATAGCACACATTCCTCAATCCTTTGCTCAAATTACCACTAATGTTCTCTCATACTTAGTCATAATATCCCACCAATATTCGGATAACCAGAAATATCATAATTAGCCGACCATGCAATCCAACTGTAGGTGGTGGAACTCTCCCACTTAGCTTGAAGCTACCATTACATAAATCTAGAACCTGCCAAGAGTCTTTCTTCATCGTTGAACTGATCTTGCACAACCAACTCGCCAAGTTCCTCGAAATCCTTCCATTTGACCTTTCATGAACACTCTGAATCACTAATCACATTCACATATTCGACCTCTTGCCGGATAACCAGTAGAATTCTTTCGTGACAGCCCCATCAACAGCACGCAACCGCTAACCTGCTCACAAGAGATAACTTACCTGTGGAAATTCCATGAATACATCATCCAATGCCGCTGCACTAGGTACAATAACTACGAAATCAATAACCCATCCTGAGTCTTTGCTCATTCACCAGTTGTACAGGTCCGTTCACTCCTCATGGACATCAACTAAAGGTGTGACAATACATTCCAATCCAAAGTCATGTTGTATCCTTTTTCATACCAAGCAACTCCCTCCTGTCACACCCAATCTTCCTTAATATAGCAGCCAATACTCCAAATTTAAGTCCATAGACCTAGTCACGGTCCACCTATAAATAAATTTTGGGTCATGCAATGCTTGGACATATACAAGAACTAATTTTGAGATGTTAACATACTTGAAGGGCCCAAAAAAATAAGCAGAAGCTTATAGCGTACACAATAAAGAGCCAAGTCCAACCGGCTCTCTTTTATTTGTTCCTTTCGAAGAAGAAATATGTAACGATTCGGCCGGTCATTTTGAGAATTTATGTCTCGTTCGGTGGCATAAGGCTCTGAGCAGCTTTATATTATGTTTATTGACTTGTGTAAGTGGTTGAATTAGGTTACCGGATGTTTCAGAGTGACCGTACTCAGAACTATGTGAAGACAACTCCGGAATGGAGTTATGTCGGTTCAATTAGCTCCGTTGGGTGATTTTGGATTTAGGAGCATATTCGGACTGTAAATCCGAGGTCTGTAGTTCATTTAGGCTTGAAATGGCGAAAGTTGAATTTTTGGAGATTTGGATCGGAAGTGGACTTTTTGATATTGGGACCGGAATGCGATTCCAAGAGTTGGAACAGCTCCATTATGTTATTTGGGACTTACCTGCAAAATTTGATGTCATTCCAGGTTGATTTGATAAGTTTCGACATCGGTTGTAGGAATTTAAAGTTTCAAGTTCTTTAAATTTGAATTGGATGGTGATTCGTGATTTTTAGCATTAGTTGATGTGATTTAAGGGCTCGACTAAGTTTGTATGGTATTTTAGGATTTATTGGTATGTTTGGTTGAGTTCTTGAGGGCCTCGAGTGAGTTTCGGGTGCTTAGAGGATTAAAAGTTTGATTTGTGTTGTTGCTAAGTCTTCAGGCTTCTGGTATTTTCGCACCTGCGGTGAAGAGACCGCAGGTGCGGGAGCGCACGTGCGGAGAGGCAAGCGTAGAAGCGAAAAAGTGCAGAAGTGCCAGGGGTCGCAGGTGCGAGAAACATTTCGCATCTGCGATGCCCGCAGATGCGAAGATTGAGGCGCAGGTACGAGAAGAGCTGGACTTGACAGTCTCCGCATGTGCGGAGAATTTGTGCGCAGCAGCGGCTCCGCAGCAGCGGCTCCGCAGAAGCGGATTTTGGCATGCAGAAGCGAGAGGAAGCGCAGGTGCGGTTGGACATGCGCACTCGCGGTTGCGCAAATGCGGCTAATTATGTCGCAGGTGCGGTCACGCCTGGGCAGAAAAGAGAAATCCGAGGGTTTGATTTTATTCTTCGTTTTTGGACTTGAGAGCTCGGAATTTGGCGATTTTTCGAGGGATTTTCAGAGGAAGCTTTGGGGTAATGATTCCTAATTTATTTTTGGTTGTATTACATTAATCTATAGTTGTTTCCTCTATTTAATTTTGGATTTTTGGGGTTAAAATTGGGAAAAATTGGAAGAACTTCTTCAATAAAGATTTCGAGTTTTGAAAGGGGATTTGTGGTCGGATTTGAGTAATTTTTATATGGTTGGACTCGTGAGTGAATGAGTATTCGTATTTTTGTAATTTTTACCCGATTCCGAGATGTGGGCCCACGTCGACTTTTTAGGGTGAATTTCAGAATTTTTGTTAAAATATTGATTTCATTGATTAGATGAGTCTATTATTGTTGTATACATGTTATGCAATTGTGTTTGACTAGATTTGGGCCATTCGGAGCCGGATATTCATGGAAAGGCATTGTGACCGATTGTTTTAGCTTGGTTCGAGGTAAGTATCTTGCCTAACCTTGTGTGGGGGAATTCTCCTTAGGATTTGAGTCTTCTATGTTGATTGTAGCCCGTGTGCACGAGGTGACGAGTGCGTGCACGGACTTATTTGTGGAAAGTTAGCCTTTTAGGGTCCTTAGGTCCTTGTATTCATTGAATATGTAGTTATTCTTGTTATGATTATGTATCTTAATTACTAGATTCACATCTACCTACTTAATTAGAATAAATTGCTTCATGATCCACTATTATCGTTACTTGATTCTTATGTGCCTTAATTGAAACTGTTATCTCTTTTATAGCCACGCTATCTTTTCATGACTGCTTATCTTTATTTGGAATTTATATTATTTCATTCTATAATTTGTTCAGTCTTAATTGAGGTTATGATTATCTTTCCGCTGCTTATCCTTAATTAAATTGTTGAAAATCCTTAGTAATTTCTCAACCTTAAAAGAAGTTTTAGATATCCTATATCTTCGTCGACTTGTTTTATTTGGGATTATTTGACTCGTGTTAGTTTCCCTGTTGTTGAAATGTATATTGTTGGATCGTTGATACACATTAGTTTCCCTTTGTTGAGTTGTTCTCTTTACGCCTAGCATTCTTTACTGTGGTTATTCCTTGTGATTTGGTCCCACATTTTCCTGTGATTTAAAGTTCTTGAGTTGATTTACTTGTCGTACTTTGTATTATTGCCATTGTTGTTGTTTTATTTGTTATGGTGATGCACGAGGTTTCTGCCATGCGGTTATTATTATTGTGATGCACGAGGTTTCTGCCGTGCGATTATTATATATATATATATATATATATATATATATATATATATATATATATATATATATATATATATATATATATATATATATATATATATATATATATATATATATATATATATATATATATATATATATATATATGTGTGTGTGTGTGTGTGTGTGTGTGTGTGTGTGTGTGTGTGTGGGTTGCGCATGTGGCGAGACAAGGTGGGAACATTATTATGCACGTGTGGCGAGATAAGGCGGGCATTTATGTTACTATTGCACACATGGCGAGACAAGGTGGGTTGTGTCAGGGATTGATTTGTGATGATTTATTGCCTGGGGGCATTCTTGTTGTTGATATTTGTGTAGTGGTATACGTACCTGTGTGAGCTTTATCTTGTGAAAGCTGTGAGAAAATATTCTATGTGTTGTCCGTTCTTCTTCTTCCTTATGCTTATTTGCTGGTATGGACTATGTTAGGACACTTGCACAAGCATACACGTAGTTAAGCACTCTTATCAGATAAGAGGTGTTCTTGATATTGTTGAGCATAGATGCTCACCCTTCTTTACTTGTCTTCTATGTGAGAACGGCTCTATTGGCACATGAGTTGTGAGGTGTTATGAGGGCACAGGATGCCAAGTGTTAGGGTTCAGGTATTGAGACCCGTGAGTTGTGAATTGTCCGAGGTTCGGTACCTCGTGGAGTTGTTGACTAAAACTTGGTGTAAAAGCGGTTGTAGTTGCTGAGTTATTACTTGTCCTTGCTGTATTTTTGATATCGGATTTAGGTTGTGTTCCATTCACCTTTCTGTGTCATTTTCATGATATTCCGCTGATACTTGTTGTTGCCTTCCTTATTGCCATCACTGTACTGTGAGCCATATTGCATAGTCTTCATGTGACATCATACTTCTATTATTCATGTACTTATATCTGTTTAGTTTATTAGACCAGTGGGTGTCTTGACTGTTCCTTGTCACTACTCCACTGAGGTTAGTTTTGATACTTACTGGGCACCGCTGTTGTGTGCTCATGCTACTCTTCTGCACATTTTGTGCAGATCCAGGTACTTGTTCGTTAGGTAGTTGTGTGGACTGTTGCTATGGAGACTCAAGGTAAACCTGTTGTTGCGTTCGCAGGCTTCGGAGTCACCTTCCAGTTTTTGTTTTGCACTATTTATTCTTATTTCTGGACAGTTGTATTTAGAAGTTTTCTAGCAAACACTCTGTAGAGCTTATGACTTGTACTACCGGTTTTGGTAATTTTTAAGAGATTTTATTTATATAATGTTGTTTTAATTATTGTTAGGCTTACCTAGTCCCTAAGACTAGGTGCTATCACGATACCCAAACGGAGGGAAAGTTGGGTCGTGACAAGTTGGTATCAGAGCTCTAGGTTCATAGGTGCTATGAGTCATAAGCGAGTTTAGTAGAGTCTTGTAGATCGGTACGGAGACGTCTGTACTTATCTTCGAGAGGCTACAGAACTATCAGGACAATCTCACTTTCTCATTCCTATCGTGCGGGCTTATTGATCTCGGAGTTTGAAATTTTAGCATTCCATTCTCTCACAGATGATGAGGACACGAGCTACAGTTATAGACGACACTGCTCCTGGAGCAAGTATCGCTAGAGGCAGAGGCAGAGGCCAACGAGGAGTAAGTGTTGCAGCCAGAGCACCTACCAGAGCAGTAGTTCAGGAGCCGCCAGTAGTTCCAGTTAGGGAGCAGGTACCGGAGGCGCCTGTTATTACCCCCGGATTTTAGGAGACCTTAGCACAGTTCCTGAGCATGTTTGGTACATTGGCTCAGGCGGGGTTGATTCTGGTTGCACCAGCTACTTCACAGATCAAGGGAGGAACCCAGACTCCCGCCGCCCACACCCCAGAGCAGTGAGTTCATGTTGGTCAGGTTCCAGGTGTCATGGCGACACAACCTGTGGTTCCAGTTCAGCTCATTGTCAGGGCAGCAGCATCTGAGGAAGAGCAGCTTAAACTTGCAAGGTTCGAGAAATATGACCCTCCTACATTTAGTGGTTTGGCTTCAGAGAGTGCACAGGGTTTTTTGGAAGAGTGTCACCGCATTCTTCGTACTATGGGTATTGTGGAGATGAGCGGGGTTGATTTTACTATGTTCCAGCTCAGGGGAGCAGCTTACCAGTGGTGGCGAGCATATGAGTTGGGTAGCCCAGCCGGGTTAGCTTCACTTACATGGGTTCAGTTTTCAGAGATATTCCTGAGAGAGTTTGTACCTCAGTCCCTTCGAGATGCATGACGTGCGGAGTTTGAGCAGCTACGCCAGGGCACTATGTCAGTGTCGGAGTATGCCGTGAGATTCAGTGATTTGGCCAGGCATGCACCTGCTTTGTTCGCCACAGTTAGAGAGTGTGTCCGTAGATTCATTGAGTGACTCAGGCATGATATTCGGTTCAGCATGGCTCGGGAGTTAGATTCAGATGTTTCGTTTCAGTAGGTGGTAGGGATCGCTCGCCGAGTAGACGGCATGTGGGACCAGGAGAGAGAAGACAGGCGAGGCCATGAGAGAGAGTACAGGCGAGATCAGGAGAGAGAGGACAGGGAGGTGAGGAGGCCTCGTAGACCGGAGAGATCTACTGGTCCTTATTTTGGAGGCATGGTACAACATGGTAGAGGTTTTATGGGTCATCCAGTACAGTTTGCACTTCAGGCTTCTCACAGTGTTTCAGGTGCTCATGGGTCTCAGAGTACCCGTACCGCACAGTCCCCACAACCACGTCAACAGAGAGGTTGCTTCGAGTGTGGAGATACCAGCCATATGGTGTGAGATTGTCCTAGACTCACAGCAGGGTTTTCAGGCGAGTAGAGGGCGCCCAAGAGGGGAAGGCCTGACCCGTTGATGTGTTTCATATAGTAGGCTTGAGGCCACTGCGCCAGATGATGTCATACAGGTATGCTTTTGATTTGTTACAGAGGGGCACCATTCGTATTTTGATTCGGTCCTGCTTATCGGGGCGAGTTCCCCTACTTGTTGTCCTACCTATGGGTGAGTTTATGACTTAGTATTATGTTTAGGTGTTTACCCCTGTTGGGAGACTCTATGAGCGGTAGACCGTGTCTATCATTTGTTTCTATTCATTATTTAAAGTTACGAGACTATAAGTGAATTCACGTTGTCCATTATGGTAGGTTTGATGTGATTCCTGAGTAAATTGGATATAATTTGTGATTTGATACTCTACCGGGGTGAGAATTTAACAAGTGTTGAGATTCTATTGGCAGAATTGAGTTAGTGGAGGATTTCCATTGGTATGATGTGTATTCTACTTGTAATTCAGAGTTGAGGGCAAGACCCTCGCAACTCCATGTGACTTGATATGTTTGAGTCGGGCTGCGTGTCGCGGTGTAGGGTGATACCAGGATGAGATCCTTATGATTTGTTCATGTACTTTGATTTTTCCTTTTGAATTGATTCGTAGTAGGGTATTGTTAGAAAGTTGTGCCTGTCGGGCTTGTTTGATATTTATCTTATGTGTCTCTCTTTACATATTTAGTCAATTTCGTTATGTGTTTCTTGAGTTTCGGCTTGCGGGGTGTGTGCCCGGTGGTGTTAGTTGTGACTTGCTAATTCGGGAGTATAGTTATGAGGTCTTCGTGTTTCTTGCATCATTGTCAGCATTATGGAGGTTTGAAACGGGTTGCTAACGGATATGGGTCTAATTGCCGGTGCTGGTTTTGATTTCGGGCAGCTATTGTGATAAGAAATGTTATTATGGGCCTATATGTGGTGTGTCTTGTTGTGTGGTCGTACCTTGTGGGTATAGGCATGAGTTGTTAAAGCTAGTTGAGACTGATACCGGTTATGGATTTAGAATCGGGTCTTTTAAAGATAAATGGAGGTGAGAAATTTTGACTCTAAGACTTATCGGTGTTGGCAGAAAGGATGAATTACAGTTGGGATGGTGTCGTCAGGCTTATGTGGATTGGGGTGACGTGAAGTCGCCCGCGGGTATTTGTTGGATATGTACTTTCAGTGAATTTGAAAACTTCGAGGCGATTCTTAACAAGTTCGAGGACGAACGTTTGTTTAAGAGGGGAAGGATGTAATGACCCGACCGGTCATTTTGAGAATTTAAGTCTCGTTCGACGGCATAAGGCCCTGAGAAGCTTCATATTATGTGTATTAACTTGCGTGCATGGTTGAATTAGGTTACCGGATGTTTCAGAGTGATTTAGGACACTTAGTCCCTAAAACGAAAGCTTAAGTCTTAGGATTTTGACCGTAGTCGGAACTATATGAAGACGACTCCGGAATGGAGTCCTGTCGGTTCCATTAGCTCCGTTGGGTGATTTTGGACCTATGAGCGTGTCCGGACTGTAAATCCGAGGTCTGTAGTTCATTTAGGCTTGAAATGGCGAAAGTCAAATTTTTGGAGATTTGGACCGGAAGTGGACTTTTTGATATCGGGGTCGGAATGCAATTCCGAGAGTTGGAACAGCTCTGTTATGTTATTTGGGACTTGCCTGCAAAATTTGACGTCATTCCGGGTTGATTTGATAGGTTTCGGCATCGGTTGTAGGAATATAAAGTTTCAAGTTCTTTAAGTTTGAATTAGAGGGTGATTCGTGATTTTTAGCATTAGTTGATGTGATTTGAGGGCTCGACTAAGTTCGTATGGTGTTTTAGGATTGGTTGGTATGTTTGGTTGAGTTCTCGGGGGCCTCGGGAGAGTTTCAGGTGCTTAACGGATTAAAAGTTTGATTTGTGTTGCTGCTAAGTATTCAGGCTTCTGGTATTTTCGCACCTGCGGTGAAGAGACCGCATGTGCGGGAGCACATGTGCGGAGAGGCAAGCGCAGAAGCGAAAAAGTGGAGGAGTGCCAGGGGTCGCAGGTGCGAGAAACATTCAGCATCTGCGATGCCCGCAGATGCGAAGATTGAGGCGCAAGTGCGAGAAGAGTTGGACTTGACAGTCTCCGCAGGTGTGGAGAATTTGTGCGCATCAACGGCTCCGCAGAAGCAGATTTTTGCACGCAGAAGCGAGAGGAAGCGCAGGTGCGGTTGGACATGCACACCCGCGGTTGCGCAGATGCGGCTAATTATGTCGCATGTGCGGTCACGCCTGGGCAGAAAAGAGAAATTCGAGTGTTTGATTTCATTCTTCGTTTTTAGACTTGAGAGCTCGGAATTTGGCGATTTTTCGAGGTATTTTCAGAGGAAGCTTTGGGGTAATGATTCCTAATTTTTTTTGGTTGTATTACATTAATCTATAGTTATTTTCTCCATTTAATTTCGGATTTTTGGGGTTGAAATTGGGAAAAATTGGAAAAACTTCTTCAATAAAGATTTCGAGTTTTGAAAGGGGATTTGTGGCTGGATTTGTGTAATTTTTATATGGTTGGACTCGTGAGTGAATGAGTGTTCGTATTTTTGTGATTTTTACATGATTCCGAGATGTGGGCCGAGGTCGACTTTTTAGGGCAAATTTCAGAATTTTTGTTAAAATATTGATTTCATTGATTAGATGAGTTATTATTGTTGTATTCATGTTATGAAATTGTGTTTGGCTAGATTTGGTCCATTCGGAGCTGGATATTCGTGGAAAGGCATTGTGACCGATTGTTTATGCTTGGTTCGAGGTAAGTATCTTGCCTAACCTTGTGTGGGGGACTTCCCATTAGGATTTGAGTCTTCTATGTTGATTGTAGCCCGTGTGCACGAGGTGACGAGTGCGTGCACAGACTTATTTGTGGAAAGTTGGCCTTTTAGGATCCTTAGGTCCTTGTATTCATTGAATATGCAATTGTTCTTGTTATGATTATATATCTTAATTACTAGATTCACATCTACCTGCTTAATTAGAATAAATTGCTTCATGATCTACTATTATCGTTACTTGATTCATATGTGCCTTAATTAAAACTGTTATCTCTTTTATAGCTACGCTATCTTTTCATGACTGCTTATCTTTATTTGGAATTTATATTATTTCATTCTATAATTTGTTCAGTCTTAATTGAGGTTATGATTATCTTTCCGCTGCTTATCCTTAATTAAATTGTTGAAAATCTTTAGTAATTTCTCAACCTTAAAAGATGTTTTAGATATCCTATATCTTCGTCGACTTGTTTTATTTGGGATTATTTGACTCGTGTTAGTTTTTCTGTTGTTGAAATATATATTGCGGGATCATTGATACACATTAGTTTCCCTTTGTTGAGTTGTTCTCTTTACGCCTCGCATTCTTTACTGTGGTTATTCCTTGTGATTTGGTCCCACATTTTCTTGTGATTTAAAAGTTCATGAGTTGATTTACTTGTCGTACTTTGTATTATTGCCATTGTTGTTATTGTATTTGTTGTGGTGATGCACGAGGTTTCTGCCGTGCGGTTGTTATTATTGTAATGCACGAGGTTTTTGTCGTGCGGTTATTGTTATGGGGTTGCACGAGATTTCTGCCGTGCTATTATTACTATTGATATTTTCATATGCAGCGTGACAAGGTGAGATATATATATATATGTGTGAGTTGCGCATGTGGCGAGATAAGGTGGGAACATTATTATGTACGTGTGGCGAGACAAGGCGGGCATTTATGTTACTATTGCACACGTGGCGAGACAAGGTGGGCTGTGTCGGGGATTGATTTGTGATGATTTATGGCCTGAGGCATTCTTGTTGTTGATATTTGTGTAGTGGTATACGTATATGTGTGAGCTTTATCTTGTGAAAGCTGTGAGAAAATATTCTACGTATTGTCCGTTCTTCTTCTTCCTTATGCTTATTTGCTGGTATTGACTATGTTAGGACACTTGCACAAGCATACACGTAGTTAAGCACTCTTATCGGATAAGAGGTGTTCTTGATACCCTTCTTTACTTGTCTTCTATGTGAGAACGGCTCTATTGGCACGTGAGTTGTGAGGTGTTATGAGGGCACATGATGCCAAGTATTAGGGTTCAGGTATTGAGACCCGTGAGTTGTGAATTGTCCGAGGTTCGGTACCTCGTGGAGTTATTGACTAAAACTTGGTGTAAAAGCGGTTGTAGTTGCTGAGTTATTATTTGTCCTTGCTGTATTTTTGATATCGGCTTTAGGTTGTGTTCCATTCACCTTTCTGTGTCATTTTCATGATATTCCGCTAATACTTGTTGTTGCCTTCCTTATTGCCATCACTGTACTGTGAGCCATATTGCATATTCTTCATGTGACATCATATTTCTATTATTCATGTACTTATATCTGTTCAGTTTATTAGACTAGTGGGTGTCTTGACTGTTCCTCGTCACTACTCCACCGAGGTTAATTTTGATACTTACTGGGCACCGCTGTGGTGTGCTCATGCTACTCTTCTACACATTTTGTGCAGATCCAGGTACTTGTTCGTTAGCTAGTTGTGTGGATTGTTGCTGTGGAGACTCAAGGTAAACCTGTTGTTGCGTTCGCAGGCTTCGGAGTCACCTTCCAATTTTCGTTTTGCACTGTTTATTTTTATTTCTGGACAGTTGTATTTAGAAGTTTTCTAGCAAACACTCTATAGAGCTTATGACTTGTACTACCGGTTTTGAGAATTTTTAAGAGATTCTATTTAAATAATGTTGTTTTAATTATTGTTAGGTTTACCTAGTCCCTAAGACTAGGTGCCATCATGATACCCAAATGGAGGGAAAGTTGGGTCGTGACAAGATAGTATCAATTGCAGAAATCCAACAGCAAGCTCCAGTAAGTATACTAAATATGCATCTATATACTGTTACGAACCTTTACCTTCATTCTCTAATAATAAAAAATTAATATGCGGCATCCATACATTTTCTAGAGCCAAATATTCTACATACAGACTGAAGTCACACTACAAAATGAAAACCAACGATTCTGTATCCTAGCTTGTTCAGACTGCAAACAACACTTCACACGAGCTATCTCGCGAAGAAAATTCTACTGTACTAATTGCCGTCGATCTACCCAGTTGGTTCCCAGGTATATATGCAACAACACTCTTCCACATAATTTTTCACATAACTATTTATTTTTAGTGATTAGACAACCACACATCGTCACTCCATGCAGCTATCCCAAAAATTATGTTTATAAATAAAGAAATAAATTGAAAGTTTGAAGTCAGTCCTGAAAAAACATAAATTAGTTGCAAAAAAACTGAGACAAATTAAAACTTACAAAATCAAAAGCACAATATGATATTAGTCCTAGTTTTACTTAGATTCTTATAGCAAGGGAAACAATAAGAGAGGAACTTTTCATTGTTGAGAATATATTTAAAGATATGATCAAATATTATAGTGATGTATAAATGTTGGTAGTAAAAAGTTAAACCATAATAATTCCAGTAATGTGTATTGGACCTAAGTATGCTTTGAAAGATCATAATTGCAGCAAAACCAAAGGTGAATTGAAGCATGGAAAGTAGCCTTTTAAAGGGTACAACCTCAACTTGAATCTCAGCTTCATTTATTGTGTGCTATTGCTAGACAACATACGAAAAGTGTGACACTATATCATACTTGAATCATCAGTTGCTATTTGGACCCCATAAAATAGGTTCATGTATACTTACTGATCATCCACGATGATAAAATCTTGAATTCTCCTCCCATTTGAGGCATATGTTGAGGGGCTGGCGTTGAGCACAATGGCAAGCACATCTTGCGTTTAAAAAGAACGATGAATAAGTTAATAGATAATGAAAATTATTATAGACAATAATAGTAATAATAACAACAATAATACTAATAAATGTGAATTTTAGGTGAACAAACAACATAGATAGTTAAATATTCAATTACCGAATTCAGATCCGTCGGGTTGATATTCAAAGTTGCCAAATGGTGTAAGATTTAGACGTGTTGGCAGCGGTAGTGGATCTTCTGGAGGATTAACAGTTTCTATTGGCTCAACAATGGTACACCTATCAATCGTCCATGTAAATTTGTTAAGTGAATTTCCATGCATATAGTTTGATTCTTTGACTTGTGCAACTGACACCGAGTAAGTATGGAAAGGGCGAAACAGATCTTCAAAATGCATTATCACGGCATTGAATTGTAACGATCCGACCGGTCGTTTTGAGCATTTACGCTCCTTTTAACTATTTGAAGTTTTGAATAACTTCCTACGAGGTATTATGACTTGTGTGAATTGTTGGTTTTGGTTTTAAGGTATTTCGGAGTTAGCTTGGAAGAATAAATTTCATGTTGGAAGTTTAAGTTGAAATAGTTGACCAGATATTGACTTATATGTAAACGACCTCGGGTTCAAATTCTGATAATTCTAATAGCTTCGTATGGTGATTTTGGACTTAGGAGCGTGTCCAGAAAATTATTTGGAGGTCCGTAGTAGAATTAGGCTTGAAATGGCGAAAAGTCGAATTTATGGGAAGTTTAACCGTGGGTTGACTTTTTGATATCAGGGTCGGAATTCAGTTCTGAAAATTTTTATAGCTCCGTTATGTCATTTATGACTTGTGTGCAAAATTTGAGGTCAATCGGAGTTCATTTGATAGGTTTCGGCATCGAATGTAGAAGTTAGAAATTCTTAAGTTCCTTAAGCTTGAATTGGGGTATAATTCATGGTTTTAGCGCTGTTTGATATGATTTGAGGTTTCGACTAAGTTCGTATGATCTTATAGGACTTGTTGGTATAATTTGACAGGTCCCGAGGGGCTTGGGTGTATTTCTTTTTGGATCATTGGTAGTGAGGCTAGTAAGGTTAAAAAATTTGAGAGTTTGACCATGGTCAATATCGGGTCAAGACGACATCTTTTCAGTATTTTTAGTGCGCGAGCAGGTCCGTAGAGTGTATTATGATTGAAATTCATATATGGTTTGTGTCCGGGGGTTTCAGGTGAGTTTCGGATGGTTAACGGATCAAAATTTGGACTTAAATAACTGCTGGAAATTTCTACTGCTGGAAAAATCAAGGCCATGAAAAACCGAGGTCATGAAAAAATAGAGGTCATGAAAAATCGAGGACCGAAGACCAAAGGCCTAAGGCCGAAGATCGAAGGCAGAAAAACCGAACGCCGAAGAACGAAAACCGAAGGCAGAAAACCGAAGGCCGAGGGCCGAAAACCGAGGACCGAAGGCCGAGGACCGAAGACCGAAGGCCGAGGGCTTGGACAGAACTATAAGTTATAAAGCAGGGGATTTCGTCCCATTTTCTATTTTTTGTTAAATTGGAGCTTGGGGAGAGGCGATTTTTAGGATATTTTAAGAGAAAATATCAGGGTAAGTGTTCTTAACTCAATTATGGTTAGATTACCCGAATCCATTATTTGTTTTCACCATTTAATTAGTGTTTTGAGATTGAAATTTAAAAAAAAATTCGAAATCTCATAGAAAAGAATTTTTGAGATTTCGGTGTCGATTCGGAGTCGGATTTGAGTGAAACTGGCATGGTTGGACTTGTAATTGAATGAGTTGTCGGATTTTGTGAGTTTCACTGGATTCCGAAATGTGGGCCTCACGGGTGATTTTTGAACTAAAATTTAAATTTTTATGGAAAATTAGCATTTTCTTATGGAATTAATTCCAATAAAATTTATTGACTGAATCGAATTATTTGTTGATAGATTCGAGGCATTTTGAGGCCAATTCACGAGGCAAAGTCTTAGCAGAATAAGAATTTCACGGTTTGAGTTAAGTAACAGTTTTAAATCTGGTCCTGAGGGTATGAAACCTCGGATTTTGTGTCATGTGATTATTTTGGAGGTAACGCACATACTAGGTGACGGGCGTGCGGGCGTACAACGAGGGGATTGTAATTTGGTCCGTCCCGTAAAATTGTAAAGGTGAATAACTTGTTGCTATATGCTCTCTCTATGTGTTAAAGTAATTTAACTTTAAATCATGCTTAGGCTATGTGATAGTACTGTTGGGAACCACAGAGGTCGCGTACTTATTGAATTATTTGCTAATTGATGCCTTGTACTCAGTCATGATTTTTGTTGCGTATCATATCTCAGTCTTTCTTGATTTTTTAGTGATATACTATGTTGTCTTTGTTTGGGCTGATCTTTATGATTTTCGAGAGACCGAGAGACTAGAGAGGTTAATGACTGAGTAAGGCCGAGGGCCTGTCGGTTAGGTGTGGATATTATAGCACGTGAGTTGTCCGTGCAGCACGTGAGTTGTCCGTGTAGCACGTGAGTTATCCGTGCGGGATATTATAGCATGTGAGTTATTCGTTCAGCACGTGAGTTGTCCGTGCGGATTATAGAGCTTGGGTTATAGGAGCCACTCCGGAGTCTGTACACCCCCAGTGAGCGCGGGTACCCATTGAGTGTGAGCGCTGAGGGCTGAGAGCCGAGTGGTTGAGCTGTTGTGACGAGTTAAGTGAATGTTGACCTGAGAGGCTGTACTTGCTTTTCATTTGTTGTTGCACTTAGTTGCTATCTGTCATTGTTGTGAAATTCTCTGAAAGATTTTTATATCCGGATTACATAAACTTGAACTGTATAAAATTGGTTTGACTTAAACTGCTAGATTTGGAAGCATGTCTATTCCTTGCTGGAATTACTGAAAGTGAACTATAACTGTGTAGCTCGTCACTATCTTCAGTTCCTTATTTATTATTGTTACTTGCTGAGTTGGTTGTACTCATACTATACCTTGCATTTCGTGTGTATATCCAGGTATTCCCGGATATAGCGGGTGTTGATTCTTTCGCACGGTTGACTTTTCGGAGATTCAGAGGAAGCTGTCATATTTCGCAGACCTTGACTCTCCTTCCCTACCTTCTTATTTACTGCATTTAGTCTCAAACTATTATGGACCGTATTTCCAGACTTGTATTCATATTAGATGCTCATGTACTCAGTGACACTGGGTTTTGGGAGTGCTTATATATGTATTTATGAATTTTCTTCCGCTAAATTTAATTATTTTATTTTTAAACATAAAAGATATGGTAATTTATTAAGATTGTCGGCTTGCCTAGTATTATGATAGGTGCAATCACGACGGGTGAGATTTTAGGTCGTGACATGAATATAATGCATTCGACTTGATTTTCCTATAACAAAATAAGACACAATTAGGATAATATTAATTTAATTACTATTGTCAGAGTTATGAATCCTCTAAAGATCACCTCTTCATCTTGCAAAATCATCAGTTGATATTTTTTCGTTTTCTCTCAGTTGTCTCTAGATCTGCCTTTATCAACTACTTGAACCTTACAGGTCCATTCTTCTGTTTCTAGAGTAATCACATTGATGTTGAACCTTTCTGCCATCTAGATGAAATCTGCAGGTATAACACATCATAATATCATAATGAACATATGTAACATTGCCAGAATGACTATAATACAAAATGGAAGAATACAAAGAATGAACAAGGTGTACGTCAAACTTACTGTTAAGAATGATGGTCTAAGTTAAAGAAAGAGCTTTTTTGATAATTTCATCATAACCTACATTATATGTGGAGTGATCATCATTATCGTTAGTTATAGCTGGTCCAATTAATTCCTTGACACAGTCAGAGTCTTTAGCTCTTGATAAAGCAACGTACAGTTGACCATGAAAAAATTCAGGTTCTCGCAAATAAATGCCAACAAAATCTAATGTTTGGCCCTGAGCTTTATTTATAGTCATGACGAAATATAACCGTATTGGAAACTGTGTTCTTTTAATTTGAAGGGGTAGTTTTTCATCTTCTGATGTTAATAGTCGTATTCGCGGAATGAATACATGTGTATTTTTAACCACTAGATATTGTAGCCCTAATAACATGAGATTTGAAATCATTACATATTAATCGTGTCCCATTGCATAAACCTTCGCAGGGATTCAAATTTCTTAATAATATAATTGGACAATTTTTCTTTAAATACAATTTATAAGGAGGTAAACCAGGAGGATTTAAAGTGTGTAAAAAATCTTCATATTCACTTTGATCTTTTGGATCAATTGTTTCATCAGTAGCTAAATAGACTTTTTCATCAATTGGGAATTGAGCAATTAGCATGTCATTTATTTCATCAACGAAGTCATTCTATCTAGTTAGAATTGCACAAGAAGTAATAAAGAAAATATTTGAATGAGTTAAATATAAATTAGGATAAGTAACTTTAAATAGATGATTCAAGGAATCTTTTTCAGTGGTGAAAGGTATGATCAGACGACGGGGAATTTCTATTTTGCTCTTATCATTTTTTCTTTCTTTTTCATTACTAATTCTCATTAAACATTCACAAAAAAGCTGGGTCTTTTTTCGCACGCATATTTTCGGACAATTATAATTTTTCAAGTTAATGCCAAATTTCAGAACATAAAAAGCTTTCACGAATAAAATCTTCCCTTTGTCCACCACGAACAACGGGAAGAGTTTGTCTAAAATCGCCACTGAATACAACAACCTTTCCACCGAACATCATAGTTCTTTCCATTAAATCTCTAAGGAGCAAATCTAGTGCTACAATCATTTCCTTTTTCACCATTGAAATTGCATCCCATACTATTAGTTTTGTATCTCGAATCAATGATGTCAGAGAACTTTGTTTACTAATATTGCAACTAAAATTTCCATCAACATCAATAGGTATTTTAAATCGGGAATGAGCAGTTCGGTCTCCAGGAAGAAGTGAAGCAGCAACACATGAACTCGCAGTCGCTAATTCTATAAATCCTCTATGTCTCACTATACCTAATAAGGCACGATATAAAAAGCTTTTTTCAGTTTCGCCCGGACCATCAATGAAGAATGCTCTGGGTTTATATGAGAATATTCTACCAAGGATTATATTGTAAGCTCTTCTTTTTTCAATATTTAGTTTATATGATAATAGTAGATCTTGTTTATTAACGATAATATTCCTTTTAAAATGTACATCTTTAGTTTCTTTGGCTATTGCAGATGGTTGAATTTTGCCCTGAGTTAGTTCAAATTCGTTGATATCATGACCCATTGAATGAAGAATATCATTAATATGGTTTATCACTTTGTAACGGATTTCTCTTGTATGCATGTTCGGAAATTTTTTGAAATCTTCAGACATCTGAATTTCAAATTTTTCCCACAACTCTCTTGGATTAGCGGGATTACAATAAGCTAATAGTACAACAAATAAGTGTCTTAAACAGTGTGGTATTTGGTAACTTACTGCTTCTTACATGCATTCTATTAAATTATTATCGCAAAGTAATAATCCTCTTTTTTCTGTAGCTTCTCTAAACGTGTCACAAGTTATTCCGTTTACAATTCGCAAATCTTTATACGATTTTGGCCCTCTTACGTTCATTAAGAGCAATCTAAGATAGTATCTTTCTCATTCGGTTGGATGACATATTACAACTCTACCAATAGCATATTCTTGTTGGTGACGTGACCATATTTTGTATGTTGCGGACCATACAAAATATTCTGAAAATTTCCGGTATAATAAATTCAAATTCATAGCATTTTTGTTTTTGCTATTCATTGTAAACAATTCAGTTAACATTGTTTTTTTAATTATAGGATTATTTACAATTCTACTAATATTGTCTGTATTTTTGAAGGAAACAATTTGTTGTCCATCAAGATGGAGTTGAAGATGGTATACATTTGGAATCATTTTACTAATAGGAAAAGCAAATATGCGCCACGTAGCCTCAGGTGGTATCACCCACCTAGCTGATTGGTATTCCTTAATTTCATCTACTTCTATATTCGTATCATTAGGATGTATATGAAATGTAATTTTATCATGTCCTTTACAAATATATTTGTAAATGTACTTAACAACTTTAATATCAGAGCAAATCTCCACATTTATGTGGCAATTAAATTTACTAAGTAAGAATGGATTATAGGAAATAACCCATGAATTATCAAAAAGTTATCCTCTAATTTCCACATATTTTCCTGTATTTCGTCTTCTATAGATAGGGTATGAATGTTTTCCTTTAGTTGTCTGTTCAACAAACTCTTTTGGAAACTTGAATTTACAATGACCATTTTTTTTTCTTCATACGGGGACTTGTTGGATTTAACTGACCACAAGGACCATGTAGCATGTGTTGTGTAACGAGCTTAAATAAATCAGAGTTTCTTTTAGGATCAGGTAATTCAGCACAAACAAATTTATCATATGCCTCAAGAGTCAGTAGTTTGTATTTTTCATCGAGTATAATAAGAAAATGAGCATGCGGAATTCCCCGTTTTTGGAATTCTACCGTGTACATAAATGTTTCAACTTTACCAAATATTTGTCTTTTTAGTATATCCTTATTAAGATCTTCTAGTTTTGCTCAAAATATTCGGCTAACTAAATCGGATCTATTTTGGGCCTCATCTGTCGACAACAAGTTTTCTTGAATTTCGGGCCAAAAAGGGTTGTATGTCATAGTTAGAAATATATCAGGTATTCCAAAACGTTGCACTAATACAATAGCATCCATATATCAGCGGTGCATATCTCTTGGTCCTCCTCTGAAGCTAAGTGGTAGTATTTTATTTTTACCTACCTGTGAGCCTTCTCTCTCACCAAGGCATAAAAGATCTAAAAGTCCCGCTAACACGTCCATCCTGAATAAATCTTGATTGAAAAAAGCGAAATCCAATCTTTGAGTTTCACCTTTTATCCATTCGTCTACAACATATTGTTGTAATAATCTTCCTGGATGTAAGATTATATTTTCATCATCTCTAATTTGGAGCTGATAACAATAGTATTCACAACAAGAAACGGTTTCTCTTTTTCTTTTGCCCTTTTGCATTACTTCAGCTTCCATGTCAAGAAATTCATCAATTGAAGTCATATTAGTTACACATGGTAACTGTTCGTATTGACAATACGGATGTGTTCTAGAAGGGATAGCTGAAGGCTTAAGTTTTTGAATACCACAATGCCAACCATTTTGACCGTAAGGGAATAGTAATGGATATTGCATTGCATCATAACATCCGTAATAATAGTTTACCAGCTGGTTTTTATCACTTTTTGTATATATTTGGATATGTGGTGTAGGGATACAATTATTGGTATCTTGTTCTACCCATATCCCTGCCACTTCTGACGTAGTTTGTAGATT
Source organism: Nicotiana tabacum (assembly GCF_000715075.1). NCBI lineage: Eukaryota > Viridiplantae > Streptophyta > Magnoliopsida > Solanales > Solanaceae > Nicotiana > Nicotiana tabacum. The sequence continues at coordinate 121,693,215 of NC_134096.1, read as the reverse complement.
GTATATTCGTTGATCTAGACCAGCATCACACTTAAGCGCAATGTAGAAATCTGATAATTGTGGGATATTTATTAAGGATTTCAAAAACGTAGAGTATGGATTGGTTTTTAATATTTCCATTAAATTTTTCACAGTACACTCGTTCAATTTATTGGAACATGCCATTCGATTGCTCACTTCATTTTCATTATCATAGAAATATAATTGTAGATTTTTTCCCTTTTCATTACTTGGTATCAAGTCATTTATGAAATGATATATTTGTCCCTGAACTCGAAATGTATAAATACCTTTATTTGTTTTGCCAGTTCTTTGTCATAGCTTACTCCCAGGGATGTGAATGCAAATATATTATTGTATATTCTTATGTAGGTTCGAAAATACTTTGATTCTTCAGTATTTTTTAGATACAGATTTCTTAACTCTTGTGGTACTTGATGTGAAATTAGCTTAATAGTGCCTTTGCGACAACAGAATGCGGGTGGTTCGTATTCAAATTTTTTGGCTCCGCAAAATTTGCATTTGGGAACAGTCTTTAACATAATATAATCAGTTGATGTTTGGATTGTTATTGACTCTTCAGTATATTATTCATGATTTGTGTTAGATGTAGATCCTAGCATACAACAATAACAAGTGTAAGTATTTAATTTTGATAGTTATAAATGCATATATGTATTTATAATTGCAACGCAATTATGATTTGTGTTAGATGTAGATCCTAGCATACAACAATAACAAGTGTAAGTATTTAATTTTGATAGTTATAAATGCATATATGTATTTATAATTGCATATACCATCAAGAAATGACAGTCTAGCTCTCTAACATGTTTCATATATTGAATGTCCCACAAAAAGAAGATATTGCTCGCTTGAAATATTAGCATTCATAGAGGATGATACGTTAGCGGAGCTCTTAATTAGCGAGCAGGCAGGACGCTGCCGACCGCTTGTTTTAGCTTTATTTGCTTGTGCTCGTGCTAGGAGAGCCTCCTTTTTATCGTCCTGTATCATTCTGTATAATTCGCGTCGCCTAGTCTTCTTGTCAGCATGTATTTTTTCGGAGTTTTCAATTTTATGATTTTTACTCGACATTTCACTCGTTTACTTCCTGAATGGGAAATGTCACGTACATATTTATATTACTGAATGTATAAAAATCCGCATCTAGAATAACCTAAAAGTTGCATGTAGTATGTATGTATGCTTGCATTTTTTAGAAGAATTCACGTAAAAACGTACAATACCTATAAATAAATGATGAGAGATTAGAAAATTTTCCTTCTGGTTCAAGTGCTATTGCATAACAGAAGTAGAAAACAACCACAACGGATCGCAAGAGCTACAATGACAAAGAGAGTAAATTGTGTCATGCATAACAGAGGCAAAAAAGCAAAGAACAAATAGAGGCCTCATATTAAATTTTGACTTTAGCCCCTGCATATGCTTGAAATTGAATTGCATCTGTCATAGACTTATCAAAAAAATTTGAAACAAAAAATTATTCATTTTTCTACAAGAAACATGCATTAAATTCATCAATGAGAAAGGGACCAATTTCTTCATACTCAATCCTAAGCACTTCTCCAAAAAAACATTTAAGATGATGCTTTTATAAATGTTTCCTATTCTGATTATTATGTATGTGATAATTGTTGGCTAGTGTGTGGTTCCTTCATGTGAAAATAGGAAAAGTAAAGGAGAAGGAACAGCTGCACAGCAGCTTGACTTAAAAAGGGGGAGGGATCTGAGAGCTTAAAAGAAGAGCCAAAAAAGGCACTCGCCCTTCTTCTTCCCGAGGAGTCAATCCCAATATCGTCTCATGGTAGCCATAGAAACCACCACATAAAGGTCATTTTCCTTTCTTTCTTCTCTTAACATCTATATACAGTAGCTAAAGACAAAGGAATAACACTAATTACTTCTTCTAAAAATACAGCAAATTGAGCCATTTTTCCCATTAAAACAGCCCTTCAATCACCCAAAATCACCCCAAAAATGTCACCCATCAACAACCAAGATCCAGAAATAAATCACTGCCAAACTTGCCCCAAAAACAGCCACGAAATCCAGCTGAAAGCAGTCGAAAACATCACCAAAATCACTCTAAAAAACGGCTGAAAACGCAACCAAAAACCACCTTCATCTCCAGCCCAGAAACACTATGAAAACTGTCCAAAAACAGCTGAAAATTCAGTCTAAAACCAACCTACTTCACCCTTAAATAGACCACCAACCCAGCTTTAAAACAGTCCAACAAAAAAAAGGCAATAAAAACACAGCTGCCTTATGCGACCAAAAATGCAGCAGCTGCTCTTGTCTTCTTCCTCTAAAATACGATCTCAAATCACATGTAAACCAACTGAAAATACAAACCCAATAGCTGGCTTCTATCTCCATTCGAGTTCGTCGATTCTGGTTCAAGGTTCTGATCGGTAAGCTCATTTGAGAGAATTTCCTCCCAATCCCCAAATATTCAATTCAAGTCAATACAACAAACAACAATAACAACCCAGTATAATTCTATTAGTGGGGTCTGGGGAGGGTAGTGTGTATGCAGATCTTACCCCTACCCTAGGGTAGAGAGGCTGTTTCTAATAGACCCTCGGCTCCCTCCCTCCAAGAACTCCCCACCTTGCTCTTGGGGTGACTCGAACTCACAACCTCTTGTTTGGAAGTGGAGGGTGCTTACTACTAGAGCAACCCACTCTTGTCAATTCAAGTCAATAAAGAACATAATTTCACAGCTTTCAACACCCAAATTAAATGAAGGCCGGTAATTTTAAATTCTAAATAAATGGCATTCCAATGACAAAAACATATAAAAACATCACCACACACTGAAACATAATCGAAAAATCTATACCAGCCGTAAAAATCACATGAAAATTAGACTAAAAACTACCTGGAGCTGCCTTGGGTAAAAGAAGAGCAAAAAGAAGGGATGGGGTAAAAACTCTAATTTTGGATAATGAGATTATTTTAGGGGTTTGGAGAAATTTACCAAATATTAAATTCTTCAAATTCTTTTGGTAAGAAAATAGCTAAGACTGTCTCCAACCTAACACTAAATATTACACAAATCCTATGTTGGTGTAATATTTGGTATTTTGGTGCTCCAATCCAACACCATTTTTCTCTTTTAATTACTGCACCATTCACTTTTTCTCTTCTTTGATTCCATCACCACGACCACAATTTCTTTTCTTTTTTTGCAACTGTTTTGGAGGACAATCTAATCTTAAACCTGATGACTGAGTTGTCACAAAGCCGAGTTTAGGTCACTCTGTCCATGTCACGGCCCAAAATCCGACTAGTCGTGATGGCACCTAACCCACCTGCTAGGTAAGCCACTTAATCACTAACCAATTCCAATAACAATTAATAAAGTAATTTAAGTTAAGAATTATCTTAATCTTATACATTCCCCAAGAACTGGTAGTACAAATCATGAGCTTCTAAGAATAGAATTTATAAAATTGCTATGAAATAATACATCATCTGTTCGAAATGTACATGAACAGATTGTTATAAATCTAAGGCTACCATGAACAAGAGGTAGCTACAACCGAAACGCAGGTATATTTTCAGATCCAGTTCCCAATCGAACACAGCAACATCAGCAGCCAACATCTGCACGCAAGGTACAGAAGTATAATATTAGTATAACTGACCACATGTACTAAGTAAGTAACAAACCTAACCTTAGGTTGAAAGCAGTGACTGGCTTGTACTAAGCTCGGGTCCAAAACCAATAGTCCACAACAGTCCATAATCACGTAAAGCAAATAATACAAGAAGTAACTCAAAGATAAAATGCTCAGCTAAATCATGATTTCAGAAAAATAGTTCTTCCTTTCAAGTATATCAGTACAAACCCAAATCGTTTACCGAAGTTGCCAAAAATATGAATACGTTTGAAAACAATATTTTTTCCAAAAATCCTTTCAATAATAAATGAGATATTTCATTTTCTTCCCAGATAACCCGTGTAAAACAAATGCATCACTATGCCCATCTATCAACATGTGTGAGAAATTATGAATTATGTGATACTGTACAGCATGAGGAAAATACATCTCTATGCTTCTATGTCAAGTGTGCATGTCAATGCGATGCAACTTAGTGATAAAATCATATGCATACTCTCAGAGTATCATTTCACTCAGTCCTCACGGTCACTCAGTCCTTACAGTCACTCAGTCCTCTCAATCACTCGACACTCGCACTCAGTAGGTACCTGTGCTCACTGGGGGGTGTGTACAAACTCCGGAGGGGCTCTTTCAGCCCAAGCGCTATAATCTGCACGGACAACTCACGTGCTGCATGGAAAACTCACGTGCTATATAATATCTGGATCCGCACGGACAAATCACGTGATGCACAGACAACTCACATGCTATAATAATATCTGGATCCACACGGCCAACTCAAGTGCTATAATAAGCAATTCTGGCCTGCTACGGTATGCAGCCCGATCCCATAATTATCCTCACAATCAGGCCCTCGGCCTCACTCAGTGATCAATCTCTCTAGTCTCTCGGGCTCACAATGTCATGAAAATAGCCCGAAAATGATGATATGATATGATGTATCAATAAATAACAAAAGAGACTAAGATATAATATGCAATGAAATAAATATGACTAAGTATTAATTTTCAATTTAAAACAAATAATTCATAGCAATTTGACCTCTGTGGGTCCCAATAATACTGGCACATAGCCTCAACATGATTTTTAATATGATTCTCAGCTCAAATTCCTTTAACATATGACAATACAAGGAAAATGCCAAGATTTGTTTACTATAAAACTCCACGAAAATAATTATGTCACAATTTTCATAGTGCACGCTCACACGCCCGTCACCTAGCATATGCGTCACCTCCCAACAATTCACATAATACATATATTCAGGGTTCATACCCTCAGCTCCAAGATTAGAAGAGTTATTTACCTCGAACAAGCCAAATCCAATGTCGAGCAAGCTAAGCAATGCTCCAAAAATTCCATTCTGCGTGTATCACTTCCAAACGGTTAGAATCTAGTCATAATTAATTTGATTCAGCCCACAAAAATTATAGGAATTAATTCCATATCAAAATATTAAAATTTTTCCAAATATCCGAAATTATGCCCCAAATATCACCCGTGGGGCCCACATCTCGGAACCCAACAAAAATTATAAAATATGAACGCCCATTCAACAACGAATCCAATCATACAAATTTTACTCAAATCCGACATCAACTCGACCCTCAAATCTCAAAATTAAAACAAGAGAGTTTTCACAATTTTTAACTTAATTCACCAATTAAATGTTAAAAACAACCATGGATTATGGTAATTTAACCAATATTGAGTTAAGAACACTTACCCCGTTGTTTTCTCTGAAAATCTCCCAAAAATCGCCTCTTCCCGAGCTCCAATCCGTCAAAAATAAAAAATGGGATGAAGTCCCATTTTCAGAACTTAAACTCTCTGCCCAGTCATTTGCTCTACGCAATCGCGAACATTCCCACGCGATGGTGAAGAACAGTTTTCCACTGTCCAGATTTTCTTAATTGCGATCGCGGAAATGGCCTCGCGATCGCCAAGCACAAAGCAGACTGCCTACACATTTTACCCTACGCGAATGCAGAATCACTCATGCGATCGCGTATCGCTGCCTCGCAAACCTACGCGAACGCGTTCAGCCCTATGCAATCGCGTAGAGCAATTGCCTCCCTTCATCAACTGCTCAAATCCTTCTACGCGAACGCGGCCTCATCCACGCGTTCGCGAAGCACGGCTTAATACACTTACGCGATCACGTTCCTTTCTCTGCGACCGCATAGAACAAAAATACCCCTTCCCCAAATAAGCTTAGGCGATCGCATCCCAATCATCGCGATCGCGAACAAGGTTTGAAACACCAGAAATCAGCAGCTACCATCAGTGCAAAAATGAAAGAAACTAATTCGAATACTATCCGAAACACGCCCGAGCATCTCAGGACCTCAACCAAATATACCAAAAAGTCCTAAAATATCATACAAACTTAGTCGAATCCTCAAATCACCTCAAACAACATCAAAACGACGAATCGCACCTCAAATCAAAATCTATGAACTTTAAACTTTCAAATTCTATATCTTGTGCCGAAACACATCGAATCAACTGGAATGACTTAAAATTATGCCCACAAGTCATAATTGATATAACGGACCTATTAAAATTTTCAGAATCGAATTTCGACCCCGATGTAAAAAAGTCAACCCCCCGGTTAAACTTCCCAAAAATTCAACTTTCGGTATTTTAAGCCTAATTCTACTACGAACCTCCAAATAATTTTTCGGACACGCTCCCAAGTCCAAAATAACCATACGGAGCTAATAGAATCATCAGAATTTAATTCCGAGGCCGTTTACACATAAGTGAATATCCAGTCAACTTTTTCCAACTTAAGTTTTTAATTATGAGACTAAGTGTCTCATTTCAATCTGAAATCCTTCCGGACCCGAACCAACTAACCCGATAAGTCATAAATCAACTGTAAGACATAATTTGAGCAATAAATAGGGAAATTGGGCTGTAATACTCAAAACGAACGGCTGAGTCGTTACATTCTCCCCCACTTAAACATACGTTCGTCCTCGAACGTGCCAATAGTTGCCTCCAAGCCATCAACTCACTATTCCAACCACGCACGTACCTGGGGTTGATCCCACGTCACCCTATTCTATATAGGCCTGATAACACAATACAACTGAAAATCTTTAATTTAACCTCAGTCCAAAAACCTTGGAATTCAATTTCCAACATTCAAAATTTCTTTTCAAGACCCGAATCTCACATCTACACACTGTATGAGTCTAAACAAGTTGTATCAAGCCATAACCATAATCCCAGATATAATCACATAACATACTACACAACTCGCATACTCGTAGCACCATTTCTGATCACAGTAACTACTCGAAACCAACCAAGTACTAGTATAAAACTCTGCATTCGACAGAACCTCATTCCGAAACCTTCGTACACTGCCAATGATGAAAGAAACAATCAAAAAATCATAACCACTCATCAGATCAACTAGCCATGGAGCTTTTCTCGTCCCAGCCAGAACCATAATCCTCTCCTAAGCCGACTTTCAATATTATCCTCCCGAATATACCATAATCAGGCCTGATAGTACCCATTCTAGGTCCGATGACCTTATATTATTAGACACAACTATCCCACAGACATGCCACACCAATATAATGTAAGTCACAACTGTGCAATCTGTGTACCCAAATATGGGAGATGTCTCAAGGAAGAGAACCGTATTGTTACAACCAACTCCTCAAGTTTCGTGAAGAGGATAACCGTAGGTGCATGTGTAAAATTGTAGAGGAAGGAAATTAATAGACCAGATAAGTTATTATAGAAATAGAATTCCCACACACGGCACGGACAACTCACGTGCCAATAATATGAATCGCCCGGCATGGTCACAGGCCTCCAGTCCCAGCATATCATACATGAGCAATTAAATAGGTACACTTGTATATGATAATGAAATAAGATTCAAATGCTCCTGGACTGGTATAAATAACACGTCATAGTGTAAGCATTTGCAAAGTCTACTATCACACTTCAAATCGGCAATTTAATGCAGAAATAGTAACTACCCCGTTTATTCAGGGAATTAGCCTCTTTGTAACCTTAAGTGTAGCCCAGATAGTTCTCCACAAAGGTAAGAACACAAAAACCGTTATAACTTTATGCTTAACAGTCAACTCTAGGCATATAATAGCCTAAGCATTCTTTCGAGCATAAATACCTGCTCCAATGCCCGCACATTGGCTCAAACCTCACATATGTGCACCCTTATAGTGCATAGCTATCATAATTAATTAACGTAACTAGTGCCTCCACTGAGTTTTAAATAAAATAGTCACCTCAAATAGGTCGCAACCCCGAAACAATATACTTCCGAGAATTCCCAGTCTCCAAATTCATCGAACAAATGAATCACCATAACTTATCCCAACTCCAGCACTAAAATGACTAACACATCTTCCATTCACGATCATCCCAGCCGGAATATTTCCATAATTCTTCCGTGCCGCATAGCAATAATTTGAATAGCAGCAGTTTACCAACCAGGTGAGTACTGTAATACCAATGACATCGAGATACAATGCTCTTTTTTTTTAAATGTGCACCCTTCTCAGGGATTACCGAGAAGTTATAACATTCGTCTAAATATCTGAAGTTGACCATGTTGACCAAAATTTGGAATCTTCCCTCCAAGACTGAACTGCCACTTCGTATATGTAGATTTTAATCCCGCACAACACACCGCATCTATCATGCCATCATGTGACAAGTATAAGAATCCCATTATCAACTCTGAGTCACCAGCAAATTACATACCCGGTTAGTTAGAAACCTTCCTCTTACTTTCTTATAAGAGGAAATCATAATACACAATACGTTTCCCATACCAGTAAAAAATATCCGGTTTGAACCATGGTAGAAACCATCAAGAACACTTTGAAATCTATCTGCACATAACCAATCTATTAGAAGTAAATTCCTCTAACTCGACCAAACCACGTAGGTCACCAAAAACCCAAGAATATTGCCACCAAAACATCTGTAGAGTCTCACCCCATCATAATTACCCCTATAAATATCACAACCGAAACACCTACTCTGAAAATACCTTATTTGAGTCTAAGGCTGTTTCATTCACCTTCCTGATACCGAAATATAAAACCCATAATGATATACAAAAATGCCACAAGTCTCGACACCATCTAACTTAAATCTCAGATTTTAGCCATAAATAAATCCGCCAAAAATTCTCAGTTGTTACATATTAATCTTGAATCCATTAGAACTTTCTCGAGAGTCACACCCTTTGTTCAAATCCAAATTACACCGCCCAAATGGGCCAAAAGACATGTGTCCCATTAGCACAACAACACTCAAAGAAGTAACTCTACTTTAATACCACCTGTCAAATTCAAAGTCCGTGCGCACTGCATCCTTCACAAATAACAACTCATGATTTTCATATACTCATAAAGTGCAATATAACCCGTATCCAGAAATTTTCTTACTCGAGTCATTTTTGAACTCCACCTCTGCAAGTCATCACTGATTCCCAAGTATACTTCAGACCAAAATAAAAATTTGACACATACCCATGAATTGATTTGTCCATAGCAAACTCCCCCACTTGGCTCAAAGCCGTAGATTAAAACACTTTATAACTCACAATACCTATACTCTATTACTGCCATAATGCCACAGTCAGTTCAACGAAACTTCTTCTCAAACGCATGCAATGCCAACCATAAAAATACGCCAAATCATATGCTAAGCTCGCAATCATTCGCTTGACACTCAAGTCAACTTTCTCAGCTAAATTCAATTTCAAATCTCCACACATACGCCCTGCTGGCAGAAAATAAACTCCCCACTCACATATAAGGAACATACCTACGTAGATTACTCCGCAGTGGATAACCCACCTGCTTAGCCTCAAATTGGTATCTTGTTATACCCTTTTGCAGTCACAATTACTACGCAATCACTTAATCTTTCCAAGTCCAAACTTGTTGACAAGACATGAGAATTTAGTTTGTCCCAAAATTTAACAACGTGAAAGATCCTTCAAAACATTCATACTCGAGATTGTACGTCACATCAAAACGAAAATCAAGTACCCAATCTCCTTCCTTTACACTTCAAGGAAACACTTCTCGCCACATTCACATCGTCTTAACACATCCCACAGTTACATCATACTCATCACAAATCCATTTCACCACTCATCGAGCCACATATTTCACTCGTAAGGACATTACCGGACATATGAGTCCAAAGGTACAAGTTATAACTGAAGCTACCGAGCTTAAACTTAGGTCTAACCATGGCCTCAAGTCCTCCAGACTGGCCCATCACCAAAACACAGAATACACATCTTGAACCTCGTTCATAGAATCACAAGTCGGCGCGATGCACAGCTGATACCGAGTGCTCATGTGTGCATACGAATACGTGGAAGGAATTCAGAGAGTTATGTCTCAAGCCGAATCAATTTCGCACGATAAAGAAAAAAAGATGGGAAATTATCCTAAATGCCCAATAGCCTCTCGAAGATAAGTATGGATGTCATCATACCAGTCCGCAAGACTCTACTAGATACTTGATCATGACTTGTAGAACCTATGAACCTAGGGCTCTGATACCACCTTGTCACGACCCAAAATTCGACAAGTCGTGATGGCACCTAACCCACCTGCTAGGTAAGACACTTAATCACTAACCAATTCCAATAACAATTAATAAAGCAATTTAAGTAAAGAATTATCTTAATCTTATACATTTCCCAAGAACTGGTAGTACAAATCATAAGCTTCTAAGAATAGAATTTACAAATTTTGTATGAAATAATACATCATCTGTTCGAAATGTACATGAACAGATTGTTATAAATCTAAGGCTACCATGAACAAGAGGCAGCTACAACCGGAACGCGGGTATATCTTCAGATCCAGCTCCCAATCCGTCAAAAATGGAAAATGGGACGAAGTCCCATTTTCAGAACTTAAACTCTTTGCCTAGTCATTTGCTCTACGAGATCGCGAACATTCCCACGCGATCGCGAAGAACAGTTTTCCACTGTCCAGATTTTCTTAATCGCGATCGCGGAAATGGCCTCATGATCGCGAAGCACAAAGCAGAGTGCCCACACATTTTACCCTACGCGAACGCGGAATCACTCACGCGATCGCGTATTGCTGCCTCTCAAACCTACGCAAATGCGTTCAGCCCCATGCGATCGCGTAGAGAAATTGCCTCCCAATATCAACTTCTCAAATCCTTCTACACGAACGCGACCTCATCTACGCGTTCGCAGAGCACGGCTTAATACACTTACGCGATCACGTTCCTTTCTCTGCGACCACATAGAACAAAACTACCCCTGTCCCAAATAAGCTTACGCGATCACGTCCCAATCATCGCGATCGCGAAGAAGGTTTGAAACACTAGAAATCAGCAGCTACCAGCAGTGTGAAAATGAAGGAAAATAATCTGAATATCATTCGAAACACGCCCGAGCCCCTCGGGACCTCAACCAAATATGCCAACAAGTCCTAAAACATCATACAAACTTAGTCGAATCCTCAAATCACCTCAAATAATATCAAAACGATGAATCGCACCTCAAATCAAAATCTGTGAGCTTTAAACTTTCAAATTCTATATCTTATGCCGAAACACATCAAATCAATCCGGAATGATTTTAAATTTTTTCCACAAGTCATAATTGATATAATAGACCTATTAAAATTTTCAGAATCGAATTTTGACCCTGATATCAAAAAGTCAATCCCCCTGTCAAATTTTCCAAAAATTCAACTTTCGGCATTTCAAGCCTAATTCTACTACGGACCTCCAAATAATTTTCCGGACACGCTCCTAAGTCCAAAATTACCATACAGAGCTACTGGAATCATCAGAATTTAATTCCGAGGTCGTTTACATATAAGTGAATATCCGGTCAACTTTTTCCAACTTAAGTTTTTAATTATGAGACAAAGTGTCTCATTTCACTCCGAAATCCTTTCGGACCTGAACCAACTAACCTGATAAGTCATAAATCAACTGTAAGGAATAATTTGAGCAATAAATAGGAAAACGGGGATGTAACACTCAAAACGACCGGCCGGGTAGTTACAGTCCACACATCTCAGGTATCTCATTTTTCAATTTGCTTGTGTTGTGTTCCATTTTTTGGTGCAATTTTTTGCTTTCTAATGTTGTTGCTGCTATAGTCTTTGTTATTTTTTTTTAGTTGACTCTGTTTCTGATGTCAAAGAAAGTACAACAAAAGAAAAGCAACCCAAAAGAACGCAATTACAAACAAAGAAAGTACATCAACGGACTGTAGAAAAAACTCACAAACACAAAGAGCTCAGATGAACACAAGAAGAAGAAGCTGATTAAATTTGAGACTCGCAAAAGGAAAACTGCAGAAATGAAATTGATAAAGAGAAGAGATTCCAGAAAAGCATCAAACACTGCTCTTCAGTGCCACCATGTCGACATAAATTGAACCAAGCAAAAAAATTGGATTTGTTTTCTTGATTTCAATTCATCTCCACAACAAAAAAAAAGAAAAAAAAAATTCCCCAATTTCAGCCATCAAAACCATAACTCGAAAATCCGTAATTAATTCAATCTAATTTCATGGATTTGAAACAAAAAAAAAGGAGAAACAAATAGAAAGCAACAAAACTGATGTTAAAGAATAAGAAACGCACCTGTAAGTTGAAGAGATGAGCAAGACGGAAGATAATCTGAGAAGCTCTGTAAATTGTGATGTAAAGAAATTGGATAAAAATCCACATCTGGAATAACCTAAAAGCTACACGTAGTAGTTGTGTAGGTACAGAAAAGCCACGTATAGAGATAAGCTCAAAAACACACCGTTTAATTTTTGACCCTATAATAGAATTGGGTCGTGACATCTAATATGCCCTCAAACAAAACTTAAAAGACACATAAGCAACCATGTAGAAACTCATGCTCTTCTACAATATATATATATATATATATATATATATATATATATATATATATATATATATATATATATATATATATATATATATATATATATATATATATATATGTATGTATGTATGTACCTGGTTAGTTCGATTTTTATCAAAACCAAACCAAACCAACTATACTGATTTGGATTGGTTCGGTTTTTTTGGGTTCTTTTATTACATGAATATTATTTCATTCTTACTTTGTTAATGTTATCGATAAAGTTTTGATAAATCAATATATGTTTAGTAAAAAATTTAAAAAATGATAAACATATGATCTATTAGAATATTCTAACGAGAGAATTCTTTTATTAACATATTATAGTTAGTATTTTAGCCATCTAACAATAATTTTTCGTAAATGTACGCATTCAATAGGTTAATCGAATAATAATTTAACATAAAAATCATTATGAAAACTAAATAATGATATATTCCTTTTTAATTTTAAAATTATTAAATATCATTTCAAATTTGAAAAAGATATAAGATTTAACATATCTTTACATATGAATATGAAAGAACAAAGAGATTGACGCATTTCAATAACACTTGATAAGAAAGTGATGATACAACCCATTATTTAAAGTAAATAAAAATAACGCACTTCATAGATATATTAAATATCACATTCCACGGGAGGATCCCAAATATTTCTAAATATTTTTAAGGAAAATTCAATATAAAATTGTAACGACCCGGCCGGTCGTTTTGAGAGTAATAGCCCCGATTCCCTATTTACTATTTCTCCCGTATCTTTTTCTGCTTATGTGACTTGCCGGGAGGTTTTGTTTTTGGTTTCGGAATATTTTGGGACACTTAGTCCCTAAAACGAAAGCTTAAGTCTTAAGATTTTGACCGTAGTCAGAACTATGTGAATACGACTCCGGAATTGAGTTTCGTCGGTTCTGTTAGCTCCGTTGCGTAATTTTGGACTTAAGAGCATGTCCGAATTGTGTTTTGGAGGTTTGTAGCTTATTTAGGTTTGAAATGGCGAAAGTCAAATTTTTGGAGATTTTGGCCGGTAGTAGACTTTTTGATACCGGGGTCGGATTCCGATTCCGAAAGTTGGAGTAGGTCTGTAATATTGAATACGACTTGTGTACAAAATTTGGGGTCAGTCGGACGTGATTTGATAGGTTTCGAAATCGGTTGTATAAGTTTAAAGTTTTAACTTTATTAAGTTTGAATCGGAGAGTGATTCGTGTTTTTAGCATTGTTTGATGTAATTTGAGGGCTCGACTAAGTTTGTATGGTGTTTTAGGACTTGTTGGTATGTTTAGTTGAGGTCCCGGGGGCCTCGGGTGTATTTCGGCTGCTTAACGAATTGAATTTGGACTTAGGCTAGTTGTTGAAGATTTTCTGATTTCTGGTGTTTTCGCACCTGTAGAGGGGAGACCGTAGGTGCGGGATCGCATGTGCGAAGGAGGAGCCGCAGATGCGGCCAAGAAGGAGCTGGGCAGAAACCGCAGGTGCGATGCATTTCTGCACCTGTGATAGTCGCAGATGCGGTCGCATAGCCGCAGGAGCGGAACCTGGGATTCTAAGTGGAATCCGCACCTGCGATGGCATTTCCGCAGGTGTGGAGTCGCAGATGTGACTATGGACAGAACACTTAAATGCAAAGGTTCGTGATTTTTTCTCATTTTCAACTCGGATTTGGAGATTTCTTGGGAGCATTTTGAGGGGTTTCTTGAGGTAAGTCCCTTGTGCTTATTTTTGATCAATAATCTTGCTTCTCCATTTATTTTTTCACCTAGTTAGTGTGTATTTAAGGTGGAAATTGGGAGTTGGAGTCTAGAGATTTGAAGAGTTTGATTTGGGGTTTTGAGTGGTTATTTGAGGTCGGATTTTGATAAATTTGGTGTGGTTGGACTCGTGAATGAATGGACTTTCGGATTTTATAATTTTTGCTCGATTCCGAGACGTGGGCCCGGGTCGACTTTTTAAGGCGAATTTCAGAATTTTTGTTAAAGTATTGATTTCATTAATTAGATGAGTCTATTATGGTTGTATTTATGATATGTAATTGCTTTTGGCTAGATTTGGTCCATTCGGAGCCGGATATTCGTAGGAAAGGCATTGTGACCAATTGATTGAGCTTGGTTCTAGGTAAATGGCTTGCCTAACCTTGTGTGGGGGAAATCCCCTTAGGATTTGGTACTGTTTTGATATGTGAGCGCCGTGTACGTGAGGTGACGAGTACGTACACGGGCTAATTGTTGTAAAAACCCGATTTCTGCTAAGTAATAACATGTTTCCTTCTTATATGAGTTACATCAGCATGTGTAGTATCCTGTTAGCTTAGAATAGCATGTCTACTTGCCTTAATTGCTTATCTGAACTCCGTGGAGCATGTTTAGTAAAATTCCTACTTGTCCTTGACTTGTACTTTGTCTAAATTGTAGGATTTCGTGTTGTAGCTATTAATTCTATTGTTTGAGCTGCATATTTACTTTTAGGACTATGGAACGGTATTCCGGGAGATCCCCCTGTACTCATTTACTTTGGGACTATGGAACGGTATTCCGGGAGATCCCCTTGTACTGCATATTTACTTTGGGACTACAGAACGGTATTCCGAGAGATCCCCGTGTACTGCATATTTACTTTGGGACTACGGAACGGTATTCCGGGAGATCCCTCTGTACTACACATTTACGTTTGGGACTACGAGACAGTATCTCGGGAGATCCCCTGTTGTTATCTCTGTGTACTGAGTTGTTGTCTTCTATGATTTCATTCCTGTTAAATTTTAGTCTTTATTTTACTGCGGTATTTCATTCTGCCTTGTTTTTATATATACACACACACACACACACACACACCAGTAGGGCCCTGACCTGACCTCGTCACCACCCGACCGAGGTTAGGCTTGGCACTTACTGGGTACCGATTGTGGTGTACTCATACTACTCTCTGCACATGTTTTCGTATGAAGATCCAGGTGCTCTTTATCAGCCGCATTATTAGTGAGCAGGGATAACTTTGGAGACTTCAAGGTATATCTGCCGCGTCCGCAGACCTCGGAGTCCCCTTCTACTATTTCCCATCTCCATTATATTCTGTATTTTTCCTTTGTTAGACTCTGATGTATAGAGACACTAGATTTTCCTTTCGTAGTTTGTGATTCATGATGTTCCAATTTTTTGGGATTTTTGTGTATTTTGAATAGTAGGTTGTTATTGTACATGCCAGGCGGCATGGTACCCAGTTATGTTGTTACTGCTATAGTTAGTTGTTAAATTTACGTTTTCATTTCATTATTCCACAAATGTTAGTCTTACCTAGCCGTAGAGACTAGGTGCCATCACGATGTCATATGGAGGGGAAATTGGGTCGTGACAAGTTGGTATCAGAGCTCTAGGTTCATAGGTGTCGTGAGTCACAAGTCGGTTTATTAGAGTCTTGCGGATCGCTATGGAGACGTCTGTACTTATCTTCGAGAGGCTATGAAACTGTTAGGAAAAATTTCACTACTTTGATTCCATGTCGTGCGAAAAATTGTTGACTTCAAAAAAAAAATTCCAAACTTCTGTATTCTATTCTCTCACAAATGGTGAGGACACGGACAAGCGGATCTGATGACCAGGAACCCGCGCCCCCTGCTAGAGCCGCGAGAGGCCGGGACTAGGGTAAAGGCCGAGGACGTCCACGTGGTGCAGCCAGGGCACCCGCACGAGCTGCTACAGAGGAGCCCCCAGTCGCTCCAGCTAGAGGGCAAACACCTGAGGTACCTGTTTCTGCACCAGCCCTCCAGGAGACTCTAGCCCAGTTTCTGAGCATGTTCAGCACCTTAGCTCAGGCTGGATTAATCCTACTTACTCCTGCCACATCTCAGGCCGGGGGAAGAGCACAGACTTCCGTCGCCGGTACTCCAGAGCAGTAGGTACAGGTCGGCCAGGTTCTAGAGATTGTACCAATACCGCCGGTAGCTCCATCTTAGCCCGAGGTTACGGCAACAGCTTCTGAGGTGGAGCAACTCAGACTTGAGAGGTACAAGAAGTACCACTACCTACCTTCAGTGGATTAGCTACAGATGATGCTCAGGGTTTTCTGGAGGAGTGTCATCGTATTCTCTGTACTATGGTCATAGCGAAGATGGGCGGGGTTTCTTTTACTACACTCCAGCTTAGAGGAGCAGCCTATCAGTGGTGGCGTGCTTATGATCTGAGTAGTCCGGATGAGGCAACTTCACTTACATGGACTCAGTTCTCGGACATATTTTTGAGAGAGTATGTCCCTCAGAGCCTTAGGGACTCATGGCGCGCGGAGTTTGAGCAGCTGCGCCAGGGTGCTATGACTGTGTCAGAGTATGCAGTTCGCTTCAGTGATTTGGACCGACATGCACCGGCCTTAGTTGAGGTGGAGGTCAGGGAGGTAGAGGTCGCCCTAGAGGGGGAGGCCAGGCCAAATATTATGCCCTTCCTGCTCGTACAGAGGCAGTCGCTTCTGATTCTGTCATTACAGGTATTGTCCCTGTCTGTCATACAGATGCGTCGGTATTATTTGACCCAGGCTCTACATATTCTTATGTGTCCTCTTATTTTTTCCCGTATTTGGGCGTGTCTCGGGATTCTTTGAGTTCCCCTGTTTATGTGTCTACTCCTGTGGGAGATTCTCTTATTGTGGACCACGTGTATCGGTCGTTTTGATTGCTCTTAGTGGTTTTGAGACCAGAGTTTATTTATTATTGCTTAGCATGGTGGACTTTGATATTATTTTGGGCATAGACGGGTTGTCGCCCCATTATGTTATTCTTGATTGTCATGCCAATACCGTGACGCTGGCTATGCTAGGATTACCGCGATTAGAGTGGAGAGGTACCTTAGAGTATACTTCCAGCAGAGTTATTTCATTTCTTAAAGCTTAACGAATGGTTGAGAAGGGGTGTGACGCATATCTAGCTTATGTGTGAGATGTTAGTATTGATACCCCTACAGTTGAGTCAGTCTTAGTAGTGAGGGATTTTCCAGATGTGTTTCCAGCTGATCTTCCGGGCATGCCACCCGACATAGATATTGATTTTGGCATCGATTTGTTGTCGAGCGCTCAACCCATCTCTATTCCTCCATATCGTAGGGCTCCTCTGAGTTAAAGGAGTTGAAGGAACAGTTACAGGAATTGCTTGATAAAGGCTTCATTAGGCCCAGTGTGTCACCTTGGGGTGTTCCTGTCTTATTTGTGAAGAAGAAGAAGGATGGTTCCATGTGGATGTGTATTGATTACCGCCAGTTGAACAAAGCCACAGTGAAGAACAAATATCCTTTGCCTCATATTGATGACTTATTTGATCAGTTATAGGGTGCCAAAGTGTTTTCCAAGATTGATTTACATTCTGGTTATCATCATTTGAAGATTCGGGAGCCATATATCCCGAAGACTGCCTTCCGGACTCGGTATGGTCACTATGAGTTCCTTGTGATGTCTTTTGGGCTGACCAATGCCCCAGCAGCTTTTATGCACTTGATGCAAAATGTGTTCCGGCCTTATCTTGACTTATTCGTCATTGTGTTTATTGACGAAATTCTGGTATACTCCCAGACTCGGGAAGATCATGAGCAGCACCTGAGGACTGCGCTTCAGACCTTGAGAGAAAAGAAGTTATATGCAAAATTTTCAAAGTGTGAATTTTGGCTAGACTCAGTGGCATTCTTGGGTCATATAGTATCGAGTGATGGGATTCAGATGGATCCAAAGAAGATTGAAGTAGTGCAGAGTTGGCTCAGACCGTCCTCAGCTATGGAGATTCGGAGTTTCCTTGGTTTGGCGGGGTATTACCGTCAGTTTGTTGAGGGATTTTCATCTATTGCAGCGCCTATGACCAGGCTGACCCAGAAGGGTGCTCCGTTCAGGTGGACAGAGGAGTATGAGGAGAGCTTTCAAACACTCAAGACAGTTTTAACTACAACCCCAGTATTGGTATTGCCTTCAGGTTCGGAGCCTTATACAGTTTATTGTGATGCATCGCGAGATGGCCTCGATGCGGTGTTAATGCAGGACCGTAGGGTGATTGCCTACGCATCCAGACAGTTGAAGGTGCATGAAAAGAACTATCCTGTCCATGACCTTGAGCTACCAGCTATTATTTATGCCTTGAAGATTTGGAGGCATTATTTGTATGGTGTTCCTTATGAGATTTACACCGATCATCGGAGTTTGCAGCATCTGTTCAAGCAAAAAGATCTTAACTTGCATTAGCGGAGGTGGTTGGAGCTACTTAAGGACTATAATATCACTATTTTATACCATCCCGGGAAGGCCAATGTGGTGGACGATGCTTTGAGTCATCGGGCGGAGAGTTTGGGGAGTTTAGCATATCTACCAGCAGTAGAGAGGCCATTGGCGTTGGATGTTCAGGCCTTAGCCAGCCAGTTTGTGAGATTGGATATTTCTAAGCCGAGTCGAGTATTGGCTTGTGTGGTCTCTCGGTCTTCTCTTTATGATCGTATCAGGGAGCGTCAGTATGATGACCCCCATCTTCTTTTCTTTAAGGACACAGTCCAGCACGGTGATGCTAAGGAGGTCACTATTGGGGATGATGGTGCATTGAGGATGCAGCGCAGGCTATGTGTGCCTAATGTGGATGGTTTGCGTGAGTTGATTCTCCAAGAGGCTCACAATTCGCGGTACTCTATTCATCCGGTTTCCGCAAAGAAGTATCAGGACTTGAGACAGCATTACTGGTGGAGGAGAATGAAGAAGGACATAGTAGAATATGTATCTCGGTGTCTGAATTGCCAGCAGGTAAAGTATGAGCATCAGCGGCCAGGTGGATTGCTTCAGAAGTTAGAGATTCCGGAGTGGAAATGGGAGCAGATCACTATGGATTTCGTTATTGGAGTCCCATGGACTCAACGGAAGTTTGATGCAGTTTGGGTGATTATAGATAGGCTGACCAAGTCAGCTCATTTCATTCCTGTGATGACTACCTATTCTTCTGAGCAGCTAGCTCAAATCTACATCCGTGATATCGTCAGGCTTTATGGCGTACCGGTATCTATTATCTCTGACTGAGGTACACAGTTTACATCACGGTTCTGGAGAGTTGTACAGCATGAGTTGGGTACTCGGGTTGAGTTGAGCACAATATTTCACCCTCAGACGGATGGACAGTCCGAGCGCACTATTCAGATACCAGAGGATATGCTCTGCGCTTGTGTGATAGATTTTAGGGGTGCTTGGGACTAGTTTTCGCCACTTGCAGAGTTTTCCTACAACAACAGTTATCAATACAGCATTCAGATGGCACTGTTTGAAGCTTTGTATGGTAGGCGGTGTCGGTCCCCAGTGGGATAGTTTGAGCTGGGCGAGGCTAGATTATTGGGTACGGACTTAGTTCAGGATGCCTTGGAGAAGGCCAAGGTGATTCAGGATAGACTTTGCACAGCCTAATCCAAACAGAAGAGTTATGCGGATCGAAAGGTTCGTGATGTTGCATTCATGATTGGAGAACGGGTCTTGCTCTGAATTTCGCCTATGAAGGGCGTTATGAGGTTCAAAAAGAGGGGCAAGCTGAGGCCAAGGTTTATTGGTCCCTTTGAGGTGTTGCGGCGAGTTGGGGAAGTTGCTTATGAGCTTGCCTTACCTCCCAGCCTAGCAGGAGTTCATCAGGCATTCCACGTTTCTATGCTCCGGAAGCATCACGGTGATCCGGCTCATGTATTGGATTTCATCTTAGTCTAATTGGACAAGCATCTATCTTATGTTGAGGAGCCAGTGGCTATTTTAGACAAGCAGGTCAGAAAGCTAAGGTCAAAGAACATTGCTTCTGTGAAGGTTCAATGGAGGGGACAGCCGGTCAAGGAGGCGACTTGGGAGACCGAGCAGGATATGCGTTGTCGTTATCCTTATCTTATCACCACTTCAGGTATGTCTCTATGCTCATTCGAGGATGAACGATTGTTTTAAGAGGGGGAGGATGTAATGACCCGACCGGTCATTTTGAGAGTAATAGCCCCGATTCCCTATTTACTGTTTCTCCCGTATCCTTTTTTGCTTATGTGACTTGCCGGGAGGTTTTTTTTTGTTTCGGAGTGTTTTGGGACACTTAGTCCCTAAAACGGAAGCTTAAGACTTAGAATTTTGACAGTAGTCAGAACTGTATAAAGATGACTCCGGAATGGAGTTTCATCAGTTTCGTTGGGTGATTTTGGACTTAGGGGCGTGCCCGGATTGTGTTTTGGAGGTTTGTAGCTCATTTACGCTTGAAATGGCGAAAGTCGAATTTTTGGATATTTTGACCGGTAGTGGACTTTTTGATAGCAGGGTTGGATTCCGATTCCGGAAGTTGGAATAGGTTCGTAATGTTGAATTACGACTTATGTGCAAAATTTGGGGTCAATCGGACGTGATTTGATAGGTTTCAACATCGGTTGTAGAAGTTCAAAGTTTCAAGTTCATTAAGTTTGAATCGGAGGGTGATTCATATTTTTAGCGTTGTTTGATGTGATTTGAGGGCTCGACTAAGTTTGTATAGTATTTTAGGACTTGTTGGTATGTTTGGTTGAGGTCCCGGGGGCTTAAGAAAGATGTGTTAAGCTTGTGTTTTCCCAGCCGACTCATCTTTTCCCTTCTCATTTTTTTTGGTGTTCTTGGCTTCGCTTCTCTATTACTACAATCTTTTAGTCTAAATTTTGATATCTTATTGGGGCGCTTATACCAATAAATTCTTGTTCACTTGGTTGTTAGTCGGTTCGGGTGGTATTCCGGAGGTTTCCTACTTGTAATGATTTTTGTGGGTCTTGATCTGGAAAATAAGATGATGATGGCTCCTTCGGGGGCCTCTGGCTCAGGATCAGGTGAGAGCACTAGAGGAAGGGGCTTTCGGGTGTATTTCGGATGCTTAACGGATTGAATTTGGACTTAGACTAGTTGCTGAAGATTTTCTAGTTTCTGGTGTTTTCGTACCTGTAGAGGGGAGACCGCAGGTGCGGTATCGCATGTGCGAAGGAGGGGCCACAGATGCGGCCAAGAAGGAGCTGGGCAGCAACCGCAAGTGCGATGCATTTCCGCACATGCGATAGTCGCAGATGCGGTCGCATTGCCACAAGAGCGGAACCTGGGATTCTAAGTGGAATCCGCACCTGCGATGGCATTTCTGTAGGTGCGGCTTCGCAGATGTGACAGAGAGTCCGCAGGTGCGAGATTTCTGGACAGAACACTTAAATGCAAAGATTCGCAATTTTTGCTCATTTTCAACATTTTGAACTCGGGTTTGGCGATTTCTTGGGAGCATTTTGAGGGGTTTCTTAAGGTAAGTCCCTTGTGCTTATTTTTTATCAATAATCTTGCTTCCCCATTTATTTTCCCACCTAGTTAGTGTATATTTAAGGTAGAAATTGGGAGTTGGAGGCTAGGTATTTGAAGAGTTTGATTTGGGGTTTTTAGTGGTCATTTGAGGTCAGATTTTGATAAATTTGGTATGGTTGGACTCGTGAGTGAATGGGCTTTCTAATTTTGTAATTTTTGTCCGATTCCGAGACGTGGGCCCGGGTCGACTTTTTAGGGTGAATTTCGGAATTTTTGTTAAAGTATTGATTTCATTAATTAGATGAGTCTATTATGGTTTTATTTATGATATGTAATTGCTTTTGGCTAGATTTGGGCCATTCGAAGCTGGATATTCGTGCAAAAGGCATTGTGACCGACTGATTGAGCTTGGTTCGAGGTAAGTAGCTTGCCTAACCTTGTGTGGGGGAAATCCCCTTAAGATTTGGTACTGTTTAGATATGTGAGCGCCGTGTACGTGAGGTGACGAGTACGTACACGGGCTAATTGTTGTAAAAACCCGATTTCTACTTAGTAATAACATGTTTCCTTCTTATTTGAGTTACATCAGCATGTGTAGTATCCTGTTAGCTTAGAATAGCATGTCTACTTGCCTTAATTGCTTATCTGAACTCTGTGCAGTATGTTTAGTGAAATTCCTGCTTTTCCTTGACTTGTACTTTGTCTAAATTGTAGGATTTCGTGTTGTAGCTGTTAATTCTATTGTTTGAGCTGCATATATACTCTTGGGACTACAGAACGATATTTCAGGAGATCCCCCTGTACTGCATATTTACTTTGGGACTACGGAACGGTATTCCGGAAGATCTCCCTATACTGCATATTTACTTAACGGTATTCCGGGAGATCCCCTGTACTACACATTTACGTTTGGGACTACGAGACAGTATCTCACGTCATCCCATGTTATTATCTCTATGTACTGAGCTGTTGTCTTCTATGATTTCATTCCTGTTAAATTTCAATCTTTATTTTACTACGGTATTTCATTCTTTCTTATTTTTATTATTATTATTATTATTATTATTATTATTATTATTATTATTATTAAATAAGTGCCAAGCCTAACCTCGGTCAGGTAGTGACGAGGTCAGGTCAGGGCCCTACTATAGGGCCCTAACCTGACCTCGTCACTACCCGACCGAGGTTAGGCTTGGCACTTACTAGGTACAGATTGTGGTGTACTCATGCTACTCTCTGCACATGTTTTTCGTGTGCAAGTCTAGGTGTTCCTTATCAGCCGCACTATTAGTGAGCCGGAACACCTTTGGAGACTTCAAGATATATCTGTCGCGTCCGCAGACCTCGGAGTCCCCTTCTACTCTTTTTCATGTCCATTATCTTCTGTATTTTTCCTTTGTTAGACTCTGATGTATAGAAACACTAGACTTTCCTTTTGTAGTTTGTGATTCACGATGTTCCGAATTTTGGGATTTCTGTGTATTTTGAATAGTTGGTTATTGTACATGTCAGGCGGCATAGTACCCAGTTATGTTGTTACTGCTACAGTTAGTTGTTAAATTTATGTTTTCATTTTATTATTTCGCAAATGTTAGGCTTACCTATTCGTAGAGACTAGGTGCCTTCACAACGTCATACGGAGGGGAAATTAGGCTGTGACAAAAATCTTAGAGTATATATAAAAATTATATATTTATATGTCGGTTTGGTTCAATTTTTGTTTTACTCAATACCAAACCTAGTCGAGTTTTTTAATCGGTTTGATTTGACTTTTCGGTTTGGTGCGATTTTCCGGTTCGGTTTGAACACCCCAATCTGCTATCACATCATAATAACTTGCGAAAGAGTTTTTTAATAAGAAAATGCATTCACATATAATACTATGGAAGAAAAATGATCTAGACCTGGCTAGAGTTGTTGGATGTGTGAACAAAGTCCCACATGAAAAGTAGAAAAGAAAAATAAGTTACTTATAAGGAGTTGGATACTTGTAATGATGTATTATTTCGATGCTACCTCATCGTGCACATTGCTTGTGCTTGTTATTTCCCAAATGTACTTTTGGGCCGTTTTAGCCCAACAATTGGTATCAGAGCCAATAGTTTGGTTAGACGAATACGAAGATGGCGAAGTGATGGCGTATGTCCTGACTTAGTGCCTTTGCCCGTCTATGGGCCGGTTCACTACCTTTACCCATAGCTTCAAAGACGCACACATAGGCTCTCCTTAGGCTTCGGTAACCGTAAATACTCGGATCATGTGGGTGGCACACAATTAATCTTCAAATTAGCCCATTAACAGTGATGGGTCATGTGAAACTTAGTTCAAGGGGGAGATTGTTGGGAGTGTGAGAACAAAGTCCCACATGAAAATTAGAAAAGAAAAATAAGCTACTTATAAGGAGTTAGATACTCTTAATAGTGTGATGCCTTTTGGGGAAAACCGCGGGGGCTTGACCTAAAGCAGACTATATCATACCATGTTAAAAATATTTTTGGACCGTTTTAGCCAATCACTGACCAGTGTCAAGAGTAACGAAAACATTTTGGAGGAATACTCTGGTATAATCGGCAGCATATAGATGGCTTTGAAAGTGATTTTTCCCATTCAATTGTTCAACAACAGATTGAGGAGATTAGTCGTCATTGGCTTCATTTGCGTTGTTTGTTGGAGGTTTTAGTTGTCCTTACTACTCGACCTAGGAAGAAAATTAAGAAGAATTTTGTGTATGTTTTATTTCTTTTTTTTTTTTTGCTAAAACGACGAGATGTATTAAAGTAGGAGATTAAAGAGAGTTATTACAACATGGAACCGATCTTAACGATACAGTTTCTAACAAGTTTTTGCAGTAATTAAAGAAAGCAAATAAAGGCATTGTGCCCCAAAATGTGTCTTCACGTTCAGCATGTCCTTCCAGCATCTGTGTGCTTGCGTAATGTGCTAGAACGTGTGCGACTGAGTTTGCTTCACGGTATATGTGCTTGACTGGTGGTTGATCCATAATTGCAAGGAGGAACCTGCAATCATTTAGTAAAGTTATGTAAGTATCATTAGTCATGTGAGGTTCTATGATTATTGACAATACCTGACAGTCAGTTTCCACAACCGGTGGCATTAAGTTTTTAGTAAAGGTCAGCCCCAGTCCCTTCAATAGGGTTGTAAGTTCCGCTTGTAGTGGCGTATTGGCCACAACACGGATGGAGAACCCCGCTATTCAGTTACCTTGGGAATCTCGAATGATTCCTCCTACTCCTCCATAGTTGGAATTTTTCCTATGTGCATCATTTATGTTGAGTTTATAGATATTTTGTGGTGGTAGTACATAC
Source organism: Nicotiana tabacum (assembly GCF_000715075.1). Taxonomy (NCBI): domain Eukaryota; kingdom Viridiplantae; phylum Streptophyta; class Magnoliopsida; order Solanales; family Solanaceae; genus Nicotiana; species Nicotiana tabacum. Next base: position 121,668,027 of record NC_134096.1, on the reverse strand, counting down.
TATACTTGAATTCTTGTGGATTGCTGGTCAGTTGTTCTCTGGTTGGTGAGGCAGAGGTATTCTATGGCTTAGGGAACTGGTGTGTTGCTGGCGATTATTGTGGAGGTTGTTTTGAATACGTGTATGTTTTATTTCAAATGTAATGATTCTCATCTTCTTTCATTAATTCATTTCAGTTGGTATCGCGCCAAAAAATGATTATGTAATATAAACTTAGGCTACGGCCTAATTATGGATTTCGTTTTTGATCATACGTATATTTATAAAAGGAGATCAATGTTTGTTCTTCTGTTAGATTCAGCGAGATTAATTAGATTATGTCATACTTCACCTTTATCATTTCAATCTTTTAGCAATAATATTTGGCCATAAGGGATCGGAGTACCGCGCTAAAGCAACTATTTATTTCCGGAAAAACAAAAAGAGTAACAATTCGTACGACCAAGATCATAAGTGTGTGTGTGTGTGTATATATATATATATATATATATATATATATATATATATATATATATATATATATATATATATATATATATATATATATATATATATATTAGTTGGCCCAAGTAAAGTATAGTTTTGAAGATTGACAAAGGAACTCAGGGATGAACCAGGTCCATCACTGATAGGCATAGACACGAGGAGATTCAAAGCATGCGAGATGGACATGTAGGAGATAAACGAAATCGGGCATAATAATAGATATCTCCTGATGGAAAAGATTGTATAATTGATAAGGAGAAGGACTCCTTACTCAACGAGAACATTATCCAAGATAAGGAAGGAGTTAGGAGTTGAGATTAACTAGAACTCTTCCACCAAGGAAGAGTAGCATTAGAACTCTACTTGCTTTCTACTCTACTAACTCTATAAATCACAGGAAGTTCTTATTCTACAGGAGACACACAAAAGCAGAAGTTAAACGTGAATTGAGAGCAAAATAGCAAGGCATTTTGCAAGCAGTTCGTGTGTGATTCAAATGTGCGAACCTGAAGCTACATGAACCAGATAGAAGAACCAACTCCAAGTGTCTGTCTTTTATTCTAGTTCAATTGTAGTAGGTGTTTTCATATTGTATCTTTTAGCTTTATCTAGAGGCAATTGTAATAGGTACTCAGAGTATTCAAGTTAGAGTTAACTTAAAGTTGTCGCAACAGTTAGAGGTTGTTTGCCATAACGGGATTAGAGTTAATCCTAGGTTTACAAAAGTATTGTATAAATGCAATTTTTGGCTCAATGATTTAGTGAAGAGTTTTGGAAAAATCCTACTAGGAAGTAGGTCGTAGTTTTTTCACCTTTTGAGCCAGGTGTTTTTTACGTAAAAATCCTTGTGTTCTTTAATTTATACATTTATTATTCCGCAACAGTAGGATAAGGAACACATAGAAGAACCAGGTCCTTCTATAATATGTGCACGCGAAACATTGGACACCACACAAATCACCCTCCCCCCTCCCCTCTTGTGTGGTATTGAAGTTAAAACAACAATTGGTATCAGAACAGGTTATCCTTGAAGAGGCTAACACCTTAGGAGAAGATCAAGATGAGTGCACCACCTGAAAACAAGGAAGGGCAATCCACTGCTAGGCCACCACTCTTCAATGGCCAGTACTACTCCTGGTGGAAAAACAGAATGAAAGACCACATCATAGGAGAAGACTATGAGCTATGGGACATTATCACAGATGGTTCACTGACTACCATGAAGATAAATGCCGAAGGAGAAGAGGTGCCAAAAACAAAAACTGACTGCACTGCTGACGACTTGAGGAAATGGGAGAAGAATGATAAGGCCAAGAAATGGCCCGTGTGTGGACTTGGTCCAGACGAGTACAGCATAATTCAAAGTTGTACTACTGCTAAGGAAATTTGGGACACTTTGCAAGTGGCTCATGAAGAAACACCTCAGGTGAAGAGTTCCAGAGGAACGTTACTATATTCTCAATATGAGAATTTTACTATGAAGGAAGGAGAAACCATCCAAGAGATATATACAAGGTTCACCACACTAACAAATGAACTTAAGTCTCTTGAAAGGGTTATTCTTAAAGAAGACAAAGCTAAAAAGATTTTGATAAGGGTTCTGCTAGTCTCATGGGAGAGAAAAATCACTGCTATTCAGGAGTCAAAGAACATCGCCACTCTTAGGTTGGATGAGCTAATTGGAAATCTCACTGCTTATGAAGTAAGAAGGTAAACCATGAAGATGGATGTACCCAAAAAGGAAAGGATCCTGGCACTCAAAATCACTGAAGGTTCTGATCTAGAGGAAGATGAAATGGCTATGATCACAAAGGACTTCAAGAAGTACCTGATGAGAGGAAAGGGTTCTTCAAGAAGTGGAGACTACAATCAACCAAGGGTTCCTGAAAAACAGACCAATGAGATCTACTACAAGTGTGGGAAGACTGATCACCACATCAAAAACTGCCCTCAATGGGAAATTGAATGGAAGAAGGAAAGAGTTGAACGAAGAAACAGAAAGAAGGAACAAGTTCATCCCAAGATAAACAAAGGATCAACAAAGGCTATGGTTGCTGCTTGGGGAGAAAGCTCAGATGAGGACTCAGATGATGAAGATGAACAAGCACTTATGGCAATTGGAGAATCCGATGAGGAATCTGAAGTAAGTATAATCCATCTAAAAGACAAGATTAAGTTTTTGTCTAAAGAAAAGCTATCCGAATTACTTCTAGATTTCATTGATGAATCTGAGGATATAAACAATGAAAAAAAACTGTCTAAGGAATGTGTGATTTTAAAAGCAAAGTGTAAGAACTTACAACTTAGAGTTAGTGAGACTGTAAGTGAAAATACTGCACTAAAGAACCAGGTTCATGCATTTGAATCAAATGTCCTAGAACTTAGATCTGAAAACCTAAAACTGAAATTAGGAATAAGTAAAAAGACAGCTGATTGCACACAACTCACTCTAGAAGAAAATGTAGGTAAACTAAAAGATGAGTTGTATAAGAAGGATAAGCAGGTAAGAATTCTGACAGAGGATCTAGGCAAGGTCAAGCATGAACTAGACAGAACTTGTAAATGGAACAGGTCCTTCGATGCACTTTCATGGCTACAGGAACATCATAGTAGCACTAGAAAAGGACTTGGCTTTGGGAAGCTGCCACCTAAATGGAATCCCAAAAGCAAGTACCTTACACTTCCTAAGAACAAGATTTTTACTCATTGTAGTAAGATTGGTCACTATAAAAGTGAATGTAACGCAAAAGAAAGGGCCAGTCAAAAGAACAAAAATTTTGTTCAAGGGAAGAATTGGTTACCAAGTTGGGCTAAAAAGAATTTAATTCATCCTTTTGCTTATAGAAAGGGACCCAAACTAGTTTGGGTTCCTAAGACTAACCCCTGATTTCCTTTTGTAGATTCAAGTGAAAGGGAGAAGCCAAATATGGTACATGGACAGTGGCTGCTCAAAGCATATGACAGGAAGCAAGGACCAGTTCCTTTCACTTGAGGACCTCAAAGGAGGAAATGTCTCATTTGGAAATGAAAAGAAAGGTGAAATCATTGGGGTTGGTAAGGTAGGTAAGGATGACTCTCATTCCATTGAGAATGTCTACTTGATAGACGGCTTGAAGTATAGCCTAATCAGTGTGTCACAATTGTGTGATAGAGGTAACTTGGCAGCATTCATCTCTACTAAATATTTTGTGATAAATCTTATCACTGACAAGATTCTTTTGTAGGAAAAAAGAGTGAACAATATATATATTGTAGATCTGTCCACACGGTCAGAAAATAAACTCACTTGCTTAAGTGTGTTGGACAATGATCCCCTCCTTTGGCACAAGAGACTTGGACATGCAAGTCTCAGTCAACTCAACAAATTAGTCTCCAAGGACTTGGTGATAGGACTGCCTAACATCAAGTTCAAGGAAGACAAAGTTTGTGAGGCTTATGCAAGGGGGAAACAGGTAAGATCCTCTTTTAAATGCAAGAAAGTGGTAAGTACCACCAGAATGATGGAACTGGTTCATATGGATCTCTGTGGTTCAATGAGAACATTAAGCAGAGTTGGTAAAAGATACGTGATGGTGCTTCTTGATGATTACTCTAGGTTAACTTGGACATTATTTTTAACATCTAAAGATGAATAATTTGACATGTTCACTTCTTTTGTTAGAAAAACTCAGAAACAACTAGGTAATCAACTTGCATCAATTAGGTCCGATCATGGCACTGAATTTGAAAATGCTAAATTTACTGAATTTTGTGATGAGCATGGCATAGATCATAATTTTTCTGCTCCTAGGACTCCACAGCAAAATGGAGTAGTTGAAAGAAAGAATATGGCACTTGAAGATATGGCTAGGACTATGCTTCTTTCTAGTAAACTGCCCCATAGCTTCTGGGCAGAAGCTGTAAATACTGCATGCTACATCATAAATATATGCATGACTAGACCTCTTGTTGAGAAAACTCCCTATGAGTTACTTAAAGGGAGAAAACTAAATATATCCCATCTTAGGGCATTTGGATGTAAGTGCTTTGTGCACAACAATGGTAAAGACTCCCTAGGCAAGTTTGATCCCAGAAATAATGAGGGAGTATTCTTGGGATATTCTTCACATAGTAAAGCATATAAGGTATATAACAAAAGAACTATGTGTGTTGAAGAAAGTGTTCATGTGATTTTTGATGAAACTAACATTCTTTCTGAGAGACAGGAACACGATGATGAAGCAATTGGGCTGGTAAGAAACTTAAATAAAACCACAGCCCAGACTGAAGCTGCACTGGAAGAAGGAACAAGTGATAGAACAGGTCCTTCTACCCAGGGCAACCTGACAGGGGGAATAGAATAAAGAGGAAATGATTCTCAAACCTCAAGGGAACCTGTCCATGAACCTGTTCCACAGCAATAAAGCATTGAAGGAATATCAAGGGGAAACCAGTTGGTTGTGAAACCTTACAAGTATCAAAGTTCTCATCCCATTGAGAACATAATTACTGATCCAACCTCTGGAATCAAAACCAAATCTTCATTAAAGAATCTTTATGCTTTTGATGCTTTTTTATCTCTTATTGAACCTAAAAATGTTGTTGAGGCTTTGCAAGATGCATACCGGTAAATGCAATACAAGATGAACTCAACCAATTTGAAAGGAGTCAAGTTTGGTATCTTGTTCCAAGACCCTTGGACAGATCAGTAATTGGCACAAAATGGGTCTTCAGAAACAAACTTGATGAAGATGGAATTGTTACAAGGAACAAAGCAAGATTGGTGGTTCAAGGATATAGCCAAGAAGAGGGCATAGACTATGATGAAACCTTTGCTCCAGTTGCAAGGTTGGAAGCAATAAGACTCCTCATAGCCTTTTCTGCTTATATGGAATTCACCCTCCATCAGATGGATGTCAAGAGTGCCTTCCTCAATGGCTATCTAAAGGAAGAAGTGTTTGTCAAACAACCTCAGGGGTTCGAAAGCAAGGAGAGTCCTGATCATGTGTACAAACTTGACAAAGCATTTATGGGCTCAAGCAGGCTCCAAGAACATGGTATGAAAGATTATCAAAGCTTTTGCTTGAGTATGACTACAAGAGAGATAAAATTGACAATACTTTATTCTTGAAAGAAAAAGGTAAAGATCTCTTGGTAGTTCAGATATATGTTGATGATATAATCTTTGGAGCAACTACTGATAAGTTAAGTAAAGAATTTGCTAAACTAATGGGGAGTGAATTTGAAATGAGCATGATGGGTGAGCTTAATTTCTTTTTAGGCTTACAAATTAAACAAACTCCAAATGGAACTATGATCCATCAGCAGAAGTATATAAAAGAGTTGCTTAAAAGGTTTAAAATGGAAGATTCCAAAGAAATTGACATTCATATTGCAATAGCTACAAAGTTGGATATAGATGAACCTGGTTCATCTGTCGATCAGAAGTTGTATAGGGGAATGATTGGCTCATTGTTGTATCTCACTACTAGTAGACCTGACATTGTCTTCAGTGTAAGCCTTTGTGCAAGATTTCAGGCAAATTCAAATGAGTCTCACTTGACTGCTGTCAAGAGAATTTTGAGATATCTAAAAGGCACCACTGATATTTGTCTTTGGTATCCAAAAAGTAGTAATTTTAATCTTGTGATATGTTGATGTTGATTATACAGGTTTTCTTGTGGATAGAAAGAGCACCTCAGGTATGGCTCATGTCTTGTGTCCTGGGCCACCAAAAAGCAAAATTCAGTGGCCTTATCTACTGCTGAAGCTGAGTATGTTGTTGCTGCTTCATGTTGTGCTCAATTGTTGTGGATCAAACAATAATTAATGGACTTTGGAATTAATGTTGGTTGTATCCCTATTTTTTATGATAACACTAGTGCAATTAGTATGACCAAGAACCCGGTTCATCACAAGAGAACTAAGCACATAGATGTTAGGCATCACTTTTTGAGGGATAACTATAAAAAAGGGTTGATCTCTGTGGAATTTTGTGCTACTGACAAGCAAATAGCTGGCATCTTCACAAAAGCCCTAAGTAGAGATCACTTTGAAAGGAACAAGTTAGAATTATAGATGATTAAGATCACCTAAAAGGATCAGTTCAGGATTCAAAACGAAAAAAAAAGAAATTAAAAAAAAAATTGAGAAAAAAAAAATTATTGGTTTTGGTTAGAAAATCTGAAAATGTGTATATAATTAGATTGATTTTTGCTCAGACTCATACTTTCAATAGTATACTCTTGTGCCATGTGTTAAAATGACTCATTAATCTCTAATGATATTTTCTCTATTTTGACAAATTTAGACTTACACAAAAGAATTATCAGTGAAGAACCTGGTTCATCAAGATAACACGGTATGTTTTCTACACTCTACATAATTTAAAATAATAATATTTTGATCATGAGCAGAGTCCTACTTTATTCCAAACTCCTTTTGGACTTATCCGTTACAAGTGAACCAGTTATATTCAAAAGAGTCGCAACCAAATTGAAGTACCTAGATTATTCTAGGGATACACTCCAAAGTCTTTTCAAAACTGAAATTTAGTTTGATTAGACTTCCACACCCACTATCATCCCTTCCACCACCCCAACCTCTAAGAAAAGAGTAAAAATACTTGCTCGCAAGGCTGTTGCGGGGAGAGAATAAATTTGGAGAATAGGTTTATATTAGTAGGGTCTAAAGCAGGTGTAGAAACTACAGAGTCTGGAGGATTTGGTGGTATAAAAAAAAAGAGCAAGGGTGTTCGAAGTGCTGTGAGGGGAAAGGGTACAAATAAAAAAGAAAAAGAAAAAGAGAGCAAGGGTATTCGAAGTGCTGTGAGGGGAAAGGGTAAAAGAGTGGTTGATTCTTCACCCACTCCTGTGAGTTTAACCAAAGACACAAGTGCAATGGTTGTTTGGGAAGAAAAATCTGCTGGAGTAGAGAAGAGTGTAAAGAAAACAGGGGGAAGTGGGTCTGGCAAAGCCGCTGAAAGGCTGGTTCAACTTGGAAAAAATATAGATGAACCTGTTTCATTTGAACAGGAAACCCTCGCAGACTAACTGAAGAGAGTGACTGAAAGTTATAATCCAAACAAGAAAGGGAGGTTGGTACAAGCAAGGATCATTTTGGGGCAAATACGTTGCCTGCTTGTGATTATGAAGTCCATGTCACTCCTAAAGAACCTGGTTCATCTAATAAGGTACCAGTGAATAGTAAGGTGCGAGCCTTGGTGCAAGAAAGTGGGGCTAAGGATGCTGAGATTGAGAGGCTGAAGAAAAGGTTGGTTGAGGTAGAGTCTGAGAGAGATGCTCTCAGAACTGAACTAGCAAGGGAAAAGGAGAAGAATGATGAAATTCTTCAAGACATGCTGAAACTTCTCCAAGCCAAAAACCAAGCCCCAGCTCTTCCAAGCCTTAAACTTCTAGCCCAGTGTAGACCTTTCGGTGACCCAGTTTGGGATATTTTTTGTTTGCTCATGTTTTCAGTATTTTTATTTCTCCTTATACTTTGTGGTAGAATCTTATCAATCGTCAATGAAATTTATTATTTTTGCTCTAACTGTTTGTTTATATTTCTTTGATGGTTAAAATTCTTAGCTTGATCTATGATGATTAATCCATGATTGCATTTGAAGTAGCCCCACTAACCATGAGTAAGTTTTAAAATCTGGTTATCTAACATATTTTATGCAACTTTTCAATGATGCTAAAAGTGGAAAAAAAGTTGTGCTTTGAACAGTGATGTTTATAACCTAATGAACCTGGTCCTTGATGATAAGTGATAAAAAGGAAAAATGTTTCTAACATTGTATTGATGTTGAGCTAAGTTGAAACAGGGCCTAAGCTTATGGAAGCACGGAGTTTGTCATCATCAAAAAGGGGAAATTTGTTGACTCAAGTAAAGGATAGTTTTGAAGATTGACAAAGGAACTCAGGGATGAACCAGGTCCATCACTGATAGGCATAGACACAGGGAGATTCAAAGTACGTGAGATGCACATGCAGGAGATAAACGAAATCTGGCATAATAATAAATATCTCCTGATCGAAAAGATTGCATAATTGATAAGGAGAAGGACTCCTTACTCAACGAGAACATTATCCAAGATAAGGAAGGAGTTAGGAGTTGAGATTAACTAGAACTCTTCCACCAAGGAAGAGTAGCATTAGAACTCTATTTGCTTTCTACTCTACTAACTCTATAAATCGGAGGAAGTTCTCATTCTACAGGGGACGCACAAAAGCAGGAGTTAAACGTGAATTGAGAGCAAAATAGCAAGGCATTTTGCAAGCAGTTCGTGTGTGATTCAAGTGTGCGAACCTGAAGCTACATGAACCAGATAGAAGAACCACCTCCAAGTGTCTGTCTTTTATTCTAGTTCAATTGTAGTAGGTGTTTTCATATTGTACCTTTCACCTTTATCTAGAGGCAATTATAATAGGTACTCACAGTATTCAAGTTAGAGTTAACTTGAAGTTGTCGCAACAGTTAGAGGCTGTGTGCCACAACGGGATTAGAGTTAATCCTAGGTTTACAAAAGTATTTTGTAAATGCAGTTTTTGGCTCAGTGATTTAGTGAAGAGTTTTGAAAAAATTCTATTGGGAAGTAGGTCGTGGTTTTTTCACCTTTTGAGCCAGGTGTTTTCCATGTAAAAATCCTTGTGTTCTTTAATTTCTGCATTTATTATTCCGCAACAGTAGGATAAGGAACACATAGAAGAACCAGGTCCTTCTATAATCTGTGCACGCGAAAAATTAGACACCACACAAATCACCCCACTCTTGTGTGGTATATATATATATGCAAAACAAATGTATAGAACTATCCAACCTTTTATACATACAAGAAATTAAACTATTCTAATCGACAGAATTTAATTTGTTGGTATGCTCACGATCCCTTTTTTTGCCCCATTGTTGAAAACAAAGCCTCATCCTCTTGGCTGCTGCTAAGTATTCCACTGCCTGTGCTGGTGTAAGTAAGCTTGTAATCTCCTGTAATGTCTTCATCCTCAAGTCATCAGCTTCTTCAACAACAGTTGCCATTTCATGGATATGTTCATCTAAAAGTTCATCTGCATTCTCGCAGTAGTTTCCCTCATCCACATTATCTTTCTTCAGCTTGCTAGCGACAGGCTGGTCAACTATGTGTTCTTGCAAGCTAGCCAATCTTGAACAAAGTTCCCTCTCTTCTTTAATCGTCTTGCCTTGCAACTCGTCGACCATGCTTATTTGTTTTGCCGTTAGCTCGCCGAATTCGCCTATTTTGGTCCCTTGAAGGAACTCAGTGAGATGGGACTCAATCTCGATGCCGCAGAGGGCGTAGATGAAACGTATGAAAGAAGACGGTCTGCAGCCACCGATCCATAAGACTGAGTTCTCTAATGGGGTACATGAAGTGGGTGCGAAGAATGGCGACGCGTCGATTTGGGCTAGGCGTTTACGGTTGTTTGAGTATTCTTGGAAGTTATTTGTAATCTTTTGTATGAGTTTTGTCAGTTCCTGGTCATTCATATGGCCGTTTCTGGCCTGAGTTACAGCATGTTCAAGCTCTGTCAGTTCTTCACGTTGAAGATTCATCCATGTCTCGTATAGAGATTCTTCCTCCTTTCTATCAGTCCTAGTACTGCTTGAAGTACTGGTCATTTTCTGTTTCCGACAAGTGGATTTTTTGTAGTAATATTGTGCATGGAGAAATGTAGGAAGCTAAATAGCCTGAAATTACATGTAAAAGGACAAAAACAATGTGGGATTCTATAAGCGGATACCTTCGGGCTTTTTGTTTGTCGACATGCAGCAAAAGATAAACTTCCAAATTTATTTTCTTTTTCCTTTCCTTAATCCTCATTAGTTAGCAGCTAGGTATGGTAGCCAACTTCCTTTCGTCCTCATCTATAACTTTGAATTGGGACTTCATCATTTCATTTCCCAATATATAATTAACTTCCTTTCGTCCTCATCTATAGCTTCGTTGGGACTTCATCCTATTATGACACAATTATATAAAATCAACCTACTGTAATCATAAATAATTATTTTCTTATAATGAGAAAATTAAAGAAAAAGGACCGGATGCATGATTTGAAATGATTCGGAAATTAAACATGGGTTATGCTATATACTTCCTTGGTTCACAATTACCAATATTTTAACTTAACTTTCACGAATTTAAAGAATCAATTAATTAATTAAAGCTAAAATTTGATCCGACATCTTTACAAATACATCCCACATCCGTTTCTACCGCGTGCATGATTTATTTCTTCGGCGCTCAACTCAAACTTATCCCAAACAATGGGTGTTTAACGGGCGGGTTGGGACGGGCTGGACAAAAAAAAAAATTAGCCCGTCTATTTAACATTGCGGGCTGTTAGCGGACTGAATTAGCGGACTGTATTTTTTCGGGTTTTTTTTGTCCGTCCGAGTTCGGGCTTAGAAGGTTGTTAGCGGGTTGTTAGAGGGCTGTTAGCGGGTTGTTAGCGGGCCGTGGATTATTATTTATTTTTTTTAAGTAAATTTTATTTTTCTTATTCAATGTTATTGATACTTAAGTATTTGTAAACTTTTAAGGCTTAGAATTAAACTTTGAAGTTTAAAATTTTAAATTTGAATTTTGAATTTTATAATGTTAAAATTAAAATTTGAAAGTAAGTGGCTACAAAAAATTATTTAATAAGACATATATGTAAGGATCAAGCTCTGAAGACTTTCATTTGATATTTTTATTGAATAATATATAATACTTCAAATTAAGTTGCAAGTTCTTTTTTGATTTTGTTATTTTTGAACTTGCAAATTATAAGTTTACAACAATTATAAAAAAATAAATAGTACATCACATACTTTGCATCATTTTTGTAAGTTCATCCATGTCAACATGAGGTTTTTGGTTTCCGGCATTGGTTGAATCGGAACCATAAACCATTATATCTCCAATTTCTTGGTCCTCCGCTTCATCTACCTCGTCACGCCCTTGATTTCGTCGTTCTGATCTTATCCAATCTCTGAAGCACACTACAATTTTCAAAGCGTTGCTACCCAATGAATGACGGGTATCTCCTAGTTGCTGCCTAGCTTGGCTAAATGCGCTCTCTGATGCGACTGTTGAAATCGACACATTTAGGACGTCTCGAGCCATGGCTGAAAGAACAGGAAATTGATTTGAGTTGCTCCTCCACCAACCCAATGGTAGAAATTCCTTTGTGCAGGGCTCTGCTGACTTTTGCAAGTAGAATTGAAGTTTATTGTTATTCCTGCTACTGGTTTGTTGATGGCTTGATGCTCCCCTATTGTAGACCAAATCAAATAATCTTCAACACCATCATTATCATCCAAAGAACTGGTCCCGGATGTTGAAACTGAACTTGAAGGAATATTTGCATCTGCAGCAGAAGAAGCATCAACAATGTTAGCATAATAATTATATAATGTTTCCAAATGTTTGTGTAGATAAGAAATACAAGTGTCATATCAGGAGTTTCAGTTGGTCCATTTAAAAAAAAAACGTTAATAAACGGACTGAACCGGGTTGTAGCCCGTTAACGGGCTGAACCGGGTTGTAACCCGTTAACGGGTTAACGGGCTTAGCGGGTTCCGGTGCATCGGTATCAAAAAACTGTTCGTTTGAAACCCGCTCCTTGCCCAACCCGTCCCATCCCGCCCCCCACGCTATAGTACCGGGTTGAACCGGGCTGTAAACGGGTCAGTCCGACCCGATTAACAGGTATATCCCAAACACATAAAAGTTATTGCAAGGGCAATGCGGTGCACAAGATATTCCGCGATCACGTAAGGTTCGGAAAAGGGCCGCACCCTAAGGGTGTGAGGTAGACGGTCTACCTTAATGCAAGCACGACTCGCTCGAACCCGTACATATTCCGCGATCACGTAAGGTTCGAAAAAGGATCGCACCCTAAGGATGTGATGTAGACGGTCTTCCTTAGTGCAAGCACGGCTCCCTCGAACCTAAAAGTTATTGCGTGGAATATTAATCTTTTAATTGGATTAGTCCTTTTTAAAAGCAGCAATTGCAACAGAATTTCGTAAATTTAAGTTGACATGAACATTCCAGAAGTGAAATAGCTGTATACTCATGTAGTATTAGGTAAACGATGAATGATGCTCTCAAAACTACCGAACAAAGCGAAAAAGCCTATATTCAGGTAGTCGGCAGACGAGGAACGGTGCCATGAAACTATCAAACAAAATGAACAGTTATGATAAGCTCCAAATGATGATTAGATGAATGATGTATTCCCTGAAACTAGCAAACAAGCAACTCGAAAAATATCAGATTATTTGAGCTTTAAAGCAAAGTGAAAAAGTTGTATAACCCAAACTTCCAAACAAATACTCCCAAAATATCAAATTACTGAGACATCAAGTGGAGCACTTGCTTCCTATGGAACCCCAAATGTCTGAACACTATGCTCGTCCCTCAAAGTAGAGTTGGCTTCCAGGGGGCGGTTTTACCTCAAAACCGCTACAGCAAAAGCTGTAGGCCCCAAAATTTAGAGGCTTCAAAAGTTATTTATGGAGTAATATATATTCTCTCACTTTATTTTTATCTCTCTTCTATACTGAAAATATATATTTCATTCTTACTCTACTTGTCTATTTTAATAAATTAAAAAAAATATTTTTTTTTTTCATGTTTTATCCTTATCATTAACTACTTATTCCCAATACATTTCCTTATAAGATTTTTCTAAAATGCTATCATTATTGTAGGTATTATGATAAAATAAGTACTTCATCATTATCTCTTAAGGGAATGATTCGAACAAGTAAAAGCGAACGGAAAGAGTAACTTAAATAATTATTGCTTATTATTAATGATATAAGTAAATCTTTTTATATGTTTGCTGCCTTTTGTCAGAAATCATTAATAGTTTCACATTTTATATTGTGATTTAATGATTTTATTGAGGTAACTACGAATGAAAATGCTAATTGCTAGGCAATTGAAACAACACTTACTTCCCGTTTCTTTCCTCTTGTTCGCTCCAACTTGAATCAACTTTATTTACAATACTAGCTTTGTACGAATTCTTCTTTCGAGACCTCTGTATAAGTTGACGTGTTTAGTGGCTCCGTAAACACAAATTCCAACAAAATTGTTACTTTGAAAGGCAAGGATTGACTAGCTAATTGTCAATTAAAAAGTAATAGCGGAAGATATTGATCATAATTTGTTTTAACAACTTTGCATATTAGTTATAAGTTTGTTTGCTCTTAAAATCGGATAACAATTAAATTTGTAAATAGTTTTAAAAATATGTGATTTTACGTGGCACAAATTGAGAAATATGAGAATTGAAGTTAAAAATTAACTGTAAATCAAAGCAAACCAATGTAACGTGCTACCTTGACTCTCGAGCTAGGTCGCCCTCGAACCAACTGAGTATATTATTGAAAAGCAAGAACTGGACAATAGAATAAGAATGCTTAAGAAAATGTTATAAACTGCTTTGATATGTGTCCATCCCTTTTACAAAATGATTGGAACCCCCTTTATATAGTAGAGGAGTTTCATATATAGTACAATTCTAAATACAAAAGGAAATCTCCTGATTGGCTAATCAACCGGTTTTATCTTGATACATGCCGAGATCTCCGCCACAATTCTCGCCCGATCACGGATTCCTCAGCTTTCTGTTATTTGACTTAGCAGGCTTCTTTCGATCTCGCTAGATCTCTATCCTTCTCGGTCTCGACCTTAGCTGGTCTTGATCTCGATCCCTGAATCACGAGCTAGGCAATATCTAATCATGTAATGATCCAATATAATTTGGGATCGAACCTTGGTCTGCCGCCCCGGTCTCGATTAACCATACGAAATCGGACAAGTCCGATTTTGACTGTATACAGATAGTCCCCTTGTTTTTTGGAGAGTAGTGACAAGAAACGATTTAAGCCTTCGATCATGACATAATCATCGTGACATAAGCATCAGAAGCGACTGAAACATCTTATCAGTACAGTTTCCCAAGTATGTAATGCGTGTTAGTCGATGGTCGGCCGCTACCAGTTTTGACCGTCGTTGTGAAACTAATAAATAGCCCTCCTTCTTCATTATTTCAAACTTTTACTTTCAAATCTTTTTCATTCCAATCTCCGTAGTTCTTTGCCTTCTTCAAAGCTTCATATCTTGAGGTTTTTGAGTTTCTTTACTTGTTCTTACTAAAACATCGAATATTTCAGTCTCCATTCTTCTTTTCCCACAAAAACTAAAAGGCCAAAATATCTAAAATTGTTCCGCAGAAAAAGGCTGCTTCCTAATCTCGGTCGGCCGGCGAGAAACCAGTGGTGGAGTCACGCCCTGAAGAACTTATTCCTGGGGTATGTGTTATTAATTCTGACTTTAAGGTCGAGAAACCTTCGTAGGTCCCTGGTCGATGCGAGCCGATATCGAGATATATGTGCTCGATACCCAAAATCTTCCTTGACCAGGTGAAGAAAGATTGCAACTGGGGAGATAAAGAGGTTGTGATACCGGGACCAGAAGAAGCGATTACCATCCACGTGGAAGGGTTCCTGAGTGTTTATACTTATCCTTTCACGCTGGGTCCCCTCGATCCAGTCATCGTAGACTTCCGCAAGAAATACCAGGTGACCCTTGGCCAAATTCACCCCTCTTTATGGAGGATCGTTATATTTCTCCGTTTCTTCGTGAGCAAAATCGACGGGCTTCCTTTCACCCTTGACCACCTCATAAGATTATATAGCCCTCGACTCTATCGAGGTGGGCTGATAAAGCTTTAATGCCGGGCCACCAAGTCGCTCCTCTCGAGTATAGATGAAGACAAAAGATCGGGGCTGGATGGGTCGGTTCGTTCGGGTGAAGATCACGGACCTAATCTCGGCTGAGAGCATGTCATTTCCTCAGAAATGGAATATGAAATGTAAGTATGATTCCGTCTTTAACTCATGTTCGTTGTTTTTACTTCCTCCTCTTTTCTTATTAGTATTTTTCCCGATGCAGTCGTTGCTTGGATGCCCGGTGCGGTTCCCCACCTCGAGAACTGGGTTAGGAGCCTGGTCTCGACATCAACACACATCGAGCGTGCATGGCACGATTTGTCAAAGGGTCGGTGGGAGGCTCGTACTCATGGTAAGCCTTCTTCCTGACTTACCGATTTGTCTATCGTTCAAACATTTTTTCAAACATGAGTTTACTTACTTTCTCCTTTTGTAGGTCTCGGAAAGGATGCGACTATGAGATATGAGACCCCCGTCTGGTGATGAAGAGGTTTCACCACCTATCTCAAACCGGCGAAGGAGAATAAGAGAAAAAGGGCCTTGAACTCTTAGGGTCAAGAACCCAAGAAGAGAACAACCCGTAAAACCAAGGGGAACATAGTCCCACTGACTATGGAGTCAGTCCAAAGGATAAGGGAAGAAGAAAAAGAAGAAGAAGAGAAAGAAGATTATTCTGGGCTGGTGGCCCGTGCGCGAGCTAGCACCGAGACTTGGAGGACTTCGAAACTTGTGGGAGTTGATATTGCTCCGTCTAGGCTCGATGAGGTCGAGGAGGAGACTTCGGCCCAAGTCCCCGAGATGAGAGAAACCAAAGATTCTTTGTCTCGGGGCAAAAAGACTGTTGAAGAGGTGGTGGATCCTGATGCAGAAACCGAGCTCGAGGCTCCCCAAGATAGAGGCGGCGCCCCAAAAGACCCACTTGGGGCAAGAGAGATCAGGGATTCCCCCTCGTTTCCTTTATTTTCTGAGTCGATGATACACAATGCTCAGGTCGTGGAGACTTGTTATGGGGAAGGAGCCCACGGAGAGGAAGATTCCTTTCATGGTTATTTTGTTGGGGTAGAAGGTGTCACCGGTCTGAGTGACTTTGAGGTTCCGAAGAAGAGTTCGAGCAAGGTTTCCTCGAGTTTTAAACTGACAATCAGTTTTCGGCCCCTAGTGTCGATCCTAGGTGTAAGCGAACAATCGTTATCACGGTCTCGGATGATGCCCGAGTTCTTGCTACCCCCGTAGGGGTGGCTAGCTACCTCCGACGTTTGGTCACAGAAGAAGACCAAGCCCATATGGACGAGGTGGGAGCGCCTTGTCTTTTCAACGAAGCCCAACAGGCCCTGAACCAGGTATGTTCATATTTGCTTTGTCAATTTTCATACTTATACTTTTCTCCCCTTGTATAATTCCCTCTTTCTATTTTTGTAGGCTTCTGTGCTTCATCACGAGGCTTTCTTCCGATCCCGAGGGGAGCTGAGCCGGTACGAAGCCGAAATTCGAGGGCTTACTGAGGAGAGGGATATCTTTAAGAACAGGGGGAAAAAAAGGACTTCAGGCTGAGCTAGAAGTAGCTCAGAAAGAACAAGCTAATTTGTCCGAGCAGGTAGAAGAACATGAACCGCCTTGCCTCAGAAAAGAAGGCTGCCCAAGCTCAACTGGCCTCGGCTGAGGCCCAACTCTGAAGCTTGAAAGAGAAGGCCTTGGTGCAAGCCAAGAAATTTGAGGAGTTCTTGTCTCGGTTGAGTTCAGCAACTTCGGATCAAGAGAGGCTGGTCATAGAACTTGCAACGGCCAAATTGAAGGTCAAAACGGCCAAGGATAATGCTGATGCAATGGTGGCTGTCTACCGGTCCAACGCTTAAGCAGCTCAGGTTCGAGCAAAGGAGGTTGCCGAAGCTGTTCAAGCTCGAGTGAACAGGGTTGGCGAGTATGCCAAATGCCAGTCTCGAAGGGAGACTCTCGAGGACATCCATGCTCGTGGCTTCGATCTTACAACCGAGATCGAGAATGCTAAGGAGCTTAAAGCTAAAGCCCGAGTGTTGGACTTTCTTGATGATGATGATTCTGGAAGTATGAGCGGATCTGAAAATAGAGAAGGCCTCGATGCTGCTCCCGAAGAAGACTAAGTCCTTTAGGATTAGTATTTTTTGTGTTTCTTTTAAGACCGTTTCATTCTTTTGTAGAGAAATTTGATCGGGCCATGCTGCCCTTGTAAATGATTTTTGACATATATATAAAACATTTCTTCCTTTCTTCCTTATAAAATTATGAAATTGTATTCTAAAGTACGAGGTTTAGAAAATTTGATTAAAACCGAACTAGTATAGCCCTTAGGCTTTACGATCGAGTGAGTGCTTGCTCGAACTCGAAGTAAGGTAATTCTTAGGTTTTTTATTTGAGCGAGGATGGTCTCTCGAAAGCAAAAAACAGCCCTTAGGCTTTCGTGAAAAGATTGTTTATGGCTTTCTCCCCTTTTAAGCTTGAATTTTTTTTTAAATTTGTATTTGCAAAACTTGTAATGACTTAGCATTCAATAAGGAATTGTTTGAGAGTCCGAAAAACTTTGTACTCCTTAGAGTTTTCAAGGCTTGATATTATCGAAGCCTTTTATGATTTTGTCGGGGGTAGCCTTTTTAACTGGTTTATGAAAGAATTCGAAGGCTTGTTTTGTTACGAAATTCGAAAGTCTCCGAACCGTGTTAATTAGGTCGTAGCCTTTTTAGTTCGGGATTTGCCCCTTGGGCTTATTTTCCAGTTTTACTTCCAGCTTGCCCGAAGTGTCAGTGCCCGAGTGGGGTGGCCGTGGCCTATAAAAATATAGGATTGCCTAAAAGGTCTTATGATCTCGGAGTAATAATTCGATCTCCTTTATTTTTCGAACGGCAATCCCCGAGCGTGGGGTTAATTATCCGATTTATGGTCAGCCCTTAAGCATGTTTATATAATAGATCGAGAGCATGAAATTATAAAGTTGAAAATTTTTTCTAAGGCATGAGATATCGGTAAAGAAAAATACTTCTCTTTATAAATGATTATACATGCATACATGTTCTGTTCCAAGACTCGAGCAAACTACACGGGCATGGTTCGTTTGACCGTTTTGGCCCTTACAAATGTTTTCTATCAAGACCCTGCTGCCATGAAGTAACTTCCTTTCATCAAAGTTGACATTCAAGGGCAATGTCCCCCAGTATTCGAGGTTGATTGTAAAGAAGCCTCAGATAGTGTTGAATTGTTCTAAGTTAGCACGATCAATGGTTGCCTCATTAAAAACCTCGCCGGAAAACCCATTTAGGACAAAATCGGTCTAAGGGAAAAAGAGTGCAACGCGTGCTTTCAGACCTAAAGGCTTCGTGTTGAAGAATTCATCATTGTTTCTGGTCGAACACCTGCAAGGGTTAGTTTAGAATATAAATGAAAATGGAAGGGGGCGTACCTTAGAAGTAGTATCGTTTTAGGTGTGATACATTCCAATTGCTCGGCAGTTATTCGTCGTTCATCGTGTCGAGCTTGTAGGATCCTTTTCTGATGATTTTGAGAACCTCGTATGGTCCTTCCCAGTTCGGACCCAGTTTCCCTTCATTCGGGTTCCAGGTGTTGAGGGTGATTTTTCTTAGCACCAAGTCCCCGATGTTAAAATGTCTAAGATTGGCTCTTCGATTGTAGTAACTTTTGATCCGCTATTTTTGGGCAGCCAATCGGACGAGAGCGGCTTCACATCTTTCATCTAACAATTCTAGGCTCATATTCATGGTCTCGTTATTTGATTCCTCTGTTGCTTATCTAAACCTGATGCTAGGTTCCCCGACCTCGATCGGGATCAGAGCTTCGGCGCCATAAACTAATGAGAATAGTGTTTTTCCGGTACTGGATTTCGATGTTGTGCGGTATGCCCATAAAACCTCAGGTAGTATTTCTCTCCATTTTCCTTTGGCATCAGTCAATCTCTTCTTAAGATTTTAGATGATGGTTTTGTTGGTTGATTCGGCTTGTCCGTTCCCGCTGGATGATAAGGTGTTGATAGGATCCTTTTGATCTTGTAATCCTCAAGAAATTTAGTTACTTTGATGCCGATGAATTGTTATCCATTATCACATACAATCTTGGAGGGCATCCCGAATCGACATATGACGTGATCCTAAATGAAGTCTATGACTTTCTTTTCTCTGACTTTCTCCAAAGCATGTGCTTCAACCTATTTAGAGAAATAATCAGTCATAAACAAAATAAACTGAACCTTACCTAGGGCTGACGCGAGAGGGCGAACGATGTCCATTCCCCATTTCATAAAGGGCCGTGGGGACAGGACCGAATGGAGTAGTTCCCCGGGTTGATGAATCATGGGTGCATGCCTTTGGCATTTGTCGTATTTTCGAACGAACTCCTTTGCATCCTTCTCCATATCGGTCCAATAATACCCTAATATGATTACTTTATGGACCAGCGAATCGGCACCAGAATAATTTCTACAAGTGCCCTCGTGAATTTCCCATAGGATGTAGTCGGTATCTCCCGGTCCCAAACATATTGCCAACGGTCCATCGAATGTCCTTCTAAACAGTATTCCGTCTTCGGACAAAGTGAACCGTGTTGCCTTTGTGCGCAGAGTTCTCGACTCCTTTAGATCTGATGGAAGCTTCCCGTTCTTTAAGTACTCTATGTACTTGTTTCTCCAATACCAGGTTAAACTTGTGGAGTTTATCTCGGCGTGACCTTCTTCGATTACCGATCTCATAAGTTGTACGATAGTTCCCGAGTTGAGTTCATCGTCCTTGACCGACGAACCTAAGTCTGCAAGAGCGTCGACCTCGCTGTTCTGTTCTTGAGGTACATGTTACAAGGTCCATTCCTTAAATCGATGTAGAGTCACATGTAGTTTATCCAAGTACCTCTGCATTCGATCTTCTCGGACTTCAAAAGTCCCGTTAACTTGGTTTACCATGAGGAGGGAATCACACTTAGCCTCTATGACCTCAACTCCCAAGCTTCTAGCTTGATCGAGACCTGCAATCATGGCCTCATACTTGGTCACATTGTTAGTCAATTTTGTAGTTCTGATAGACTGTCTAACTACATTACCTGTGGGTGATTTTAGTACGATGCCTAGTCCGGACCCCTTCGCGTTCGAAGCACCGTCTGTAAAAAGGGTCCAGACTCCCAAAGATGTATCAGATTTTATTAGTAGTTCTTTTTCACCCTCGGGTACGAGGGCCGGCATAAAGTCAGCCATGAAGTTCGCTAAGATTTGAGACTTGATGGCGGTTCGGGGTCGATACTCAATATCGTACCCACTGATTTCTACGGCCCATTTGGCTAATTGACCCGAAAGCTCGGGTTTGTGCAAAGTATTTCGAAGAGGATAAGTTGTTACAACACATATATGATGACATTGGAAATATGGTTTTAGTTTCCTAGAGGCGCTTATTAAAGCAAGCGCTAATTTTTCTAAGTGTGGATATCTAGTTTCGGCCTCACCTAAGGTCCGACTAACATAATACACAGGGAATTGTGTACCTTGTTCTTCTTGGACCAGGACTCCACTTACTGCTATCTCCGAGACTGCTAAGTACAGGTAAAGCTGCTCGTCCACTTTCGGGGTGTGAAGTAGCAGCAGGCTCGATAAATACTGCTTTAGTTCCTCCAAGGCCTGCTGGCATTTCGGAGTCCATGCAAAATTGCTCTTCTTCTTAAGCAGCGAGAAGAATCGGTGACTCCTATCTGAGGATCTCGAAATGAATCGTCCTAGGTTGGATATCCACCCCGTCAGCCTCTGCACGACCTTTACATTATCCACTACCGTGATATCCTCAATAGCTTTGATTTTATCGGGGTTGATCTCGATTCCCCGGTGGGACACCATGAAACCATGAAACTTGCCTGAGCCAACCCCGAATACACACTTTTCGGGATTGAGCTTCATATTGTACTTCCTCAGTATATCGAAAGTCTCCTACAAATGCTTTAAATGGTCCTCTGCTCGCAGTGACTTAACTAACATGTCATCAATATAAACTTCCATTGATTTTCCTATTTGTTCTTCGAACATTTGATTTACTAGGCATTGATAAGTTGCACCAGCATTTTTTAGACCGAACGGTATTACATTATAACAGTAGGTACCGTACTTAGTGATAAACGAGGTCATTTCCTGATCCTCTAGGTTCATCTGTATCTGGTTGTACCCGGAGTAGGCATCGAGAACACTGAGAGTCTCGTGGCCGGCCGTGGCATCGATCATACGATCGATATTAGGCAAAGGAAAAGAATCCTTGGGGCATGCTTTATTCGGGTCTTTATAATCTATACATATTCTAAGGTTTCCCTTCTTAGGGACTACCACTACGTTTGCTAACCATTCGGGGTACTTTACTTCCCGAATGGATCCTATTTTGAGAAGTTTGGTTACCTCATCCTTGATGAAGGCATGTTTGACCTCGGACTGGGGCCTTTTTTTTTTGCTTCACTGGGCGGAATTTGGGGTCCAGGCTTAGTTTATGAGTGGTAATTTCTGGTGGGATCCCTGTCATATCGAGGTGGGACCAAGCAAAGCAATCTGTGTTAGCTTTAAGGAAATGAATAAATTTTTTCCTGAGCTCGAGGGTTAGCCCCGTGCCCATGTATGCCTTTCGTTCGGGCTGATGCTTGGCCAGTGTGACTTGTTCTAGCTCTTCGACCGTTGACTTGGTGGTGTCAGAGTCATCGGGAATTATGAAGGATCGAGGGATCCAGTAGTCGTCATCCTCGTCGATCCCTTACTCCTGCAATTGGGTCAAGGTCAGTATCTATGGTTTCTATTTGACCTCCTACTTTCCCTTTGATCCCTTCGTTGATGAGAGTGCCGATACAAGTATCACTTTATCGACTGCAAATATTTCCTTGGCGGCGGATTTCTCCCGGTACACTGTTTTGACTCCCTCCGATGTCGGAAAGTTCAGAACTTGGTGAAGGGTCGAGGGTACTGCCCTCATGTTATGGATCCAAGGCCTTCCGAGCAGGGCGTTGTATCTCATGTCACCATCGATCACATGGAAATTTGTTTCTTGGATGGTCCCGACCACGTTTACTGGCAAAGTAATTTCACCTTTGGTGGTTTCTCTTGCCATGTTGAAGACGTTAAGTACTCGGGCTGTGGGCGCAATTTGACCTTGTAGGCCGAGCTGTTCTACGACCCTCGATCGAATAATGTTGGCCGAGCTACAAAACAAGTTTAAGTTGAATTGTATTCATAAGGACATATATCACCAGTGTGTCGTTGTGGGGTTGTAAGATCCCCTCTGCATCCTCACCATTGAAAGACAAGGTCCCTTCCGGTACGTAGTCTCGAGTCCACTTTTCCCTCGTGATCGACACCTTGGTGTGTTTGAATACGGGCCCCTGAGGAATATCGACCCGTCCAACAATCATGTGGATCACGTGTTGCGGCTCTTCTTGCTCATTCTGTCTGTTTGAATCTCTATTCTTGAAGTGTTTTTTAGCCCGATCGCTTAAGAATTCTTGAAGATGCCCTTCGTTGAACAAACGAGCTACCTCCTCCCTCAGTTGTCTGCAATCTTCTATTTTATGACCATGGGTGCCATGATATTTGCACATTTGATTAGGATTTCTCTGGGCCGGATCAGTCTATAGAGGTCGGGCCACCTGGTGTCTTTGATGCGCCCAATGGCCGATACAATAGTTAATGCATCGATGTTGAAGTTGTATTCCGATAGTCGTGGTGCTTCTTTAGGTTCGACATTTCTGTCGAAACCACTCTTACCCGTGAGCCCTCGAGAGCTCTGTCCCCGATCATTTCTTCTATCAATTCGAACGGGGTTGCATCCAGGCCCGTTGTTTCTCTGATCTCCACCGTATGGCTGATATCGATCTCTGTTTGACCGTGGTTCCCGGTCAATATCCCTTTTAACTCTGTCGATGGTCCTGTTTGGATAAACGGACCTGGAAGGAGTCCTCAACTGGTCATCCTCGACCCAAATCTTTGACCGGTACCGATTATGCATATCGGCCCAGGTTATAGCTGGATATTCAATCAAGTTCTGCTTTAACTGTTGTGTGGCTACCGAACTTTGTATTTAGGCCTTGAGTGAAAGCCTGAATGGCCCAATCTTCGGCGACCGGGGGCAGATCCATACGCTCCATTTGGAACCGAGATACGAACTCTCTGAGCATCTCGTTGTCTTTCTGTTTTACTTTGAAGAGGTCCGACTTTCTAGTCTCGACCTTTATTGCTCCGGCGTGTGCTTTGACGAAGGAATCTGCGAGCATGACAAAAGAATCAATGGAGTTAGGCGGTAAATTATGGTACCATATCATCGCCCTCTTTGATAAAGTTTCTCCGAATTTCTTCAGCAGTACGAACTCGATCTCATCGTCATCTAGATCGTTTCCCTTTATTGCGCATGTGTAAGAAGTGACATGCTCGTCGGGGTCAGTAGTTCCATTATACTTGGGAATTTCTGGCATGCGAAATTTCTTCGGAATGGGCTTAGGAGCCGCGCTCGGGGGGAAGGTCTTTTGTATGAACTTCTTTGAATCCAAACCCTTCAAAATCGGTGGTGCTCCCGGAATTTGATCAACTCAGGAGTTATATATTTTCACTTTTTTGTCATTCGCTTCAATCTTCTTCTCCTCTGATTCAATTTGATTTGTCAACTCCTCGAACATTTTCAAGATAGCGTGGTCGGTCCCTGACTCATTCACATTTGACCTCCCCGGCTCTGGTTTGGCCCTATGAACAATTTCCTGTGATGGCTCGGGTTCGACCCTACTCGGTGTGTGGTTCTGAGTTTGAAGTTGTGCTATTGAAACTTGTTGAGCCTGCAGCATTTTGAATATTATTCGAAGGCTGATTCCGCCTTCTTCGCCGCCCTGTGCGTTCTGCTCGAACGTCTCTGCGGATGCTATTTTCTGGGTCGACGCCCATATTTGTATTCAGGGCAACATGGGAACTGACATCGATAGGGTCTGCAACTGGTACTCCCTTGAGGTCAACTGGAAGCACTTCGTTTCCTTGGGCGGCTACATTGTCGTTTTCGCCATGAAAACCAAGGCCGTTGTCGATATGTGTGGGTACTGCTTGAGAGTTCGACATGCTGATCATGAAATCAAAAATGCTTACAAGAACAAGTATAAAGCAGTGTGTGTTATGAAAATTAGCCCCAGACAATCACTATTATCCTTAGCCCCACGGTGGGCGCCAAACTGTTTACCCTTAAAATCGGATAACAATTAAATTTGTAAGTGGAATTAAGGATATGTGATTTTACATGGCACAAACTGAGAAATATGAGAATTGAAGTTATAAATTAACTGTAAAGCAAAGCAAACCAATGTAACGTGCTACATTGGCCCTCGAGCTAGGTCGCCCTCGAACCAACTGAGTATATTATTGAAAAGCAAGAACTGGACAACATAATAAGAATGCTTAAGAAAATGTTATAAACTGCTTTGATATGCGTCCATCCCCTTTACTAAATGATTGGAACCCCCTTTATATAGTAGAGGAGTTCCACATATGGTACAATTCAAAATACAGAAGGAAATCTCCCGATTGGCTAATCAACCGGTCTTATCTTGATACATACTGAGATCTCCGCCACAATTCTCGCCCGGTCACGGATTCCTCAGCTTTTTATTATTCGATTTAGCAGGCTTCTTTCGATCTCGCTAGATCTCTATCCTTCTCGGTCTCGACCTTAGCTGGTCTCGATCTCGATCCCTGAATCACGAGCTAGGCCATATCTAATCATGTAACGATCCAATATAACTTTGGATCGAACTTTTGTCTGCCGCCCCAGTCTCGATTAACCATACGAAATCGAGCAAGCCCAATTTTGACTGTATACAAAGATTTAACTTCCGATAAAGTTATATAAGTTATATAAGAAATTTAGTAAATAAGTGTAAGGCCTTTTTAAAAACTGGCTTAAGTCATCTAATCTATAAAATCAAGGAGTAGAACAATAATTTCTTCTTTTTTGTGGTTATTTTACTTTGATGTTGTTCCTGTTGTCTTCTTTGCTTTTTGTATTTGTTCTTATTCTTTATTTTCCTGTCCAAGTATAACAACGAAAGGCTTGAGGAGATAAAGAATGCTTTTTATTTTTGTTTTTTATTTTCCTGTCCAAGTATAACAACGGAATACTTGAGGAGATAAAGAAAATACAAATTAAGGTCCGGGAACTCCAATGCGCATTAACTCCTTAATCTACTACTACTACTATAAAGCAAGTGATGCCGTGAACTTAGTGTTAATCATCTAATCAAAGCCTCAAAGGCCAAAACCGTGTTATACATTTTTTTTTTTTAAAAAAAAAAAACTGTTGCATGTAGCAAGTACTGAAGCTGCTAAAAGAGCTGAGGAATAGTTTAGCACCCTAACTTTGTATAGTATGGCAAAACAGCTTTTGACTTTGACAATTAACTTAAAATTTATGCATGTGCAATGTAAAAAATCAAGTTAAGTATAAAAAATAATTACAGTACCTTGTGTTTGTAGAGTAAATCCCTAAGTGCGCATCAGTGCATCTAGCTAGAACATATTATAAATAACTTCAACTGATTGAACTTCACTTATTTTTTCCGGCAAATTATGGCAGTTGATAATTTTAATATTCTGACTTTAGGGGTCGAGAAATACGTACTATTTCTTATATCCGAATATTTGCGAATGAAAAATAAAAGATGGATGAACTAGTGGAACAAAAGTATACGTTAACCATGATTGTACGATGCCACAGCAATACCTGACAAAATCCTGATCCTCTCTAGCCCCTCAAAATTTTAATAGCCCATATTTTTTTCCTTTAACACGAAATATCCTTTCGGCCCAAATATATTACATCTAATAGCACGAAATGTCTATTTTATATATTTTTTGTATAGTTACAGTCTATTTTGTATATATTTTGTATTGTGAGAATCTATTTAGTATATTTTTAGTATAGTGACAGTTTATTGTATATAAATTGTACAGTGACAGCCTATTTTGTATATTTTTTATAGAGTAACAGTCTATTTTGTATAATGACAGTCTATTTTGTATATTTTTTGTATAGTGACAGTCTATTGTATATAAATTGTATTGTGACAAACTATTTTAGTATACTTTTTGTATAGTGACAGTCTATTTAGTATATATATATTGCATAAAATTTGTATATAGAGTGTATCGTGCATCTTGCAATGTATCATTAATGTCTCCCCGAGCGTTTTTATGTATCCAAAGTGTATAGACTGTTCTACGATGTATAAATTTTGTATATATAAAGTGTATCGTGCATTTTACAATATATTCTTAATGTATCATTAATATATCCCGAACGCTATTATCCACAAAAATTTATGGCATATTTAAGACTACAAGTTTTGAATATACTTCTTTCTTTATTAAATTTCGTATTAAAATAGTTAAATAAAACGCAGAGAGCATAAAGTATTTCCCCTTGTTATTCTGGTCTACAATACATGAGGCTTTGAGCCCTTAATAATCAACTCGAAAAAGACAGAAACTTCATAGGTAGCATTAACGAAATCAATTAATCACAAGTACTTTGGGTATATAAAGCCTCATTCAAAGTGAAGAACACATAATATTTTCAGCTCTTAAACTTGCTTCTTATTAGCTTTAGCGTGGTACAAAAGCAAAAATCAAACATGACGAGGTTAGGACATATATTAATCATGGCCAAGTCATATATTTTCTGCTGGAGGATGAACGATTTAGGCTTTACAATTATTTAATGAGAACCAGCAGGAGACGTTTGTTCAAAAAGAAAAATAAGAAAATTAGATAGATGATGAAGTTAATCTGGATTAAACCAGCAGTAGCCCAAGAAATATGCGCGCGGCACCTTTAATGAGAACGTGGATGAACGATTTAGGCTTTTCAATAATGTTTGTCGGTATTCGGAGAAGACCAATTTAGGCTAGTCATTATAATTTGTTTGGGGCTATAAATTGTATGGCTTAATTCATAGCTAGCGAATGATAATTGTTTTCACCGGCCGGCTACAAATGAAATTTGCTCTTCTATTTTCAAGCTCATTGACCATGCTTTCGTGGCCCATTTTGGGATCGAAAATTAGTCTATAAATATAAGCCCTAATCAGATACTACTCTACACTCTGAAAAGAAGTTCATAGTTGCATTAGCACGAAGCCCATCATAATGCTTGTGGACTGAATTTATGGCGAAAATTAAAGTCTTGTTTACTGATATTATAAATTGGGGAACGGGTGTTGTGTTGCAGTGTTGATGGGTTGAGTTTTGATTGTTTTACATCGTTTGGTAATATTGGCGAGCAGTGGCGGAACCAGAATTTTCGTTAAGGGGTGTCAAAACATATAAAAGCAAACAAATCAGGAAATTAAGGGGAGTCAATACATAGCATATAAACATATAATTTATTTGTTTACTTGGCTACACAGTACATTTTTTCCGCGAAGAGGTGTCATTTGAGGGTCTTAGCTGCAAATGTTTTGGCCTAAGGCACGTGCTAACCATCTGCTTCCTACAGCCTCGCTATTCTTCCTCCAAATTTTCCCAGCTGCTAAAATTTCTTTGTCTCTCTTCCTGCATAGTTTATTCGCATTCGTTGTACAGTTACAAGGTAAGTTTTGCTTTCTTATTTCCTGATTTTTGGAATAGCTGTTGCTTAGAAATTGTTTAAATTGGGTAAAACTGCCAAAGCTATTACACGCCAATTTTAAGTGGGAACTCAAACTGTTGTTTTAATTACTCTTCTAATTATCCTATTTTTGCGAGGAAAGCTCCTTCTTGATTTTTATTTGCTTTTGTGTTTGAAATATGTTACGTTTTTTCTTTAAAGGGTGTGAATGGAAAATGGAAGAAACACTTTTTGGATTGCACCTCTCTATCTCACCCTTTCTTTGTCTTAATTTAGAGGCTTGGCCTCATTTTTAAGAAATGAAAAATCTAAAATCTCCTTCCCTCTTTTCTACATCGTTGCATTATTTTCAAAATAAATATAAGTATCAAGTGTGATTTGCTCCGTTTGTTGAGTTCGCTGAAGTTTTGTGATTTGAAATACCGTTATCACAGAATAGTTATTCCGTTCTATCCTGGGAGGAATTAATCTGTATACTTTGGGCAACAGTGGGGAGATTAAATTCCTTTAAGGACACACTGTGAATTCATTGGGTTCGGATTTAATTTTGTTCTTCCTACGCATTTCTGTTTCTCTTTTACTTTACATGATTTTTTGATTTTGAACACAGATTACCAACATTTCTATGTTTGTCTTAACATTTGACTGTTGAAAACGAGAAAGACAATTATTATTGCAAAAAGGTGTCTGATCGAGAGCAAAATTTAAGAAATACGTATGCCTACTTTGTCGAAACAACGGAACGAGTTGGTCCAGAAAATATGGGACTCAGGTGTTAGGTGGTCATTGTTGAGGTTTTTTATTTAAGATAAAATAGTCTTAAAATGAGGGTGAATGGGAAATGGAGGGAAAAATAAAATTTTTGAGTAAAATTTTAAGTTTTCCCTCCTTGACAATGAGACATTGTCCCATATTGGAAGAGGAAAAGATTTTTGATGGGTATATATATAATTGCTCTTCTTGTAGCTCTTAAAGAGTTAAGAAGAAAGCAAGCATCGCGCCGTCGTCGTCGTCGCTCGGTTCGGCTTCGCTTCGGATAATGATCGATTGATTGATTAATATGTGCAGCAGGCTTCGGCTTCGGATTCGGATTTGGATTTGGATTTGGATTTGGTCAAATGATCGATTGATTGATTAATATGTGCAGCAACTGTTGAAGAAAGACACACAACACAAAAACTGAAAACGAAAACGCTCAACTTTGGCTATACATTGCACTCTTTCCTCTCAGCATTTCCATACGATTTTATGAGTTTCTACTCCTTTGTTCTTCATTGTTTTAACTTCAAATAAAGTAACTGTAAGTGTGATTTGCTACCGAACTTTGTGTTCGCTGAAACACTGGGGTTTGAAGTACCGCTACACCAGTGTGTGATTCGTTCTATCCTGGGAGGAAATAATCCATAACCTTGGGCACTAGGAGGGGATTAAATTCCTTAAGGAAACACTGTGAATTCAGTGGGCTCGAATTAATTACTGTTTCATTACGATAACTTATATTTTTCAGAATTATTATTTACAAATACAGCAATATTGGCGGGACTAACAGTTATTATATTGTCTTGAATGATGGAGGCATCATCAAAGAAAGTTGGGAATTGCAAACAAGAAAATCTCGTATGTTTCTCCCTTTGGTCTTTTGACTATTATGAAAATTAATACGAAGGAATCTACTATAGAGAGTGGCAACTGGCATGAAGCCAAAGAGAAATGTTCTACAAAGAGGTATGAGTTGGTTACCTTCCCATTAAGACTGACTGTTATTTATTGAAAATAGATAGTCTTGTGGCACGGTCGAAGCAAATACAACAATCTGCGTGTTTACAAAAGCAATTGCCCGATGATATGGTGAAAGAGTACGTTGTTCCAAAAGTGCAAATAAAAGGGTGCATTTGCATAGTTTCCATTTAAGAATTGGCGTGGAGACGTCAAAAGAATTGTGGAATGCACTTGAAAAGAAATATAAAACTGAAGATGTCGAGATGAAGAAATTCGTTGCCGCAAAATTTTTGGACTACAAAATGGTAGATAGCAAGTCTGTTATTACCCAAGTTCAGGAATTGCAAGTAATTATTCATGATCTACTTGCTGAAGGTCTTGTCATCAATGGAGCATTTCAAGTAGCAGCAATGATTGAGAAGTTGCCTCCGTTGTAAAAGGACTTCAAAAATTATTTGAAACACAAACGAAAGGAAATGTCTCTTGAAGATCTCATTGTTCGATTGAGAATCGAAGAGGACAATAAAGCTGCTGAAAGGAGAGGCCGTGAAAATTCAACAATAATGGGAGCAAATATTGTTGAAGATAACAAAAAGAGGAAGAAGGCTTCTGGTCCGAAATACAACCCAAGCAAGAAGCGGTTCAGTGGAAACTGCTACAACTGTGAAAAAATCGGACACAAATTTACGGAGTGTCGTGCTCCGAAGAAAGACAAGAAAAGGGGTCAAGCAAACATGGTAGTAAAGCATGATGATGTTGATAACTTGTGTGCCATGCTTTCTGAATGTAAATTGGTGGGAAATCCTAAACTGTAGTGGTTTGATTCTGGAGCCACTCGCCATGTTTGTGCAGTTAGAGAAGCTTTTGCTACTTATGCTCCTGCTGGACCCGGAGAGGCAGTTTATATGGGAAATGCTTCAACAGCAAAAGTTGAAGGATGTGGGAAGATATTTCTGAAAATGACTTCTGGCAAGGTCATGACTTTGAACAATGTCCTTCATGTTCCCGAAATGAGAAAGAATTTAGTCTCTACTGGACTTCTTGTTAAGCACAGTTTTAAGTGCATTTTTGTGTCCAACAAGGTTGTCATAAGTAAGAATGAAATATTTGTAGGAAAAGGTTACCTCACCGAGGGCCTTTTCAATCTGAATGTAATGGTTGTAGAAAACAATAATAATATTTCAGCTTCTTCTTACTTACTTGAGTCAAATGATTTATGGCATGTATGTTTGGGTCATGTCAATTATAAAACCTTACGAAAAATGATTAACTTGGAAGTACTGCCTAAGTTTGAATGCGAAAAATCAAAATGTCAAACATGTGTGGAATCTAAGTATGTTAAACATCCTTATAAGTCAGTTGAAAGGAATTCAAATCCTATAGACTTAATTCACACAGATATTTGTGACATGAAGTCAATACCATCTCGCGGTGGAAAGAAGTATTTCATAACTTTTATTGACGATGGTACTCGATATTGCTATGTTTACTTACTGAATAGTAAAGATGAAGCAATAGACGCATTCAGGCAATACAAAAATAAAGTTGAAACGCAACTTAACAAGAAAGTAAAAATGATAAGAAGTGATAGGGGTGGTGAATATGAATCTCCTTTTGAAGAAATATGTTTAGAATATGGAATTATTCATCAAACAACAGCCCCTTACACGCCCCAATCTAATGGGATTGCGGAAAGAAAGAATCGCACATTAAAGGAGATGATGAACGCGTTGTTGATAAGTTCTGGTTTGCCACAGAACTTGTAGGGGGAAGCCATTCTTAAGGCTAATCGAATATTAAATCGAGTGCCCCATAGCAAAACACAATCCATTCCATATGTAAAATGGAAAGGAAGGAAGCCCAACTTGAATTATTTTAAAGTGTGAGGGTGTTTGGCAAAAGTGCAAGTTCCTAAACCCAAAAGGGTAAAGATAGGACTGAAAACCGTTGATTGTGTTTTCATAGGATATGCGACAAATAGTAAAGCATATCGATTTCTGGTTCATAAATCAGAAAATCCCGACATTCATAATAATACGGTTATAGAATCAGATAATGCTGAGTTCTTTGAAAATATATATCCGTATAAAAAGGAATGTGAGTCATTTGGTGAAGGATCTAAACGACCTCGGGAAGAAACAAAAGAAAGTATATGTAATCAGGAGGATCCAAGACGTAGTAAACGTCAAAGAACGTCTACTTCATTTGGACCAGATTTTGTGACTTTCTTATTGGAGAATGAGCCTCAAACATTTAAAGAAGCTATGACTTCTTCGGAATCATTGTTTTGGAAAGAGGCACTCAATAGTGAAATAGAATCCATATTGAACAACCATACATGGGAATTGGTTGATCTTCCTCCTGGAAATAAACCTTTGGGTTCTAAATGGATTTTTAAGAGAAAAATCAAAGATGATGGCACTATTGATAAATTCAAGGCAAGGCTCGTAGTCAAAGGGTATAGACAACGAGAAGGTCTAGACTACTTTGATACATACTCTCCAGTTACAAGAATTACGTCCATACGGATGTTAGTAGCATTAGCTGCAGTGTATGGTCTTGAAATTCATCAAATGGATGTTAAGACGGCTTCTTAAATGGAGAGTTGGAGGAAGAAATTTACATGGAACAACCTGAAGGGTTTGTGGTTCCAGGTAAAGAAAATAAGGTATGTAGACTTGTTAAGTCTCTTTACGGACAAAAACAAGCACCCAAACAATGGCATGCGAAATTTGACAAAACAATGTTGTCAAATGGTTTTAAGATAAATGAATGTGATAAATGTGTGTACATTAAAAATATTCCAAATCACATAGTCATTGTTTGCCTATATGTGGATGATATGCTGATAATGAGTAATGACATTACCAACATAAATGCTACTAAGCGTATGCTCAATAGCAAGTTTGATATGAAAGACTTGGGAGCTGCTGATTTAATTCTGGGAATTAAGATCCATAAGACTCCTCAAGGTTTGGCATTGTCACAATCTCATTATATTAAGACAGTACTTGAAAAATTCAAGCACTTGGGCTTCAAAGTTGCAAAGACTCCAATTAACGTGAATCTTACATTAGCAAAGAATAAAGGCCAAAGCATATCACAATTGGATTATGCTCGTGTGTTAAATACTATGTTATGTGTGTTATCTTGTCGAACTGAAAAACTGCCCGCCTGCGAAAAAGTTATTTTGTATCCGAAAGAATCTTTAACACGCGAAGCATAGCGCGGTTAAATACTACGTTATGTGTTAGCATAGCGCAGTTAAATACTATGTTGTGTGTGTTGTCTTGCCTATAAATAACGGGCGCATTCTAGTTATTTTCTGCGCTTAACAATAACCAATAGCAAAACTCTCCATAAAAGTAGGGTTTTTTTTTCGCTTTAACAAATGTCTGAACGCCTTTATGTACCAAGGTGCCAGTGCGGCAAAAAATGTATAATGGCAGACTGTTGGCCTCAGCAGCGATCGATGGGCCTGGGAAGTATGCATCCCAATGCTCTCCGGTAATGTCCGTGCCCGTGATCAATAATGGACCTGACGGGGTGAGCTGCAGTCCAAGGCTGTATGACGGCATGCTGCTGGGATACTCGTCCAACTCATGAAGGTCACTCAGCAGTTCAGCATCAACATCATCAACAGGGGCCTCAACGCCCCCTTGTTGGGGACCATCTCCTCGTCGCCCACCACGACCCCGTGGGGCACACCTACCTCGTGGGGCACCCCTACCTCGTGGGGTACCCCCCCTCGTGCGACACCCCTACCTCGCTGGTACTGCTCTGGCGCCACATAAGCAGGGTCGTGTCACAAGCGTTGATCCTCTCGAGCTCGCTGCAGTGTCCGGGCAGCCACCTCTGCAACCTGCTGGCTATAATCGTCAAAGGGGCCGCTCCCTCGCTGGCATGCTGCTTCATCTGCAATCCCATATGGTAGACTATATGTAGGCCAATAGCCTGCACAACGTATAAAATATAAACTACAGAACACTATGTTACAGTTATATAAGTAATAATACCAGAAAACATACCAGGGCCTCGTGCCGCCCGGTGTATGGAACGTACCGACTGCCAGCTTGATGAATGGGATTCCCGGCGAAAAGTCGGGTAACACGGCGGTACCAGGGCATATACTCATAAATAGTTTCCGTCCGGCTCTGTGAAGGGGGGGGAGGGCTGAATCAGGTCAGCTCGCCGGTCCCAAGTATCGACCTGCACCTCTAGCCATGCCAAATATGCGTCGTCCACCCTGGAACGATCATCCCGCTGATAATGTGTGGTCTCCCATGTGGGCCCTCTCGGTACAAGCTGCGGACGACCAAACTGGCGAAGTACCCGCTCCGTGGCATGATGCTCCACAATATCGAGGCACATCAGCGGGACGGAAGTGCTCCAAATCAGTCGGCCGGCCGAGCAATAATCGGGGAGACCACCTATCAAGTCGTCGTTGTATGGCGTCCAGATGAACTATTAAATAACAACAGAAAACGTGAGTATGCGCAACACATGTGAAGCTATACCAAGTAAACTTAGGTATACATTTACCTGTGCGCCCTCCAGCATATCCAATAAATCCCTGCATAGGGGGAGATTATGCCGAGCCTCGTATATATGTACGTATCCTCGCCGGAGAACCCACCTCCTAGCTAGAGGGAGAAACGGAGGTGGTACATCCGAAGGTAATGATGGTAGAGGTGGCTGCAACTGCAGGAACTGCTCCCAGGCCCAAACCTAACATACAAAGTTGACATAAAATTTAAGATAAATTTTTACTAGATATGTTATAATGAATAGAGTATTCGAATATGTTGTCACCTGTAGCAGCGACAAAAATCCACATACATCATGTTGGGTGCCCATGCTCGCCCGACACATCTGCATGTACAAGTAGGCGAGAACAGCAGCACCCCAGCTGTACTGGGGTAAATCATCTAACCGCTGAAGATGAAGAAATCTCAAGCGGACTAGGTTCCCCGAAGTGTTCGGGAACAAGACCCCTCCAAACATAAGGAGCAACAGCAACCTCGTATACCGGTGAATATGCAGATCATCTATCTCGCCAGTGATGTCGGGGTGCAATATCTCCAAATGCTATCGAATAGCTGTCAAACTCATGCGACTGGCCCCTGAGTGTGCAGTCTCATCCTGTGGTCTGAAACCAGTGAGTTGCTGCAACATGTCCAAATACTGCCCACGCGTCATCTCTCTCATGGCCTGCGGCAGTGCAACGGGCAGTTCATCAACGAGCAGCCCATATAAAACCTCCACCTCCTGCAGCGTGACGGTGGCCTCGCCAATGGGCAGGTGGAATGTGTGCGTCTCCGGTCGCCACTGCTCTATCAGGGCCGTGACCAAAGACTAGTCAAGCTGCAGCCGCCCAATCTCCAAAATCCTGTAGAAGCCCGTAACTCGCAGGCGCTGGACTATACGGGGATGGAGATCTATGTCCTTCATAAAATCCCACATGTCGTCCACTCTCCTGGCGCGGAGAGTCTGGGCCAGTAACTCTCCCTCCCATACGTGGGCGGACCTATGATCGCCCTGTAACACTAATAGCTCATCGCAGAAAGGTTTGGGATGCATAGGCGGCACATCCATGTAGTCTACTGTAAATTAAACAACATTAATTGTATGTTTGTTTTGTAAATTAAATAATTATTTTTTATAATTATACAATATTTAATTGGACAAAGTATTAACATATGGGTTTCAGGCTCGATATTTGAGGCCCAGTAGCACCAAGCTATCCTAAATTCTTGTATGTATCAATTTTATTATTTTACATGTTAGTTTCATAATTTTGTATATTTGTTATGTAAATTATATAATTAATTGTTATAATTATACAATATTTAATTGGACAGAGTATTAACATATAGGTTCCAAGCTCGATATTTGAAGCCCAGTAGCACCAAGCTATCCTGAATTATTGTATGTGTCAATTTTATTATTTTACATGTTAGTTTCATAATTTTGTATGTTTGTTCTGTAAATTAAATAATTAATTTTTATAATTATACAATATTTAATTGGACAGAGTATTAACATATGGGTTCCATGCTCGATATTTGAGGCCCAGTAGCGCCAAGCTATCCTGAATTCTTGTATGTGTCAATTTTATTATTTTTCATGTTAGTTTCATAATTTTGTATATTTGTTTTGTAAATTAAATAATTAATTTTTATAATTATACAATATTTAATTGGACAAAGTATTAACATATGGGTTTCAGGCTCGATATTTGAAGCCCAGTAGCACCAAGCTATCCTGAATTCTTATATGTGTCAATTTTATTATTTTACATGTTAGTTTCATAATTTTGTATGTTTGTTTTGTAAATTAAATAATTATTTTTTATAATTATACAATATTTAATTGGACAGAGTATTAACATATGGGTTCCAGGCTCGATATTTGAGGCCTAGTAGGAACAAGCTATCCGGAATTCTTATATGTGTCAATTTTATTATTTTACATGTTAGTTTCATAATTTTGTATGTTTGTTCTGTAAATTAAATAATTAATTTTTATAATTATTCAATATTTAATTGGACAGAGTATTAACATATGGGTTCCAGGCTCGATATTTGAGGCCCAGTAGCACCAAACTATCCTGAATTCTTGTGTGTGTCAATTTTATTATTTTACATGTTAGTTTCATAATTTTATATGTTTGTTTGTAAATTAAATAATTAATTTTTGTATATTGGACAAAGTTTGTGTTTAATCTATCAGTATAAGATATACTTAAACAGCAGGGATACTACGCTAAAAGGCTCTACATTTTACTAAGCTAAAAGGGCACTATATTACTAGTCTTTAAACAAATAAATAATCTAAACTAGATAAAATCAACAAATACATTTTAATCACAAAACATTCACGAAAATACATATAAAATAGTAAAAGCAATTTATTAACATTTTTATTAACAAATAATAATGATTTCTCAATTTTTAAATATGTTTTTAGAACACTAATATCTTAGTCCGGATAAAAATAACATATCAGTTTAATCGCAAAACAAAAACACAAAACAACATAGAACACATTCAAAACACCTAATATGTATTATTTATACAAGTTTTGACATAAACTAAATCGAAATACCTCGATTTATATTTTTCGGAAAGTTGAAGAATTGAAAATTTGAGTCCGAAACAATCAACCCACGACAATAGAAGGCTTGGCTAGGATGTTGGACCAACACTCTTGTCTTTTTGTGGGATGGGTGGGGTCCACTCGGACCGCTGCTCTCTGTTTTTAAAAAATGGGGTTTGCTTCTGGTTCAAAACGTGGGGGAAAGGCAAAGGGAACGTTTTTTTATGTATGTATAGCGCGGTATATAAAAGCGCTATACATATAGCGCTTTTATATACCGCACTATGTAGCATGTATATCGCCTTTCTTAAAGGCGTTTTATATATAACGCTCTTTTAAAAAGCGCTATACCGTTACGTCCAAAATGGCCGTTAAAATATAGCGCTCTTTAAAAGAACACTATATATAGATATGTTAATCTTTCTTTTTTACACTTATTTCGGTCCTACTTCTCAAAAAAACCAGGTTCTGGACTCGTTGTATTCTACCCCAAGGACAAGAACTTTACTTCAATTAATTTTGCCCATAGATGAGATTGAAATAACTAAAAGGAACAGAAATATAAGTACATACTGCCATGGTACATCTCCTGCAAACATCCAATCTCCTTCTCTGTCCTGGTACAATAATGTAAAGCGCGTACCATTTTCGTCACAACTCTGATCTGCTGCGTATAAAATTAAGAAGACAATTTCTTATAATAGGAGTGAACTTACATTTTGCAAACATTTGGATCAAGCTGTTAGTTCTATCATGTGTGTTCCGGCCAGAATTTGGTGATTAATCCCATGAATTTGCTTCACATACATTGAGCTTTCTTCATTGAATTCCCTGTATGAGATATAAAAAGAAATCTATTATAAGTGAAATTTATTATACTGAGATTATCTTACTGTTAAAACTTAAAAGCATATGGGGGTTTCGTTGTCTATTTAAGACCAGTATCTACCTTAAATTTTTTCTTACTTTTTGCTGGAGCAAAAATTGAAACTTCATGTTATAACTCTGTTTTGCCTTAAAAGCGGATAACAATTAAACTTATAAGTGATTTTAAGGATATGTGATTTTACTTGGCACTAACTCATAAATATAAAAATTAATGCTAAGGATTAATTGTAAATAAAGCTAACCAATGTGATGAACAACCACGACCCTCGAGCTTGACCGCCCTCGAACCAGCTAAATATGCTATTAAAAAGTATGGACTTTAACAACAGAGCTTGCAAAAGAAAATATGATATATTGCTTTGTTATGTGTGAATGTATGATGGTTACAAAAGGATTAAGACCCTCTTTATATAGCAGAGGATTCCTATTTATTGTATAATTCTAATTACAGAAGTAAATCCTATGATAGGCTAAATATCCGATCCTAACTTGATATGTGCCGAGATTCCCTCCACGATCCTCGCCTGATCACAGATATCTCGGCTTTCTGTTATTCGGCGTAGCAGGCATCCTTCGATCTTTCTCAATCTCTGCTTCGGTCTCGAATTGACCTCGATCCTGATCGGTCATTGATCCACGAGCTTACCAATCCATCTCCGTACCATGTTCCGATATAACTGAGGTCGGGCCTTGATCTTCTGTCCCGATTTTGGTTAGTCGTATGAAATTAGGCAAGCCTGATTCTGACCGTATACAAATAGTCCCCTCGTTTTTTGGAGTGCAATGACAAGAAACGAATTGAGTCTTTGAATCTACCCTCGATTTATCATGTCATAAGCTTCGTGACGTAAGCGGCAAGGGTGACCGAAACGTGTCAGTTGTTGGTCGGCCACTAGCAACTTTGAACCGTCGCCGTGGAACCCATAAATAGGCCTTTTTCCATTCCTTCAAATTTTACTCTCAATCTCTTCTGCTCTAATCTTCAAAGCTCCTTGCATTCCTCAAGTTCCTCATTCTTCAAATCTTTTAATTTTATTGCTAACCTCTTTTAAAACGCCAAATATCCTAATCCATGTTCTTCCTTGTTCAAAACAATGGCTAAGACTTCTAAAACTGTCCTTCATAAGGAAACCGCTTCTTCATCAAAGTCCGCCGGTGCCGCGGCCGCAGCGGAACGTCCCCTTGAGGACTTTGTTCCGACGAAGTGTGCTACTGCTGCTGATTTCAAGGTGGAGAACACACCCCCGATTCCGGGTCGATGTGAGCCAATGTCGAGGTACGTATGTACGATTATGGAAGGTCTCCTTGAGAGGGTGAAGGAGGAGTGCAACTGGGTAGGAAAGGATGTAGTAATTCCTGCCCCCGAGGAATCCATCACAACTCACATAAAGGGGTATCTAAGTGTCGATACTTACCCCTTCACGTTAGCTCCCTTAGATCCCATCATCGTCGTCTTCTGCAAGAGGTACGATATCACCCTAGGCCAAATCCATCCGTCGTTCTGGAGGATCATAATCATTTTTTGATTCTTTGTAAGCAAGATCGAGGGACATCCTTTTACCCTCGATCACCTCATGCGCCTTTACGGTCCCTGACTTTATCGTGGTGGCATGATCAAGCTTAACCGCTGAGCCACCAAACCCCCGTTCTCGAGCATAGATGAGACCCGAGACCGAGGTTGGATGGGCAGATTTATCTGAATAAAGACTTCGGATCTAATCCCTACCGAAAATATGCTGTTCCCTGAAAAGTGGAACATGAAACATAAGTATCGTTTTGCCTTTGAATATTCATTTCGCCGTTTTGCTTCTTGCCTTCCCCTTTTCTAAGTTTTTTGTGTTGTAGTTGTGGCCGTTGTGCCGGAAGTGATCCCCGACCTGAGGCAATGGGTCGAGGGGTTAGTATCGCAAAAATCTTACTCCGAGCGTGCCTGGATGGAGTTATTAAAGGGCTAATGGGAGGCCCGTAACCATGGTAATCTTCTTTCCTTAGAAAGGTTTCTATTCGGGTTTTGTTATTGTGCTTACTTATATTTGTCATTTTGCAGGTCTCGGGAAGAATGCGCCCATGAGCCCCCCTCTGCTGAAGGAGAGGCACTTCTCCCCCTGTCCGCCCCGAAGCAGAGCAAAGAGAATAAGAGAAAA
Source organism: Nicotiana tabacum (assembly GCF_000715075.1). Classification (NCBI taxonomy): domain Eukaryota; kingdom Viridiplantae; phylum Streptophyta; class Magnoliopsida; order Solanales; family Solanaceae; genus Nicotiana; species Nicotiana tabacum. The sequence continues at coordinate 121,628,343 of NC_134096.1, read as the reverse complement.
GAGGCTCTGAGTCCTCCAGGCCCGAAAAAGAAAAGGCTGGTCAAGAGGCCCCGTAAGCCTAAGGGGAATGTCATCCACGTATCTCTGGAGTCCGCCCAACGAATAATGGATGGGACCGAAGACGAAGAAGAAGAAAACTCTGAATTGATGACTCGTGTGCGAGCTGGCACCGAGCTTCAAAGAACTATTGGACAGGCGTGAGCCGAAGAAGCTTTGCCCCGATCCGATAAGCCCGAGCCAGAAAGAGTCAAAGATGACTTACTTCGAGGTGGGGAGGCTACCAAGGAGGCGATCGAGGCCGGTGCAAGAACCGAGCTCGAGGCCCCCCGGAACGAAGATGATGCCTCTAAAGACCCACTTGGGGCAATAGTGATCGGGGACTCCTGCTCATTCCCTCCAGTTCCGGATTCGATGATATGTGACGCTCGGGCTACGGAGACTTGTCACGGATAGGGGGCCCACGGAGAGGAAGACCTTTTCTGTTGCTATTTCACTAACGTGGAAGATGTCACCGGTTTGGGTGATTTGGACGTACTGAGGAAGAACTCGAATGAGGCGTCCTCGAGTTATACACTGATCAACCAATTCCTGGCCCCCGGCGTTAACCCCGATCGTAAGCGGCCTCTTATCATCTCGATCCCGAAAGATACTCAAGTTTTCTCTGCCCCCGTAGGGGTGGCAAGCTATCTTCGATGCTCAGTCACTGAAGAGGACCAGGCAAAAATGGATGCAGTGGATGTTGCATGTTTGTTCAACGAGGCCCAGCATGCTCTGAATCGGCTAAGTTTAAGGGCCGTTATCTTTTTATGAATTTGAATTGCAGATATCTCTAACATTTTTTTCCTTTCTCGTAGGCTTCGGTGTTGCACTACGAGGCCTTTCTCCGAATCCGAGAAGAACGCAGGGCCGAGGTCCGGGGCCTCACGGAGAAATGTGATACTTACAAGCTTCTTAGTGAGAAGCTTTAGGTATACTTGGTGGAGGATCGAGAAGAACGTGCCGAGATGGCTGAGCAGGTATTCTGAGTTCTTCGTGATAACAAGGTTGAGTTGGAGATAATGATTAACGATCCATTTCTGCAGGTCCGACAAAGGTTTGAACAGATCAAGGACTTCCAAAAGCAAATAGATGAAGTGCGAACCGAGGCTGAAGAGTTCAAGGGATGCATGGACATTTTGTCCGCACAGAAGGAAACTGCTCAAGAAAAGCTGGATTTGGCAAAGAAGGTCGAGGTGCTCGAGTCTAATTTAGCTAATTTGGTCAAACAGCTCGAGGTTGCCAGATCTGAAGCGGCCATTGCTAATTCTAAGGCCCAGGCTACTTTGGTCCAATACAGAGTCGATGTCGAAGCCACTCTCGAGCATGCCAGGGGCATGGTGGATCATTCGAAGTGGCAGGCCCGAAGGGAGGCTCTCGAAGGGGTCATTGAGCAAATTTTTGACATATCTGCCGAACTCGAGATCGCCAAGACTGAGGAAGCACGACCCCAAATTCCCTCCGTAGGATGTCGTGATGGTACCTAGTCTCTAAGACTAGGTAAGCCTATCAATGTGGAATAATAATAAATATCTGAAATAATTAAACTACAATTCAAATAATTTCAACTCCCAAAACCCGGTAGAAATAAGTCACAAGCTTCTAAGAATTTATTCTCTATGTCTCCATACATCATAGTCTAAAGCAAATAAGGAAGACAACATAGTAAGATAGAAGAGAACTCCGGAGTCTGCGGACGGTGGCAGATATACCTCGAAGTCTCCTCGTACAGCTAGTTTACTGATGCGTGGTCTGATAAGATGTACCTGGATCTGCACAAAAAGATGTGCAGAAGCGTAGTATGAGTACACCACAGCGGTACCCAGTAAGTGCCAAGCCTAACCTCGGTAGAGTAGTGACGACGTCAGGTCAGGCCCTACTGGAGAATAGATAATGACATGAAAAAATGTTTAAATAATTTAATAAGATAAAATGACTATAGAAATGAATCAAATAGTATGTCACATTTAATGACACCAAATAATTGCAAATAAATACCTCGTGGAAACAAAACATAATTCTTTTCAACTTTAAGAAAAATCACAATAAAATCAAAGGCAACTACGATCATAAATCAATATCAATAAGGGCACTCTCGAGGTACCGCCTCGTAGTCCCAAATCATAAATAAATTCACAATATCTCATTTTCTTATCTCACCGCGGGAGCCTTCATAATTTATTTGAAAGAAAATATTTTTTCCGAAATAACATCCCGCGTTTTAGCCATCCTTATCACACCGCATGACTTCTAGTAGTTCCCCCTACTAGCCACGCGTATCAAGCCACCCTTATCTCACCGCATGCATTTCAATACCCAGACCTTATACCACTGCATGCGTATCAATATCACAATATATCATAATTTGCACCTCAAGTGCTCAAATAAATTAGCTTGCCAAAATAATTCAACAACAATATTTTTCCACAATAAAGAGCTCACGGCTCATGCCAAAATAAATCATCAATAATATTTTTCCACAATAAAGAGCTCACAACTCATGTCAAAATAATTCAACAATAATATTTTTCCACAATAAAGATCTCACTGCTCCATCACAATGAGTACGAAAATCTTACAAAAATATTCAGGAGTAAATAATTCAGGAAAATAATATTTCAAAATCTTTAATACGTTGCTTCAATATCAAGTTTAAAAATGTCAAATACTTCATATTAATAATATTTAATTTTAAAAAAATCAACCTTCAAATAATGCACAGAAGAAAAGAAACCAAGTTCCAACTAATTAGATAAAATAATTAGCAGGAAAAGGTCAAGCAAATTTAAAATATAAACATTAAATCAATGATGAAAAATATAACAAAATGAAATAATTTAATTAATGCACAACAGTGATCTACATAATTTAAAACATCACATTTAGCCAGTGTACACACTCGTCACCTCGTGTACACGACTTTTCACACATTACAATTATCAATCCTAGGGGAAATTTTCCCCACACAAGATTAGACAAGTTACTTACCTCGACTTGCTCCAATTTAACCAAGCATTATGCTTTTTCCTCGATATTTCAACTCCGATCGACTCGTATCTAGTCATAATTAATTCGATAGAGTCAACAAAAATTATAGGAATCAATTTCATAAGAAAATACTACATTTTTCAATAAAATCCGAAATTAGCTCAAAATTTGCTTGTGGGGCCCATATCTCGGAATCCAGCGAAACTTACAAAATCCGACAACTCATTCAATTACGAGTCCACCCATACCAATTTTACCAAATTCGGATAACAACTCGACTTCCAAATCTAAAATTTTTATTTTTGGAAGATTTCTCAAAAATCTTGATTTTTCTTCCATAAATTCACGGATTCATGATGTAAATGAGTATGGAATCATGAAATATAATCAATATAGGATAAAGAACACTTACCCCAATATTTTCCCGTGAAAATCGCCCAAAAATCGCCCAAAAACCGTGCTCCAAAAATTCAAAACGAAATGAATGAAATGACCATTTTTGGTCCTTAAGTTTCTGCCCATCCGTCACTAAAAGTCCATTTTCCGTCACTAAAAGTCTATTTTTGTCACTAAAAGTCCACGAGAAACTGCTCTACCAGCCTTCCTTCAATCGATCATAACTTTATGTACAAATATCCACATGATGAATGGTTTAACTTTCTAGAAACTAGAATCAAATGACTACAACTTTCATGTTTTGAACGTTTTCTGATTTCTTATGAATTTCGAGATATAAGCTTCCAAAATCGGCTCCACGCATCAGAAATTTCTGGCGAAACTGCTCCACTAGCCCTTTTCAATCCATCATAACTTTCCGTACAAATGTCCAAATAATGAATGGTTTGCTTTTCTGGAAACTAGAATCACAGGGCTACAACTTTCATGTTTTGCCAATTTTCCGATTCCTTATAGATTGCGAGATATAAGCTTCCAAATTGGCTCCACGCACCTGAAATTTCTGCAACAGAAATTTCCAGCAGCCTTCTTTGTCTGAAATCCATTCCGTTTACCTTTCGAAATCCACCTGAGACCCTCGGGACCTTAACCAATTATACCAACATGTCCCAAAATACAATACGAACTTATTAGAGGCTTCAAACCACATCAAACAATATCAAAACGATGAATCGCACCTCAAATCAAAATCTATGAACTTTGACCTTTCAAATTCTATATCTTGTGCCGAAACACATCAAATCAATTCGGAATGACTTCAAATTTTGCACACAAGGCATAAATGACATAACCGACCTATTTTAATTTCCAGAATCAGATTCCGACCTCGATATCAAAAAGTAACTCCCGGTCAAACTTCCCAAATATTTAACTTTTGGCATTTCAAGCCTAATTCCACTACGGACTTCCAAATAAAATTCCGATCATACTCCTAAGTCCAAAATCACCATACGGAGCTGTTGAAATCATCAAAATTCTATTTTGAGATCGTTTGCATATAATTTGACATCCGATCACTATTTGAACTTAAACTTTTAATTTTTCATCAAAATTCTATATCTCGGGCTAGGGACCTCAGAATTTGATTCCGGGCATACGCCTAAGTCCCAAATCATGATACGGACCTACCAAAACTGTCAAAATACTGATCTGAGTCTGTTTGCTCAAAATGTTGACTAAAGTCAACTCAGTTGAGTTTTAAAGCTCTAATTCATATTATAATTCATTTTTCACCTGAAAACTTTTCGGAAAATTTTACGGACTGTGCACGCAAGTCGAGGAATGATAAATGGCACTTTTTGAGGTCTTAGAATACAAAATTAATGACTAAATTTAAAGATGACATTTTGGGTCATCACAAAGCAAAGGCTCGGAAGTTAGCATTTCCTGACGAGGGTTCCGAGAATGCGAGCGGATCTGGTGGAGAAGACTCTGAGGGTGAAGAAACTTCTTCTGATAATGATTGTGTTGCTTAGGCCTAGTAATTTTTGTTTTTGCTTTGAGGCGGATCGACCTTTGTAAAGAATTCTTTGATCGGGGCCAAAGCTTTGATATATGAAAACTTTTTTCTTTCCATGGTTCCCGAATCCGTTGTCTTTTAGTTATTTTATACAAATGTTAAAGTACTTTAGTGCAAAGTTATATGGTTGTATTCATCGGTCCCAGATCGGACATTCGAACTTAACTTGAGGCAATTTTCGATAAATCGGAGCCGAGTGAGATCATTTATCTGGACTCAGAATAAGGTAATCTTTGAGTTTGATGTTCGAGTGAGAATTTTATTTCGAATTCAAAATCATGTGGCCCTTAGGCTCGAAGAACAGTTCCCGAGAGGGAGTTTATTCAAACTCGAGTTAGTAGCCGAGTAAGAGTGATGTTTCGAACTAGAAGTGAGAATAGCCCTTAGGCTTTCGTATTTGGCCGATCTATACTTTGTAGAATGATCATTTTAACATATATAAGGCTTTCTACCCCTTTTTGGATTTCAAGAATTCATGTTCACAAAGGTTGTAATGCCTTAGCATGAAATAATGAAGTCGTGTTCGAGAGTTCGAACAAATTCTTTCTTTAATTGCCTTTCTGGGTTAAGGCTTTATCGGAGTTCGATATTTATCGACATTTTTTCTCGAAAATGTCGTAAGTATTAGGATTCCGCCGAGGGTAGCCTTTTAGAACCGGTTGTGAAAAGGTTTGAAGGCCTGTTTTGTTGCGGAATTCGGACATCTCCGAGCCATGTTAATTTAGTCGTAGCCTTTTAATTAGGGATTTGCCCCTTAGGCTTATTCTCCCGTTTTACTTCGAGTTTGCCCGAATTATCAGTCCCCGAGTAGGGCGGCCATGGCCAATAAAAATCGAGGTTTGCCTTTTTAAGGTCTTATAATCTCTATGTTTTAATAATTCGATCTCTTCTATTTATCTCGTCTATTTTTCGGACGGCAGTCTCCGAGTATGGGGTTAGTTGTTCCAACTTCAGTTATGGTCGGCCCTTAAGCCTGTTTACAAAATAGATCAAAAGTATGAAATTGTAAAGTAAACAATTTTTTTAAGGCATGAGATATTTGGCAAGGAAAAATTACTTCTCTTAATAGATGCAAGCGTACAGGTTTGACGTCAGGGCTTGAGCAACCTATATGGGCATGGTTCACTCGACCTTTTGGCCCTTACAAAATTTACCTATCGAGACCCTGCTGTCACGAAGTGATTTCCTTGCAACAAAGTTGTCATTCGGGGGTGATGTCCCCCAGTATTCGAGGTTGATTATAGAGAAGCCTCGGATACTGTTGAATTATTCTACGTTAGCACGAACAATGGTTGCCTCGTTAAAAACCTCGCCAGAAAATAACCCATTTGGGATAAAAACCGATCTAAGAAAAAAAGAGTGCAACGCGTGCTTTCAGACCTAAAGACTCTGTGTTGAAGAATCCATTGTCATCCCCAATCGAACACCTATAATTTGTTAACATAATATATAAATGCAAATGGGGAAGGTCGTACCTTAGCAGCAGTATCGCTTTAGGAGTGATACGTTCCAATTGTTTGGTAATTATTCGCCGTTCATCGTGCCGAGCTTGTAGGATCCCTTTCCGATGATATCGAGGACCTGATATGGCCCTTCCCAATTTGGACCCAGTTTTCCTTCGTTCGGGTTTCGAGTGTTGAGGGTGACTTTCCTTAGCACCAAGTCCCCAATTTTAAAGTGTCGAAGATTGGTTTTTCTATTGTAGTACCTTTCGATCCGTTGTTTTAGTGCGGCCAATCGAATGAAGGCGGCGTCTTTCATCCAATAATTCCAAGCTCGTATTCATGACCTCGTTATTTGATTCTTCTGCTGCATATAAAAACTGAGGCTAGGTTCCACGACCTCGACCGTGATAAGAGCTTCGTCACCATATACCAAAGAGAACGGTGTTTCCCTTGTGCTGGATTTCAACGTCGTGCGGTATGCCCAAAGAACCTCGGGCAATATCTCTCTCCATTTTCCCTTAGCGTCGGTCAATCTCTTTTTAAGATTTTGAATGATGGTTTTGTTGGTCGATTCGACTTGTCCGTTCCCACTGGGATGGCATGGCGTTGATAGAATCTTTTTAATCTTGTGATCCTCGAGAAATTTAGTCACTTTGCTACCGATGAATTGTTTCCCATTGTCGCACATAATCTCGGTAAGCATCCCGAATCGACATATAATGTGGTACCAAATGAAGCGTATGACTTCTTTCTCTCTGACCTTTTCAAAAGCCTGTGCTTCAACCCACTTAGAAAAATAATCAGTCATAAATAAAATAAACTGAGCTTTACCTAGAGCCGATAGTAGAGGGCCGACGATGTCCATTACCCATTTCATGAACGGCCATGGGAATAAGACCGAGTGGAGCTGCTCTCCGGCCTGGGGAATCATCGGCGCATACCTTTGGTATTTGTCGCATTTTCGGATGAACTCTTTGGTATCCTTTTCCATATCAGCCCAATAATACCTTGCTCTGATAATATTGTAAACTAGTGATTCGGCACCAGAGTGGTTCCCATAAGTGCCCTCATGAATCTCCCGCAGGACATAGTCGGTGTCTCCCGGTCCCAAACATATCGCCAATGGCCCATCGAACATCATCCTGATTAGCGTTCCATCCGGCCAAGGTGAATCGTGCTGCCTTCATGCTTAGAGTCCTTGACTCTTTCAGATCTGATGGGAGTTTCCCATTCTTTAGGTATTCAATGTACTTGTTTCTCCAATCCCTGATCTCGATGACCCATTTAGCCAGTCGACCCGAAAGTTCGGGTTTGTGCAAAATATTGCGAAGGGAATAGGTTGTTACAACACATATCGGGTGACATTGAAAATATGATTTTAATTTTCTAGAGGCACTTATTAAAGCAAGCGCTAATTTTTCTAAGTGTGGGTACCGGATCTCGGCCTCACCTAAGGTTCGGCTAACATAGTAAACAGGGAATTGCGTACCTTGCTATTCTCGAACTAGGACCCCACTTACCACTACTTTCGAGACTGCTAAGTATAAGTAGAGTTGCTCGTTCGCTTTCGGGGTGTGCAGCAGTGGCGGGCTCGACAGGTATCGTTTTAGTTCTTCCAAGGCCTGCTGATATTCTGGGATCCATGCAAAATTGTTCTTCTTCCTAAGAAACGAGAAGAATCGGTGACTCTGGTCTGAGGACCTCGAAATGAATCGCCCCAAGGCGGCTATGCGCCCGTTTAGTCTTTGCACGTCCTTTACATTATCTTCGAGCTTGATATTCTTGATAGCTTTGATTTTATCGGGGTTAATCTCGATTCCCCAATTGGACACCATGAAGCCGAGAAATTTGCCCTAGCCAACCCCGAATGCGCACTTTTCTGGGTTGAGCTTCATATTGTACTTCCTCAATATATCGAAGGTTTCATGCAAATGCTTTAAGTGGTCCTCTGCTCGCAGGGACTTAACTAGCATGTCATCAATATAAACTTCCATAGATTTCCCTATTTGTTCTTCAAACATTAGATTTACTAGGCAATGATAAGTTGCACTAGCATTTTTTAGTTCGAACGACATTACGTTATAACAATAGGTGTTGTATTTAGTGATGAACAAAGTCTTTTCCTGATCCTCCGGGTTCATCTGTATATGATTGTACCCGGAGTAGGCATCGAGAAAACTGAGAATCTCGCGGCCGGCAGTGGCATTGATCATGCGATTGATATTTGGCAAAGGAAAGGAATCCTTAGGGAAGGCCTTGTTCAAGTCCTTATAGTCTACGCACATTCTAAGTTTATTTCCCTTCTTCGGGACTACCACTACGTTTGCTAGCCATTCGGGATACTTTACTTCCCGAATGGATCCTATTTTGAGAAGTTTGGTTACCCCATCCTTGATGAAGGCATGTTTGATCTCGGACTAGGGCCTTCTTTGTTACTTCACCGGGCAGAATTTTGGATCCAGACTCAACTTGTGAGTGGTAATTTCCAGCGGGATCCCTGTCATATCGAGGTGGGACCAGGCAAAACAATTTATATTAGCCTTAAGGAATTGAATAACTTTTGTCCTGAGCTAGGGAGTTAGTCCCGTGCCCAGGTGTACCTTTCGATCGGGCAGATGCTCGATCAGTATGATTTATTCTAACTCTTCGACCGTTGATTTTGTGGCGTCAGAATCATCGGGGATTATGAAGGATTGGGGTATCATATAGTCATCGTCCTCATAAATTTCCTGTTCCTTCGGTTGGGCCGAAGCTGGCCACTATAGTTGCTATTTGACTTCTAGCTTTCCCTTTGAATTCAATCCCTTTGCCGATGAAAGTGCCGATACTGGTGTCACCTCATCGATTGCAAATATCTCCTTAGCGGCGGGTTGCTTTTCGTACATTGTTTTGACTCCCTCCGACGTCGGGAACTTCAGAACTTGGTGAAGGGTCGAAGGCACTACCCTCATGTTATGGATCCAAGGCCTTCCGAGCAGGGCGTTGTACCTCATGTCGCCCTCGATTACATGGAACTTTGTTTCTTGGATCATCCCGACCACGTTCACCGACAAGATAATCTCACCTTTTGTGGTTTTGCTCGCCATATTGAAGCCGTAAAGTACTCGAGCTACGGGCACAATTTGATTTTGTAGGCCGAGCTGTTCTACGACCCTCAATCGAATAATGTTGGTCGAGCTATCTGGATCAATCAAAACACGTTTAACTTGAATTTTATTCATAAGGACAGATATTACCAATACGTCGTTATGAGGTCGTTCGATCCCTTCCGCGTCCTCGTTGTTGAAAGACAAAGTCTCTTCTGGTAAGTAATCTCGTGCTCGCTTTTCTCTTGTGATCATCACTTTGGTGCGTTTGAACACTGGTCTTTGTGGAATATCGACCCCTCCTACGATCATGTGAATCACGTGTTGTGGCTCTTCTTGCTCGTTCTTCCTGTATGAATCTCTGTTTTTAAAGTGATTCTTGGCTCGATCACTTAAGAATTCCCGAAGGTGCCCCTCGTTGAACAATCGGGCTACTTCCCTCCTTAGCTGCTGCAATCTTCTGTTTTATAGCCATGGCTACCATGATACTTGCATATTTGGTTGTGATTTCTCTGGGTCGGATCGGTCTGCAGAGGTCGAGGCCATCTAGTATCTTTGATACGTCCAATGGCCGACACTATGGCGGAAGCATCTACATTGAAGTTATATTCTGACAATCGAGGTGCTTCTTTAGATTCGGCATTACTATCGAAACCATTCTTGCTCATGAGCCCTCGGGAGCTCTGTCCTCAATCATTCCTTATATCATTCCGAACGGGGTTTCGTACAGGGCCATTATCTCTTCGATCTCCACCGTATGGCTGATATCGATCTCTGTTCAACCGCGGTTCCCAGTCGAAGTCCCTTTTATCTCTTTCCACGGGCCTGTTAGGATAAACTGAACCAGTTGGAGCCCCCAATTGATCATCCTCGACCTTGATCTTCGACTGATACCGATTATGCACATCGGCCTAAGTGACAGCTGGATACTCGATCAAATTCTGTTTCAGCTGTTGTGAAGCTACAGAACTTCGAGCATTGAGGCCTTGAGTAAAGGCTTGAACGGCCCAATCATCGGTGACCGGTGGCAAATCCATCCGTTCCATTTGGAACCGAGACACAAACTACCTGAGCATCTCGTTGTCTTTTTGTCTTACCTTGAAGAGGTCTGATTTTCTTATGGCTACCTTGATAGCTCTGGCGTGTGCCTTTACAAAAGAATCTGCAAGCATAGCGAACGAATCAATAGAATTAGGTGGTAAATTATGGTACCATATCATAGCTCCCTTCGATAGAGTTCCCCTGAACTGCTTCAGCAATACAGACTCAATCTCGTCATCTTCCAAGTCATTTCCCTTAATGGCACACGTGTATGAGATAACATGCTCGTTTGGATCTGTAGTCCCGTTATATGGCGGGAATCGCGAGCATACGGAACTTCTTGGTGATTGGCTTCGGGGCCGCACTCGGGGGAAAAGGATTTTGGACAAACATTTTGGAATTCAGCACTGGTGGTGCCCCCGGGATTTGGTCGACCGTGGAATTATAAGTTTCCACTTTCTTATCGTTTTCCTCGATCCTTTTTTCTCCTATTTCAATTCGCTTCGTCAGATCCTCAAGCATATTTATGATAACAGGATTGGCCTTCGGTTCTCCTTCATTCGATTTCTTTGATACCGATTCAGCTCTATGAACAATTTCTTGCGATGGCTCGATCTCGATCCTGCTTGGTGCACGATTCTGGTTCTGAAGTTGTGCAATTGCAGCTTGTTGAGTCTGCAACATTTCGAATATCATTCGAAGGCTAATCCCGCCTACTCCACCGCCATGTGCGTTCTGATAAGCTGTTTGAGCATCTCTGCGGACGCTATTTTCAGGATCGGTGCCCAAATTCCCACTGATTTTAATATGGGAGCTGACGTCGATTGGATCCACTGCCGGGGCTCCATCGGGGTTTACTGGAGGTACTCTGTTTCCTGGGGAGGCTATGATGTCATTCTCGCCATAGAGACCAATGCCATCGCCTGTGTGTGTGGGTGTTACTTGAGAGTTTTACATGTTGATCCTGGAATCAAAGACACTTCAAAGAACAAGCGTAAAGTTATGTGTGTTACGAAAAATTATACCAAACAATTACTATTATCCTTAACCCCACGGTGGGCGCCAAACTGTTTTGCCTTAAAATTGAATAACAATTAAACTTATAAGTGGTTTTAAGGATATGTGATTTCACTTGGCACTAACTCATAAATGTCAGAATTAATGCTATGGATTAATTGTAAATAAAGTTAACCAATGTGATGAACAACCACGGCCCTCGAACCAGCTAAATATGCTATTAAAAAGTATGGACTTTAACAACAGAGCTTGCAAGAGAAAATATGATATATTGCTTTGTTATGCGTGAATGTATGATGGTTATAAAAGGATTAAGACCCTCTTTATATAGCAGAGGAATCCTATTTATGGTATAATTCTAATTACAGAAGTAAATCCCATGATAGGCTAAATATCCGATCCTAACTTGATATGTGCCGAGATTCCCGCCACGATCCTCGCCCGATCACGGATATCTCGACTTTCTGTTATTCGGCGTAGCAGACATCCTTCGATCTTGCTCAATCTCTGCTTCGATCTCGAATTGACCTCGATCCTGATCGGCCATTGATCCACGAGCTTACCAATCCATCTCCGTACCATGTTCCGATATAACTGAGCCCGGGCCTTGATCTTCCGTCCCGATTTTGATTAGTCCTATGAAATTAGGCAAGCTCGATTCTGACCGTATACAAACTCTTTATGTTTTCCTGTCACATATCTATTATAAAAGTGTTACCTTTTGTTTCCTTCTAACTTTTTGTTCAAAATAATATATGAGAAATAATAGCACCTTCTACAAAAGTTTGGCGGGTACTTTGTGTTTCTGTCTTATTAAAAAGAATGATCATTGTATTGTAGGTTGGTAAGGTGATTGGAATTTTGGCACTTTTAATCGTTAAATTTCCACATCAATGGATACTCAATAAAAAAGAAAACATGCTCACATAATTACAGAAGTTGATGATAAGAATACCAAACAATGTGATATGGCCACGACAGAAAAAAAAAAAAACGCACTTCTGTTGAAACGCCGCCTAAAGAAAAGAGGCAACAACTAATCGTCTTCTTGCAATTATAAATTCTGTCAATCCTGTTGAATCAGCATTTGTAATTCAGAGTAATCTTGCTGTTGGAGGCTCTTGTTCTATTTCAAATACAGGTTAGAATATCAAATTCATTATTTGCTTTTTTGTTATATCTCCATGTTTACAAACTATCTTATGCTGTAGTTGTCAGAGTGTGAGGTTTTTTCGCCACCAGACGTGCTTCGCAAGGGGAAAAATGCGGTTCATCCTATACATATTTTTGAAAAAGGTAAGCACGTAAATGTGTATTGGCCATTTGTTTTTCTTCGTTTACTGCACACAAACATTTAATCGAAAATTGTCTCGAACTAGGTTCGACATTAGGAACCATAGGTGATGTTCGGCCAAAAGCATGTATTTTTGTATATGAATCACCTCACATTTTACTCTATTTTTTGTTGTTCTAATGTGAAATTTCAATGAGTTGAGCTAAGTTTTTGTTATTTATATGTGTAGGAGTCAACTGAAAGTGATTTGGAAAGTTTGCATGCGAATTGAAGTAAAAACGGAAGAATTTGGAATAAGTACGAGTTTGGTGCCCAGGTTGGCGCCAGGCACCAACCAAAATGCCAATTACAGAAGACCAAAAAGTTTGTTGTCCAGTTCCGCGCCAGGTGCGAGGCGCGACGCCAAAGGGCGGATTTTGTCCTAATTCGGCTGGGACTTAGTGATTTCAACCCTACACGCCCCCAACATGTATAAAAGGAATTCTAAACCTATTTTAGGGGGGATCTAACATACGTTGAAGGAGAATTCACGTGGAGGAACATACATCATGCTTTGGAAGGAGGCTTCTAACTAGTTTTTCTTCTCTTCTCTTCATTTAGTCTCATATTTTATTAGTTCTAGAGTTTTGGGTGCTACATGAACGTTGTAGTTTGAAACTTGAATTATTCTTATTATTTTATCATATTGGTTTATTTATTCAATCTTGCGCTTAATTATTTGATTGCTTGATCACCAATTAAATACTATCTACGAATCTAGAATTGAACTCGGGAGAGGGAATTTTAGATTGCATATAAGATTGAGTAGAGAAAGATCTTGAACTCGAGTATTGGGAACAGATTTGCGGTTAAGATAGGGATATACCTAATCGCCTTGCTTGGTTACTATACGGGAATTATAAATGCGTTCTTGTTAATCCTAATTCCATAGGAATATAGGCGTTAGGTTAGCTTGAATAGGCGAGTAGTACTTCGGGAGAAGGCTACGAGCAATATTAACCATGTCAATCAGTAAACCAGATAAATTAATTAGAAGATTTAAGTGAAAAACTCAACGGGATTGTTAGCTAACCCATAGTTCTGGAATATTTTCTCCCATTGAATTCGCATCTAAGCTTGCCGACGTATTTCCTTTAATTTATTAGTTTGTTACTCTAGATTAGTTTGAGTTAATTATTCATACTTTAGGATTCACTTGAGTAGATTAATTATTTGGGTTTAATTTAGTTGATAGTTAATCACAAGTCCCTGTGGGTACGATATCTGGATTTAGAATCCTATATTACTTGTCGACCACGTATACTTACGTGTGCGTTTGGGAATAACAATAGGTAAATCAAGTGCTCCAACCATTAAAACAGTTCCGGCCGATGATCATTCATATGACTCTAATTTGTTTCACATTAATGAAGCTTAGTTGATTGTTTTAATTTTGCGTTTTTTAACATATTGAACGAGAAAATGTCTCATAGGAACTTGGCGTACCCAAGCCAATGCTTCTTGGGATTTCTACCCAGAAGTAAGCTTCTAAAAAAGTGGGATATTAACAATAAACGCACAAGCACGCTGAATTCTCTTGACATACTCTTTTGGAGAAACATTTATGTCTAGTTCTAATTAAGATTCCTCATAAAAACTTCCATTTTCTATATAGAGTATGAACTGCATTTCCACCAATGAAAATCATGATTTTATGTTAAATTGGTTCCTTTGGTTTTACCAATAAACTCTTCATCACAATGGTGTATTTAAGTGGATAAGTTGCCGAATTGCACAAAAATTGGAAAAATGATCCTGATATTGCTTTTATGGTATTGAAAGTATTTTCTAGAGTAAATCACTGTTTAAAATTTCTTTTTAAGACTTTTCCTAATAGTGTCCTTCTGGACTATTTTAAATTCAGGTTACCTCTATCAACCTATTGAGTAGTAACTGAGTTATTCTTTAACTTTGAAGGGTAGTGACATCGCGTTTCTGCTGGTGGTAACATTGTCGCTACCTATAATTCTCTAGGGCAAGGTATGGTGTATTATCTTGGCTGTTGTACTTCACAATGAATTTGATATTATGGAGGACTGTAGTATTGAATATTTAACATTTTCACACTTATTGAATTGTCTCATTTAAGCATTGCATTGTTTTGGATTATCTCTTGGAATTGTTTACCCGAAAAATAGTACAGTTGAATTTGTTCGTGGTTTCTAGACAGATGAATCAATTTGATCCCATAAAATAATGAATCGGTCAATTTGGATGCAAGATACTTAGCTCAAATGTATATAAAACGATAGATCTGGAGAGCCCGGGGACAGGATTTCCGGGCACAATTATGATAAGAACAATAAGCTAGAGAGAGAAAAATAGTATCAAGATGTTGTATTATAATGTATCTTTTGATGTCCAGAAAATCGTCTCTTACAATGATAGTTGAGCCTATTATTTATAGCTCACAGGACGTAATGGTCGGGCCCATCACTAATGACAATTATTGGAATGTGATAATGGAAGCCTAACGGTAAACATAAATGCCCAAATTTCTGTAATGAGCTGTTACCCTTTAATATTATGGAATATTCTTCATTAAATGCTACCGGGCGCAGCATGCTTAATACCTTTATGGACTTGCCTTTCTCGGTGACTCACGAGGTAAATGTGTCCGATTTTTCGTCCTCCCGACTTCGATTCCACGTGTTCCCTTCTTTATGGCCACGTACCGTGACATATTTTACCCAATACAGATAGTCCCCATGCTTTTCGGTGACATAACTTTGTGTTACCAGAAAGTTGGTGAGAATCTTCTTTTGGTGGGAATTACTATAATTTCTTTTGAAGGTTACTGATGGTTGATTAGACGCCGGTCTCTCCGCATTTAATGCCTTGAATACGCGTCCTCCTATGATTTAGCACGCCTTTTGTCGGTTATCGAGGTAATTGAGGCCAAGTATTTTAGCCGCCCAAAATTTTTACCTATACGGATCGACTCCCTTTTCCTTTATGTTTCACCAGTTGCTTGAACTTCCAACCTGCATCCCTGTTCTACATCTCTTCTCTAATTTCTTCCAAACACATAGCTTTTTCTTCCCATCTTCCAATGGCTTCTTTATCTAAACGTTTTGGTTCTTCGAAGAATAAGACCAAAAACGAAGATTCTGCTCCTCCAACAGTGGGTTCCATAATCCCCAAAAGGCTCAGTACTTTGAAGGATTTGGAGAAGAAATTTTCCACTGATAACCCCCGTACATGGGCGGTTAGCAGGTATCCATCTTTCATTCGTCCTTCCAATATCCCTACTGTGAAGGAAGACTGTTGCTGCCTGAATTTGGACATCAACTCTCCCGACCTATGGGAGCGAGTGACCCTTCTTAGAGAAGGTTTCACATATTTTTATACGTACCCTTTTACCTTGAGCACGCTCTCTTTGAGTGGGGAGCTTGATTCCATGATAGCGAAATTTTGTCTTCGCTACCAGGTATATTTGGCACAGGTAAACCCCTCTGTATGGAGGACGGTTGCCTGCCTTCGACGCTTATGCTTTGAAACCAGAGAAGAGCTAACCCTGGCTCACATGATGAATTTGTACTCCCCCAAGATCTTCCGCGATGGGATGGTAAATCTTTACAAGCGTGGTTACCATGCTTTGATTTTCGGCATGGATGATGACAATGACCTAGGGTGGATGGAACGGTTTGTTGCAATTGCCTCCAGTAACATTATTCCAACAACGGCCTCATCCTTTCCGGTTTCTTGGAACCGTTCCCGTAAGTTTCTTTCAATATGTTCCCCCCCCCCCTAAATGCTTTTTTACGCATGTATTGATCTTTCAACTCATGTATGTTATAGAGACCCGATGGGTCCCACCGGTGGTAGAAGGCTCGGACCGGTGGGTTCAAAAGATCTTGGACATTACCACGCCTGAAATCCGCATGTGGAAAGAACTATCCATCAAATACGGGTGGAAGGCCAAATATCATGGTAACTATAATTTGTTTTGCTTTAGTTTTCGTATATATGGAATTTGGCTGAATCTCCTGACTTGTTTGTCAAATTAGGTCTACCCCTGGGCTCAGTCGAGATCCCCGAAGAGGATGTTTTGGTCGACCCTACTGATGCGGCGAGGCTGCTCCAGGAGGTGCTTGCTCTAACGGGTGCCTCCGGATCTACTCCGGGCACAAATATTTCCTCACGGAGTCCCCGGCCAGAAAACAAGCAACCAAAAAGAAGGCGTTCTTCTGCGGTCGAGGAGAAGAATAAGAGGGCAAAGGTTGATGCCCCCAATTTATCCCAGGTGGCGACATTGGCCGGTCCTCCCTCCGAGACGGTCATAGACACCGTAGTTATTGATGATGAAGAAGCAGGTGATGAGGGAGCTTCTCTTCATAGAAGACAACGATACTTATCCTCTAAACAGGATGCTCAACCGGTTGATGCAGTCACATCCACCGAGGATGATGTCTCGACACTTTGTGGAGAGTTTGATTTGGTGGAAAATGCCAACTCCCATTCTCGAGCCCCAATCATTGTGCCCGATACTGTGAGGCAGAATATCGGGTCCTTGGTGAGCACCCAACAACCAGTGATGCCTTCGATGCAGCCGTTTCCCGTTCTTCTCCTTTACCAGCTTTATCACCACCTTCTTCGCCACCAGCAGCTGCTATATCTTTTCCATCTTCATCCTCGCTTCCCCCAACAACATCATCTCCAACGGCCGCGCCTGGCCATGCTAAAGGCGTTCCTCTTCCCTAGTCTCCCGTTCATGGGAATTTGGGGCAAATTATGCTACCCCTTCTGAAGATCCTCAGAGGAGGAGGAATGTTACCCTCTCAGTCTCTACCGGGTGTAACCTTCTTTCCCGGCCGGTGGAGCTTGTAAATTACCTGAAGCCCTTGGCTTCAGAGAAGGATTGGGAAAAGATTCAGACACTCTCAGGAGAGTGTTTGTTGAATAATGCCATACATAATGGCGCAACGGTATGTTTTTGTCTTTCTCTATAATTTTTTTCAGTTTCTGAATGAGTGCATTTTAAGCTTTACCTCTTTTTATCTCGCAGGCCAATTTTCTTGCCTCCAAGGGCCTACAAAGGTTAATCCGCGAGAAGGAGGAACTCTATTCTAAACGGGACTAGCTTTTGGCAGAACGTGATCGGACTATTTTTTGCCTCTCGGAATTGGAATTCAGGGCCACTGAGGTCGATGTTTTGGAAGCCCGTTTGCAGCAAAGTGAGCAGGAAGTGGTAACCCTCAGTCAGGAAGTTGGTCCGCTGAGGGCCGGTTTTGATGAAGTTAAGGCTAAATGGGCCGAGGTCCGAAATGCCATTCTTGCTGCCAATGATCGTGAGACTGCTGCTGCTGAAAGGGTAACTAATTTAGAAGCAGCCTTGAATTCTAAGGCCGAAGAACTTGCTACCGCGGGGGCGAGACATGCCCAATTGGAGGAGAAGTATAAGAAAACTATCGAGTACAACAGGCTCTATAGTTCAATTGTCCATGATCTCGATGTCAGTCTCTGATCTGCTAGGTCCGCTCGGGACAATCTTTCTGCAGAGATCGCTTAACTCAAAGAAGAACTCAGGCGCCGAGAGGCTTCCCTCGTTGTTGAAAAAACTTACGCCATGTACAACATGAGGAGAAAGACCTTGGAATGAGCCAAAGCTAGCGTTTTTGTTATTGATGTCGAAATTGTTAAAGCACGCGAGCTTGAGTTGGCTGTAAAGAAAGGACTCCCAGCGCGGTCTGATGCTCCAGGTTCTTCTGATTCTGGTTTCGAGATTTCGGACACTGAAGAGGAATCAGAAGGCGATGATGCCAAAGATCAAGCCGGGGAAGATGTTGAGCCATCGGTTAAACCGGCTACTGCTCCCGGGGATATGGATACATCTCTTCCTCCCGATTCCAGTGACGCTGTAGCTTAGCTTTTTCTTTCCCTGTTTTGTATTTCTTTTGGCACGTTCTTGTAAATGAAGACATATTTTTGCTCGAATGTTTGATCGAGTCTTACTTTTGCTTGAATGTCTGATCATATTTTCCTGTATGTGGTCTCGGATGCATTTTCTTCAATGCATTTTTGTCTCTGAGAATTATCCCTTTTACATGAGGGTTTCAATAAGTATTTGTGCAGGTTTGGTTTCTGCGTCTTTTTTATATGTGGCTTCGGGTGTATTTTTCCTCGATAACATTTTTGGTTACGGGCATAAATTCTTCCGAAACCAACCCTTTAACAGGAGAATTTTTATAAGAGAGGGCCCTCTTATATTTACGGTGCTCTTGAAGAGGACGTCTCATGTTCATTACGGCACTAGCATTTAAAGTACTTGTTCAACTTTCAAATTCTCCAATTAGCTCATCGTGTATACAAGAAACAAGATAAAAAAGGATTTCATTTCATTCCTTCTGTTTTCATAGTTTACATAGACATTTTGCTATGTAGAAAAGAAGTTGCCATGACTTGTGGCTATCTTGTATAACTTGTTTCTTCAGGACTGGTTGTGCAGTCCCCGGTCCCGATGATGTATGGCATTCAGTGTTGCCTTGCCAGATTTTCGTTCCCGGTTGAAGTGGCATTCAATGTTGTCTTGCCGTATTTACGTTCCCAATTGATGTGGCATTCAATGTTGCCTTGCCGTATTTTCATTCCTGGTTGACGTGGCATTCAGTGTTGCCTTGTAATCATATCATTATCCCCCCAGTGTTCTAATGCGAAGAATACGAATTGGAACACCAGAAGTTTTGTATCTTCGAAGGTTCCACCGATGAATTGTTACGTAACCCTTCGCTCGGTAACATATTTTGCTTTAGGAATTCATGCTATCGAGCGAAAGAATACCTAACAATCCTCTAGTGGTTTGTGCTCATGAATGATCGTGTAACCTTTGTTCGGTAGCACACTTAACTTCCCGATGGGAATTTGCTATCGAAGCAAAGATTACCTTATCGTCCCCGAGTGGAGACTTATTTGTTTGCCTTGTCATCAAAGGTCTTATTACTGTTATTTTTGTAGTATGCTTGTGGTCGCTGCCTCGTTAAAAATCTTACCTGAAAAAACCCAATTGGGATAAAAAGCGGAACGAAGGATAAATGAGTGCAGCACATATTTTTCGTTTGACTATTATTTGTTAGCACTAATATTTTCTGAGATGAGACGCGTTCCAGTTGTTGGGCAACTTGTCTCCGTTGCGGTTTTTCAACTCGTATGACCCTTTACCGGTGATAGCCAAAACCCGGTTAGGGCCTTCCCATGTAGAGCCTAATTTGCCGGCGTTGAGTTCTCGGGTGTTGTGAGTCACCTTCCTCAAGACCAAGTCTCCTACTTTGAAATAACTCTTCGGGCCAGCGACTTTTTACTGCTTCTAGCCTTTTCTTTAGATTTTTCACAATTGCTTTGTTTGTTGACTCCGCTTGTCCGTTTGCACTTTGATGGTAAGGTGAAGAGGTAATCCTTTTTATCTTCAAATCTTAGAGGAATTTCGTAACTTTTGCACCGATAAATTGTGGCCCGTTGTCACATGCAATCTCTTTCGGAATTCCGAACCTGCAAATTATGTTTTCCTACAGGAAGCCGACCACTTCGTTTTCTCCGATCTTTTGATAAGGACCTGTTTCCACCCATTTTGAAAATTAGTCAGTCAAAATCAAAAGAAACCTTACCTTTCCAGGAGCCGTTGGTAATGGTCCGACGATGTCCATTCCCCATTTTATGAACGGCTACGGGAACAGAACTGAATGTAGGGGTTCTGCCGATTGATATACTAGTGGTGCGTGGCGTTTGCACTTATCACATTTCCATACAAAGTTTTTGGCATCTTGTTCTATACGGGGCTAGTAATATCCTGCTTGGACTAACTTCGGCACCAGAGAATCTGCGCCCGAGTGGTTGCCGTATATCCCTTTATGGGCTTCTCTCATGACATAATTGGATTCTGATGCTGCTAAGCACCGGGCCAACGGGCCTTGAAAGGATTTTCTGTACAATTGGTGCACAATGCTCTTGATGCTTTGGGGTCCTCGAGCAACTTTTCATGCTCGAGATAATCGATTATCTCATTTTTCCAGTCCCAGACTAGACTGGTTGAATTTACCTCGTAATAATCCTCTGTGTCCAAGGCTGAGTTCTTCAGTTGTACTACCGTACCTAATTACAGTCCTCAGATTTCTGTTGATGAGCCCAGATTTTCTAATGCATCTACTTCCGCATTTTCTTCCCTCGGGATGTGGTTTATTGACCATTCTCGAAATCATGATAATAAGGCCTGAACCTTTACCATGTATTGTTGAATTCGCTCATCTTTGGTGTCAAATATTCTGTAAACTTGATTTACCACCAGGTGCGAATCACATTTGATGTTGTTGTCATTGGAGTCGAGCCCTGCAATCAAAGATTCATACTCTGCTTCATTGTTAGTTAGAGGAATCGTTCTGATGGCTTGCCTTAAGGTTTCCCCCGAAGGCGTGATCAAGACTATTCCGAGCCCGGACCCTTTCACGTTTGAAGCTCCATCCGTGAATAAGGCCCAGACTCCGGGTGCCGGTTCTGACACCATTATTGCCTCTTTGGCGGCCAGAGGCAATAGTCCCGGGCTGAAATCGACCACGAAGTCAGCCAGGACTTGTGATTTAATTGTTGTCCTTGGTTTATACTCTATGTTGAACTCACTCATTGAATGGCCCATTTGGCCTATCTGCCAGAGAGCTCGAGTTTTTGGAGTATATTCCTCAAAGGAAAAGCAGTCACCACCGTTATCGGGTGGCATTGGAAGTAGGGCCTCAGCTTCCAGGCGGCTACTACGATAGTTAAGGCCAACTTTTCCAGATGTGGGTAGCGGGTTTTTGCTCCCATTAAAATTTTGCTAACGTAATAAATGGGGAATTGCGTACCTTTATCCTCCCGGACTAAGACTGCGCTTACCGCAACTTCTGAGACCGCCAAGTAGACGAGAAATGTTTCTCCTTCTTTAGGTTTTGAGAGTAAAGGAGGGTTTGACAGGTATTTCTTCAATTCCTTCAAGGTTTGCCGATACTCTGGCGTCCACTCGAAGTTGTTTTTCTTTTTGAGCAGTGCGAAGAAGCGATGACACTATTCCGATGATCTGGAAATGAACCTGCTCAAAGCTACTAATCTGCCTGTGAGTCTCTGTACTTCCTTTACGTTGAATAGTTGATCTGGGATGTCCTCTATGGCCTTGATTTTGTCGGGATTCACCTCAATTCCTCTTTGTGAGACCAGAAATACTAAGAATTTACCTGATCCGACGCCGAACGCACACTTCTCGGGGTTAAGCTTCATATTGTGCTCCCTCAGTGTGTCAAACGTTTCTTGCAGATACCTCAAGTAGTTACCTACATGCAGAGACTTAATGAGCATATCGTCTATATATACTTCTATAGTTTTTCCTATTTGTTTTTCCAATATCTTATTTACGAGCCGTTGGTAAGTGGCTCCGGCATTTTTTAGTTCGAAGGACATTTCTTTGTAACAATATGTATCAAAATTTGTTATAAACGAAGTATTTTCCCAATCTTCCAGGTTCATTTTGATTTGATTGTGCCCAGAATAGGCATCGAGGAAACTCATTCTCGTGCCCGGTCATAGTGTTGATCATTTGATCGATATTTGGCAATGGGAACGAGTCCTTCGGGCATGCCTTATTAAGATCTTTATAATCTATGCACATACAAAATTTATTGTTCTTCTTAGGAACTACTACCACATTAGCTAGACAGTCCGGATATCTTACCTCTCGGATTGAACTAATCTTAAGTAGACGGGTTATGTCTTCTCTGACGAATTTATTCCTTTCTTCTTTTGCCTTACCGGAGGTATGCTTGGGTCCAAGCTTAACTTGTGTATGGCTATCTCTGTTGGGATTCCTGTCATATCCTCGTGCGACCATACAAAACAATTAGCTTTAATTTTAAGGAATTCAATAAAATCTGACCTAAGCTCTGGGTGTAGTTCTATTCCCAAATGGAATTTCCTTTCTGGGAATTTTTCAAACAGTGCAACCTGCTCTAGTTCTTCTTTCGTGGATTTCGTTGCGTCCGTTTCTTCCGGTACTTGGAAATACCTTGGTATATAATATTGCTCCAACTCTCCTTCCTCTGGTTCGGGGGTGGAAGCCGGTTCCGGTAACTGCTATGCCGCATGTTCCTTTCCTTTACTATGGGAGATCGATATTGCGTTCATCTTTCTTGCGGCCGTTTGATCACCTCTCATCTGTTTGATCCCCTCCGGTGTGGGAAATTTCAGCAATTGATGGTACGTCGAAGGCACAGCTTTCATCTCGTGCAGCCACGACCTTCCCAAGATGATATTATAGCCCATGTCTCCATCTACTACTTCAAAGAGAGCCGTCTTTGTTACGCTTCGCCCCTGTCTCGTCCATAGTTGTTTTTGGCTCGGTCACTCAATAATTCTCTGAGGTGACCATCCTTTAACAGCGTTGCCACTTCTTCCCGGAGGTGCTGGCAGTCCCCAGTCCGATGGCTATTAGTGTCGTGGTATTCACACCATAAATTTGGGTCCCTCTAGCTGGGATCGGATCTCATCGGTCTCGGGAACAGTGCAACTTTGATACTCCCTCCATTTTAATTTATGTGAACCCATTTGACTTAGTACGGAGTTTAAGAAAAGAGAGAAGACTTTTGAACTTGTTGTGTAAAATGAGGCAAGTATATATTTTGTGTGGTTATAAATCAATGCATAAAGGTAAATTGTTTCCAAATAAGGAAAGAGATAATTCTTTTTTACACTGACTAAAAAGAAAATAGGTTCATATTAATTAAAACAGAGGGAGTATCTCTCATGGCCTAGACTAACTCCACCACGCTGACGTTGAAGTTATACTCTGATAACTTTGGATAAGAAGAACCTCATGTAATGACACGACCGGTCATTTCGAGAGTTATAGCCCTGTTTTTCCTATTTATGCTTATTCTGTGTTCTATAGTTATATTATGATATATCGGATTAGTTGGTTCGGATCCGGAGTGGTTTCGGAGTGAATTGAGACACTTAGTCCCTTTATTAGAAGCTTAAGTTGGAAAAGTCAATTGAATGTTGACTTATGTGTAAACGATCTCGGATTTGAATTTTGATGGTTCTGTTAGCTCCGTTAGGTGATTTTGGACTTAGGGGTGTGTTCGGAATGTGATTTGGAGGTCCGTAGTGGAATTTGGCTTGAATTGGCGAAAATTAAAAATTTAGCTATTTCGGTCGGCGGTGGAAAATTTGATATCGGGGTCGGAATGAATTTTCAGAAGTTGGAGTAGGTTCGTGGTGTCATTTGTGATGTGTGTGTAAATTTTGAGGTCATTCGGACGTGGTTTGTCAGGTTTCGGTATCGTTTGCGTAATTTGGAAGTTTAGGAGTTCTTAGGCTTGAATTTGAGTGTAATTTGGTGTTTTGATGTTATTTTGAGTGATTCAAAGGTTCGACTAAGTTTGCATGGGGTTATATGCTTTATTGGCATGTTTGGTTGAGGTCCCGGGAGGGGGGCTTCGGGTGTGTTTCGGATGTTTAACGGTTGAGTTTTGGACTTATGAGATTGCTGAAAACTTCTAATATCTGGTAGTTTCGCACCTGCAGGGGGGAGGGGGGCTTCGGGTGTGTTTCAGATGCTTAACGGTTGAGTTTTGGACTTATGATATTGCTGAAAACTTCTGATATATGGTAGTTTCGCACCTGCGGCCCCGCCGCAGGTGCGTACTTGCACGTGTGGAGGAAGGAGCGCAAGAGTGGGAGTTGAGGAGATGGCCGGGGGTCACAGGTGCGAGGGTGTTTCCGCATCTGCGAGCTCGCAGATGCGCCTGAAGCTCCGCAGAAGCAAACTTTTGTCCGCAGGTGCACACATGCAGGCGTGACCACTTGCACACAGATGCGGCACCAGCCCTTTTAGTCATTCCCGCACCTGCGATAGAATTTTCGCAGGTGCGGCATCGCAGATGCGACTGAAGGTCCGCAGGTGTGGAAGAACTGGACAGAAAAGTGGGATTTTGAGGGTTTGATTCCCATTTCGATTGTGGAATTTTGAGAGGTCGGTGTGAGGCAGTTTTTCGAGGTTTCTTCAAGAAGATTGTTGGGGTAAGTGATTCTAACTCGGATTAGACTATATTCCATGAATCTATTGCTATTTTCATCATCTAATTAGAGATTTGAGTTGTAAATTTGGGGGGAAATGGTAGAAACTTCATAGGCTTAAATTTCGAGTTTTGGAAGGTGATTTGAGGTTGGATTCGAGTAATACTTGTATGGTTGGGCTCGTGAGTGGATGGATATTCATATTTTGTGACTTTTGTCGGATTTCGAGACGTGGACCCGGGGGCTGGTTTGAGCCGATTTCGGATTTTGGGCTATATTTTAGTAGTTTTCTTGTGGAATTAATCCCTTTAGCCTTTATTGATTGTGTTGTATTACTTGTGGCTAGATTCAGGACGTTTGGAGGCCGATCTGAGAGGCAAAGGCATCGCGGAGTAGGATTTTTCTCGGATTGAGGTAAGTAACAGTGTTAAATCTAGGGTATAAAACCCCGAGAATTTGTATAATGTGATATTTGGAGGTGACCCACATGCTAGGTGACGGGCGTGCGAGTGTGCACCGTGAGGGATTGTAACTTGGTCCGCCCCATGAGACTGTAAAGTCGAATAGCCATTGTTATTACTTGATTTTCCTTGTCTTTGAGCAATTGACTGCCTTTCATGTTAGAAACCATGCTTAGGCTATATGATATCACTATTGGGGCCCGCAACGGTCGTATACTTGTTGAACTGACTGCTAATTGTTGTCTTGTACTCAGTCACAGTCTTATTGTGTGTTATATCTCTATTTCCTCTCATTTCTTGTTGATACTTGTTGTATTCCCTGTTATTATGATATTCTGTGAGCCCGAGGGGCTGGAGAGGTTAGTGACCGAGATAGGGACTGAGTGCCGGGTTGAGATCTATGTGAGATATATTGGATCGGGCTGCACGCCGCAACAATATTGGATCAGGTTGCACGCCGCAACAAGCCTTCGGATCATATATCGGATCGAGCTGCATGCCGCAGTAATATATGGATCGGGCTGCACGTCGCAGCAGTATTGGGTCGGACTGCACGCCGCAGCAATATAGCGCTTCGGCTGAAGGACCCCTTCCGGAGTCTGTACAACCCCAATGAGCGCAGGTACCTATTGAGAGTGTGTATTGAGGGCTGAGAGCCGAGAGTATGAGCTTATGAGATGAGTTGAGTAACTGCTGCCTTGAGAGGCTGTACTTGCTTTTATTTATTATTGCACTTGGTTGTTGTCCGATGTTGTTGTGAAATTCTGGAAGATTCATATTTGTTTTAATTGGGCTCAAACTGATTTGACTTATACCACCGGATTTGAAAGCATGTTCACTCAACTTTTGATATGAACTGTATTTTTATAGCTCGTCACTACTTCTCAGTTCCTTATTTAATTCTGTTAGTTGCTGAGTTGGTTGTACTCATGTTACACCCTACACTTCATGTGCAGATCCAGGTGTGTACGGTTCTGGCAGTCGTTGAATTCGTGCGTGGGCTGACTATCGGAGACTTACGAGGTAGCTACCGGCGTCCGTAGTCCTTGTTTCTTCTTTCTTATTATCTATCCTCTCTTATTTTGGCAATTGGAACTAACTGTAATAGACTCCATTTTCTATATTGGTTGTTAGATGCTCGTGACTTAGTGACACCCCGATGTCGGGCTATTTTTTCGCACTTATATTTTATTTGGGTTTTACCCCCGTATTTATGAGGAACTCTATTTATTTTAAATGTCTTAATTCTTTTATGTTAAATTTGGAAAGTGTTTTGGAAAGGTCGGCTTGCCTAGTACCATGATGGGCGTCATCACGATGGGTTAAGTATTGGGGCGTGACAAGTTGGTATCAGAGCCTAGGTTACATCGGTATCACGAGTCATGAGCAGGTTTAGTAGAGTCTTGTAGATCGGTACGGAGACGTTTGTACTTATCTTCAAGGGGCTGTAGAACCCTTAGGAAACTCCACATTCTTGAATTATTGTCGTGCAAATCTGTTGATTCTATTAACTAAACATCAGTTGTTTCATTCTCTCACAGATGGTGAGGACTCGTACTACCGGTCAGGAGGGCCAGTCACCAGTACCACCAGCCAAGGCCGTGAGAGGTCGAGGCCATGGTAGGGGAAGAGATGCAGCCCGCACAGCAGCTGGGGAAGTACCTGCAGATCCACAGTTGCCCCAGATCAGGACCAGATTCCAGTTGTTGATGCACCAGCTCAGGCACCATGTGTGCCTATTGTGATTCCAGGCCTTCAGGAGGCCTTAGCTCAGATTCTGACCGCGTGCACTAGCCTTGCTCAGGCGGTCTCTGTTCCGGCCGCAGCAGCCACTTCTCAGGCCGGGGGAGGTGCTCAGACTCCCGCTGCTCGCACACCAGAGCAGGTGGTACAGGGATTCCAGACACCGGGGGCACCACCCGCTCAGCCGGTTGCAGCTGCTCAGGACTATGTGGTTCCTACTATGCCTGAGGATGAGCAGCGTAGATTGGAGAGGTTTGGGAGACTCCAGCCTCCATCTTTCAGTGATGCAGAGAGAGAGGATGCACAGGGTTTCTTGGATAGGTGACAGAGGATACTCTGTACAGCACATATTCTGGAGACCAGTGGGGTCTCGTTCACTGCCTTTCAGTTCTCTGAGGCTGCATTCAGTTGGTGGGAGGCTTACGAGAGGCGTAGGGCGGTCGGCGCAACACCCTTTACTTGGCAGCAGTTCTCAATTATCTTTCTAGAGAAGTTCGTGCCTCAGTCCCACAGAAAGGAGCTGCGCAGACAGTTTGAGCAGCTTCGTCAGGGTGATATGTCTGCGACACAGTATGAGATGTGATTCTCAGAGTTGACCCGTCATGCTATCTGGTTGGCTCCCACAGACAAGGAGAGGATCAGGAGCTTTATAGATGGCCTCACTTATCAGTTGCGATTGCTTATAACCAGAGAAAGAGTGTGTCTGGTGCTATTTTTGATGAGGTTGTCGACATTGCTCGGCCGATTGGAGATGGTTCGCGATCAGGAGAGGGTTGAGAGGGAGGCCAAGAGGCCTCGTAGATAGGGTAGATTTAGTGGTACTCCTTCTGGGGGTCAGTTCTAGCACGGTAGAGGCCGTCCATTCAGACATGCCCAGACGGCTCGTCCAGGTCACCGTGGTGCATCATCTGGCCATGGTTCCCACAGTTATCAGCAGGGCCGTTCATCTCTTAGTGCCCTTCCAGAGAAGAGTTCTTCTTGTGCTCCATCGGGTCAGGGTTTGTCTATGCCGGGTCCTTCTGGTAGTTATCCCGGTGCTCGGGGCTCCATTCAGTCCCCAGCACCAGCACCGGGTTGTTGCTAAGAGCGTAGAGAGTTTGGTCACATGAGGATATAGTGTCCCCGTCTAGTGGGAGGTCCCGCTCCGCACAGGAGCCAGTCTATGCCATCAGCATCAATTCCTCCACCACCAGCCCAATCAGCTAGGGGTGGAGCCCAATCAGCTAGGGATTGCCCGAGAGGGGGAGGCAGATCAGGGGGTGGCCAAGCCCATTTTTATGCTCTTCCTGCCAGACCAGATGCTATTGCTTCAGATGCTGTGATTACATGTATTGTCTCAGTTTGTCACAGAGATGCCTCTGTATTATTTGACCTTGGTTCCACTTATTCATATGTTTCATTGTATTTCGCTCATTTTCTGGATATGCCCCGTGAGTCTTTAGTTTCATCTATCCATGTATCTACTCTTGTGGGCGATACTATTATTGTGGACCACATATATCGGCCATGTGTGGTGACTATTAGGGGTCTGGAGACCAGAGTGGATCTTTTGCTGCTCAGTACGGTTGATTTTGATATGATATTGAGTATGGATTGATTGTCTCCATGTCATGCTATTCTAGATTGTCACGTTAAAACTGTGACGTTGGTGATGCTAGGGTTGCTGAGGGTTGAGTGGAGCGGTTCTATATAATATGTACCTAGTAGGGTGATCTCATATTTGAAGGCTCAGCGGATGGTTGAGAAGGGTTGTCTATCCTATTTGGCTTTTGTGAGGGATGTTAGTGCAGAGACTCCTGCCATTGATTCTGTTTCGGTGGTACGTGAATTTCCAGATGTGTTTCCTACAGACCTGCTGGACATGCCGCCTGACAGGGATATTGACTTTGGTATTGATTTGGTACCGGGCACTCAGCACATTTCTATTCCACCATAACGTAGGGCACCCGCGGAGTTGAAGGAGTTGGGACAGCTTCGGGAACTCCTTGATAGGGGATTTATTCGACCTAGTGTGTTACCTTGAGGGTGCACCGGTCCTATTTGTGAAGAAGAAGGATGGTTCCATGAGGATGTGCATTGATTACAGGCAGTTAAATAAGGTCACGGTCAAGAACAAGTACCCTTTGCCACGTATTGATGACCTATTTGACCAGCTTCAGGGCACGAGGGTGTTCTCCAAGATTGATTTGAGGTCAGGGTATCACCAGCTGAAGATTCGGGATTCGGATATTCTTAAAACAGATTTCAGGACCCGATATAGCCATTATGAGTTCTTAGTGATGTCGTTTGGGCTGACAAATGCCCCAGCAGCGTTCATGCATTTGATGAACAGTGTATTCCAGCCCTATTTAGACTCATTCGTTATTGTATTCATTGATGACATCCTGGTGTACTCTCGTAGCCAGGAGGAGCATGCTCAGCATATGAGGATTGTGTTACAGAGATTGAGGGACGAGAAGCTCTATGCAAAGTTCTCCAAGTATGAGGTTTGGCTCGGTTCAATAGCATTCTTGGGGAACGTGGTGTCCAGTGAGGGTATTCAGGTGGATCCAAAGAAGATAGGGGCAGTGCAAAGTTGGCCTAGACCGTCCTCAGCCACGGAGATTAGGAGCTTTCTTGGTTTGGGGGGCTATTACCATCGCTTTGTGGAGGGATTTTCATCTATTGCATCGCCCTTCACTAAATTGACCCAAAATGGTGCTCCATTCAGGTGGTCAGATGAGTGTGAGGAGAGCTTTCAGAAGCTCAAGACTTCCTTGACCACAACTCCAGTTCTAGTTCTGCCATCAGCTTCTGGTTCTTACACCGTGTATTGTGATACCTCGAGGATAGGTATTGGATGCGTTATGATGCAGGAGGGTAGGGTGATTGCCTATGTATTGTGCCAGTTGAAGTAAGAACTATCTAGTCCATGATCTTGAGTTAGCAGCTATTGTTCACACCCTGAAGATTTGGCGGCACTATCTGTACGGGGTTCATTGTGAGATCTACACTAATCACCGGAGTTTTCAGCATCTGTTAAAGCAAAAGGATCTTAATTTGGGACAGCGGAGATGGTTGGAGCTTATCAATGACTATGACATCACTATTTTGTACCATCCGGGGAAGGCCAATGTGGTGGCCGATGCTTTGAGTCGCCGAGAGGAGAGTTTGGGGAGTTTAGCATATCTTCCAGTAGTAGAGAGACCTTTGGCATTGGATATTCGGGCCTTAGCTGACCAGCTTGTCAGATTGGATATTTTGGAGCCGAGTCGGGTATTGGCTTGTGTGGTCTCCAAGTCTTCTCTTTATGACCGCATTAGGGAGCGTCAGTATGATGACCCATGCATGCTCGTTCTTCAGGACAAGGTTCAGCGAGGTGAAGCTAGGGATGTGGCTATTGGTGATGACGGCGTGTTGAGGATGCAGAGCCGGATATGTGTGCCTAATGTATATGGGCTCTGGGAGTTGATTCTTGAGGAGGCCCACAGCTCGCGGTATTCTATCCATCCGGGTGCCGCGAAGATGTACCAGGATTTGAGATAGCACTATTGGTGGAGGCCGATAAAGAAGGATATAGTTGGGTTTGTGGCTCGGTATCTCAACTGTCAGCAGGTTAAGTATGAACATCAGAGATCGGGTGGTTTGCTTCAAGGGTTAGAGATCCCAGAGTGGAATTGGGAGCGGAAAACCATGGACTTCGTAGTTGGGCTCCCACGGACTTCGAGAAAGTTCGATGCTATTTGGGTTATTGTGGATCGGCTGACCAAGTCCACGCACTTCATTCCAGTTGGCACTACTTACTCTTCAGAGCGGTTGGCTGAGATTTACATCCGAGAGATTGTTCGCCTGCATGGTGTCCCACTTTCCATCATTTCAGATAGGGGCACTCAGTTTACATTGCAGTTTTGGAGGGCCGTGCAGTGAGAGTTGGGTACTCAGGCTGAGTTAAGCACAACCTTTCACCCTCATACGGAGGAACAGTCCGAGCGCACTATCTAGATATTGGAGGACATGCTACGGCTTGTGTCATCGACTTTGGGGGTTCATGGGACCAGTTTTTGCCGCTCGCGGAGTTTGCATATAACAACAGTTATCAGTCGAGCATTCTTATGGCTCCGTAAGAGGCTTTATATAGGAGGAGGTGTAGATCTCCAGTAGGATGGTTCGAGCTGGGTGAGGCTAGGATCTTGGGTACAAACTTGGTCCAAGATGCATTAGACAAGGTGAAATTGATTTAGGAGCGGCTTCGTACGACGCAGTCTAGGCAGAAGAGCTATGCGGACAGGAAGGTCCGTGATGTGTCTTTCATGGTTGAGGAGAAGGTTTTGCTGAAGGTATCACCCATGAAGGGTGTTATGAGGTTTGGGAAGAGGGGCAAGTTGAGCCCTTGGTTCATTGGGCCTTTTGAAGTGCTTCAGATGATAGGGGAGGTGGCTTACAAGCTTGCCTTGTTACCCAGTTTGTCGAGTGTGCATCCAGTGTTTCACGTTTCTATGCTCCGGAAGTATAATGGAGATCTGTCCCATGTTTTCGATTTCAGCACGGTTCAGTTGGATGGTGATATGACTTATGATGTGGAGCCGGTGGCCATTTTGGATCGGCAAGTTCGAAAGTTGAGGTCAAAGGATATAGCTTAAGTGAAGGTGCAGTGGAGAGGTCAGCATGTAGAGGAGGCGACCTGGGAGACCGAGCGGTAGATGCGGA
Source organism: Nicotiana tabacum (assembly GCF_000715075.1). Taxonomy (NCBI): domain Eukaryota; kingdom Viridiplantae; phylum Streptophyta; class Magnoliopsida; order Solanales; family Solanaceae; genus Nicotiana; species Nicotiana tabacum. The sequence goes on along the minus strand of NC_134096.1, from coordinate 121,596,502 downwards.
GCAGATATCCACACCTATTTGAGACTCCAGGTATGTTTCTAGACTCGTTCGAGGACGAACGTTTGCTTAATATGGGGAGGATGTAACGACCCGGCTGATCGTTTCGAGAGTTATAGACCTGTTTCCCCCATTTATGCTTCTTTTGTGTTCTACAGTTATATTATGATATATCGGGTTAGTTGGTTCGGGTCCGGAGTTGTTTCGGAGTGAATTGATACACTTAGTCCCTTTATTAGAAGCTTAAGTTGAAAAAGTCAACTGGATGTGACTTATGTGTAAACGATCTCGAATTTGAATTTTTATGGTTCCGTTAGGTGATTTTGGACTTAGGAGCGCGTTCGAAATGTGATTTGGAGGTCCGTAGTGGAATTTGGCTTGAATTGGCGAAAATTGAAAAATTAACGATTTTGGCCGGCAGTGGAAAATTTGATATCGGGGTCGGAATGACTTTCCGGAAGTTGGAATAGGTTCGTGGTGTCATTTGTGACGTGTGTGTAAAATTTGAGGTCATTCGGATGTAGTTTGATAGGTTTCGGCGTCGTTTGCGGAATTTGGAAGTTTAGGAGTTCTCAGGCTTGAATCTGAGGGTAATTTGGTGTTTTGATGTTGTTTTGAGTGATTCGAAGGTTCGACTAAGTTCGCATGGGGTTATATGACTTGTTGGCATGTTTGGTTGAGGTCCTGGGGGGCCTCGGGTGTGTTTCGGATGCTTAACGGTTGAGTTTTGGACTTATGAGATTGCTGAAGACTTCTGATATCTGGTAGTTTCGCACCTGCGGTGGGGAGGCCGCAGGTACGTACACTCACGTGCAGAGGAAGGAGCGCAGAAGTGGAAGTTGAGGAGATGGCCAAGTGTTGCAGGTGCGAGGGTGTTTCCGTATCTGCGAGCCCGCATATACGCCTGAAGCTCCGCAGATGCGAAAAATGAGTTGGATGGGAGGATCGCAGAAGCGGACTTTTGTCCGCAGGTGCGCACACGCAGGCGCGACCACTTGCACGCAGATGCGGACCCAGCTCTTTTAGCCATTCCCGCATCTGCGATAGAATTTCCGCTGGTACGGCATCGCAGATGCGACTGAAGGTCCGCAGGTGCGGAAGAACTAGACAGAAAAGTGGGATTTCGAGGGTTTGATTCCCATTTCGATTTTGGGACTTTGAGGTATGAGGCGATTTTTCGAGGTTTCTTTACGAAGATTGTTGGGGTAAGTGATTCTAACTCGGATTGGACTATATTCCATGAATCTATTGCTATTTTCATCATCTAATTAGATATTTGAGTTGTAAATTTAGGGGAAAATGGTAGAAACTTCATAGGCTTAAATTTCGAGTTTTGGAAGGTGATTTGAGGTTGGATTCGAGTAATTCTTGTATGGTTGGGCTCGTGAGTGGATGGGTGTTCATATTTTGTGACTTTTGTCGGAATTCGAGACGTGGGCTCGGGGGCCAGTTTGAGCCGATTTCGGATTTTGGGTTATATTTTAGTAGTTTGCTTGTGGAATTGATCCCTTTAGCCTTTATTGATTGTGTTGTATTACTTGTGGCTAGATTCGGAATGTTTGGAGGCCGATCTGAGAGGCAAAGGCATCGCAGTGTAGGATTTTTCTCAGATTGAGGTAAGTAACAGTCTTAAATCTAGGGTATGAAACCCCGAGAATTTGTATAATGTGATATTTGGAGGTGACGCACATGCTAGGTGACGGGCGTGCGAGTGTGCACCATGAGGGATTGTGATTTGGTCCGTCCCGTGAGACTGTAAAGTCGAATAGCCATTGTTATTACTTGATTTTCCTTGTCTTTGAGCAATTGACTGCCTTTCATGTTAGAAACCATGCTTAGGCCATATGATATCACTATTGGGGCCCGCAACGGTCGTATACTTGTTGAACTGACTGCTAATTGTTGTCTTGCACTCAGTCACAGTCTTATTATGTGTTATATCTCTGTTTCCTCTCATTTCTTGTTGATACTTGTTGTATTTCCTGTTATTATGATATTTTGTGAGCCCGAGGGGCTGGAGAGGTTAGTGACTGATATAGGGCCTGAGTGCCCGGTTGAGAGCTATGTGAGATATATTGGATCGGGCTGCACGCCGCAGCAATATTGGATCGGGTTGCACGCCGCAACAAGCCTTCGGACCATATATCGGATCGGGTTGCACGCCGCAATAATATATGGATCGTGCTGCACGCCGCAGCAGTATTGGGTCGGGCTGCATGCCGCATCAATATAGCGCTTGGGCTGAAGGAGCCCCTCCGGAGTCTATACACCCCCAGTGAGCGCAGGTACCTATTAAGAGTGTGTATTGAGGGCTGAGAGCCGAGAGTATGAGCTTATGAGATGAGTTGAGTGACTGCTGCCTTGAGAGGCTGTACTTGCTTTTATTTATTGTTGCACTTGGTTGTTGTCCGATGTTGTTGTGAAATTCTGGATGATTCATATCTGTTTTAATTGGGCTCGAACTGATTTGACTTATACCACCGGATTTGAAAGCATGTTCACTCTTTGCTAAAAACTTTTGATATGAACTGTATTTTTATAGCACGTCACTGCTTCTTAGTTCCTTATTTAATTTTGTTACTTACTGAGTTGGTTGTACTCATGCTATACCCTGCACTTCATGTGCAGATCTAGGTGTGTACGGTTCTGGCTGTCGCTGAGTTCATGCGCGAGCTGACTATCGGAGACTTACGAGGTAGCTGCCGGCGTCCGCAGTCCTTGTTTCTCCTTTCTTATTATCTTTTCTTTCTTATTTTGGCATTTGGCACTGACTGTAGTAGACTCCATTTTCTAGATTAGGATTTGGAAAGATCGGCTTGCCTAGTACCATGATAGGCGCCATCACGACGGGTTAGGTTTTGGGTCATGATACCTCGTGATCCCAAGATTTCTCTATCCTGCAGCGCTCTGGTGTTCCACCCACGATCGGTCCTCCTGTCAACGGTGAACTTGTCCGATGTTCGGAAGCTCCTGTCACGACCTTCCATCTGCTCGTAGGGCAGAAATTGACCCCTTGAGGTCTGCCTATACGAGTCAATACCATCTTTCATTTTTTCCCTGTTCTTCTCCGATCCTTTGGTCGATGACACAAAGCCGACCTGATCGTCTTCGATCCTTATATTCGATTCGTACCGGTTGTGGACATCCGCCCAAGTCGTTTCTTGAAACTCAAGCAGGCTTTCCTTCAACTTTCGGGAAGCATATGAACTCCTCGGGTTTAAACCCTTAGTGAACGCTTCAGCTGCCCATTAATCCGGGATGGCCGGTAACAACATCCTTTCCTTTTGGAACCGGCTAACGAATCTCCGTAATTACTTGGATTCTCCCTGTGCAATCCTGAATATGTCTGCCTTTCGGGCTTGTACCTTCCTGGCACCGGCATGGGCCTTGATGAACGAATCCGCGAGCATTTCGAAGGAATCTATGGATTGCTCCGGCAATAATGAGTACCATGTCAAGACTCCCCTCGTGAGAGTCTCACCAAACTTCTTTAATAAAACGGACTCGATTTCGTGAGGAGCCAGATCATTTCCTTTCACCGCCTTTGTGTAGGTGGTGATGTGCTCTTGTGGATATGAGGTCCCATCATCTTTTGGTACTTCAGGCATTCTGAATTGCTTTGGGATTAATTTCGGGGCCGCACTCGGTTTGTAGGGTAATTGGATGTACTTCTTCGAGCTCGGACCTTTTAATACTGGAGGTGCTCCCGGGATTTGATCCATGCGGGCATTTACTTCTTTCATGAACCGCAAGAGTTCCTCTTTGAACGGATCGTTATCGCTGTTGAGGCCAGATCTACTCCCCCCCCCCCCAGCCTCGTCGGAGCCAACTTAGCCCCTGGAAGTGTTGTTGTCGACTCTCTGCGTTATTTGGTTTGTAGGAACAACAGGAGAAACTGGATCAAGCCTGTTTGCATTATTCAAAGAGCCCGATAGCGCCTGTTTTAATTCCGTCATAACCTGATCCTGCCACGTGAGGTGGTCTAGAATGATTGCATGTTGCTTTTGCAGGAGTCTTACCACGTCTGCTACGCGTCCCTGGTCAGCATCATCTGGGGTCGCCTCCCGTACTTGTCTGGGATACCACCCGTCATACACTGACGTGGCATCTTCCCCCTCATTACGGGTGTCGCTGATTGAGTCCTCAAAATGGGGTTGTTCCCCTTGAACCTCAGGACTGCGAGTGTTATTAACGGTATTGATTGCCATTTTTCGGTGATTTTTTGCTAAGATAAGAACAATCAAAACTTGTGAGTGAAAGAGGTAAGGATCGATTTAACCACACGACTGTCTAGGCCCCACGGTGGGAGCCAAACTGTTTACCCAAAAAATAGTACAGTCAAATTTGTTCGTGGTTTCTAGAAAGATGAATCAATTTGATCCCATAAGATAATGAATCAGTCAATTTGGATGCAAGATACTTAGCTTAAATGTATATAAAATGATAGATCTGGAGAGCCCGGGAACAGGGTTTTCGGGCACGATGATGATAAAAACAAGAAGCTAGAGAGAGAAAAATAGTATCAAGATGCTGTATTAGAATGTATCTTTTGATGTCTAGAAAATCGTGTCTTACAATGATAGTTGAGCCTATTATTTATAGCTCAGTGAGCGTAATGGTCGGGCCCACCACTAATGACAATTATTGGAATGTGATAATGGAAGCCTAACGGTAAACATAAATGCCCAAATTCCTGTAATGAGCCGTTACTCTTTAATGCTATGGAATATTCTTCATTAAATGCTACCGGACGCAATATGCTTAATGTCTTTATGGACTTGCCTTTCTCGGTGACTCACGAGGTAGATGTGCCCGGTTTTCCGTTCTCTCGACTTCGATTCCACGTGTCCTCTTTTTTAATGGCCACGTACCGTGACATATTTTACCCGATACAGGAATCTAGAGCTTATTATTTAGGACAACACATGGTCTACTTTAATTACACGCCTTCTTTTTCTTTGTGGGTTACCGATATCCAATCTGGTCCAGATTTGGTTTCAACGGCCAAAAGACATTGTTCGGAAGTTGGTATCAGGAGATTTAGACCTTGGCATCATTGGTGTCGACACAATCAGTGAATATTGTCAGGTAGGAACTGAGTGTTTCAGCTTATTTGTCCATATGAAGCATAAAAAAGAGCCAATTATGATCCAAACTTAAACTAATTCTATTAGTTGCTAACGTATTTATACAAGAAAAATCCTTACATGATGCTCAATATAAGACTTTTTCTTTGGCAGGGGAATGAAGATCTCATCATTGTCCATGATTCCCCTGACTATGGCCATTGTTGTCTATCTCTAGGTGTAAGTCGTTGTGCTTTGCGATATTATTTACACTTTTTAAGTGCCGGTGATAATTGTTGCGGAAGCCAAATGTATATAGTGTGAATGAGTCATAACTACTATACCAAAAATTATGACAACCACTAAATAATAAACAAGACAATAAGACAACAATAAAAGAACACCAAAATTTATGAGGTTCGGCCAATTTTGCCTACTTCCTCGGACACAATCAATATTTTATTCCACTCTAATATTATAAGTGAAATAATACTAAAGAGAGAAGATACAAATGTCTTAAGAAAATTAAAAAAAAAAAAGGCAAACGAGAGGTGTACTTAAATCTTAAACATTAGGCCTCTTTTTATAGGGTGAAATTCCCATTCAAAATTGTCATCCACCGATGTGGGACTTTTGACAATTTCAACAAATCTCCACCTTGGCAAAATTCCACATCTTCAATTTTCTCTCAATAACAAATTTTGGTTGTGTCTTCATCTTCAATCTTTAGTGTTCAACAATGTTGATCAAATCCAAGCAATGTTGAAACTTGATCGCAGTCACCACTTTTATCAGCATATCAGCAGGGTTCTCCGTAGTATGAATTTTCTTCACCGTGACTCCTCCTTCTTCTATGATTTCTCGTACGAAATGATACCGAATATCAATGTGCTTCGTCCTTGCATGATAAACTTGGTTCTTCGCTAATTGAATAGCACTTTGACTATCACAAAAAATTGTAATATTTTTTTGTTCAATACCAAGAGCCCCTGAAGCCAAATTGCCTCCTTCACAGCCTCTGTAATAGCCATGTACTCTGCCTCTGTTGTAGACAAAGCAACTGTTGACTGCAAAGTAGACTTCCAACTAACTGGTGCCTTTGCAAAAGTAAACACATAACCAGTAGTTGACCTTCATTTGTCCAGATCACCCGCAAAATCTGAGTCACAATATCCAACTACAGACCGATTGCCTTCCTGCTCAAAAACTAACCCAACATCTACAGTACTATGAATATACCGTAGAATCTATTTCACAGCTTGCCAATGCTCCTTTCCTGGATTATGCATATATCTGCTAATAACTCCAACGGCTTGTGAAATGTCAGGTCTCGTACAAACCATTGCATATATCAAGCTACCAATAGCATTTGCGTATGGTACCCTTGACATATACTCCTGTTCAGTTTTATCCTTTGGCGACATAGTAGTACTTAGCTTAAAATGGGGAGCAAGTGGCGTACTAATTGGCTTAGTCTTCTTATCTATGCCAAAACGCTGTAGTACTCTCTTCAAATATTCTTTCTGAGATAAACAGAGTTTCTTTGAACGTCTATCTCTTATTATCTCCATGCCAAGAATTTTCTTTGCCTCACCCAGATCCTTCATCTCGAACTCCTCCTTCAGTTGAATCTTCAACTTATCAATTTCTTCCGAATTCTTGGAAGTTATCAACATATCATCAACATATAGGAGAAGATATACAAAGGAACCATCATTAAGTTTGCACAAATACACACAATGATCGTATTTGCTTCTCTTGTACTCTTGCCGCAACATAAACTTGTCAAATCGCTTGTACTATTGTCTAGAAGATTGTTTCAATCTGTACAATGATTTTTCAAGTTTGCATACCATATTTTCTTTTCTAGCAACTTTGAATCCTTCTGGATGAGTCATGTAGATTTCCTCCTCCAAGTTTTCATGTAAAAACGCAGTTTTTACATCCATCTGAACTAGTTCCAAATCCAACTGTGCTACCAAAGCCAACATAATTTTAATGGAGGAATATTTTACAACTGGAGAAAATACTTCATTGTAATCAATTCCCTCCTTTTGAGCATATCCTTTGGCCACCAATCTTGATTTGTAGCGAACATCTTCTTGGTTAGGAAATCCTTCTTTCTTTGCAAATACCCATTTGCACTCAATTGTTTTCTTTCCCTTCGGGAGATTGGCCAATTTCCATGTATGATTCTGATGAAGGGACTGCATTTCTTCGTTCATGGCACTCCTCCACTTATCTTCTTCTGAACTTTGGATTGCGTCTTTATAAGTGGTAGGAACACCATCAGCTATAATTGAGGTTGCACAAGCAACCGTCTCTATGAGACGGACAGGTTTCGTTATTATCCTTTTTGGCCTGTTGGTTGCTATTGATTCAAGTTGTTGTCGAGGTTCCTGAGTTGGAATCTCCCTCTCTACTGGCTCTTCTTCCAGAGGGTAATCTTTATTTGTTTCCTCCTCTGCTTCTTGCGTAGGAAAAATAAATTTTTCCTCAAACTCTACCTGCTTTGATGCACCACCAGTTTGTTTGACATCTTCAGCTGTCACCTTATCTGTTATGGCAGATTCATCAAAGGTAACATCTCTGCTGAATATAATATTCCTTGTCTCTGGACACCATAAGCGGTATCCTTTGACTCTAGAGGTAATCCCCATAAATATAGCCATCTTTGCTCTCGGATCCAATTTTGACTCTTTCACATGATAGTATGCAATTGAGCCAAACAAGTGCAAAGAGTAATAATCTACAGTAGGTTTTCCATACCATTTTTCAAATGGTGTCTTGCCATCAATGGCAGCAGATGGTAGACGATTAATGAGGTGGCATGCATATGTAATTGCCTCAGCCCAAAATTCTTTGCCCAAGCCAGCATTGGACAACATATACCGTACCTTCTCCAGTAAAGTCCGGTTCATACGTTCTGCCACTCTATTCTGTTGTGGTGTATGTCTGACAGTGAAGTGTCGGATGATGCCATCATTTTCACACACCTTATTGAAATGATCATTTTTGTATTCACCTCCATTGTCTGTGTGAATACACTTGATCCTCCTGCCTGTTTGATTCTCCACCATCGTCTTCCATTTGAGAAAAATTCCCAACACTTCATCTTTCCTCTTCATTGTATACACCCACACTCTTCGGGAAAAATCATCAACAAAGGTTATAAAATAGTGCTTCCCACCCAATGAAGGTGTTTTGGAAGAACCCCAAACATCAGAGTGTACATAATCCAAAATGCCTTTAGTATTATGGATCGCTGTACCAAATTTAACCCTTGTCTGTTTCCCTTTTACACAATGCTTGCAAAACTCCAAGTTACAAGTCTTTACGCCTTTTAACAATCCTTGATTAGATAGAGCTTTCAAGGATTTCCCTCCAGCATGTCCCAAGCGCATGTGCCATAGCCTGGTTGCTTCTGCCTCTTTGTCATCACTGGATGCCACTGTCGTTGTTCCAATAATTGTACTACCACGATAGCGGTACATGTTATTGTTCTTCCGATTGGCCTTCATTACCACTAGTGCACCGGAGCATATTCTCATCACTCCATTTTCTGCAATGATTTTGAACCCTTTTGATTCTAGGGCTCCCACAGAGATGAGATTCTTCTTCAAACCCGGTACATATCGAACATCTGTTAATGTTCTGATCATTCCATCATGGCTTCTTAATCTTATTGAACCAATGCCATATGAGGTAAGAGGGTTGTTATCCGCTGTGTGGATGACTCCATATTCTCCTTCTTGAAAATTCACGAACCAGTCCTTGTTGGGACACATATGATAGCTACAAGCCGAGTCCGTCAACCATATGTCTGATGATGTTGATAACTCTGTTGTAACTAATGAGAAGTCTGAATCATCACAATCAGCTACATTTGAATCCATAATGGCCTTTCCATTGTTATGTCTGGCCTTATTCTTCAACTTCGAACAGTCTTTCTTCCAGTGCCCCTTTTCTCGACAAAAGGCACATTCATCTTTGCTGGGTCTAGATCTCGACTTGGATCTTCCCTTCTTAGTCCTCATTTGATTTTGAGGACGACCCCTCACAATTAGTGCTTCTCCTTCTCCTCCCATCTATTTTTCTCCCTTTCTTTTTTCATAGCTGTACAAAGCTGAACAAACTTCTCTGAGAGAAATTTCGTCATTTTCATGGAGCAGAGTAGTTTCAAGGTGCTCGTACTCATTAGGAAGTAACCCCAACAACATCAAGGCCAAGTCACCATCATCAAAAGTTGCATCCATATTTTGCAAATCTGTGACCAACTTATTGAAACTGGTGATATGTTCATTCATTGTGGTACCAGGAATATAGGTGAAGCGAAACAGTCTCTTCTTCATGTACAATTTATTTTGACTGTTTTTCTTCAAAAATTTATCCTCCAGTGTTTTCCATAATTTACTTGCAGAAGCTTCCTTTGTGTATGGATATTTCTGCTCTCTAGCAAGGTAGGATCGAATGGTACCGCAAGCAACACGATTGATAATTTTTCAATCTTCTTCTCCAATAACATCTGGCTTCTTTTCTTCAATGGCAAGATCTAGCCCTTGTCTTAAAGGAACATCTAGAACCTCGCCTTGCCACATCCCAAAATGTCCTGACCCGTCAAAAATTTCTACCGCAAATTTCGCATTTGACACAATTCTTGTCATAAGCGAAGATGCCAACGATGACGTATTATTGACACTTGATGTAGATTCTTCTTGTTTATTGTCTCCCATTTTGACACAAATATTATTTAGTAGCTGACGACATAAATCAAGATTATTTCCTTTCTGGTGTGGAAGATAAGACTAAGCGGCAACCACAGAGCATACTCAGACAGAACCTTGACTCAGTTACCAAGATAGATCTTTTCTGATGTGGAAGATCAGACTATGCTACAACCACAGAGCATACTTAGACAGTACCTTGGCTCTGATACCAATTGTTGCGGAAGCCAAATGTATATAGTGTGAATGAGTCACAACTACTATACCAAAAATTATGACAACCACTAAATAATAAACAAGACAATAAGACAACAATGAAAGAACACAAGAATTTATGAGGTTCGGCCAATTTTGCCTACTTCCTCGGACACAATCAATATTTTATTCCACTCCAATATTACAAGTGAAATAATACTAAAGAGAGAAGATACAAATGCCTTAAGAAGATTAAAAAAAAAAGGCAAATGAGAGGTGTACTTAAATCCTAAACATTAGGCCTCCTTTTATAGGGTGAAATTCCCATTCAAAATTGTCATCCACCGATGTGGGACTTTTGACAATTTCAACAAATCTCCACCTTGGAAAAATTCCACATCTTCAATTTTCTCTCAATAACAAATTTTGGTTGTGTCTTCATCTTCAATCTTTAGTGTTCAACAATGTTGATCAAATCCAAACAATGTTGAAACGTGATCGCAGTCACCACTTTTGTCAGCATATCAGCAGGGTTCTCCGTAGTATGAATTTTCTTCACCGTGACTCCTCCTTCTTCTATGATTTCTCGTACGAAATGATACCGAACATCAATGTGCTTCGTCCTTGCATGATAAACTTGGTTCTTCGCTAATTGAATAGCACTTTGACTATCACAAAAAATTGTAATATTTTTTTGTTCAATACCAAGAGCCCCTGAAGCCAAATTGCCTCCTTCACAGCCTCTGTAATAGCCATGTACTCTGCCTCTGTTGTAGACAAAGCAACTGTTGACTGCAAAGTAGACTTCCAACTAACTGGTGCCTTTGCAAAAGTAAACACATAATTAGTAGTTGACCTTCGTTTGTCCAGATCACCCGCAAAATCTGAGTCACAATATCCAACTACAGACCGATTGCCTTCCTGCTCAAAAACTAACCCAACATCTACAGTACTATGAATATACCGTAGAATCCATTTCACAGCTTGCCAATGCTCCTTTCCTGGATTATGCATATATCTGCTAATAACTCCAACGGCTTGTGAAATGTCAGGTCTCGTACAAACCATTGCATACATCAAGCTACCAACAGCATTTGCGTATGGTACCATTGACATATACTCCTGTTCAGTTTCATCCTTTGGCGACATAGTAGTACTTAGCTTAAAATGGGGAGCAAGTGGCGTACTAATTGGCTTAGTCTTCTTATCTATGCCAAAACGTTGTAGTACTCTCTTCAAATATTCTTTCTGAGATAAACAGAGTTTCTTTGAATGTCTATCTCTTATTATCTCCATGCCAAGAATTTTCTTTGCCTCACCCAGATCCTTCATCTCGAACTCCTCCTTCAGTTGAATCTTCAACTTATCAATTTCTTCCGAATTCTTGGAAGTTATCAACATATCATCAACATATAGGAGAAGATATACAAAGGAACCATCATTAAGTTTGCACAAATACACACAATGATCGTATTTTCTTCTCTTGTACCCTTGCCGCAACATAAACTTGTCAAATCGCTTGTACCATTGTCTAGAAGATTGTTTCAATCCGTACAATGATTTTTCAAGTTTGCATACCATATTTTCTTTTCCAGCAACTTTGAATCCTTCTGGCTGAGTCATATAGATTTCCTCCTCCAAGTTTTCATGTAAAAACGCAGTTTTTACATCCATCTGATCTAGTTCCAAATCCAACTGTACTACCAAAGCCAACATAATTCTAATGGAGGAATATTTTACAACTGGAGAAAATACTTCATTGTAATCAATTCCCTCCTTTTGAGCATATCCTTTGGCCACCAATCTTGCTTTGTAGCGAACATCTTCTTGGTTAGGAAATCCTTCTTTCTTTGCAAATACCCATTTGCACCCAATTGCTTTCTTTCCCTTCGGGAGATTGGCCAATTTCCATGTATGATTCTGATGAAGGGACTGCATTTCTTCATTCATGGCACTCCTCCACTTATCTTCTTCTGAACTTTGGATTGCGTCTTTATAAGTGGTAGGAACACCATCAGCTATAATTGAGGTTGCACAAGCAACCGTCTCTATGAGACGAACAGGTTTCGTTATTGTCCTTTTTGGCCTGTTGGTTGCTATTGATTCAAGTTGTTGTCGAGGTTCCTGAGTTGGAATCTCCCTCTCTACTGGCTCTTCTTCCAGAGGGTAATCTTTATTTGTTTCCTCCTCTGCTTCTTGCGTAGGAAAAATAAATTTTCCCTCAAACTCTACCTGCTTTGATGCACCACCAGTTTGTTTGACATCTTCAGCTGTCACCTTATCTGTTATGGCAGATTCATCAAAGGTAACATCTCTGCTGAATATAATATTCCTTGTCTCTGGACACCATAAGCGGTATCCTTTGACTCCAGAGGTAATCCTCATAAATATAGCCTTCTTTGCTCTCGGATCCAATTTTGACTCTTTCACATGATAGTATGCAATTGAGCCAAACAAGTGCAAAGAGTAATAATCTACAGTAGGTTTTCCATACCATTTTTCAAATGGTGTCTTGCCATCAATGGCAGCAGATGGTAGACGATTAATGAGGTGGCATGCATATGTAATTGCCTCAGCCCAAAATTCTTTGCCCAAGCCAGCATTGGACAACATATACCGTACCTTCTCCAGTAAAGTCCGGTTCATACGTTCTGCCACTCTATTCTGTTGTGGTGTATGTCTGAATGTGAAGTGTCGGATGATGCCATCATTTTCACATACCTTATTGAAATGATCATTTTTGTATTCACCTCCATTGTCTGTGTGAATACACTTGATCCTCCTGCCTGTTTGATTCTTCACCATCGTCTTCCATTTGAGAAAAACTCCCAACACTTCATCTTTCCTCTTCATTGTATACACCCACACTATTCGGGAAAAATCATCAACAAAGGTTATAAAATAGTGCTTCCCACCCAATGAAGGTGTTTTGGAAGAACCCCAAATATCAGACTGTACATAATCCAAAATGCCTTTAGTATTATGGATCGCTGTACCAAATTTAACCCTTGTCTGTTTCCCTTTTACACAATGCTTGCAAAACTCCAAGTTACAAGTCTTTACGCCTTTTAACAATCCTTGATTAGATAGAGCTTTCAAGGATTTTCCTCCAGCATGTCCCAAGCGCATGTGCCATAGCCTGGTTGCTTCTGCCTCTTTGTCATCACTGGATGCCACTGTCGTTGTTCCAATAATTGTACTACCACGATAGCGGTACATGTTATTGTTCTTCCGATTGGCCTTCATTACCACTAGTGCACCGGAGCATATTCTCATCACTCCATTTTCTGTAATGATTTTGAACCCTTTTGATTCTAGGGCTCCCACAGAGATGAGATTCTTCTTCAAACCCGGTACATATCGAACATCTGTTAATGTTCTGATCATTCCATCATGGCTTCTTAATCTTATTGAACCAATGTCATATGAGGTAAGAGGGTTGTTATCCGCTGTGTGGATGACTCCATATTCTCCTTCTTGAAAATTCACGAACCAGTCCTTGTTGGGACACATATGATAGCTACAAGCCGAGTCCGTCAACCATATGTCTGATGATGTTGATAGCTCTGTTGTAACTAATGAGAAGTCTGAATCATCACAATCAGCTACATTTGAATCCATAATGGCCTTTCCATTGTTATGTCTGGCCTTATTCTTCAACTTCGAACAGTCTTTCTTCCAGTGCCCCTTTTCTCGACAAAAGGCACATTCATCTTTGCTGGGTCTAGATCTCGACTTGGATCTTCCCTTCTTAGTCCTCATTTGATTTTGAGGACGACCCCTCACAATTAGTGCTTCTCCTTCTCCGCCCATCTATTTTTCTTCCTTTCTTTGTTCATAGCTGTACAAAGCTGATCAAACTTCTCTGAGAGAAATTTCGTCATTTTCATGGAGCAGAGTAGTTTCAAGGTGCTCGTACTCATTAGGAAGTGACCCCAACAACATCAAGGCCATGTCACCATCATTAAAAGTTGCATCCATATTTTGCAAATCTGTGACCAACTTATTGAAACTGGTGATATGTTCATTCATTGTGGTACCAGGAATATAGGTGAAGCGAAACAGTCTCTTCTTCATGTACAATTTATTTTGACTGTTTTTCTTCAAAAATTTATCCTCCAGTGCTTTCCATAATTTACTTGCAGAAGTTTCCTTTGTGTATGGATATTTTTGCTCTCTAGCAAGGTAGGATCGAATGGTACCGCAAGCAACACGATTGATAATTTTTCAATCTTCTTCTCCAATAACATCTGGCTTCTTTTCTTCAATGGCAAGATCTAGCCCTTGTTGAAAAAGAACATCTAGAACCTCGCCTTGCCACATCCCAAAATATCCTGACCCGTCAAAACTTTCTACCGCAAATTTCGCATTTGACACAATTCTTGTCATAAGCGAAGATGCCGACGATGATGTATTATTGACACTTGATGTAGATTCTTCTTGTTTATTGTCTCCCATTTTGACACAAATATTATTTAGTAGCTGACGACACAAATCAAGATTATTTCCTTTCTGGTGTGGAAGATCAGACTAAGCTGCAACCACAGAGCATACTCAGACAGAACCTTGACTCAGTTACCAAGATAGATCTTTTCTGATATGGAAGATCAGACTATGCTGCAACCACAGAGCATACTTAGATAGTACCTTGGCTCTGATACCAATTGTTGCGGAAGCCAAATGTATATAGTGTGAATGAGTCACAACTACTATACCAAAAATTATGACAACTACTAAATAATAAACAAGACAATAAGACAACAATAAAAGAACACCAGAATTTATGAGGTTCGGCCAATTTTGCCTACTTCCTCGGACACAATCAATATTTTATTCCACTCCAATATTACAAGTGAAATAATACTAAAGAGAGAAGATACAAATGCCTTAAGAAGATTAAAACAAAAAGGCAAATGAGAGGTGTACTTAAATCCTAAACATTAGGCCTCCTTTTATAGGGTGAAATTCCCATTCAAAATTGTCATCCACCGATGTGGGACTTTTGACAATTTCAACAAATCTCCACCTTGGAAAAATTCCACATCTTCAATTTTCTCTCAATAACAAATTTTGGTTGTGTCTTCATCTTCAATCTTTAGTGTTCAACAATGTTGATCAAATCCAAACAATGTTGAAACGTGATCGCAGTCACCACTTTTGTCAGCATATCAGCAGGGTTCTCCGTAGTATGAATTTTCTTCACCGTGACTCCTCCTTCTTCTATGATTTCTCGTACGAAATGATACCGAACATCAATGTGCTTCGTCCTTGCATGATAAACTTGGTTCTTCGCTAATTGAATAGCACTTTGACTATCACAAAAAATTGTAATATTTTTTTGTTCAATACCAAGAGCCCCTGAAGCCAAATTGCCTCCTTCACAGCCTCTGTAATAGCCATGTACTCTGCCTCTGTTGTAGACAAAGCAACTGTTGACTGCAAAGTAGACTTCCAACTAACTGGTGCCTTTGCAAAAGTAAACACATAACCAGTAGTTGACCTTCGTTTGTCCACATCACCCGCAAAATCTGAGTCACAATATCCAACTACAGACCGATTGCCTTCCTGCTCAAAAACTAACCCAACATCTACAGTACTATGAATATACCGTAGAATCCATTTCACAGCTTGCCAATGCTCATTTCCTGGATTATGCATATATCTGCTAATAACTCCAACGGCTTGTGAAATGTCAGGTCTCGTACAAACCATTGCATACATCAAGCTACCAATAGCATTTGCGTATGGTACCCTTGACATATACTCCTGTTCAGTTTCATCCTTTGGCGACATAGTAGTACTTAGCTTAAAATGGGGAGCAAGTGGCGTACTAATTGGCTTAGTCTTCTTATCTATGCCAAAATGCTGTAGTACTCTCTTCAAATATTCTTTCTGAGATAAACAGAGTTTCTTTGAACGTCTATCTCTTATTATCTCCATGCCAAGAATTTTCTTTGCCTCACCCAGATCCTTCATCTCGAACTCCTCCTTCAGTTGAATCTTCAACTTATCAATTTCTTCCGAATTCTTGGAAGTTATCAACATATCATCAACATATAGGAGAATATATACAAAGGAACCATCATTAAGTTTGCGCAAATACACACAATGATCGTATTTGCTTCTCTTGTACCTTTGCCGCAACATAAATTTGTCAAATCACTTGTACCATTGTCTAGAAGATTGTTTCAATCCGTACAATGATTTTTCAAGTTTGCATACCATAATTTCTTTTCCAACAACTTTGAATCCTTCTGGCTGAGTCATGTAGATTTCCTCCTCCAAGTTTTCATGTAAAAACGCAGTTTTTACATCCATCTGAACTAGTTCCAAATCCAACTATGCTACCAAAGCCAACATAATTCTAATGGAGGAATATTTTACAACTGGAGAAAATACTTTATTGTAATCAATTCCCTCCTTTTGAGCATATCCTTTGGCCACCAATCTTGCTTTGTAGCGAACATCTTCTTGGTTAGGAAATCCTTCTTTCTTTGCAAATACCCATTTGCACCCTTTTGCTTTCTTTCCCTTCGGGAGATTGGCCAATTTCTATGTATGATTCTGATGAAGGGTCTGCATTTCTTCATTCATGGCAATCCTCCACTTATCTTCTTCTGAACTTTGGATTGCGTCTTTATAAGTGGTAGGAACACCATCAGCTATAATTGAGGTTGCACAAGCAACCGTCTCTATGAGACGAACAGGTTTCGTTATTGTCCTTTTTGGCCTGTTGGTTGCTATTGATTCAAGTTATTGTCGAGGTTCCTGAGTTGGAATCTTCCTCTCTACTGGCTCTTCTTCCCGAGGGTAATCTTCATTTGTTTTCTCCTCTGCTTCTTGCGTAGGAAAAATAAATTTTCCCTCAAACTCTACCTGCTTTTATGCACCACCAGTTTGATTGACATCTTCAGCTGTCACCTTATCTGTTATGGCAGATTCATCAAAGGTAACATCTCTGCTGAATATAATATTCCTTGTCTCTAGACACCATAAGCGGTATCCTTTGACTCCAGAGGTAATCCCCATAAATATAGCCTTCTTTGCTCTCGGATCCAATTTTGACTCTTTCACATGATAGTATGCAATTGAGCCAAACAAGTGCAAAGAGTCATAATCTACAGTAGGTTTTTCATACCATTTTTCAAATGGTGTCTTGCCATCAATGGCGGCAGATGGTAGACGATTAATGAGGTGGCATGCATATGTAATTGCCTCAGCCCAAAATTCTTTGCCCAAGCCAGCATTGGACAACATATACCGTACCTTCTCCAGTAAAGTCCGGTTCATACGTTCTGCCACTCTATTCTGTTGTGGTGTATGTCTGACAGTGAAGTGTCGGATGATGCCATCATTTTCACAGACCTTATTGAAATGATCATTTTTGTATTCACCTCCATTGTCTGTGTGAATACACTTGATCCTCCTGCCTGTTTGATTCTTCACCATCGTCTTCCATTTGAGAAAAATTCCAAACATTTCATCTTTCCTCTTCATTGTATACACCCACACTATTCGGAAAAAATTATCAACAAAGGTTACAAAATAGTGCTTCCCATCCAATGAAGGTGTTTTGGAAGAACCCCAAACATCAGAGTGTACATAATCCAAAATGCCTTTAGTATTATGGATCGTTGTACCAAATTTAACCCTTGTCTGTTTCCCTTTTACACAATGCTTGCAAAACTCCAAGTTACAAGTCTTTACGCCTTTTAACAATCCTTGATTAGATAGAGCTTTCAAGAATTTCCCTCCAGCATGTCCCAAGCGCATGTGCTATAGCCTGGTTGCTTCTGCCTCTTTGTCATCACTGGATGCCACTGTCGTTGTTCCAATAATTGTACTACCACGATAGCGGTACATGTTATTGTTCTTCCGATTGGCCTTCATTACCACTAGTGCACCGGAGCATATTCTCATCACTCCATTTTCTGCAATGATTTTGAACCCTTTTGATTCTAGGGCTCCCACAGAGATGAGATTCTTCTTCAAACCCGGTACATATCGAACATCTATTAATGTTCTGATCATTCCATCATGGCTTCTTAATCTTATTGAACCAATGCCATATGAGGTAAGAGGGTTGTTATCCGCTGTGTGGATGACTCCATATTCTCCTTCTTGAAAATTCACGAACCAGTCCTTGTTGGGACACATATGATAGCTACAAGCCGAGTCCATCAACCATATGTCTGATGATGTTGATAACTCTGTTGTAACTAATGAGAAGTCTGAATCATCACAATCAGCTACATTTGAATCCATAATGGCCTTTCCATTGTTATGTCTGGCCTTATTCTTCAACTTCGAACAGTCTTTCTTCCAGTGCCCCTTTTCTCGACAAAAGGCACATTCATCTTTGCTGGGTCTAGATCTCGACTTGGATCTTCCCTTCTTAGTCCTCGTTTGATTTTGAGGACGACCCTTCATAATTAGTGCTTCTCCTTCTCCGCCCATCTATTTTTCTCCATTTCTTTGTTCATAGCTGTACAAAGCCGAACAAACTTCTCTGAGAGAAATTTCGTCATTTTCATGGAGTAGAGTAGTTTCAAGGTGCTCGTACTCATTAGGAAGTGACCCCAACAACATCAAGGCCAAGTCACCATCATCAAAAGTTGCATCCATATTTTGCAAATCTGTGACCAACTTATTGAAACTGGTGATATGTTCATTCATTGTGGTACCAGGAACATAGGTGAAGCGAAACAGTCTCTTCTTCATGTATAATTTATTTTGACTGTTTTTCTTCAAAAATTTATCCTCCAGTGCTTTCCATAATTTACTTGCAGAAGTTTCCTTTGTGTATGGATATTTCTGCTCTCTAGCAAGGTAGGATCGAATGGTACCGCAAGCAACACGATTGATAATTTTTCAATCTTCTTCTCCAATAACATCTGGCTTCTTTTCTTCAATGGCAAGATCTAGCCCTTGTTGAAAAAGAACATCTAGAACCTCGCCTTGCCACATCCCAAAATATCCTGACCCGTCAAAAATTTCTACCGCAAATTTCGCATTTGACACAATTCTTGTCATAAGCGAAGATGCCAACGATGACGTATTATTGACACTTGATGTAGATTCTTCTTGTTTATTGTCTCCCATTGACACAAATATTATTTAGTAGCTGATGACACAAATCAAGATTATTTCCTTTCTGGTGTGGAAGATCAGACTAAGCTGCAACCACAGAGCATACTCAGACAGAACCTTGACTCAGTTACCAAGATAGATCTTTTCTGATGTGGAAGATCAGACTATGCTGCAACCACAGAGCATACTTAGACAGTACCTTGGCTCTGATACCAATTGTTGCGGAAGCCAAATGTATATAGTGTGAATGAGTCACAACTACTATACCAAAAATTATGACAACCACTAAATAATAAACAAGACAATAAGACAACAATAAAAGAACACCAGAATTTATGAGGTTCGGCCAATTTTGCCTACTTCCTCGGACACAATCAATATTTTATTCCACTCCAATATTACAAGTGAAATAATACTAAAGAGAGAAGATACAAATGCCTTAAGAAGATTAAAAAAAAAAAGGCAAATGAGAGGTGTACTTAAATCCTAAACATTAGGCCTTCTTTTATAGGGTGAAATTCCCATTCAAAATTGTCATCCACCGATGTGGGACTTTTGACAATTTCAACAATAATTATATAACTGGATTGTCATTGAATTTATGGTTTTATATTTGGGAACTTAACAATATGTTGTCACATGACGACTGAACTAATTGTACATCATTCTCTACACTTTTTAAATGCCGGTGATAATTATATTACTGAATTGTCATCGAATTTATGGTTTTATATTTGGAAACTTAACAATAACTTGTCACATGTCGACTGAACTAATTGTACATCATTCACTACACTTTTTAAATGTCGGTGATAATTATATAACTGGATTATCATTGAATTTATGGTTCTATATTTAGAAACTTAACAACAGCTTGTCACATGACGACTGAACTAATTGTACATCATTCTATGTCCATCTAAAATATCTATTCGTGCTGGTGCGGTACATAACTGGATTGTCATTGAATTTATGATTTTATATTTGGGAACTTAACAATATATTGTCACATGACGACTGAACTAATTGTACATCATTCTCTACACTTTTTAAATGCCGGTGATAATTATATAACTGAATTGTCATCGAATTTATGGTTTTATATTTGGAAACTTAACAACAACTTGTCACATGACGACTGAACTAATTGTACATCATTCACTACACTTTTTAAATGTCGGTGATAATTATATAACTGGATTGTCATTGAATTTATGGTTCTATATTTAGAAACTTAACAACAGCTTGTCACATGACGACTGAACTAATTGTACATCATTCTATGTCCATCTAAAATATCTATTCGTGCTGGTGCGGTACATCTTTCTTTATATCTTATATGATCCAAAGATGAATTTTTTCCATAATTAGGTTATATTGTTTCCCAAGAAAAGCTGAAATTCAATGAAAGAGCTAAGATCTTCACCATTTCAGATCCTATTTTTCGCTTGGGGCTAAGTTACATATTTACACTGGCTGAAAACCTGCCTTAAGAATCATTTAGATGGTGATTGAGGGTGTGTTTGGTATAACGGAAAATATTTTTCAAGAAAATATTTTCTTGAAAAATAAGTAGTAATTTTAATCATTTTCTGGTGTTTGGAACGCAAATTAAGGAAAATAACTTTTTAAGAGTATTCATAAATAATTTAGATACAATAAACATGAAACCCTAAACTTTCGAACCAATAATCTTCCGAACCCACAAATTCCATAAATTTCTGAACCGCTAAATATTCGAACTCGCAAACTTTCGAACCCGTAAACTTTATAATTTCTAAACCCGCAAACTTCCAAACACATAAACCTCTGAACTCATAACTTTGGAACTCGTAAAACTTTGAACCTGTAAACTGAAAAATGAAAAAACTAGAACTGAAAATATTTAAAATATATATATATTGCCGGGGTGGGTGGGGATGGGGTGGGTGGGGGTGCAGAAAACGAAAAATTGAAAATACAAAAAAAAAAAAAAAAAAAATTGCAAGGGGAGGGGGTGGTTTAGAAAAACGAAAAAACAGAAAATTGAAAATACAAAAAAAAAGTGTTAAAAAATAATATTTTTTTGCGGGGGTGAGGGAGTGGGGTTGACGGGGTTGGCGTGGGTGGGTGACGCAGAAAAACGAAAAAAAACAGAATTAAAGTTGGAGGGGGTTGGGGTTAGATATGAGGGTAGGTGAAATTTTTGAAAAAATATTTCCTAACTTTTTCTAGGGAAGTTCATTCAATTTCAGAAAAATGTGATATCTAGAAAAATATTTTTCATACTATTTTGTGTAACCAAACAGTGGAATTCCATCGTACCAAATACACCCTGAATGTTTTCTCATGTTTGAAGTGGTTGCTGTATCTTATATTCATATGCAAAGTGTATTCAATTGTTAGAATCTTATAAATGGAAAGGCACCGTTAAAATGGAGTTTCTTTTGATAAATGTTTTCTTTCTATTGCTCTTTCTTTTGAGTTGTTTATTTTGGTGTCAACAAATTAGTTATTGTACACTTATGGTACCAAATAAAAGTTTAATCTCTTTGCTGTCTTCTTGCCCAACAGGAAGAAAATAAAAAAATAAATAGATTGTGCTGGAATATACAAAAAATATATCAGAATATTACTTGATGATTTTTATTATGCACATGTGCTACCTTCTACTTGCAGCAGCAAGAAGAATTACATATTGATTTAGATACTTGCACACTATCTTTTTGATGTGTTTCATTCCTATTTGACTTTTGATGCAACTTAAAAGTTAATCAATTGCGTTCTTAGTTTTGCAACATTTTGAATCAGATTGTGTGGTATTTGTTCAGATTTGTTTCACATTCAGCGAAGAAAAGTTGTATACATTAAATCAAAAACTAATAAGGTCTTGGGCCCGGGCTCTGCCTCCAACTAGTTCCGAATAGAAACACAGAATATCAGATGGGCTTCACATATCCGATTAGGACTTAACGACTTCCTCGTACACTAAGAAATATAGGGAAATATCGAAAACCAAACAAAAATAAAACAAAGCAGACACCTACTTAATTTGCCACCTGATCTGATATCATTAGGTTGCCTTTATGTTGTGATTGATGGTGATGAATGATGATGAAGATGTTGCAGATGTTACATATGGAAGCACCACGTGTTCAACACAAATAAGCTCTCTTCTTGACACGTTCCAATGGGGTTGCCTACACTTACTGTTCATGCATCCCAATTAATCTCACCCCACCCAAATCTGCCTCTTCAACTCATTCAAAGAGCACCACTGGCCTCTAAGCTTGTGCAAAGCGTCAAAAATACTACTCTTACTCATTAATATCCCACAAGCCACGCATGCAACTCTTTGCAGCGTACGTGGCACTTGTCATCTCACTGTATATATTTGGCATTCTTCTCTTTCTTGTTCAACACATTTTAATGTATCAGTTTTCTCGTTTACTATATATTATAAAAAAAAAATGACAACCAAGTTGAGAAAAACTTCTCCAACTACTTCGAGAATTGGATGAGTCAACTTGAAGAGTTCCTCAGGCTACTTCTCATTGTTCCAAAGGAAATTTCACACGTCAAAGATCACGAAACCTTGGTAAACAAAATGACCGCACATCACAAAGACTACTATACTGCCAAATGGGCAGCGGCACATGAAGATATCTTGTCATTTTTCAATCCAGTTTGGTTAAGCCCTTTGGAAAATGCATACTTATGGGTCACTGGCTGGAAGCCATCAATGGCCTTTCGCCTGCTAGTTGGTGCTACTTCCGAGTTGAGTGATGAACAGGTGAAGAGTATTGATGCTTTGAAGGTGAAAATTAGAGCAGAGGAAGAGAGAGTAGAAAGAGAAATGGAAAGGCAACAAGTGGCTTTGGGAGATAGAAAAATGGTGGAATTGGCAAGGTTAAATAGCAGTACTAGAGTGAGAACAAGTGGTTGCACTAGTGACTCTCACTTAAATAATCAGTTGGATGGGCTAGTAGAGGTGGCGTTGAAAGGATTAATGATAAGTTTAGAGAGGGTGATGAAAATGGCTGATTGCGTTAGGCTTAAGACGTTGAAGGGCTTGTTGGATATCTTGAATCCTACACAGTGTGTGGGTCTCTTGGCTGCTATTACGATGCTTCAAATACAGATGAGGAAATGGGGCAGAAAAAAAGAAAATCTTCGCAGTTAGTAACTTTAATGAATATTAATATATTATAGTTTTCTTGTACAATTTGGTTAGGTTTAGCTAGTATGAGAGTAGAGGATGATGTCTGTTTTCATGAAATTTTCTTTTATTGGAACGGCTCTTTAGCTTTTGTTACATATTCTGTTAATGTTTGATTGACAGTCGAAAAATTAAAAAAGACAAAATTATCTTTAGCTTAATCGTGCAAATTGCAAGGAAATTGGCATTTCACGAGTTTTTTAGACATCTCAAGTTGGTCAAAATACGTACTTTAAACAATACAGATACACCCCGTTCCTCTCTTCCTGATACAACCGCACCTTTCTCTTTTATTCATCAAAATCCTATTTCTCTTTCACACATCCCTACTCATTCTTCAAACGTAGCCTAACATCAGTGCAATAAAAGACAAAAGAATAAGATAAATAGAGAATCTTGAAAAATAAATAACAGCCGATCATAATATTCCAATCGATAGCCAAAGGAAAGTAAAGACATATAAGCAACACATGTAAAACTTGCAAATCAAGATAAAACACATTGCTTCTTACATGGCAAAAATAAGCAGATTTCAGTAGCCCTCCACATTATTATACAAAATAAAGCAAAACCCAAAAAACAAACAACAGATAAGAAATTCATGCAAGTATAACAAGACCAGACTTCTTGACACTTGGGTGTGTAAAGCAAACAAATGGAACTTTGACAACCTGGAAATTAAATCAAGAAAAAATAGGAAACTTACCGCAACTTCCATGAACGGATGAACCTATACTGAAGAAATGTTAAAGAGGTAGAGGCATTTGATAACACTGAACACCCTGTTCAAATCCTCTGTTAAAACCAGCTTTTGATCACGAAAGAGAATGCATCATACAAATATCCCACATAAGGAAAAGTAGACATGCAAGGATTTTCGAAAGAATGAACTAATATATATTAGAAACAGAAAAATGGTTAAGAAGAACTTGCAGTTGACATTAGTGAGGTATATCTTTGTGCATTCATATTTCATACATAGCAACGCAATGCTCGACTTACAAAAATAGACACACTAGTCAGGTTTAAGCTGCCTCAGAGGATAGAATCTCGAGTTCAGCCCACCAGAGGGGAGATAGACTTGGAACTGCAGCCTCAGGTGATATATCAATCGCTTCCCTTAGCTTTGTAACGACTTCCTTTATAGTTGGTCTTTTCCTTTGATCTTCTCGAAGACATTCTCTTATTACCTCACATATAACCATAAGCTCATTATTTTTGAAGGCCTTCAATGTTGGATCAACCAAGCTGCTCAGGTTCTGCTTATCATTAAGGTATTGCTCCGCCTAAACAAAGCAATGAATTAACAAAGTTTCACTAGTCTTCTCATTGGAACACGAGGTAGCTATCAAGATCTAACAAAATAAGGAGATCATATGAAATAGAATTGAGATTTACCGAGTTCAAAAGAGACTCTCGTTCTGAGTAAGGCGACTTTCCAGAAATTACTTCCAGCAACAAGATCCCAAAACTATAGACATTTGTGTCGGGATCAGCAAGTGGTGGCAGTTCAGAGTTTTCTATATCACCACTGGCGGACTTTGACTTGACTAGTATTTCAGACCAGAAAGCAAGCTCTGTAATCTGAGGAAAAAAAAGTATTCTTTTAATGCAAATTATTACACAAAGTAAAAGGTCTCTAAATTCATTGTCGTATATGAAGTGTCTTGTTGACATATATAGGATATATGGAAATATGTATTCGTCTGTGAATTCACATCAGAATGGTACAATGGAGGATTCAAATTGTGCATGTACTCAAGACAATATGCTGTCCCCATTATAGCTCTCATTCTTGCAGGCCAGTCAAGAGGGTCAGCTTCTTCAACTGAAACCACAAAATATGTTAGTTTTCATTACTTAAAAACTAAATCACACTACCATCGTAAATGATTAAACTAATATTCGCACTGCTAACTAGTTTACCATGCAGATGCTCGAAAAGAGTTCCATTTGGAGCATACTCAAAGACCATCATCCTTGTGAAAGGTTCATCCTCCTCACAGTATCCAATTAGATTAGTAAAATTCTTGTGGTTTATCCTTGAAAGTGAATCGATCTATCCAAGCGCACAATAATTCAACATCATATTAAGTAAATGTAATTGAAAAGAAGTGAAGAGACAACTAGGATGTCACTACAGAAAGAGTGAGACAAGTAAGAAATTACTTAGCAGCATTTTTATTTGTGAAAGAGATGATAAACTAACCTTCTTCCTGAAGGCCAATTCAGAACGTTTGGACCAATCTTTCAGAGAATTTATAGGAGTTGACACAACAGCAATCTCTACTCCATTGGATAGAGTTCCCTTGTAGACAGTAAATGTATCTTGATTGCAAATGATGTTGCTAAATTCCTCGCATGCAGTTACAAGCTCGGACCTATTTAGTTTTGGGACCCCTACAATTGTTTTCATGCACAAGACATGAGAAACAAAATATGAGTACTAAATTAAGTATTCACCTTCTTATGGTTGTCATCGAACAATGTACATTTACGTAGGGAAGTGAGCTGAAGAAAGTAAAATTGATGCAAGAATGATTATTCATAATTTCTAAGAACTAAAAGTGGAAATTCCAACCTACAAATGTTATCTCAAACAGGGATGTAAAAAATTAACTCACTCGTAGATTATCAACTCTGCCAATCCTTCCTACAAAACAATTAGAGGGGAATATGTTCCTAACTCGAGGCTAAAAATACATTTTCATTTCCCCAAAGAATAAAAATGTTAGTCCCCAATATTTCGAATTTGTGTCCCCATTATTTCGAATAACAGTCCATTCATAAAACTATCATTTAATGCAGCTAATCAACTAGCTTGACTCCTGCCCTGACACGTGAACTTCAAATCCGAGGTTGGAGAGAGAAGTGGCATTAACAAACCCTAAAAATGCATCATACTTCACAACAGACAATGAATAGGAAGAAGATTAGGCTCCTGTACAGGAAGCCTCGGAATGGGCTATAATACGCGTCAAAGATTGGGATTATATTCACCTGAGAAAAAAATGCACCCAACAGTTGAACTAGATCATATGGATCTTGGACAGAATACCAGCAGTGTCATCAGTTTTGACACAACATTTAATCAAAAGTACCTGTAATAAATGCTTTCTGCAGCTGTCCACTCAATCCAGTCTTCCAAGGGCCTATTGTTTGCACAGCTTTGCTCTTGCAGATGAAGATCAGACACACAAAAATAACAACCAGAAAAGCCCCAATGCCAATTCCTATATACTTCCATGTACTTGCAGATTTTCTACCAGGTGGGGCATGACCAGCAGTTGGCTGTTTAACGGCACCATTAGAGTGTCCCTGAGGAGTTTGAGGCTCATGTTGTCGAGGTGAGGATGGTATAGTCGGAAGAGGAGGAGGAGGAGTTCCCTCAGTATTTGGTAAAGCACGAAAGGAACCACTACTTCTGCTGCTTGGCATAGGAACAATAGGTCCTAATGGTTTCCCTCCATTTGCAGGAACAGCAGCAAGGTTACTGGATTGTTCAACTAACTTACGACGTACAGTGTTTCCTTGGTTCTGTACAGCGTGGATGAAGTGAGGCCTTAGTGAACCTGCCAAACAAAAGAACATAGCATATTCTTTTTGTGTACATTTCTTTGAAATTCCAATAAAAGGTGTCACAAAATGATTTTCACTCACCTTGCAGGTTGTCAGAGCATAAGTCTGCATGATCACCCAAAAAGCCAGGGAACCTTTAGGAAACAAAATAATTGCTTCTGAACCGCTAAAATTTTAGAAAGCATAACGGTGAAAGAAACCTATTTAGTTACTTACAGTGTGAAGAAACTAAGATAACACGTTAGCGTCCCTTTAATTGGTCTGATAAAGGAGCCTATGGTCTTAAATCGTCTCAAACTTCCACGCCTGATGCTGTCATAAAAAGGCAACAAATTTTCAGAGCGAAGCATGAAATACAAAGCATCTGACTGAGAAGTAAAATGAAAGCATATTAAATGGATGGTAATTTTCACACCAAGCTAAACGTTTTAGTAGTTAGTACTCTGACACCAGTTATAAATCTAAAACTGAAGTTACTTAGCTAAAACTTTGAAGTTACTTATCCAAGAGTGCCTAGATCCCGAATTCAAACAGAGTCAACAGGACCAATAGAATACATTTGTGCTTATAGTTATAGTCAGCTGAATTCTTCATGTTGCAAAACAGGCATACTATAAAATCAAGTGTTCTTCTGCTCATGGCAAAGTCTAGTTGCATACCTAGCAATTTTAGTTGACAATATACAGAAAAGTCAAGAGAATGAGAAATGTGCAATGAGACATAAACAGATGGTTATATTGATGAATGAGAAAATGTCACAGATAGATGAATCGCAGATACAGAGACACTAAGATCCAATCCCCTCTAAATATTATATGGGCATCGAAGATGGTTTAGAGAAGGGAAGTGAAGAAACCAGCATGTGAGAAATGGAAGGAAGAATTTCCACATACTAGTGAAAATGCAATTGCACTCCTCATCCTCACACGCCTAGCCACAGAATGGTGCAAGACAACTATTGCTATAAGATCTCAAACATACAACAACGATATTGGAAACATGACAAAGCAGAAACCCAGATTCACAAACATGGGTGATGAAAGCATTGAGTTCCCCCATCAAGTCCAAGCTCTACTTCCAATTTTCCAGATGTCATCCATCATCAATACTGTTAAGTTGTTCCCCATGCTATACAACAGCCAAAAGCTTGAATTCTAAAGAAAGTATGAGAGACTATTAGGGCCACTATCTGCATAGAAAATGTTCCAAAGATCTTCAAAGCCTCTCCAAAGGATAAGTTGTCATCGGTTGAATTTTACTAACGAACTTATTGCAGGAGGCAGTGAGCCGCTTTTGAAAGACTAAAGTAGGTTATTATGAAAGTAGAAAATTGGCATATGTTTCTCAAATGTCTTGAATACAGATTTTATGCACTTGCAATATCATTGAACGTAGATACAACTTTAAAATGTAGCACAACTGGAAGATGAAGATAAAAGGACAAACAACTAAAGGAGTCTTACCAATGCCCAAGTTTTCTGTTTATGCAGCCATTTCCGGAAGCAACACCAGAGGTGAGGTAATCATCAATTTGAAATTCTGAGAGCAGATGAAGCTTCCAAATTTCCACAGGAACCTTCCCTTTGAAGTTATTGTCACAAATCAACCTGCGGCAAAAAGCATCAAGCACAATTCAAGAGCATTTTGTTAGCAATGGTTTTGCATACATCCATACAAACATATTAAAGCACAAAGACACGACAAATTATCAGCTTACAATCTTCTAAGTGATTGCAAATCTCCTATTACTGCTGGAATTCTTCCACTCAACTTATTATCCCTCAAGTCAAGCACCTCCAGCATTCTGAGACGTCCAAATTCTTTAGGAATAGGACCAAAGAGATGGTTTTCAGAAAGCACACTGGACGAAAAGCATTCAGAGAAGAAGAAAAATTATTAAAATTATAAACAAGTTATACATAGTACATAGATGCAGAACAGTGGATGGTGAAGCTATGATTACCAGAAATCTACCCAATTACTCTTTGTAAAAAAAGAAATAGGAAAAAATCTACCCAATTACTTTCGCACGTATTCTTTGACAAAAAAAAAAGGTAAGTTTTTATTTGGCAGACCTCCACTCCAATGTATATGACACTCTTTATATTATGAGACAGCTCCTAAGTAACAAATGGAAACAAAAATGGAAAACTGTACTAATATGTAAATTCGATGCAATTTCAAATTGTATAGGGATAAGATAGTGTTGACCTAGATCGGGAAGTATTAGTTCTATGAACATAGCACACTAGATATTGTTCTTAGACTAAAACCAGATCCATGTAAGTATAGTTGAAGCTTACAGTGATTTTAAGTGAGTGAGATTTCCAAGTTCTGGTGTGAGTATTCCTTTCAATGAATATCCGTGAAGGTCCCTAAACAGAGAACAGACAAATAATTTAACAATATATGAAACCCCACAAACACTAAAACCCACAACTCAGTGTTTTCACATTGATTGTCATTATCATTTCAACAGACTTGTTGACAGTAAAGCAACAAACACTAACGAACAGATAACATTACGGAATTTTGGGTATGTGTGACAAGGGACTTACAACATTTGCACTTTACCATCCTTACACTGGACACCAGACCACACGCATGGGTCACAATGATCTGGATTCCAGTTTTCAAGAATGCCATATGGATCAGAATCCACTTTCACTCGGAATCTCAGTAATGCCAATCCTGTTTCTCACACCAACAATAGTCAGCAAACAAGAAACATACCAAATACTTAAAACTAGCCAAGACAGAGACACAAAACCAGTAGAGCTGTCCAAGTATAAGAATTACCTTCAGAATTAAGAGAACAACAACCGCGAATGTCCAAAACGATAATCAAAAGAGCAAGATACGATAACTTGATTCCATATGTATTCCATCTACCCCCCATGGCTTGCAGAACAATATGTATCAGTGGTTAAGGCAGTAAAGGCAGTAACAATATCTGCTAACACTATACAAAGTGCCACACTCTCCAAGCAATTGAAATCACTCGGGCACACGAAATAAGTTATAAAAAAACAAGAGCAAGTACACCACTATTTGCTTGTCTATAAAAGTTCTACACTATACACAAACTATATTACCAAATAAAGAAAAATATTAACCATATTGATACAATTGACAAAATTGGGGTCTCTCATTTTTCTAAGTTTCTAAAGTTTAGGCTACAACACCACCTCCAATTTCACCAAACAATTGCACAAACTCAGGTTGATGAATCTCCAAAATTCAACCTTTACCTGGAAAATGCATAGGCAGAATAGCAAATAATCAGTAAAAATTGTTTTTTGAAAAGGGAGTGGCAAAAAATAGGAGTATTTCACAAGCCAAACCATTAGAGGGGGACGGAAAAAGATCATCAGAGAATAACTATATTTGCAAGCAATCAACAGAAAAGCAAAAATCCAAAAACCCAAGAGATGGTAAAATGTAAAGATGCAAAAGAATAAAACTTACCAGAAAGTAGGGGACACAAAAGGTAGTCAATGAAATCTTTTAGCTACTTTTGTTGCAGAAGTAAAAATGTCAATTTGTCACATTTCTTGAAATAATACTATTTTTCAAACAACTGCAATAGGAAAATGCAGGTGGTCGGACAAATTTGAAATTTTATTTTGAGACACCAAAAGGCAGCAAAAGAAAAAAAAATTGTATCTTTTTTTTTGTGGTTAAAATATATAGAAATAACAGAGATTGAAGAAGAAATTTTGAAATAACGCAAGGAAAAATCTTTTGATTTTCCAAATAATAGAGTAGCTTTTTTTTTCTTTCCTTTGACTGCCCTTTGCAGGATGATCTCAAAACAAGAACCTCTCTTCGACCATTTCTCTGAAAGAAGTTGAGGAGGAACAAGAGGACAAAAATGGAAAAATGGGGGGAAAATACTTTTTCTCTCTCCGCAGAATTTTTTTCTTTTGGTTTTCTCATTTCGCCTTGTATTTTTCTTTTTCAATTTTGGGGGGGTTTTCCTCTGTTTTATATTTTAACCAATTTAGAATATGGTTTAAAGATTATTTTGTTTTATGAATAAGGAGAGCCCACATGTAGATGAGCGTATCGGTTAACTGTAAACCGCCGGCCGGGTAGGCCCCACATCCGAATTAATAGGGCGGTACTTTTACGGAAGTTGACTGGGTCCTACACAGCATGTTGTGTGCCTTGCTCTTATCCTCTAGCTCCTGAGCTGGCAAATAGCAAACAACAAGGATTAATTGGTTGGGAGGATTTAAAAATTAATTTATAGAATCATGTATAAGATAATACTAAATCTCTTCCAATTTAATTATGTGCATTTGACTCGGTTATAGATTTTAAGAAAGAAAGTAACACTTTTAAAATTGTGATCTTAAACGTATTATAAGATTTATATGGTAAGAAGACTTTAAAATTTAATTTTAAATAGTCATAATAGTCTTTTTGGCTATGAAAACCTCTCATTAAAAGTACAATAAGAAATTTAAAGTTAAATTATTTTTAAATATAAAAAGATAATATTTTTGTAAAAATAAAGTAATAAGAAAATAATGTCACTTAAAACTAAACAAATGTAATACTATGAATTTGGTTAAAAGGATTAAAAATTAATCCATGCGTTTTTGCTTATGGTAGGTTATAATCCTGTTTTTTAGTCGCTTATTGCACTCTAATTTACTGCACTTTACTTATATTGAGCTTTAATTAATAGTGTTTTTGTACTTATTGTGTGTTTTATGCCGTATATGAGTGATTCCGAGTTATTTAGATGTTACGGAGCAAATTCGAGCTATTTGGAGCTTTGAAGTCTGAGTAGAAGCCCAAGGGATTAAACCGGAATCGTATTTCGGGGGTCGAGTACCAAGTCTGGATGTCAAAAACTGGAAAAGCGAATTACTCTACGAAAAATACACTACTGCGCCGCATGGGGCGGCGCGGCTGTGTAAAAAATACCCAGAAACTGATTTGCAACTCGTTCTGGAAATTGCCACAAGCGCGTCGCATGCCGCGCGGTAGTGTAAAATTCTTAGAGTATCTTCCTATTTTCGCTAAAAAGGGATATTTTTGTCCGGGGTTAGTTGGGGGGATAGTTAAATACACAGGAAAAATACCATTTATGGACTTTTGACATACCTTAGACCTAAGGAAGCTAAGGAGAAGAAGGAGAAGCAAGAGCACAAGGATTTCATCCTTCCTTCCTCACTCAAGATCCAGGTTTGGATTGTAT
Source organism: Nicotiana tabacum (assembly GCF_000715075.1). Taxonomy (NCBI): domain Eukaryota; kingdom Viridiplantae; phylum Streptophyta; class Magnoliopsida; order Solanales; family Solanaceae; genus Nicotiana; species Nicotiana tabacum. The sequence continues at coordinate 121,564,441 of NC_134096.1, read as the reverse complement.
CTATATTTTCCTATACTTTTATTTCATTTGTGAAGAACTTCTCTATGTCTATGGAGTAGAACCTTTTGGGTTTTGATGGATTTGGTATATTGATGGTTGTTTGTGGATTATAACTCTATTTTTATGTATTTGAATCATTTTGGAAAGATTAAATTGTTGCATCTATGTTCACTTATTCTTGTAATCGAGAGAGGCATAACTTGTGATATACTTACACTATATTGTTGGTTGAGTTCATAGATTCTTCGCAGTAATCGAAAGAGGCTAGTTGAATCCTTGATTAAACCTAGTTAGGAGGATAATCGAAAGAGGTTCTCCTAAAGACCAATCCATTACGAATTCTTGCATATATTCACCGAGCTTAAATTGGTTCATATTGTGAGGTTGAGACTTAATCGAGAAAGGAGTTTTTACTAAACAATAGTACTGATAATTAAGTGAGTTCGAGAGACTCACTTGAACATTAGAAGTTAATTATCTCGAGTTAGATCCCGAATAATTATCTTGCACATATCCTATCAACCCATATTTTCTCCCATTGATAACTTCCTTGCTTACCTTTGTTGTGATTGTCATTAGTCAATAATTGTAGATTTTAGATTATTAATTATATAAATCCCCATTGTTGATTCTTCTAGATAGGAATCTAGCTACAAACTACAATAATACTGTTTTAATCAAATCCCTGTGGATACGATAATTATACCATACTATCTTTGACTAGCGAGCACAATTTAAGTTTTGCGCTCATCAAATTTTGGCGTCGTTGCCTGGGATTGGAAATCGATAGTGTTTGAAATAGTTTGTAGTGCTAATTCAGGAATTTATTTTTATTTTTACTTTTATTTTTATTCTTCAAGGATTTCTCCTTCGTGTGCATGCAATAGGTTAAGTCTGTGGTGTATGACACGATCTTTTTGTAGAGAAGTAATACCCTACAAATCGGAATTGGAAAAACACATGTGACAATTGAGGAAAGAGAAAGAGTTCACCGTAAGGTTCTTGGGACAACCTTCAACCCAAGAACACGTGGCTAATAATGATGACAATGAGGTCGAGGCAGCTGCAAGGATAGCTGCTGAGGCAACCCATAGAGATGTTGAGGAAACTGTCGAAGAAAATAGAGGTCGAAGATTCAATCTAAATCAACCCTTTATCGAAGACCAGTTCAAGAATGCGCTACCAAGGCCTGGCAGAGCATTGGGTGACTATGCCAGACCAGTCGACAATCAAGAATTGTCAAGTGTTAGACCACCTCTAATTGCAGCCAATAATTTTGAGTTAAAGCAAGGTTTGCTTCAAACCATTCAAAATAGCTGCGTTGTTGATAAGTTGGAATTTTGACTACTTATTAGCGCCTTTTAGCTTTCGTTTAGTCTAAAAATGCTTAATTGTGTTCCCGAAAATTGATGAAATGTACTTAATTTCAGGAATATTGGAAGATGAGCTCCCGAAATGAAATCCAACTCAAGAAGGAGTAATCTGAACTCAAGAACAAAAACATGCACAAAAGCTCAAAGTGCGGACCGCAGAATATCATCTCATGCCGCAGGTCGTGAAGCAATTCCATCAAAGAATGTTTCAAGATGCGGACTGCACATGAATTGTGCGGCCGCAGAAGCTGGGTCAGAGCAAAAGTTCAGAGAACTTGCACCTCCAGTCCAACACAAGTGCGGACCGCATAATTATTGTGCGGTCGTAGAAAAAGAGCTACGCGATCGCACAATTCCATGTGAGGACCACAGAAGAACAAAGTGCGGCCGCAGACATTATTGTGCGGACCGCATAAAGAGGGCAGTGCAGTCACACTTCATTATTATGTGGCCGTAGATTTCGAACCTATTCAAGTTGAAGCAAAGTGCGGACCGCACATGGAATTGTGCGGCCGCAGAACCTCCGAAAGGGCATTTTTGTCCGAAAATTCCAGCTTTGTATAAATAGAAGAGTTTCACTTTTTTAGGTCAACTTTTGACATCAGCTGCTACAGTAGACGATTTCTTTTACTCTTTTTAGTAGTTTTTGCTATTTTGCGCTTTTTGAATATTGATTTCATCATTTTAATTATCAATATGGGTTTAATTATCATTTTTTCTCCTATCTCTTCTAGTTTAAGCATGAGTAGCTAAATTTTTACTAGGGTTGTGACCCAACCCTAGAGTGTAAACTTAATGGGTGTTTGATTTATTGCTTGTTTATGGTTGGGTGTCTATTATCTAGCCTTGTTCTTGCTTTTACTTAAAGAATTAATGGTTGCAAACATTATTTCATTCCTATTTGACTTGGTCTCTACTTGAGAAAGAGAGACTTAGTCTAGGAAAACTTGGCTAGCAAGAAATTGGGTCAATCAAGAGATTGATAAGCCCAATTAAAGGGTTGAACCTAGAAATAGTAAAACCCAACTTAAGCTTATTATAAACTGTTTTGTTCAATACCCATTTGGACTTAAGAAAGCCAAATTGGGCAAAATCATTCTCTGGCCGAGAGGTAGTGAATGGGTACTTGAGTATTGATAGCTATAATAAACCCCGACCAATAAAACAAGCTTTAAAGTTTACAACCCATTAGGCAAACACCTAGGTGAAGGTCATAGCCCTAGACCTTTTATATTATTTGAAAAACAACCAAAAACAATTTCCTTGTTTCATTCTTTAAATCGCAATCGTAGTTTAGTTTAAATTTTCAAACAAAACCAAATATTGCAGAAGTGTAAATTTAGATATACAAACTCACACACTAATATATATACTACTAACACCCATTCATATAGCTCCATACGGAATTCGACCCCGACTATTGTTGGGTATTATTATTGCATCGACCGCTTTCATAACCTCAAAGAGAGGAGTGAAATTGTACGAGATCAATTTTTAGCGTCGTTGCCCGGGAGCTAAAAAAACAGTGTTAGCTATATATTTAGGTATTTTTTGGAATATCTTCTTTTCCTTCCTTGTTACTAACGTGTGAGTATTATAGGTGCAATCATGGCAAACAACGAGCTCGGAAACATAGCCGTGGGGGATGTGGACGTTGATGATGATCAAATGGATGAGGTCCCTCTTGAACCTCAAGCCAATAGACGAGGCCGACCGCCTCAAGATAATGTACCCATTCCACCCCCACATCTACTACAGGCGGCTCTACACCGGGTGTTGCCGAATGAAGGGTATGCAAGTGTTATAGTCCCACCCCATATTAGGGCGGGCAACTTTCAAATAACCAACGTGATGCTCACTTTGCTCGAGCAATGAGGGTTCTTCAGCGGTGCATCGGGTCAAAATGCATATAAACACTTGAAGGGGTGCGTTGATACGTGTTGGGAGAGTAAACAAACAAATGTCTCCGAGGATGCTTTGAGGCTAAGGCCTTTTCCCTTCTCTCTACGGGGAAAAGCTTTAGATTGGTTGGAACATTTTCCAAATCATTCCATTCATAATTGGGATGAACTAGCGGAGAAATTTATTTCAAAGTACTTCTCTCCTGGGCACATGGCTATTCTTCGGGATGAAATTCTAGCATTCAAGCAAGAGCCCAATGAACCACTGCACGAGATACGGGAAAGGTATAGAACAATGGTGAAAAAGTGCCCCAACAATGATATGACGGAGAGCATGATTTAACAAACTTTCTATCGAGGGATCAATACTACCAACCAATGTGTAGTGAATCAACTTGCCGGTGGGAACTTCATGACTACGCCTTATGCGGAGGCATGTGATATTTTGGATGAGATGGCAGATATTTCATCGGCGTGGCAATCTAGAGCCAATGTTCCACAAGGTGATACAAATGTGATTCTTTTTCATAAAGAGCTACATGACCATAGGCAAGCCATAGCCGAGTTGACAACCACCATGAACCAATTGGCAAAGGCTCAACTTCAACAAGTACAAAACCCGAAGCAAGTCAATGATATGGAGAGAGTCAATATGACGGTGAACAAGAGAAGAACAAGGAGTCCACAAGTGCAACAAAGAGTGGATAATTTTGTGCAAGATGATAGTGGAATTGGTGAAGGTGATTCTTACAATGATCAAGAAGAAGAGGTTCAATATGTGAACAACTTTCAAGGACAAAGAAACAACTTCCAAGGCCCTAGTCAACAACAATGGAGACCTTCAAATAATCAAGGCAATTGAAATTCTAACAACCAGAGTAATTGAAATTGTGGAAACAATCAAGGCAATTGGAGTGGAAGCAATAACCAAGGGAATTGGCAAAACAATAACAATCAAGGCAATTGGGGAGGCAACAACTAAGGCGGGAGGAACAACAACCAAGAAAATTAGGGGTCGGGTTTTCAAAGGCCCCCGATGAATCAACAACCGAGCAACCACCTCCTTATCCTTCTCATGGTCTTAGTTCCTCCAACAATGAAATGGGTCGTATTGAGAACATGTTCAAGCAAATGATGGAGTGTCAATTCCGATGCCCAACTTGCTTCACACAACGCATCAATCCGAAACTTAGAAGTGCAAATAGGTCAAATCTCTCATGATTTAAATTCTCATCCTAAGAGGGCACTACCAAGTGATACGGTGGTGAACCCAAAGAGTAAGAACAATACGGGACATGCCATGGCCGTTACTATAAGAAGTGGAAGAGGTGGGAATGCACCTACCTCAAGTCAAAGGCAACTTGTGGATGATGAGCAACTAGTAGAGGAAGAGGAGATCCCAAATAATGTTGTGCACGCAAATGAGGAAGTGAGGATTGATATTGATGACATGGTGGAAGAGACTCAAGAGGATGTGAACCCATCTAGGGATCATGTGATTGACATACCGGAACCGGTAGTGCAAAACGCTAAGGCACCATTGCCTAAGCCACCTCCTCCCTATCCTTAAAGTCTTGCCAAGAAAATGGCGAGAATCAATTCAAAAAGTTCATTGATATGATGAAGAGTCTCTTGATAAATGTGCCATTAGTTGAAGCCTTGGAGAAAATGCCCGGATATGCAAAGTTTCTGAAGGACTTGGTGACAAAGAAGAGATCGATGAATTTTAAAACTATGAAAGTCACTCACCAAGTGAGTGCGATTGTGCATTCGATGGCTCCTAAGTTGGAAGATCCCGGTGCTTTTACAATTCCTTGTACCATTTGAAGTGCCGAGTTCGCAAAATCTCTTTGTGATTTTGGGGCGAGTATCAATTTGATGCCCTATTCGATTTTCAAGACAATAGGAATTGGGAAACCAAGACCCACTTCTATGAGATTACAAATGGCCAATCGTACAATGAAGAGACCGTTGGGGGTGATTGATGATATATTGGTTCGAGTTCATAAGTTCATTTTCCCGACGGATTTTGTTATTCTTGATTGTGAAGTGGACTATGAGGTCCCGATTATTCTTGGTAGACCTTTCCTTGCTATGGGGAAGGCTCTTGTTGATGTGGAAGCCGGTGACCTTACTTTTCGGGTGGGTGATGAAAAGGTAGTGTTCCACGTGTGCAAATCTATGAGGCAACCGAATAGCAATAAAGCGTGTTCGTTCGTGGACTTGGTGACCGATGTGATTATTGATGATATAAGTTCCACAATTAATGTGGGTGACATGTTGGAGGCCGTCTTGCTAAATTTTGATGATGACGAGATGAATGGCTTCATAGAATATGTTAATTCTTTGCAAGGAATGGGGTCGTATAACTATGTACCCCGGAAGCTTTCCTTGGATCTTGAGAATAGGAAAGCTCCTCCTACAAAGCCTTCAATTGAAAAGCCTCCTATCTTGGAGTTGAAGCCATTGCCTCCACATCTCAGGTATGAATTCCTTGGCCCTTGTTCTACTTTACCAGTTATTCTTTCCTCTTGTTTGACTAATGTGCAGGTTGACTCTACATTGGCGGTATTTCACAAGAGGAAGAAAGCTATTGGTTGGACTTTGGTGGATATTCGAGGAATAAGCCCCGCATTTTGCATGCACAAGATTAACTTGGAAGAAGATGCCAAATCCTCCATTGAACATAAAAGGAGACTCAATGAAGCCATGCAATACGTGGTCAAAAAGGAGATCATAAAGTGGTTAGATGTCGGGGTTGCCTACCCCATTTCTGACAGTTCGTAGACTTCTCTGGTGCAATGTGTTCCGAAGAAGGGGGCATAACTGTGGTCACCAATGATAAGAACGAGTTGATTCCAACAAGAACGGTGACCGGGTGGAGAGTGTGTATGAACTATCGAAAGCTAAACAAAGTCACAAGGAAAGACCATTTCTCACTATTCTTTCTTGACCAAATGCTTGATAGGTTGGCCGGCAAGGCATTCTATTACTTTCTAGATGGATATTTCAGCTACAATTAAATTCCTTAGTGCCCCGGAAGATCAAGAGAATATAACTTTCACTTATCCATATGGCACTTTCGCTTTCAAGCGGATGCCATTTGGCTTGTACAATGCACCGGCCACTTTTCAACGGTGTATGATGGCGTTCTTTACGGATATGGTAGAGGACTACCTGAAGTCTTCATGGATGACTTCTCGGTAGTCGGGGATTCCTTTGATGATTTCTTGGCAAATTTGGATAAAGTATTGGCAAGGTGTGAAAAAACGAACTTGGTATTGAATTGGGAGAAATGCCATTTCATGGTCAAGGAGGGCATTGTCCTTGGCCACAAAGTTTCAAGGAAGGGCATTGAGGTCGACAAGGCGAAAATAGAGGTGATTTCTAAACTTCCACCTCCAACATCCGTGAAAGGAGTGAGAAGTTTCTTGGGTCACACGGGGTTCTACCGATGCTTCATAAAGGATTTTTTCAAAGTGGTGAACCCCTTGTGCAAGCTTTTGGAGAAAGATACTAAATTTCACTTCAATGATGATTGCATGAGAGCCTTTGAATTGCTCAAGTTCAAGTTAACAACAACTCCTATCATTACCGTTCCTAATTGGAGTATTCCTTTTGAGCTCATGTACGATGTTAGTGTTGTAATGGATGGAGTAGTTTTGGGGCAACGTATCAACAAGATTTTTCATTTGGTCTACTATGCTAGTAAGACCATGAATGATGCCCAAGTTAATTACACTGTTACCGAAAAAGAGCTCATTGTCATTGTGTTTGCTATTGAGATGGACTTCGAGGAGATTATGAACACCTTTCAATATAATGGGGTGTCACAAGATGTAGTGTATTTAAGGGCATTCCTTTTTTCACTTAAAGATGATGCGAAGCAGTGGCTTCGAAGCTTGCCAAATGGGTCAATTAGAACATGAGAGAAAATGACCAGAAAATTTCTTGATAAATATTTCTCCTCAGCTAAGACGGGCACGTTTAGAAGAGAAATTCATAACTTCTGCCAGAAAGAGAATGAAACTGTCTTTGAATAATGGAAGAGGTTTAAGGAGATAGTTAGAAAGTGTCAGCATAGCGAAATTGAACTCTAGATACAACTCCAGGATTTTTGGGATGGATTGACACCGGCCTTGCGTAGAACTTTGAGCAATGCAGTTGGAGGCCCTTTTATGAAGAAGACTCCAGAGGAGATAGTTACAATTCTTGATGAATTATCTGAAGATGCTAATCAGTGGCCCTCTAAGAGTGTGGAAAGAAGAAAATCAACTGGTGTTCACCAAGTTGATGCTACTACATCTGCGCAAGTACAACTTGATGCTATGGCTAAAGAAATACGGAAGCTAATTGTAGCTTCAATGAAAAATGTACACCACGCAGCTGGTGATATATGTGGAAGAGGACACCCCACCCATGAGTGTCAAGCCTCAACTGAGGAAGTGAATGTTGTAGGAAACTATAATGCAATGGGTCAGAGGTACCCCGGCTTTTCATGGAGTTCACCTGGGGGTACTGCAAATGCATGAAAACAAACAACCCTAGATTCTAGGAACAAGGAGCTACAAGTTTTCAAAATCAGTAGAGGCAGTAGTATGAATCTCCACAGTCGAATCAATCCAGCATGGAAGATCTTATGAAGACCTTCATTATCAAGACAGATGAGAGGCTTGATGCCCATGATGCACCTATCAAAGAATTGAGTACATCTTTTCAAAGACTGGAAAAACAGGTTGGATATTTAGCTACTCTAATGTCGGATAGAGCCCTAGGAACACTTCACGCCGATACTGAGAGAAATCCCAAAGAAATAGTGAATGTTGTAACTCTGAGAAGTGGGCAAGTGTTGAAAGATCCAACCCCGATCCAAAATGATGTGAACTTTAAAAAAGAAAGCGGGAAGCAGTTGAAGGGTGATTTAGATAAAAATAATAAAGGCCCGATGAAAACTGAGAAAAAAAGGGAGGAAAAAACAAGAAGGGAGGAACATGATAAGAGCAAGCATATGCCTGCGCTGCCTTTTCACCAAAAGTTGAGTCGGAAAAAAAACTGGACAAGCAATTCAAGAGATTTCTAGATGTGCTGAAACAGGTTCATGTAAACCTACCATTCACAGAAGTGCTCTCACAAATGTCGGCTTATGCCAAGTTCTTGGAGGAGATTCTAACAAAGAAAAGGAAAATAGAGAAAACCTCAGTGGTCAAGCTCACAGAGCATTGCAGTGCAATATTGAAAAACAAACTCCCACAAAAGTGTGGAGATCCAGAGAGTTTTACCATACCTTGCTCTTTAGGCACTACTACTTTTGATAAGTCTCTATGTGATTCTGGTGCCTCAATTAATTTAATGCCTCTATCTATTTACATAAAACTGGAGAAGGAGATTGAAGAGATAAGGTCTGCACCAATATCTTTGCAGCTGGCAGACCAAACGACTCTAATACCCGAGGGAATAGTTGAAGATGTCTTAGTTCGGGTAGATAAGTTTGTATTTCCTGTGGATTTTATAGTGGTTAATATGGAAGAGAACAAGGAGGTCCCCCTCATCCTAGGAAGACCATTCCTAGCAACGGGTAGAGCAATATTAGATATACATGAGAGAAAACTCATGCTTAGAGTGGGCGAGGAGACTGTGATTTTTGAGATGGATGTAGAAACAGGGGTAAAAAGGGAGAAGCTAGCTGCTAGTGTTGTATGGGAAGTGAAGGGCTAGAAAGATAAGACTGCGGTGAGCGAAAAATATAAGTGTGGGGTGTATCCAAGGAAGCTCGAGAAGAAGTTGTCTGCATGGATGTGTGCATTAGTTCGGGAGGAAATACTCAATATAGGGTGACCCAACTTGATATATAATGTCATACTAGTATCCGTATACATGACATATGTCTTCAAGCCTCTAAGAGTACATAAATATCATAAAGTTTGGGACAGAGCCCCGCCATACCAATCAATACATATTCAAATCATACTGACCAAATAGGCAACTCCAGAGTAAATGAAGTGCACAAACACCTTCTGCTGAGCTGATAGCCTACTAGGAGAACTCTCAACCTGTCTATCGGGACCTGCGGGCATGAAACGCAGCGTCCCCAGGCAAAAGGGATGTCAGTACAAATAATGTACCAAGTATGTAAGGAATGAAATCAGTAAACAATAGACATGAGAGAAACATAAAGTAAAAGACTCAACATGTATGTCTGAATTAGATATGTGAATCATTTATATTTACAATTCCATGCATATGCATATAAATGTCATACCATGCATATGTATATGCGTTCATAACATCATCAAGCCTCTGAGGGCATCCCATCATATTATCTCGGCTACTGTGGAAAAAATCATTAACGTATACCAGCTAATCGGGTGGTGGTGCATATATAACGTCGTAACCTTTTTCTATATCCCATATACATATAATATACGCGTATATAACGCCATCTGGTCATTGGCCAATGTACATGTATAAATGCATGAAATGCATAAGAAATACGTTAATAAGATTTTCTTGGAATGTCATAAAATCAATATGCCTTTCGGATAAGCTTTTCAAATACGTAGTTTTCTGAGACCTATGAACAGAAGATATAATAAAAATTCACATTGGGAATCAAGAATATAGACACCCCTAGTATTTCTATGAATAGAGTCATTTATGAAAGTTGCGTATTTTGCTCGTTTCGTTTGTATCATTTGGATCATGCCAAAAGAAAGAAGGGATAGACTTAAAATACTAGTATGATCTCTTCCTTATTACTCAACCAAGCTCAACACAACTTCTTTCATCTACAACAAGTGAAATGATATTGCTGTTAACATATAATGTCATACCATCGTATTTGGCTAGTCGTATGAGTTTCTCAGATTAATCGGATAGAAACTCCCCTATTTTTAATACATCCCAAAGACCACTAAGGGTCATCAACAGCCCAACAACAACTATAACCAACAATAGCAACAACAACAATATAATCCAATATGAGTTTCTCCGATTATCTTAACAACTAAATTGAGCGGTAAGCTCATTTTTACTCACAATAAGATATAAATTGAATCCAAATCTTATTTCATAAATTAGTTTATAACCTTCATAACATCATACTTATATGTCCTATATTATTTCTAGTTCAAAACATCCACAAAATGCCTTCCAAAACAGCCCCATACGCCCAGTACCTTAATTTTTATCGCCAATCACTTGTTTTTCATCTTTTCTTCTTCAATAAACTTAATTAACAAATAGAAAAGCTTAAAAACAGCAGCCACAACATTATCAAATTATTTCTTATAATTTTCAGCCACCACAAACCATCTAATTAGCCACAAAACAGTCCAACCAAAGACAACTACATCCCATGTTCTTCCAAGTGCTATCTTATGGTTTCTCACTCAAACAACACAACCAACACAAGATTAACCTTAGGCACAATCAATAAGATGTTATACATACCTTGGACAACAGCTACAACTCGAAACCCTGTCTCAACTTAGCTCACAATAGCCCTCAATTACACCACAACATCATAGAAGCATCCTCTTGTAGTCCTTAGCACCTTTGATGATGATTTGAGTTGATTTCCCTTGAGTTTGGTTCTTGAGATCTTGGGATATGTTAGGGAGGGTTTTGGAGAGCTGTTAGATGCAATTTGGGTGAAAAATGACCCCCAATGAGTATGAAACACCTTAAAAAAAATGTAAGGTCGAAGGTCGTCTCAAGTGGGTCCCAACCGAACTGTTTGTGCAGTCTCACAAAAACATGGATATCTCACTACTCCAATATCGTATCAATGAACGGTTTAATGCGTTAGAAACTACACTCGTAGACCTTCAATTTGGTATATAATATGTCCAAAAAAGACCTAATATAGCATACAAAATTTATTTCTCAAAAAACTCTATTACAGAAAAACTCCTTAGTCGGTTTTTTTTCCGCAACTTAAATCCGATTTTTCCAAAACTTTATATATTATATACAAATGTCATATATAGTCATATCATGACTTTAAACTCATTTAAATCATGATTAACAAGTTTCTTATTCATTACGTCACCTTGGGACGCACAGGGTGTAACAAGCTAGCTGTTAGTGTTGCGTGGAAAGTGAAGGGCGAGAAAGAGAAGATTGCGGTGAGCGAAAACGATAAGTGCGGATGTACCCAAAGAAGACCGAGAAGAAGCTGTCCGCATGGATGTGTGCATTAGTTCGGGCGTGAGGGATGGAGCCCAACTTCGACTCAAAATCTGACTAGATGTTCAGGGAAGTTTTCCTTACCTCTTGCTTTTTATCTGTATGTAATAGGGACATGACACAATTTAAAGTGTGGGGTGGGTATGTATATATGTATAGAATGCATAAGTGTATTTTTGTAATTCAATTGATTGAAAATTTTAAATTTTTTGTTTTTTCCCAACGATGGATGTCATTCGACAGGTTTCTTGAGGGATTTAAGTCAAAAGGAAAAGACAAAAAGATTTTTTTTTGTAGTTAGTGTATTAATTCCCCTTGGTTTTTATTTGTGCCGCGGTTCTTTTCTAAAGGTTTTATTTGAACCGGGTGTAGTTAGTTTTTATTTTTTTTTGGAGTAGAAAATCTTGTGTTGTGATTTGAAATGAAAGCAATATCTCTTGACTATATTATGCCTTAAGAATAGTAAGTGCTTTAGTTGTGATGCTTAGGCTTAGTTTTTGACTCTTGTATAAGTACCTTAAATTGTATGATCTTAACTTTGCTTAACTGCTTTGACTAGAGTGTCTCGATGAGTCCGATCCTGTGTGAATTATGTGCCATGTGTGTGTGAGGTTTCATGTATTCTGTGCATTGCATTTGATGTCTAGAACTTGCCCCGTGTGTTTGCAAAGCAAAATAGTAGATTTGTTCAGTCTTGGAAGTGATATAGGCGTTTCTTTGTTGAGCCAACTATATATATTAACCACCAAATTGTTATGTATTGTAGTTAAACCCGCTGAGCCTGTAATCATGTTTCTTTGGTAACCACATTACAAGCCTTACCATTTTGTTTGAATTGACCATCTATTTGAACCATTTATCTCTCGTGAGCACTTGGATTTGATATGAACTTTGTAAAAGTTGAAGTGTGGGGGTGGTTGGTTTGGCTTTTGAGTAGAACTATTGAAATAAGGAGAAAGGTGCACTGTTATAAAAAAAGTATGAGCCACTTGAATCGAAAAAGAAAATAAAAAAAGAAATAGTTTATATTCATTGATAGTAGTAATTCATGATGTATTTGTGCTTAAAGAAGCTGGGAGTTGACATATACAGATGTGAATGTGGAGTTATAGTTTGACATAAGTGTGGGATTTAAAGTTGAAGTATATGTATTAAAAATACTTAGGGATGTGTAGTTACTCTTATATCTAAATGTATCCTACCCGTCCCGCAGCCTACATTACAACCAATTAAAGTCCTACTTGATCCTTGACTGAATAAGCTCAATTAGTAGAGTAGTACACTACGGGCAAGCCTATGGTGCATCTTTTGTGGCATATGAATGTTGTTTCTGAGAATGAGTGAATTCTTTCTATATTGAGTTCCTAACTGTTCTTAAACTTTATTGTGTGTGAAACTACTCTCTATTGTGTGTGAGGGCACTCGATTCATGAAGGAGAGGTAATGTCATTGACCTCTGTGTTAGAGTAAGTGAGCGGGTTGTGAAAAATGCTTGGTGCTTTTGAGTCAAATCTTGAGGCGAGGATGTTACAATATTGTGCTTAAATTGTTTTGATTATTCTTGGTGTGATGAGTTAGGCGAGTTATTTTAAAAGGTCGTGTCTATGTGAAGTGTAGTTTGATTGCTCGAGAACGAGCCATTGTTTAAGTGCGGGGTATTGATGGTAGGCGATAATCCCGTAATATAGTCACTTATTGCACTCTAATTTACTGCACTTTACTTACGTTGAGCTTTAATTAATAGTGTTTTGCACTTATTGTGTGTTTTATGCCGTGTAAGAGTGATTCCCAGTTATTTAGATGTTACTGAGCAAATTCGAGATATTTGGAGCTTTGAAGTCTGAGTAGAAGCCCAAGGGATTAAACCGAGATCACATTCGGGGGTCGAGCACCAAGTCTGGCTGTCAAAAACTAGAAAAGCGAATTACTCTACGAAAAATACACTACTGCGCCACATGGGGCGGCGCGGCTGTGTAAAATATGCCCAGAAATTGATTTGCAACTCGTTCTAGAAATTGCCACAAGTGCGTCGCATGCCGCGATGCGGTAGTGCAAAATAATTAGAGTATCTTCCCATTTCCGCTAAAAAGGGTATTTTCGTCCGGGGTTATTTGGAGGGATAGTTAAATACACGGAAAAACACAATTTCTGGACTTTTGACATACCTTAGACCCAAGGAAGCTAAGGAGAAGTAGGATAAGCAAGAGCACAAGGATTTCATCCTTCCTTCCTCACTCAAGATCCGGTTTTGGATTGTATTTATATTTTTCTATACTTTTATTTCATTTGTGAAGAACTTCTCTATGTCTATAGAGTAGAACCTTTTGGGTTTTGATGGATCTGGTGTATTGATGGTTGTTTGTGAATTATAACTCTATTTTTATGTATTTGAATCGTTTTGGGAAGATTAAATTGTTGCATCTATGTTCACTTATTCTTGTAATCGAGAGAGGCATAACTCGTGATATACTTGCACTATATTATTGGCTGAGTTCATAGATTCTTCACAGTAATCGAAAGAGGCTAGTTGAATCCTTGATTAAACCTAATTAGGAGGATAATCGAAAGAGGTTCTCCTAAAGACCAATCCATTACGAATTCTTGCACATCTTCATCGAGCTTAAATTGGTTCATATTGTGAGGTTGTGACTTAATCGAGAGAGAAGTTTCTACTAAACAATTGTACTGATAATTAAGTAAATTCGAGAGACTCACTTGAACATTAGAAGTGAATTACTTAGAGTTAAATCCCAAATAATTGTCTTGCACCTATCCTATCAACCCATATTTTCTCCCATATAAGAAAAAATTGATTCTTGCATAATTTTATGGACAATATATGATGATGATATTAAATTATATATGCATTAAGTCATGCAATACTTTATGTTATTAGATATAGGTGTATCAAGTGTAGGCTATATGGGTTCATTTGAACCCATATTTTTCGCTCATATTATGTATTTTTATCCAAAAAGTATTAATTGAAAATGTACAAATAATAAATTTGAATCTATTAAATTAGTTGGAAAGTGATAGAATTGTGAATATGAATCATAAAGTTTAAATCCTGGATCCGCTCTGTTATTAGAGTAGTACAATTGTAAGTTGTTCCAAGTAATTATATTGATATAATGCAAAATGTCTGCAGTACTAGTTTCTTAGGAAATGAGTAATTGTTCTAAACGCGAAAATGAGTAATATTTTGACATAATTGCATGTGTATTTACATTATGTTGGAATATATTGGAAGCCTCAGCAGCCATAATGTAATTAAGCTATAAGCAACCATGTTGCGCCCGTGGTTTGGATCATTAAGCGTCCCAGTATGTTGCATGTATGAATAGATACTATGTGACACACAAACCTTTTGGAATTCAATCACAGGATATTATGGAATTCAATATAATTGCATTAATTTTATATCCTCCTAATATTTGCTAGATATATTTTAGTATGAAATGTGAAAACGAAATATTCTTATCTTTAATTTTTAATTAGAGCGTTATATCAAAATAAGTAGACAGGTAGAAATATAAGGGATAAAAGCGGACCAATATAGGTTGGGGTTCAACATAGCATGATGGAGAGTAAAAGTGGGTCACCTCGAGTTGTATTAATAATTGGTATAAAAAGAAAATACATATACTACGAGAAAACTAATATATAAATTAACCCATATGATATCATTAATTTTAACGGTACCGATGGAAGTTGTCAGGCATAATATGTGTACTACTTGATTTATATTATCCTTCTTCCTCCACTCTTTCACTTTCCCCACCCCTATGTAATAATTAAAATTTTAAATAAAATATTAAGTCACCAAAGTCTTTGTGGAAAAAATTGAGATGGGAAAAAATGGAGGACAAAAAGGAATCAAGGGGAAGGTTGTGTCGGACAGACTCAGTGGCGAATCTAGAAAATATTTCAAGGGTGTTTAAACTTGTACAATATAAATAAAAATTATGGAGAGTGAAGCTCGAGAACCCGTGCCCATGAGGCCATTTTGACCACCACTGAGCTATGAATCTTCATTGTTGCAAGGGTGTTGAATATGTATTACATGCATATAAATCCAAAATTTTACCTATAAACACAGTGTTAATTTTTCGACATTTTCCGACGAAGATTGATCAGTTGATCACCCTTGCTACACTGTAGCTTTGCCCCTCGGACTGTTGGAGAGAATATCTACTACGTACGTATTGAGACATTTTCTAGTAGTCAAAAATCAAGTGGAATATTATCATAATAATTATAGCAAGAATGATATATAGGCGTGTATTTAACGCCTGACAATTTGGAAGTAACCTTCCCGAAATGGATCAGCTTTACGTACTTGATATCTGAAACTACCCATGTTGTGTATTTTGTGTGACGGTGACATGTTCAAATAAATCTGAGTGTTCATTTTCCTATACATATATATACCAAAATTGATAGCATGTACTAAGTTGGTTTACGCAAATGGCATCTTTTAATGTCATTGTTTAGATTTTGGCCCTATTTCAAATAATTGGGCAATATTGCACCCTTGGAATTACCTTTTCCTGACAAAGTTAGATTCAAATATAATGTTTCCTCGTATAATTTTTAATTTTCTCATAAAATAATTAGAATATGGTCTATCGTTTCATAATTTACCAAAATTTTAGATTGTGGTCTAACGTTTTCTCATAAGATTTTCAGTTTGCTAAAAAAAGAATCTTTAGATCAAGGTATAAAAGGTCCATCAATTATAAAAGAAATAAACGGTCATTTATTAAATGCATGATACAAAAAGGGACAACTGACAAAATTTGAGATTTTTAACGGTTGCTCCTTTATTTAAGACTATTCACATAAATAGCATCACTTTTGATTTATTTCAAAAATAAAAATTATTTATACCGTTTTAGCATGCTTTAACAAATAAACAGATCCACAAATTAACGTTCTGTAAAATTTTCTTTGAAGTTTCAGCACGTATTCGTGGAAAAGAATCCCAGGCCCTCCACCCATAAACTCATTTAGACCCAATCTGCATATGATTGGGCTCCATATGGGCTTATCCAATTATCAAGAACTTCTGACATAAGTGGCCACACGGCCAAAACATATATCAGTCGATGGCCCATAGTTTTACGTTACAATTTGTAGCCAAAAATAAATAACATATGCTAACCAACAAATAGTTTTAAGCGTCGTTTTGTTCCTCCTTCACTAGTCCTTTCCTTCTAACCAGCAATAACAATTTTCTTATTTTTAGAAATACAATTAGTTGATTTTAGATAAAAACAAATGAAAGCATTTCAAAAAATAGTAAAGATAAATTTGCAATGAGAAATTACTATTTTGATGCACCTAACATAGAAAAATCAAAGGACCTATAACTGTTCCTCATTGGCGGCCTTAGCCATTATCGATCACATTAACTTCTTTTTTACAATTTCATCTTTTATTTTTTTTGGCTCACCAAAAATAACCCAAAGACCGGAAAATATACAAAATAGACATTTCGGGCTATTAGATGTAATATGTTTGGGCCGGAGGGACATTTCAGGTCAATGGAAAAAAACATAGGTTACTAAAATTTTGAGGGGCTATAGAGGGTAGTTTTCTCAATTATCAATTGTAAAGAAGTCTAGGGAGAAAAAGTTCGAAAATAAGCACTTTCGATGTTAATTAGTATTATTATAAGACTAATTAGAATAAAATTCTCACGTGCTACAAGCTCAAAAAAGATGCTCCCCTTCCACCCACCCCCCAACCCCCCAAAAAAAACGAAAAAAAAGAAAAAAGAAAGAGGAAAGAGGTAGTACTAACACAAAACTCTTTTTGAACATCAAAAGTAAACATAAATAAATAAATAAATAAATAAATAAATAAAGAAAACGACGTGCACCAACGTCTAAGAAACTAATCGAAGATTTAAGAGCTAGAACAAGGTGAAATCTTTTTCCTTCAGAAATAGGTTCCTGTTGTGCTTTGACTCAAGAAGGTATTTGGTTAAATATGAAAACTATTACTAGGACAATTAATGCTTAAAACCTAATGTATAATTAGTTGTAATAGTCTCACATGAAAAATTAAGTTTCTTAGGACCACTTTTTTTCTCCATATTCCAAGTCATTATCTTTAAGACCTTATAGTTGATAACGTTTAGCTTTTCATCCATATTTTATCTATTTTCCCAAAGTAATCAGTCCATACGTAACAATATGTACATAGTTAAACCTCTGCATTTCCATGGATTTTAACAAGAACAAATTTAGTAATATTTAGAAGAAATGGTGAGGTAAAAAATATGCTGCAAATTGACTTAAGCTGAAATGGATATTAGATTATGTTATTCTGGTGCAGCTTTAGAAAATATTTATAACTTTGTCTAGAAAACTCAAACCTCTAAATATGTCGATGAGGTTCGAAGATTTGGGATATTAATAGTTTCTTCTGAAATAACTTAACCAGTATTTATCCACTTATTTTGATAACTTTATTGGTGCTAGACTTTTATTCTCTTAGTTAGTTATTTCATTAGATTTTTTAATCCGCAAACATGTTGAGTATATTTCATTAGTTATTCCTTATTTTATTATTTCTAATATATTTCTTCGACCTAATTCCCTAAAAAGAAATAATTCATAATGACTTGGACAGGAGGGGGTGAAGGTGGGAGGGAGTAAATGTAAATTATAAATGACAAAGTATTTTATGTTTGTAGTACAGTTAGTAGAGTTTACCAAACACATGCGAATATTTAAGGCATCTTTAAAATGAATAAATGATACTATTAAGATAGTTGTAATCATGAATTCTTTTCTTCCTTCCAGCTAGCTAATCTATAGGTATCACCTACTAGTAATAGTTAGATCAGTATGTGTTGACTAAATTATTATGGAAATGGGGAGGGCCACCCTTAAGTTTTTGGTGTTTGTAATTCCCACTTTTAAGTTTTGCATTAGTGATGACAACAATATTAGATAAATTCATTCATCAATTAATATCCCTGTTCACCTCTTCCGCCCCTATCCACAACCCTATACATACAATGATTTTCGATGGATTTCAAGATTTGAGGAAATATAGATCTTGTTCCAAAAATTTAAGTTACATGTATAAAAATTGAAGAGTGAAGAATTTTCATACAATGGTATAATAAATTAACGCAAGTAGTTATACTATTTCTCATATCAAGCTACATAAAATTCAGTTACATGTAACTTATGACATGAAGAAAGAATTACTGTAACCTACTGATAAATGATGAAAAGTGCATATTTTTTAGTATATTTGCATATTAATTCTTGTGTGAGACACGGGAGATTACATGATTTTTGAAGTGAAATATGCTCATTATCTGTTTCTTATGTGTAGGAATAAGTTTGGATGACAAATGATCAAAAGATGACAATTTGATACAAAAAAGAAGAGGTGGAAAGAATTGGGAGATCGTCCAATCTCGTGCATGACACGAAAATGGACGCGAAAAAGGAGAAAATTGAAGGCACAAAACAGCGAAGTGAAGCGAAGGCATGGATCACTTCGCGAACTGAAAAATTGCAAAAGCTAAGTCTGCGTCCATGGGCGTGCGACGCGAAGGCAGACGCGTATTTTGGCACTCCTATCCGAGATTGGATTGTATTGGACGGCCCTCCACCCTACCTAGGTCATATAAATATATGCTAAACATGAGTTTTACAGAACTTTGGAGGAGGAGACACTATTTTAGGGTTAGACAACACCTTTGGAGGCAAGAATATACTAGGAACAAGGAAAAAAATTCAACCACGAGTTTTTCCTTTCTTCTTCCTGTTTTCTATTGTTGGTTATGAATTTTAGTATTGTATTTTCACATACTAATATGAGTAGATAATTTATTATTTAGGGTTTTGATGGAACCTTTTGTAGGATGAATTCTTGTTAAGTTTGAATATAATTTAGCCTTTGAATTTTTTTACTTGTTCAATTACGTGTTTATTTCTGTTGATTGAATGGCCATGAATTGACTGCGCCTATTAATTATGTATTGCTTGGAAAAGGGTACATATTTAGGTAGTTGTTGAACAACGTCACTCCTAACGTATATGAGGAATCAATAAGGCAAGTTTAAAGGTGGGTTTAGAAATATCAAAGCCTTGACGTAGTCATAGTGAGCGATAAGATTGTGCCAGCTAGCGTAGTTCGGAAGAATATGTTTAGTAAATTGTTGTAGTTGTTCCGGAGAGAATTACAATATTTGAAGTGCTCATGATCAGTAGAGAATAATTAGGCGAAATTATAGGAGACGTAGGGGGAAGGATTACGAGAATTGGGGAAATCATAACTCTAGACCTCCTTAATCTTGTCTCCAACCCTTAGTATCTTAATATTTATAACTTAGGAGTTGTTCAAGCTTGTCTTCTTGGTAATAGTGAAAAGTTATAGCTAAGCCTTAGTTCTCTGTGGGATTCAACTCCGGACTCTTAGACCGGATTATATTTGCAGCGACCGCTTATCCTTTTTAGGACTAGAGTTGGGCGTGATCAAATTTTGGCGCCGTTACGGGGGAACTAACGATGTAGTTGTAGGTGTACATATTGCTAGGTTTTCAAGTTCGAGCTTTTATTTTATTTTCTAGTATTTGATGTTTTTAAAATTTTTGTTTTACTTGTTGATTTGAGAAACATGACATCTTGGAATTATGAGAGTTTTGATGTTGGTACTTTTACTTTTGACCCTCCTTATGCATATTGTGGAGGAAACCACCCATGGAAAAATCATTAAAATATTCGCGAGAGCGCTTTAGTCAATGACTAAGCTACTGTAGCTTGTTTGGGACTTTTCTAACTCACTGCACCACCATTTAAGGTGTTATGTGTACCAACTAAATCTTATGTGTAGAATGTGTGGTGGTCAAGATGGTCACTTTTATGGTTGTGCTTATATTTCTTATCCTCCCCAACCTTTACTATGACAGATTCTACTCTTTCTTGTGAGGTGGAGACAAAAAGTGATTCGTGCCATGCCACGACGTTAAATCAAGCACTTGTTGGGAGGCAACACAGCTTTACTGCTTTTTTTTTTTAAAAACATTTTTTGTAGTGTCGCGTTTTATTTTCTAGGAGCATGGGAAGAAAAGCCATTGATTGAAAGCAAAGCAAGTGAGATGGTGAAAACTAAGCGTGGGGTGCCCATACAAAGAATCAAGTCTCGGAGAAGTCTGAGTACCCCATGAGCTGCTAATGCTTCGGCCTATGGCCTACCAGGGAGTTTCTTTTACCCTTTTGTATTTATGGGTGTGCATTTGGGATAGTGTACAATTTTAAGTGTGGGGTGAATAGAATGTTTGGGTGGATTCCTATGCTAGTTTAGTTGTGTTATTTTATATATTTTGAAAAAAATAAAAAAAAATAATTAGGTAGAAATAATTCCTTTTTGTTTTTCTTATGACCACGGTTCTTTTCCAAGGGATGACTCTTTGAACCGAGTAGTATTTTTTTTAAGCAGAATTTTCAAAAAGTTTTGGACTCTTCCCAACGATGGACTTCCTAAACAGTTTTCTTGAGGGTTTAAAGTCTAAAGAAAAATATAATTTTTTTTTTCTTTTTTGTTTTAACTGATAATGTAATGGGAAGAACTTGAGTATTTATGCCTTTTGACATGTTTTATGTTGGGGCGTAGAGCTGGAGCATTTACACTGATTACTTTCTTCTTTATTATTGTGACTATATGCCTTGAGAGTATATATGTTTGTTTTGACGCTTGGGCTCATCTATTGACTCCTTTTACTTCCTAGTGTTTGGATTATATGATGATTGTGCTAGTTACTTTAACTTGAGAGTCGGGTCTGAGCCGTCCTGAGTAAGTCATGTGCATTGTGTGAGGTGAGATATTTGGTTGTACTTTGTGTCGTCCCTTGCTAGTCTAGAACTTGCCTTGTGTATGAATTGAAGTAAAATAAGTAAGCTTTGCCAGTCTAGAAAATGATATAGGCGTTTATTTAATTGACTTCTGAGCTACTTGCATTCCAGTGATAAAAAATTATCCTTTGTTAGCCCATTTGAGCCAGTAAACCTTTTCTTTGGTACCAACATTACAAGACGAATCCCTTTTGTTTTTAATTAAATCTTGTTGAACCTTTACCTCCGAAAGTACTTAAGTCGCTACAAAATAAGGAAAAGAGATTGGATCATTTTTGAGTGAAGCCAAAGAAAGGACAAAAGGTGCATGTATGTATTGAGAGAGCCACTAGCTGAAAATATCAATTTATGGTGCATGTGTGTATTGAGAGAGCCACTAGCTGAAAATATCAACTTATGGAGGGTGTTGAAAAGATTTTGAAAAAAAAAGAAAGAAAAAGAAAATACAAAATAAAAAAAATCCCTCCAATTCACTTTCATATGTGCTAGTGCTTATGTAGATGTGCTTAAAGTCAATGGGCTACATTATGTACAGTTTCATAGCGATATGTTGAGTGATCATGAAGATGATGTGCTTAAAACTTAAAGTGTATTGTATTTAAAGTGCTTAGGAGGGTTTGTCACTATTATCCATATCTATACTACCCGTCCCTTAGACTACATTACAACCTAAAATGACCTAATTGATCCTAGATTTTGTGAGTTTAAATTAGTGAGACTTTCATTACAAGCAAGCCTATAGTACGAGCTTTGGGGGCATATGAGTTTCTTTGCGAGAGTGAGCGAATTCTTTCATTCTGTGAGTCCTTAAATTATGCTTGAATTCATATTTGAGTGTGCAGACTGATTGCTCTCTTTATTTTGTTGGTGAAGGCACATGCTTTACAACAAATTGGTAAGGAACTCGTATTTTTAGATTGCACAAGAAGCGAGTCACAAAGAGGAATGTAGTGGAGTCAAATTTTGAGGCTAGGATGTTAGAAGAGTCACATAAATATTTTAAATAGTCTTGGCATTGGTCTAAAAATGAGAAGAGTATGAAGAGTCCTTATGTCGGATACTAAGAATTGATATAAACCATTGTCCTTGGTAGGATGCTTGAGTATGTTTTGAAAAGTATACTTCCCGACGTGCTTAATTTTAAGTTGCTCGAGTACGAACAAGAGTTTAAGCGTGGGGTGGTGATAAATGATGAAAAATGCATATTTTTGAGTATATTTGCATATTGATTATTGTGTGAGTCGCGGGAGATTACGTGATTTTTGAAGTAAAATATGCTCATTATGTATTTCTTATGTGTAGGAACGAGTTTGGATGATAAATGATTAAAAGATGACAATTTGACATAAAAAGGAAGAGATGGAAAGAATTGGGAGCTCATCCAATCTCGTGCGTGGCAAGAAAACAAACGCGAAAAAAGAGAAAACTGAAGGCACCAAACAGCGAAGTAAAGCGAAGGCACGGAATGCTTCGCGAACTGGAAAATTGCAAAAGTTGAGTCCGCGTCCATGGGCGCGTGACGCGCGAAGGCGGACGCGGATTCCAGCTCTCCTATCCGAGATTGGATTGTATAGGACGGCCCTTCACCCTACCTAGGTCATATAAATACACGCTAAACATGATATTTACAAAACTTTGGAGGAGGAAACACTACTTTAGGGTTACGCAACACCTTTGGAGGCAAAAATACACTAGGAGCAAGGAGAAAGATTCAACCATGAGTTTTTCCTTTCTTCTTCCTGTTTTCTATTGTTGGTTATGAATTTTAGTGTTATATTTTCACAACTACTATGAGTAGCTAATTTGTTATTTAGGATTTTGATGGAACCTTTTGGAGGATGAATTCTTGTTAAGTTTGAATATAATTTAGCCTTTGATCAATTTCTTTACTAGTCAACTACGTTCTTATTTCTGTTGATTGAATGACCATCAATTGACTACACCTATGTAACGACCCGACCGTTCGTTTTGAGCATTTGCACTTCGCTCGATAGTTTACGAGCGTGAGTAGCTCCGTATGATGTATTTTGACTTGTGGTACATCATGTGATTACATCTTGGGTTATAGATATGACTTGATAGAGCTTGTTCAGACTTATACAGTGTGTAGATGCGAGATTCTGATCTTATAGAAATTGTGGATGTTGAAAATTAGATTCTAAGGTTTATGGGCTAGGTTGAATTAAGAATTACAATTATGTTGTGTTGTTGGGCCTATATGGGATAGGGTGACGTGAGATCACCTCCGGGTATGTACATGGTAAGGTTATACGGCAGTTTGATGGCTTTGAGAACAATTCTGGACACGTTCGAGGACGAACATATGCTTAAGTGTGGGAGGATGTAACGACCCGACCGGTCGTTTTGAGCATTTGTACTTCGCTTGGTAGTTTACGGGCGTGAATAGCTCCGTATGATGTATTTTGACTTGTGTGAATCGTCGGTTTTTGTTTTCAGGTTATTCGAGACTGATTTGGAAGAATGATTCTCAACTAGGGAGCTTTAAATTCGTAAGAGTTGACCAAGTTTGACTTTTTAGCATTGGACCTCAGATTGGAATTTTGATTAGCTCCGTTGGATGATTTTGGACTTAGGAACGCGTCCGGATTGCGATATAGAGGTCCGTGGTTAATTTTGGCTTGAAATGGAGAAAGTTGAAATTTTGGAAAGTATGACGGGATTGGACTTTTTGATATCGGGGTCGGATTTCGATTCTGGAAGTTGGAGCAGGTCCGTAATGTCGAATGTGACTTGTGTGCAAAATTTGAGGTCAATCAGGCATAATTTGATATGTTTCAGCATCAGTTGTGGAAGTTGAAGTTTCAAAGTTCATTGAATTCGAATTAAGGTGTGATTCGTCGTTCTGAACTTGTTATGTGCGTTTTGAGGCCTCGAGTAGGTCCGTGTTATGTTATGCGACTTGTTGGTATATTTGGACGGGGTAAGTGTTCTCTACTCGGTTTTGGTTATATTTCATGAATCTATCTTCATTTTTGGTAATGGAATTATGAATTTTAAAGAGGAAATTGGGGGTTTTGGCCTAAAGTTTCATAATATGAAGTTTTGAGTTTTGAACATCGAATTGGGATCGGATTTGAGTGAAACTAGTATGCTTGGACTCATAATTGAATGGTTGTTGAATTTTATAAATTTTATCGGGTTTCGAAGTACGGGCCCAGGTTGGGCTTTTGGCAGGTTTTGGGATTTTGATTCAAGATTTGATCTTTTTCGATCGGCACTGGCTCTTTTAGCATTGTTTCATGTATTTGAGTTGTTTTTGGTTAGTTTCGAGCCGTTTGGTGGTCGGAACGTGCGTGATGGCATCTTTGGAGCATCGCTTGGCTTGCTCGGCATTAGTATTGGCTTGTTCGAGGTAAGTAACTCTTCTAATCTTAGTCCTGAGGGTATGAAACCCTGAAATACGTGTTATGTGATCGGGCGTGTGGGCGTGCACCATGTGAATTAGGACTCTGTTATTTCCATGGCACTGTATAGTGGCCTTACTTTGTTGATATCCGTATTTTCATCTTGTGATAAAGTAGTTAAGCTGTCAATCATGCTAGATATCATGTTTGGGCATTATGCCGATATTGTTTGGACCCATAGTGGTCGTTTCTTACTGTCATCTCACTGATTTCACTGATATTTCGTACTCAGTCATATTCATGCATTCATATAATATCTCAGTCTCAGTTATTTATTGATACTTCATATCATTATTGTCGGGCTAGTTTCATGACATTGTGAGCCTGTGAGAGAGACTGGAGAGATTGATGACTGAGTGAGGCCGAGGGCTTGAGTGAGAGTGATATTTTGGGATCGGGCTGCACGCCGCAGCATGTTATATTGATTATATTTTATGGGATCAGGCTGCACGCCGCATTGATATATTAATTACATTATGTGGATTGGGTTGCACGCCGCAATGAACTTTATGGCTACTTATATGATTGGGTTGGGCTGCATGCTACAACGATATAGCGCTTGGGCTGAAAGGAGCACCTCTGAAGTCTGCACACCCCTAGTGAGAGGAATCGACTATAAACAGGCATCAGGCTGCATGTCGCAACGGGTATTTTATAACGTTGAGTGATTGAGTGTGCTGAGCATAATGAGAGAGAATGCGAGGCAGTGAGATTGAGAACTCTGAGAGCGCGAGTACATGAGCTCATCATCAGGATGCATTGTATTGGACTTTTCCCAACGATGGACTTCCTAGACAGTTTTCTTGAGGGTTTAAAGTCTAAAAAAAATATAATTTTTTTTCTTTTTTGTTTTAACTGATAATGTAATGGGAAGAACTTGAGTATTTATGCTTTTTGACATGTTTTATGTTGGGGCGTAGAGCTAGAGCATTTATACTGAATACTTTCTTCTTTATTCTTGTGACTATATGCCTTGAGAGTATATGTGTTTGTTTTGACGCTTGGGCTCATCTATTGACTCCTTTTACTTCCTAGTGTTTGAATTATATGATGATTGTGCTAGTTACTTTAACTTGAGAGTCGGGTCTGAGCCGTCCTGAGTAAGTCATGTACATTGTGTGAGGTGAGATATTTGGTTTTACTCTGTGTCGTCCCTTGTTAGTCTAGAACTTACCTTGTGTATGAGTTGAAGTGAAATAAGTAAGCTTTGCCAGTCTAGAAAATGATATAGGCGTTTATTTAATTGACTTCTGAGCTACTTGCATTCCAGTGATAAAAAATTATCCTTTGTTAGCCCATTTGAGCCAGTAAACCTTTTCTTTGGTACCCACATTACAAGACGAATCCCTTTTATTTTTAATTAAATCTTGTTGAACATTTACCTCCGAAAGTACTTAAGTCGCTACAAAATAAGGAAAAGAGATTGGATAGTTTTTGAGTGAAGCCATAGAAAGGACAAAAGGTGCATGTGTGTATTGAGAGAGCCACTAGCTGAAAATATCAATTTATGGTGCATGTGTGTATTGAGAGAGCCACTAGCCGAAAATATCAATTTATGGAGGGTGTTGAAAAGATATTGAAAAAAAGAAAGAAAGAAAAAGAAAATACAAAATAAAAAAAATCCCTCCAATTCACTTTCATATGTGCTAGTATTTATGTAGATATGCTTAAAGTTAGTGGGCTACATTATGTACGGTTTCATAGCGATATGTTGAGTGATCATGAAGAGGATGTGCTTAAAAGTTAAAGTCTATTGTATTAAAAGTGCTTGGGAGGGTTAGTCACTATTATCCATATCTATCCTACCCGTCCCTTAGCCTACATTACAACCCATATAGACCTAATTGATCCTAGACTTTGCGAGCTTAAAGTAGTAGAGACTTACATTACAGGCAAGCATATGGTACAAGCTTTGGGGGAACATGAGTTTCTTTGCGAGAGTGAGTGAATTCTTTCATTTTGTGAGTCCTTAAATTATACTTGAATTCATATTTGAGTGTGCGTACTGATTGCTCTCTTTATTTTATTGGTGAAGGCACATGCTTTACAACAGATTGGTAAGGAACTTATATTTTTAGTTTGCACAAGAAGCGAGTCATAAAGAGGAATGTAGTGGAGTCAACATTTAAGGCTAGGATGTTAGAAGAGTCACACAAATATCTTAAATAGTCTTGGCATTGGTCTAAAAATGAGGAGAGTATGAAGA
The DNA here is from genome assembly GCF_000715075.1 of Nicotiana tabacum. Classification (NCBI taxonomy): domain Eukaryota; kingdom Viridiplantae; phylum Streptophyta; class Magnoliopsida; order Solanales; family Solanaceae; genus Nicotiana; species Nicotiana tabacum. Next base: position 121,537,465 of record NC_134096.1, on the reverse strand, counting down.
GTCCTTATGTCAGGTTCTAAGCATTGATATAAACCATTGTCCTTGGTAAGATGCTTGAGTATATTTTGAAAAGTGTACTTGCCGACGTGCTTAATTTTAAGTTGCTCGAGGACAAACAAAAGTTTAAGCGTGGGGTGGTGATAAATGATGAAAAGTACATATTTTTTAGTATATTTGCACATTAATTCTTGTGTGAGTCATGGGAGATTACGTGATTTTTGAAGTGAAATATGCTAATTATGTGTTTCTTATGTGTAGGAACGAGTTTGGATGATAAATGATCAAAAGATGACAATTTGACACAAAAAGGAAGAGATGAAAAGAAATGGGAGCTCGTCCAATCTCGTGCGTGGCACAAAAACGGACGCGAAAAAGGAGAATACTGAAGGCACAAAACAACGAAGTGAAGTGAAGTCACAAATCACTTCGCGAACTGGAAAATTGCAAAAGTTGAGTCCACGTCCATAGGTGCGCGATGCGCGAAGGTAGACGCAGATTTCAGCTCTCCTATCCGAGATTGGATTGTATTGGACGACCCTCCACATTACCTAGGTCATATAAATACACAAACATGATTTTTACAGAACTTTGGAGGAGGAGACACTACTTTAGGGTTACACAACACCTTTGGAGGCAAGAATACACTAAGAGCAAGGAGTGGGATTCAACCACGAGTTTTTCCTTTCTTCTTCCTATTTTCTATTGTTGGTTATGAATTTTGGTGTTGTATTTTCATATACTACTATGAGTAGCTAATTTATTATTTAGGATTTTGATGAAACCTTTTGGAGGATGAATTCTTGTTAAGTTTGAATACAATTTAGCCTTTGAATTTCTTTACTTGTTCAACTACGTGCTTATTTCTATTGATTGAATGACCATCAATTGACTGAGCCTATTAATTATATATTGCTTGGGAAAAGGTAAATATTTAGGTAGTTGTTGAACAATGTCACTCCTAACGTATATGAGGAATTAATACGGCAAGTTTAAAGGTGAGTTTAGGAATAACAAAGCCTTGACGTGGTCATAGTGAGCGGTAAGATTGTGTCAGCTAGCGTAGTTCGGGAGAATATATCTAGTAAATTATTGTAGTTGCTCGGGAGAGAATTACGACACCTGAAGTGCTCATGATTAGTAGAGAATAATTAGGCGAAATTATAGGAGACGTAGCGGGAAGGATTCGGTAATCGGGGAAATCATAACTCTAGACCTCCTTATTCTTGTCTCAAACCCTAAGTATCTTTAGTTGTTAATTTACTATTTTAATTTATTAGTTAATTAGTTAGTAATAAGAATCTTAATATTTATAACGTAGGAATTGTTCAAGCTTGTATTCTTGGTAATAGTGAACAGTTGTAGTTAAACCTTAGTTCTCTGTGGAATTTGACTCCGGACTCTTAGATCGCATTATATTTGCAGTGACCGCTTATCCTTTTTAGGAATAGAGTATGATTAACAAATGATAATTAACCTGTAGTGGGTAAAATTAGTAGTGGGAAGTTGTGAGAAGCTAACTCCCCATGCATACGTGAAGACAAAATTTCAAGTATATTTTAACTAATGTAGGGTTTCCAATTAAAAAAATGAAAGTTAAAACAATGGGGATATATGAGGACACTGACCATTGTCAATCCATTGGGGATTAAAAAAAAATTAAGACTATTAGCATTCGCTTTGAATTGAAAGTAAACGCTGAGAAATTTTTGATAGTGGAAGGGGTCTCTTCTGAGGCTTTTTTTATTCTAGTATTAAATCAATATTATTTGTTTGGTTTTGAGAATTTATTAAGTAGGAGACAACTGGATTTTACCTAGCTCTTTTAGAATTTATTCCCCAATATTTTAAGTCGTTCTCGAATACATGATGCGTTATTAATTAGTGGCAGGTCGCTGAATACATCAAAATTTGACTGTTGTTTTGTCAGTTTAATCGCGATTTCCCATTGCAAATTAAATCGATTTAATTAGGGAGTGTAAACTCATGAAAACCATGACTGTCTTATTTACTCCGTAAGAACACAAAACAAATTGCCAGAAAATCAAAAAAGGAAAGAAAAAGAACAAAAGTGAGCATTACATAAACAAACTACATAAAAGAGAATCGAACTTTAGAGAATGAGAAGATCATGTTTATGTCACAGTAAAACTTCAAAGAACTTCTCTACATCTTGATTACCTGGGTTTGTTCGATTTTTATCAAAATCAAATCAAACCAACTATATCAATTTGAATTGGTTCGGTTTTGTCGGTTTGTTCGGGTTTTCAGATTTTCTTATTACATGAACATTATTTCAGTTTTACTTTGTTAAAGTTATAGATAAAGTTTTGATAATTAAATATATGTTTAGTAAAAACTGAAAAAACTGACAAACATATGATCTATTAAGATATCTTATGGGAGAATTTTTTTAAGTAATACATGATAGTTATTTTCTTAGTCGTTTAACAATAATCTTTCGTTGATGTATGCTTTCAAGGTTAACCGCATTAATAATTAAATATAAAAACTATTATGAAACCTAAATAATAATATATTTTATTTAATATTAAAATTATCAAGATGTCATTTCAAATTCGAAAAAGATATAAAAATTTAACAAATCTTGACTTATGAATGTGAAAGAACAAAGAGAATGACGTATTTAAATAACACTTGATAAGAAAATGATGATACAACCCATTATTTAAAGTAAATAAAAATCGATGAGTAATTTCTTAGTTCTATTAAATATTATATTCTATGAGAGTATCTCAAATATTTCTAGACATTTTAAAAAAAAATTATATATAAAAATATTTCGAGCTTTTTTACTCAATACCAATCTATATCAAACCAAATCTAGTCAGATTTTTTAATCGGTTTAGTATTGTTTTTCGGTTCGGTTTGAACACCCATAATCTTGATATCGTAATTTTAGACAAGCATTAATTGGCGGCTCCCTTATAATTGGGTCCATTTGAATGATAATTTTCTAAATTATTTAGGTCAACTTGATTTTGTTCAATTAACCTTGTATTATCCTAGTGATCTAATGATGCAGTCGGCATATACGTTAGTGGATGCCAAAGTCAAGGTTTTTACAACTTCTTTGATTGCAACGGTCCCGCCAAAAATTGACTAATTGTTGTATTTCACCCACCACTTGTACCCTATCATGTAACACTTAAATTCAATCTTCAATGTTAGCTATATTTAAACAGCAAATAAATTATCTTAAAAGGCTAGGGATATATATAATTCTTCATCATATCTAGGATCTAGATTAATGAAAGACTTGGCGAGAACAAGTATAAGAAATATGGAAACCGGATGGTAATTGGTAGGGCCTTTATTTTACATATGAAAACTTAGTCATTGTTTTGGTGGAAGATTAATTTTCCATGATAATAAATTATACTACTATGAAAGATTCCTTGCCTTCCATGGGACCTCTATCTATGAAAAATAATTTCTCGCGCACAAGTCTATGACGGAATAACTATCTATATATTATATAGTACTTAAAAGTTTTAACTAATTCTAAACTGGATGGATTTCAAAATTGATAATTTCGGTTGAGAAATCTGCACATATTCAAAATAGGAGAATGCAAGCCTATATATTCTAGAGTGTGACAAATACCACGCCATGGATGGAGATCAATAATTTTTATCAACATTTAATACTTAGCTATGTAATCATTACTGGGGAGGGGGAAGAAACTTTCACTCGATATTTATACAAACTCAATGAATATATTGATATATGTTTTTATATATACTTTAAGCACTAAAACATATTGAATTAATTCACATGTTCACTTTAATTCATGCTTTAACCATGATACATTAGTGTTATTTAGGTAAACTGTTGGTGCGTATAAATTTTTACGGGAGGTTAAATATGACCCACACTGTGTGAGTTCTGTATGTGGATAATGACCGGGTTACACCCTACCCGTAGAAATAACCCTAAAACAAGCCTATTAAGATAAAGTGCAGACTAAGGTACTAGCCACTCATGAAGCCTAGAAACTACATTGGAGAAATTTGCAGATTGCGACTAGTATTGATTTGTACGATCATGTCATTTAAGAAGACAAATTGTTAGTCAGAGGACATGCATTCTACTCTACTCTTAATTTTGTGACCTTCATTTTAAAAAGTTAAATTAGTAAAAAATAATTATTTTAGATACTTCTTTAATAATGTCTTTGACATTGTGTTGTGCTTAATACACAAAATTATGTCTAAATTTTAATTTATGTGAACATTTTCAAAGTATGAGAGTTAAACTAACTAATTTTTTTCAATATGAATACAAACTAGAATTTTGAAAATTCAGATTTTTTTTTTTATATTTAGAAATTACATAAGAAGTACTAAAATCACAATAATATACAATTCAAAATATTTACAAAAACGTGATAAAACTTCTTTGTTTGATTTCCATTAATAATACTCCGTAGTAAGTATCACATAAAGTGAAAAAAGAGCAGTATAATATTGTGACCCATGTGCTCCAATCACGTATCAGTCACGGCTAGAAATTACACGTTGAGATCTTTTGACCAAGAAACCAACCCTACCTAGGCAGCTAGTTCGTGAAGGGCGAACTCGTATGTCCCATATGTTATTATGCACGTTTCTAAGTTTCGTGGAGCCATTACGGTGATTTACCACCTCATCCACCTAGTTTCATTATCTGGATTATGTATGAAAATAGTTCAAAAGTTCATAAACTATAGTAATTGTTTAAGAAAGAGTTCTTATCTTAATTCTTTGGCTTAATACGGAATAATCCTTCTAAACTTGGTTTAATTTATCAAAGAGTAACAAAAAGAGCCCCATATATCTAAATCATGAGTAAACTCAGCCAGATTATAAAGGTTTTAATGTAGTAAGCCTGAATTCTTAGAGTTCTCAAGAGGATGATAAACACACACAAGAGACACCCATTATGTCCAAAAAATACCCATTATAATTTTTGGACAATGGCCATATGAATAAGACTTTTGGCTACGGCCGACTCCTTTGGCTTTTATTATCATTAAAAAAAAAGAAGAAGATTTATTTATTATACATACAATGGGAAAGTCCTCAACATAGGTCAAAGTATAAGATAATCACATGAGAAAGGAAGAATGAGGTAAAGAAGGGTGGAGATGGGATGGGACAACTGTCAAAAAAGAAATGGAAAATTGGTTTTACTAATTTTAAAATTACATTTCGGGAAAATCACATGATACTAAAATTCAACCAAAAGGAGGACCAGTCTCACCTGCATCCTCAATAATGCTAGAATTATTACATTATAATGAGCATCAAGTGGACAGTCTGACCATATACCGTTCAGTTTGTAATTTTCTTGTTAAAATAAATGTATCCTTTAATCTAAGTTCAAAAATAAAACTCCATAGAAAAGTTATATCAACGTTGGCATTGAAAATAAATTCCATCGTTGAATCAAATAAAAACCTCCCAACGCCCAAAGGAAAAACAGCACCACCTTCTCCTTTACCCTTTCCTCTCTCACTCCCCCACCCTCAACCAAAAGGAAGTTATTTTTTCTTCTCATATATTTTCAATCTGAATTTGTGCGGCCATAGAGAGTAATGATTCATATAGTGGACTCGATCTATTTGCTTGGAATTGAGACGTAACTATTATTGTTGTAAATATTCAAGCCAAATTATGTGTGTTTGATTCATCTGCAGCAAGTGATCGTCTATAGAAGGTCTGGACTAAGCAAAGCAGCTGATACTTCTGATACAAATTCTTGAAAGAAGCAGCACACAGGAGTTACAGTTCATGGTTTGTATTTAGAAAAACAACCACAAACTTCTCCCTCCCACCTGTATAAAGTATGGAAAAATAGGAACTCTTTATCATTATGATTTATGTGCTCATCGCGCGTTCTCCTTTTTAATTTCTTTATATGCTTTCAGTTTTAAAACCTTTTGTTTGGTTATACATGAATTTAGATGATCCAATAATCAGGCCTTAATTTATATCCTAAAGAGCCACTAATTAAGTAGAAGGAAAAATAAAACTTCTTACTTTCCTTGTCCTTATAGACAGAAAATCAAGAACAAAATGGACAGCTTCGAATTTTGTCAGCCTTAGCTTCTTTTCTTTTCAAGTGATTTATCCACAAGGTCTATATCAGCCTTCTTGAATCCTCTACTTTTTTTTCTTCTTTTTATTGATCATGTTCCAGCTAGGAACAAATAGTTTGGTTTTTCTTCTTTCCCCTTCTCCCTTCTTCTTTCTTTTGAAGAAATATTTCTTTACTTGTTATCTTGGACTAAGTAGGATGTTAAGGCCATTTTCCCAGGAATATTTCTTTTTATTTTCAGACTACTTGATGCAAGAGATATATGGTCTTATAATAAAGATGTCGTTAGGGTCTTCCAAAATTTTCAGTATCCATTATTAAATCTATTAGTTTTAGAGAATTTCCAATAACGAAATTTTATTTTATGGAGTATTATATATGGTTATACTTCTCTCCGTACTTAATCAAACTTTTCTTTTTCCATTTTTCTTTGCGTTGTAAAGAAAAATGAAGTACACATTACACAGTAAAGTTTCATACTAGTAGAGGATATAAAACAGGAATAAATGTTGCAGGATTTTAAATCAAGAAAAATTCGGCAATTTTTGTTACCCCCGTCTTGTACCTGCCAGCTTCAACAGTCTTTATTTGACTATTAACATTTCTTTAAGTCATATATCTACTTACATTTATGCTGGAGTAGGAAAATGATAAACCATGCACTAGGAATTACCATTAAATTCCAACAGACTTGTGCCGATTAAAATATTAGTTTCTCCCATCTGGCTTCTGCAAACTTCCAGCTCAAACTGTCAGAAATGTTTTTTGGTACCATTAATGGCAGGAGAATACAATGTTAATACTGCAGGCAGTACAACAGACTGGTAACTGAGTACATGGTAAAACTGAATATGTGTTAGGGTTTATCCTGATTTTCCGATTAAAATTACTCTTTCATATTTGACAAATCATTTTCTGGGAAGAAAAGTATTTGCACTTTTATAAATTGGAGTATTTTTCCCTCATATATACAACATAACAATAACGTCCTTAATCTAGTCTTTATGAAAATCTTGTTTAGGAGGAGCTAGAATTTATTATCTCAATAAGTAATTTTTAATACGTATTAGTCAATCAAATTATATTAAAATGAAATACGTCTTTTAGTATATTTTTTTTTGTATTTTGATTTATTGTCATTCAGCTTGTTAACTTGCGTCATTCAAGGTTTGCTTGTTAACTTTCACTGGTTCTTTGTTATTTTGATTCCAACAATATATATATATGTTGATTCCATAGTTGTTATATGTAGAAGTGTTGTGGCATCTTGTACATAAGTTACCATTAGAGGGTTAGAACAAGATCAAGAAAAAGCTTTACAAGGTAGCTACTGGTTCTATTTTTTTTACGCGTTTTGTGCCCTCAGACTAATGTCTTTGGACACACAAGTTGAGAGACTCACTGGTTCACGGGATTCTGCATGCAATTCAATTATCTATTTTACCATGAATAATCTCTTTAATTCTATTCTCTTCAAGTCTAATTTTATTGACTTATTTATTCATACACAATCCAGGCTTGTTTCTTGCACTGAAGACCTCTTTGCCTAACTTGTTCAGTAACTTGGACGTAGCCATGACTGAAAACTCAGTGAAACAAGCCAATGAAGAGATGATGAGAAATACTATGGAATACATTATGGAAACATCTTCAGATTCTTCCTCCCAAAGCAAAATGGTCTCATTCATTGATCTGAACGAAGACAACAAAAGGGAAAGTGAAGAAGAAGAAGAAGAAGCAGCCATTGAGGTTAGTGTGGAAAACAGTAGTGAGAAAACAACAGATGAAGGGAACTCAGAAAATTATAACAATAGCTGCGGTGATGGATCCGGACGTGTTGAAAAGAAAAACGTTAGGCATTATGTTCGATCAAAAATGCCAAGGCTACGTTGGACTCCTGAACTCCATCGCTCCTTTGTGCATGCCATTGAAACGCTGGGTGGTCAAGAAAGTAAGTCACTACCTATTGCTTGAAGATGCAGTTCTATTCACATTTACTCAACATGTATTTTATTGAGTTTAACGTCTACATACTAATACTAACAATGTAAAAATATTTTTACGCTATATTTTACACTATACAATAATTACATGCAATAATAACTGAATAATGAGATTTATAATCTTGAATATAAATGATTAATACATAATTAAATAAAAAAATGAGTGTTCTCTTTAACTACTTAAGTTTTTTGCACAACAAGATCACATAATTCATTAATAAAAAAGTCATCTTCTACAACATATTAAAATACAATAATATAAAAATTATTTATAGTACTAGTGTATGTAAGTTACATCCTTATTTTATGAAAGGCTTTTAAGAGGCAAGACATTATTGAATTAGATGCCTTCCTTTATTAACTAGCTATATAATTAATCCCGATATTGTCGCAAGTATGTCTAAAATTTTAACCAATGTGTATCTTCCCCCCCTAGAGATGTCAAGCTTTATGTACATTGTTATAAGAAAAGTTATTGTTGCCACTTTTTTGTTTCTTAGTTTATGTATATTGTTATAAAAAAAGTTATTGTTGCCACATGTGTTATTTATGTAAAATAAGATTCTCGCCCTAGTTTCTGGAAATATTTGTTTACTGCTTAAGGTCAACTCTGGGTTGGCAGGAGCCACACCAAAGTTGGTGCTCCAGTTGATGAACGTGAGAGGTCTAAGTATTGCCCATGTAAAAAGTCATTTGCAGGTATTGTGAGTTGAAATACTTATATTCATCAAGTATGTTTGTTAATTTTTTGTTCTTAAAAATGAGTTAACTCGTTACTTATTTGATCCAGATGTATCGAAGCAAGAAACTTGATGAATCTGGACAAGGTACGTACTTATATCATCAAATTTGAAACTTCTTTCCTTCCAACCAAGTATACATGTTAAGATCATTTATCCTCCTTAAGTTACCAGTTAATTGTCCTTATCTACAATTGACATGTAACTTTAGGCGGACAAAATGCTCTTAACCCATTTTCCTCATGTGCAATATATACTAACTATGATTAATCTTGATGGTGCTTCATTTTGGTATAGTGTTAGGTCGTAATAGAGCAATGCAAGGAAGAAGCTATTTCTACAGAAATGTAGGGCAAAGATATAACCCTCTACAAGATTTCAAGATGAAGAATGGTGCCATTGTGTTAGCTAGGAACTTTAACTATGATCATGACCATGTTAAAGGCCATTTTCGAAATTCCTTTTCGAGACCCCCATATGATCAGACCAAGGACATCTTTTCCAGGTACAATTTCAACTAGTCAATGATAATCTTCTACTTGACTTGCTTAACTATTCTTAATAATTTTTTATTTAACATATATATAAACTGACAGTATAAATAAATTTTTACAAGTAATTGTCTGCATTGCTAGTTTACTAATTCCACTTTTTATTGAATATTACGTATAATTATCTTTTAATAAGGACCAGATATATTAATAAAAAAACCCAATATTATCATTATATAAAAGTTAAACTCAATGATTTAATGTACAGGTACTTGCAGTGGTCTTCCAATCAGGGGGGCTTACTTAATAACACCACTCGAGAAAAGCTATCCACACCAAGACAATTTCAAAAAAATGGAGGCCATGAAATTGGCTCCATCAGGTCAAGCCAATTTCGTGAAGAGAAAAGGTGGCCTCCGAGTGTATTCATCGCCAATCAGTGGGAGGAGAAAAATTCTGATTTTTCCAATATTTGTTCAGCTAAAAACTCCCAATATTTGCTTCAACAAAATGTAGCGCAACCATATTCCAAATGGAATTGCAGATACAATACCCTTGAGCAAAATTTGGAGACACCAACAAGGCTTGAGGTAAATATATAGAAGCACACACATATATATATAGCTCCTCATATGGAGTACTATTATTTATTGGGATTTCATCTTTCCTTGTTTCCTTGTTGTTGCATTACTTCTTTGGATATGAATTGATTGTAGTCATATATATGTGGATTATCCCACTGCAGCTGGTGATGGTGCAATTGAACTCCTTATATGATCTTGTGCAATTCTCGAGAACTTATTTTACTAGGAGCTTTAACAAGCGACCAAACTTAGATCCGTTTTACATTAATTGAAAATTAAATATGTTAAGACGGTAACTCTCGATGAGTTATAATACCCATATATATATTATAACTGGGATTTCATCTTTCTTTTTTTCCTTGTTGTTGCACTACTTCATTATATTGGTAATTTTACTTTGCAGATGAAAGAAGACAAGAGTTTCACGGGAAAAGGTTGGCTACCTGATTTGCAACTAAGATTAAGCAGAAGCACAGAAAGCGAGAATGAGAAGAATACTCATCATAGCAAGAGGATGGATCATCAGTCAGAAATGAACACAATGCTTTCTCTTTCTCTGCCTACTTATTCATTAAGTGAAACCTAAGAGAAAGTAGAGTTCTAAAACATACAAAAGTTTTATATTAGCTTGTTACTTTAATATGTTCAGACATAGAAGAGCGGCCTATACGTAGGGGGGTGAGTACTTGAGATCTGACCATGCAATTAGCATATCAGGAAATTATTGCATTGGAGTGAGATCTCCTAAGTACTTGCCTTATAGGCCGTAAACATACACTTTGAGTTGCCACTTATCCCTCTGATTGTTATTTTTCTTTGTTTAACAATACCAGTTTTTAGTTTTGACTCTGAGTGTCCTGCAACTATATTTAGTATAGACGGGTACAACTAAGTAAAGATTATTGAGGAAGTACATAAATACCCAATTTTGGGATACTGTTTACGCTGTAGCCGAACATATTCTTTTTTGCAAATTTACCCACTTTGGAATACACTTCAGAATTTGCATCTGAAGTTACAAATTTAGAGTTCAGAATCAGATCTGAAGTTTTAATTATTTTATCGGAAGTTCTTATCACTTCAAATTGCAATTTTAGAATCAAATATGAAGTTTTTATCACTTCAAAAATGCAACTTCTTCAAAAGCTATCTCTCTTCGCGCTCAGCGCACGATAGAGTGCATGTGCTAACGTACGCTCGCTAGCAATGGGGAGGGATAGGCCGAAGAGAAATGCAACCACGACCCAGCTGGTTGATTACACAGGAATGAGCAGCACCACTCAAAGTCGAGGAACGCAGAGTACTACGATCAAAGAAGCAGGGAAAACACCAATGGAACAGTGGCCGCCATTGTCAGCCACAAAGGAAGTATGAAAACTCCTCATAAGGTAATTAGTAGTGAAAAATTAGTTTCTGGAGCTCCGACGAAACATGCAAACACTAGCCCTAGTAAAATTGAGACAATTGAAAGGAATTCGATAGCGATTACCAGAGAATTGGGTGTAATTGGGGATACCGGGGCGGCGACTAAACCTCAAGGGAATTTGCCAACTGCTGATGTCGAGAGAGGTCAAAAACAATGGGCAAATCTATTCATGGGAAACTGACTTGCAACAAAGGGAATGTATCTAATCTTTATTGCTCCAACTCTAAAAAATGGTAATGTAATTGTTGAACTCTGTAAGGAAGAAGTCGAGGAGGAAACTTAAGAAGTGGAAACGAGCTCTAATTTTATATGTTGTCGGAGGAACTCCAACTATATGAGCCATTGAACGATTCATTGCTTCAGCTTGGAACTTCGCAATAAAGCCTAAAGTGTATTTTCACAATGATGGATATTTTGTGGTAAGATTCAACTCCAATGATGACAGAGATGAAGTGATGTACTCAGGACCTCACATGTTGAACAATAAACCTATTATTATGAAAGTGTGGTTTGCTGATTTTAATTTTAACAAAGAAGTTTTACAGACCATTCCAATGTGGGTCAAGTACCCTAATCTTCCTCTAAAATATTGGGGAAATAAATCACTGAGCAGGATTAGTAGTGGCTTGAGAATTCCTCTATATGTTGATGCTTGCACTACTCAACTAGATCGGATTTCCTATGCTAGAGTGTTGGTTGAGATGGATGTTATGAAAAAACTACCTAGATCCATTAAGGTGAATGATCCTAATGGAAGGATGTTGGCCCAAGTGAAGTTTGTTTTGATGATTGATAAAGGAACTCAAGCATGAACCAGGTCCATACACAGTGTATAAAGACACGGGCAGATTCAAGCACAAGGCATGCATGTGAAGGAGATAAGCTTAAGTAGTTATATCTGATATCTACTGAACGAAAATATTGCATAAGTGATAAAGAGAAGAACTCCTTACTCGAGAGAACTCTATCCTAGATAAGGGATAATTGCTTCTAGATAAAGCTGAAAGGTACAACTTGAAACACCTACTACAATGAAACTAGAATAAAAGACAGACACTTGGAACTGGTTCTTCTATCTGGTTCATGTAGCTTCAGGTTCGCACACTTGAATCACACAAGAGTTGTTTGCAAAATGCCTTGCTAGTTTGCTCCCAACTCATGTTTAACATCTGCTTTTGTACGTCCCTGTAAAATAGGAACATCCTACAATATATAGAGTTAGTAGAATAAAAAAATAACTAGAGTTCCGATACTATACTCTTCCTTGGTGGAAGGGTTCTAGTTATCTTCAACTTCTAACTACTAGGTACTCTAAGTGTTGTATTCAAGTTAGATTTAACTTGATGTTATAGCAACAATTAGAGGTTGGTTGCCACAACGGGATTAAAGATAATCTTTAGGTTTACAAAGAGTTTTGTAAATGTTGTTTTGGCTCAGTGATTTAGTGAAGTGTTGGGAAAAATCCTACTGGGTAATAGGTCGTGGTTTTTTCACCTTTTGAATCGGGTATTTTCTACGTAAAAATACTTGTGTTATTTACTTTTTGCATTTACTATTTTTGCAACAGTAGTATAAGAAACACATAGAAGAATCAGGTCCTTCTATAATCAGTACATGCCAAAATTGGACACCACACAAATCACCTCTCCTCTTGTATGGTATTGAAGTATAAAATATCGTATCATGTTATCCTTGAAGAGGCTAATATCTTAGGAGAAGATCAAAATGAGTGCACTACCTGGAAACTGGGAAGGGTAATCCACTGCTAGGCCACCACTCTTTAATGGCCAGTACTACTCTTGGTGGAAAAACAGGATGAAAGATCACATTATAGGAGAAGACTATGAGCTATGGGATATTGTCACTGATGGTCCACTGGCTACCTTGAAAAAAAATACTGAAGGAGTAGATATGCCAAAGACAAGAACGGACTGCACTGCTGAGGACTTGAAGAAGTGGGAGAAGAATACTAAAGCCAAGAAATGGCTTGTTTGTGGACTTGGTCCAGATGAGTATAACAGAATCCAAAGTTGTACCACTGCTAAGCAAACATGGGACACACTGCAAGTGGCTCACGAAGGAACACTGCAGGTGAAGAGATCCAGAAGAACTCTATTGTACTCTCAGTATGAGAACTTTGCTATGAAGGAAGGAGAAACCATTCAAAAAATGTACACAAGGTTCACTACACTGACAAATGAGCTAAAATCTCTTGGAAGGATTATTCATGAAGAAGATAGAGTCGAGAAGATACTGACTAGGGTTTTGCCTATCACTTGGGAGAGCAAATCACTGCCATCCAGGAATCAAAGATTATTGCCACTCTCCCACTGGATGAATTAATTGGAAATCTCACTGCTTATGAACTTAGGAGACAAACCATGAAGATGGATGTGCCTAAGAAGGAAATGAGCTTGGCACTCAAAATCACTGAAGATTCTGATCTGGAAGATGATGAAATGGCTATGATCACCAAGGACTTCAAGAAGTACATGAGGAGAAGAAAAGGTTCTTCAAGAAGTGGAAGCTATAGCAAGTCAAAAGTTCCTGATAAGTAAACTAATGATGGCTGCTACAAGTGTGAAAAGACTGATCACCACATCAAGAACTGTCCTTTTGTGTGAAATTGAATGGAAGAAGGAAAGAGCTGAACGAAGGAACAGGAAGAAGGAACATGTTCAACCCAAGAAAAGTAACAACAAAGGTTTAACCAAGGCTATGGTCGTTGCTTAGATAGAAAGCTCAGATGATGAGGGTGAGGATGAACAAGCACTCATGGCCATTGGAGAATCTGATGAAGAAACTGAGGTAAGTGTAATTCATCTCAAAGACAAAATTAAATTATTGTCTAAAGAAAGGTTATTTGAGTTACTACTAGAACTAATTGACGAATTTGAAATGTAAACAACGAAAAGGAACAAATGTTTAAAGAATGTGTGATTTTGAAGGCTAAGTGCAAAAACCTAGAACTTAGGGTTAGTAAAACTGTAAGTGAATACTGTGTTGAAGAACCAGGTTCATGCACTTTACTCAACTGTCCTAGAGCTTAGATCTGAAAATCTAAAAGTAAAATTAGGAACAAGTAAAAAGATAGTTGATCACACACAACTCACTTTGGAAGAAAATATAGGAAAAATAAAAGGTGAGTTGTACAAAAGAGATGGGCAGGTAAAAATCCTAAATGAGGATCTAAGCAAGGTCAAGCATGAGCTAGATAGAACTTGTAAATAGAACAGGTCCTCTGATGCACTTTCATGGCTACAAGAACACCATAGTAGCAACAGAAGAGGACTTGGCTTTGGGAACCTGGCACCTAAGTGGGATCCCAAAAGCAAGTACCTCACACTTTCTAAGAACAAGATTTGCACACACTGTGGTAAAACAGGTCATTATAAAAGTAAATGCACTGCAAAAGATAAGGCAAGTCAAAAGAACAAAGAAGTTGGGCTAAAAAGAATTTGATTCATATTTTTGCTTATAAAAAGGGACCCAAACTAGTTTAGATTCTTAAGACTAACCCCCGATTTCCTTTTGCAGGTCCAAGTGAATGGGGAGCAGCCAAATATAGTACATGGATAGTGGCTGTTCAAAGCATATGATAAGAAGCAAGAACCAGTTCCTTTCACTTGAGGACCTTAAAAGAGGTAATGTCTCTTTTGAAAATGGGAAGAAATGTGAGATCACTAGGATTGGAAAAGTAGGTAAGACTATTCTCACTCTATTGAGAATGTCTACTTGATAGATGGACTGAAGTACGGTCTAATGCATGTATCACAATTGTGTGATAGAGGTAATATGGTAGCATTCACCTTTACAAAATGCTTTGTGATTAATCTTACCACTCACAAGATAGTTTTGCAGGGAAAAAGAGTGAACAACCTATATGTTGTGGATATGTCCATACTTTCAGATAATGAACTCACTTGCTTAAGTATGTTGGATAATGATCCCCTTCTTTGGCACAAAGGACTTGGACATGCCAGTCTAAGTCAACTCAACAAACTAATCTCCAAGGGCTTGGTGATAGGGCTGCCTAACATTAAGTTTAAGGAAGATAAAGTTTGTGAGGCTTGTGCAAGGGGGAAGCAGGTAAGATCATCTTTTATAAACAAGAAAATGGTAAGCACCACCAGGACGATGGAACTGGTCCATATGGATCTTTATGGACCAATGAGAATATTGAGCAGAGGTGGTAAGAGATATGTTATGGTGCTTGTTGATGATTATTCTAGGTTTACTTTGACACTATTTCTAACATCTAAAGATGAAGCATTTGACATGTTCACTTCTTTTGTTAGAAAAGCTCAGAAACAACTAGGTAATCAACTTGCAACAATTAGGTCTAATCATGGTACTAAATTTGAGAATGTTAAATTTGCTGCATTTTGTGATAAGCATGACATAAATCATAATTTTTCTGCTCTTAGGACTCTACAACAAAATGGAGTAGTTGAAAGAAAAAATAGAACATTGGAAGAAATGGCTAGGAATATGCCTCTTTCTAGTAAACTCCCCTATAGTTTCTGGGCAGAAGCTGTAAACACTGCATGCTACATCATAAATAGGTGCATGACTATACCTCTTATTGAGAAGACTCCATATGAGTTACTTAAAGGGAGAAAGTCAAATATATCCCATCTTAGGGCATTTGGATGCAAGTGCTTTGTGCACAATAATGGTAAAGACTCCCTAGGTAAGTTTGATCCCATAAATAATGAGGGAGTATTCTTCACATAGTAAAGCTTATAAGATATATAACAAAAGAACTGTGTATGTAGAAGAAAATGTACATGTGATTTTTGATGAAACTAACATTCTTTAAAAGAGTAAGAAACATGATGATGAAGCAATTTGAAACCACAGCCCAAACTAAAGTTGCACCGGAAGAAGGAACAAGTGATGGAATAGGTCCTTTCACCCAGGGCAACTTGACAGAGGGAACTGAACAAAGAGAAATTAATCATAAAACCTCGAGGGAACATGTCCATGAATTTGTTCCTCAGCAACAAAACATTGTCAGAACATCTAAGGGAAACCAGCTGGTTGTGAAACCTTACAAGTATAAAAGTTCTCATCCTATTGAGAATATAATTACTGATCCAACCTCTGGAATCAAAACCAGATCTTCTTTGAAGAATCTTTATACTTTTGATACTTTTTTATCTCTTATTGAACCTAAGAATGTTGTTGAGGCTTTGCAGGATGCAGATTGGGTGAATGTAATGCAATATGAACTCAACCAATTTGAGAGAAGTCAAGTTTAGCATATGGTACCAATACCCAAGGACAGATCAGTAATTGGTACAAAATGGGTCTTCAGAAACAAATGGCATAGACTATGATGAGACCTTTACTCTAATTGCAAGATTAGAGGCAATTAGACTCTTTATAGCCTTTGCTGCATATATGGAATTTATTCTCTATCAGATGGATGTCAAGAGTGCCTTCCTTAATGGCTATCTAAAGGAAGAAGTGTTTGTCAAGCAACCTCCGACTTTGAAAGCAAGGAATATCCTGATCATGTGTACAAGCTTTGACAAGGCACTTTATGGGCTCAAGCAGGCTCCAAGAGCATGGTATGAAATAAACCTTATCTACTGCTGAAGTAGTATGTTGTTGCTGCCTCATGTTGTGCTAAATTATTGTGGATCAAACATCAATTAATGGACTTTGGAATTGATGTAGGTTGTATCCCCATATTTGTGATAACACCAGTGCAATTAGTATGACCAAGAACTTGGTTTATCACAAAAGAACTAAGCACATAGATATTAGGCATCACTTTTGAGGGACAACTATGAAAAGGGTTTGATCTCTGTAGAATTTTGTGCTATTGACAAGCAAATAGCTAAAATCTTCACAAAAGCTCTAAGTAGAGATTACTTTGAAAGGAACATATTAGAATTAGGGATGATTAAGATCACCTAAAAGGAACGAGTTCTAACTCAAAAAATTAGTTAGAAAATCTATGAATTTTTGTACATAATTAGATTAGATTTTGCTAAGTCTCATACTTTCATCAGTATACTCTTGTACCATGTGCTAAAATATCTCATTAACATCTAATGATATTATCTTTATTTTCTTGGAAAATTTAGACTTACACAAGATATTTCTCAGTGAAGAACTTGGTTCATCAAGATTACATGGTACGTACTCTCCACTCTGCATATTTTGAAATAATTATATTTGGATTATGATTAAAAGGAGAGTCTCATTTAATCCTAACCTCCTTGAGCTTATCCGTTACGAAATAAATCAATTTTATCCAAATAGAGTCCCAAAACGCAATACGTGCCTAGATTCTAGGGAGAGTCTTCAATGTCTTTTCAAACTGACTCCCAGCTTGATTAGACTTTTGAGCTTCTGAAAAAGCTGTCGTTACCCAATTAAACTCTTCCTCTTTATATTGATTAGGCCTTAGTTGTTTCTTCACTTCTAAATTTTCAGCCTCCAAACAATTCTCTCTATCTTCTCTCATTTTCTAAACACACACATATTCATCTTCTCTCACCCTTTAACCATCAATGGCTAACATATCTAAAAATCCCTTATCACCACCCAAAGAATCCACACCCACTCCTTCAACCACATTTATCTCTAAGAAAGGAAGATTCAAGATACTTGCTCGCAAAGTAGTCGCTGGAGGAGAACAAACCAAGAAAATCAATGAGAAACTGAAGGCAAGTCAGGCAGATGAACCTCAAAAATACGAAGATTCTTTCAAGTCTGCAACTGAGGGGGAAGAAATTGTTTTTTCTTAAATAGATCATGTAACATTTGGCCCTAAAATTACATCTGAAGTAATCTCTGAGGTTGCTGTAAATCTGAAAAATAGATTTGTTCTGGTAGGAACTGTGGCTGGGATAGAGACCACTGAGTCTGAAAAAATTGGTGGTAAAAATAAAAAGAGAAAATAAAAGGAGAGTGAGGGTGCTCAAGTCGATGTGAGGGGAATGGGACAAGGAGTGGTTGAATCTTCACATACTCCTATTGGTTTGACTGAAGGAACTGGAGCTATGGTAGCATGGAATGAGGAATCTACTGGAGAAGAAGAAAATGTGAGAGAAAAGAGGGAAAGTGGGTATAGAAAAGTTGCTGAGGGGTTAGTTAGATTGGGGAAGAATGTTCAAGAACTAGTTCCATCAGGACAGGGACTCCTCGAAGATCTACTGAAATGTGTGTCTGACAACTATAATCCAAAAAGGAAGAAGAGTTCAGGAGTTAAAGTCCCTGATCCTTCCCAGCCTTGAAACCTTCCTAGCCTAGTTAGACAAACTAGTGACCCCGATGGGATTTCTTTTTGTTCTTTTGGCTCATGATCCAGTATCTTTATTTTTCTTTATGCTTTGTCGATGACTGGTATCAATGACAATAAACTATTTTTATGCTCTAACTATTTGTTGATTCTTCTTAGATAGCTAATATCATTAGATTGATATATGATGCTTGACTCCATGTTTGCATTTGAAGTAGCCCCAGTGGCCATGAGTAATATCTATTAAAATCTGGTTATCTAACATAATTATGCAACTTTTCGATGATGTCGAAAGGGGGAAGATAGGTTGTGCTTTTTACTTTTGACTGTGATATTTATAACCTAATGAAACTGGTCCTTGATAATTTGTGACTTTAAAAATAAAAAGTGTTCTAACTTTGTGTTGATGTTGAGCTGAGTTGAAACAGGGTCTTATGCTTATGAAAAACACATAATTTATCATCATAAAAAAGGGGGAATTTGTAGGCTCAAGTGAAGTTTGTTTTGGTGATTGACTAAGGAACTCAAGCATGAACGAGGTCCATACACAGTGTACAAAGACACGGGCAGATTCAAGCACAAGGCATGCACGTGAAGGAGACAAGCTTAAGTGGTTATATTTGATATCTCCTGAACGAAAAGGTTGCATAAGTGATAAGGAGAAGGACTCCTTACTCGTGAGAACTCTATCCTAGATAAGGGAGGAGTTAGAAGTTGTAGATAACTAGAACTCTTCCACCAAGGAAGAGTATAGCATTGGAACTCTAGTTATTTCCTATTCTACCAACTCTAAATATTGCAGGATGTTCTTATTTTATAGGGATGCACAAACGCTAAAGTTAAACGTGAGTTGAGAGTAAAATAGCAAGGCATTTTGCAAACAACTCTTGTGTGATTCAAGTGCGTGAACCTGAAGCTACATGAACCAAATAGAAGAACCAATTCTAAGTGTCTGTCTTTTATTCTAGTTTTATTGTAGTACGTCTTTTAAGTTGTACCTTTTAGCTTTATCTAGAAGTAATTGTACTAGGAACTCTAAGTGTTGTATTCAAGTTAGAGTTAACTTGAAGTTATCGTAACAGCCAGAGGCTGGTTGCCACAACAGGATTAGAGGTAATCTTTAGGTTTACAAAACGTTTTGTAAAGGCTATTTTTGCTTAGTGATTTAGTGAAATGTTGGGAAAAATCCTACTGAGTAATATGTCGTAATTTTTTTACTTTTTGAGCCGGGTATTTTCCCCATAAAAATACTTGTATTCTTTACTTTACGTATTTACTATTTCTGCAACAGTAGTATAAGGAATACATAGAAGAACCAGGTCCTTCAATAATTAGGGCACGTAAAAATTGGACACCAAACAAATTATCCCCCTCCTTCTTGTGTGGTATTGAACTATAAAACATCAGAGGGAGTTCATGCAGGAGATTGTGTATGATTGGGTTCTTGAATTCTACCACAAATGTATGCAAGTAGGCCACAAATGCAGAGCATATGACCAGCTAGGACGTAAAACTAAGCCTAAGAATTAGAAGCATAAGAAGGAATGACAACCTAAACTTGTGCTTAAAGTGCAGGAAGCACTATAGTTGTTAAAGGGGAACAAAAGATGGCACCTCCTAGTGCTAGAGAAAATGCTAGTACTAGTGCACAAAATTTTAGTACTAGTGCAGGATTAACTAAAGGAGATGAGGACCAAGCATGGCAGACACTTATAGGAAAATCAGCAATTAGAAGTAAAGAGAGTACAGTCAATGTGATCAATGGCTTTAACCTTATCACAGAGTCTAGACTACAGTTAACAGCGCCAAGGCAAGTAGAGGACGGAACTAGTAGACATAGAGGTAATACAAGGTAGGATGGGCCTGCACAATCCCTCTTTATATATGTATGAAGCTGGTCACTAGGAATATAAGGGGACTAAACAAAATCCCTAGACAAAAAGAGGTCAGGTTGTTCATTAGAAGTAATAAATTTCATATGATTGCACTATTAGAGCAAAAAATAAAAGAGCAGAAGGTCATATAAATAATCAGGAAAACCACTCTTGGATGGGCATGGCTAGCTAACTATGAATATAGTAGTAGAGGTAGAATCTTGCCTACTGTAGGATACAAATGAGGTAGACTGTATGGAGTTGGGAAGATCATCTCAGTTCATACATGCTTCAGTACACATTAAGAGACTGAGTATGAGATTTACATTTACAACTGTTTATGGGTTGCACACTTTGGATGAGAGAAGAAGTCTATGGAGTGACCTGACAAGCCTACAGTCCATATAACAAGGTCCATGGTTGATAATGGGCGACTATAATGTGATTAGATCAAGAGAGGACAAACCAATTGGTAACCATGTACAAGAAATAGAGATTAGAGACTTTAATGCTTTCATTGAGGACACTGGCCTGACAGAAATGAAGACTAGTGGGAGAAGCTTTACATAGACTAATGGGCACACCTATAGCAAGATTGATAGAGCTTTGGTTAATGCTGACTGGATACTGACTATGCCAAACCTAGAAGTATGGGTCATAGATCCATCATACTCTAATCATTCCTCACTGAGCATAACACTGGAAGAGGCTGAAGAGCAAATACCTAAACCATTCAAATTTCTAAACCACTAAGAAGATCATAAAGACTTTATGATATTAGTAAGTGAAGCTTAGGAGAGGTTAACTGAGCTGAATACTATGAAGGATACATGATAGAAATTGAAAAGAGTAAAGCAAGCTATGAAAACTCTAATAATACTGAGTATAATGCAGTTGGCAATCGAATAAAACAGTGCAGACAACAACTATGTGGTATGCAGGAACAAATTAGGGCCCTTGGTCAATCAAAGACTATGGTTGCAGTAGAGAAAGACATGAAGACACAATTGGAGAAATGGCTAGGGGTAGAGAAAAGTATTATGAAGAAGAAATAAAGAGTACAATGGCTGAATCTAGGAGCTACTAATACAGCATACTTCTTTACAAGCATGAAGACCAGATATAAACAAAACAAGGAATTGAAGAGGAAGTGATAGGGTTCTATCAGTAGTTATTAAGATCCTCAGCTGCAGAATCGTCTGCTATTAACCCAATAGTAATGAGGGATGGACCATTGGTGAATAGAGAGCAATAATTACATCTGGTTACAGAGGTATCTAAAGAGGAAATTTACTATGCTCAGACAAGCATTAGTGACAATAAAGCTCCCGGTTGTGATGGATTCAATGCATTATTTTTAAAAAGTGCTTGGCCTGTGATAGGTGATACAGTTACAAATATTGTGATGGAATTCTTTTCAAGTTCAACCATGTACCACCCTATAAACTGTACAACAGTTACTTTTGTGTCTCAGGTGAGCAACCCCTCCGAAATCACTGAATATATGCCAATATCATATTGCACATTACTATACAAGATTATATCTAAAGTGCTAACAAATAGACTACAAGGAATGATGGATGGTCTTGTGGATAGGAATTAGTCAACTTTTGTACTGGTAGGCTGATAAATGATAAAATAATTTTCTGCCATGAACTAGTAAAAGGGTATGGCAGGAAAGGTGTATCCCCTAGATGCATGATGAAAGTAGACATGAAGAAGGCTTATGACTCTGTTGAATGGGGATACCTAGAGCAGGTGTTGACAAATTTGCAGCTCCCAGGGAAGTTTATGAAATAGACTATGAGGTGTGTGACAACAGTCTCATATTCCATCATTATTAATGGGCAGCCTACAACACCATTTCAGGCAAAGAAAGGCTTGAGACAGGGAGGCCCCCTGTCTCCTTATCTATTTGTGCTGGCTATGGAATACTTGACTAGGCTTCTGAAAACACTTAGGAGGGATCCTAATTTCAATTACCAAAATGAACATAGTCCAGCTAAGCTTTGCTGATGATCTACTGCTCTTCTGTAGAGGTGATACCATATATGTACAATTGTTGTATAAGTGCTTTCAGGATTTCTCAAAGGCTTCAGGATTAGTTGTTAATGCTGACAAAAGTTCTATTTTCTTTGGTGGAGTAGATGCTGACATGAAACAAAATATACTGCAATTCCTAGGCTTTTCAAAAAGGACATTACCAGTTAGATATTTGGGAGTGCCACTAAGTACCAAACGACTATCATTAGTTCAATGTCAGCCTCTTATTAAGAAGATGCTAGGGAGAATCCTGTCTTGGACTTCAAGGTTTCTATCATATGCAGGGAGAATACAACTCATTAAAAGTGTTCTCTTTTCTATTCAAGTATTCTGGTCCCAGGTTTTTCTGCTGCCAAAAAAGCTGATCTAACTTATTGAAAGTGTGTGTCGAAGATTCATATGGACTGGAGGGGTGGATGTATCAAAGAAAGCACTTCTGGCTTGGGACAAACTGTTCCAACCTAAAGCAGCATATGGTTTGAATTTACTTGATGTAGAGACATGGAATAGGGCAGCTATTTGCAAACTCCTATGGAACTTATGTAAGAAAAAGGACAAGATGTAGGTCCAATGAAATAACACCAAAGCAAGCCTCTTGGATTATGAAAAAGATACTGAAAGCTAAGAACTATTTTGAGGAAGTTAGATATGCAAAACAAGATGTAGTGGGAATGAAAAAGTTCTCCATCAAGGCCATGTATATGCAGCTTAGAGGAGATTTTGCTAAAGTGTCATGGAGGATACTGGTTTGCAATAATGTTGGGTTGCCTAAGTGGATTTTCACATTATATCTGGCTGCTCATAGACGACTATTAACTAAGGAAAGATTGAGGGGAAGTGGCTGTTTGGAAGATACAACTTGCTCACTCTGTAATAAAGAAGAAGAATCCATTAATCATCTCTTCTTTAGTTGTTCTTATTCATCACGAGTGTGGACAATAATGTTACAGTGACAATGGATACATAGATAGGTGATGCCATGGGCAAGTGAGATAGCATGGGCTGAAAGACACTACAAGGGAAGGAACACAAAAGCTGAAGTATACAAGTTCACACTTGCAGGCTGCTTATACTATATTTGGCAAGAAAGGAATGACAGAATCTTTCAAGCAAAGTAACGATCAACAACAGTATTTAGTAGACTAATAACACAAGATGTGCATGGTCGATGAGCTTCTAAGCTAAAATTACATAGAAGATTAATGGATCTTAACAACTATCCTATAGTTCAATTAGATGTTTAAATAGTAGTATAGCAATTAGTAATGGGGAAGGCAAGATGAGTAGCTGAATTTGGGACTTCTGTCCAGATCAGGCTTGAGTAGAACAATATGTAAATATTACTGGTAAATAAAATTCTTTAATTACCAAAACAAAAGTGCAACTTCAGAATGGTAGATCTAAAGTTCTTATCACTTCAAAGTGCAACATCAAAATTAGATTGAAGTTTAGCTCTTCTTCTTCCTCTCATGTTTTGCACTTTAAACCAGCCATAAACCTCCACAAGCCACCCAAAGCAGCCACCACGACAACAATTTTTAAACCTCCATTAGCACCGCTAGTTTCCTCCACTAAAAGATTCATGAAACGGCAATGAGAACCACCCAAAAGCTACCCAAGGACTACCCGTTTATCTCCAAAACCAGCTGAAACGGCTAAGTTAACACAATCACTGCTTCCACCATGTAAAAGTTATGACGCAGTCGTGCAAAGAAAAAGAAGAAACAATAATGATGGATTGAATTCTTAAGTTCTTTTAGAACTGGGTACCATTTATACTTTTAAAAAAGTAGGTGCAAGTTAATGGGTGACCCGTGAAATTTTTTACTATTTGTATTTAATCTTAGTGGGATATTCTCTCAACTTCTTCGGCAATAAGACAAACTGTTGCTCTTTGTTCTGGACTCCTCCTCGGGAACAAATCATTTCAATTTCTTTAGCACGCAGCAAGTTAGTAAGAAATAAATAGTATTTTATTTATTATGAATGCCTATATTTTAGAGTTTGTTACTTTTTTGTGCATTACTCTTTTTATTTTTTTATTGTTTTATAATAGATTAAATTTTTATAAATATAATAAGTGGTAATTTCTTTTTGACGTAAAAAAATTAGTAGTGTCAAAAATGAGGATATACGAATTACTTTCTATTAAGTCTAATAATTTTGAGTTTCTTGGCTTGCTATTTTAAAAAAGAAGTAATAGACCATCCTGTAGCAGGCTGACAAGCAAGAAATAGTGTTATTGGGCTGGACGGAATACCAGAGAAGTGATAGTAAAAGACAAACAGCACGGGTGGATCATAATATAAAGGGAAAAGGGCAAAATATACCCCTCTACTTTAATATTATCAACATTTAACCCCGTTATACTATCAGGCCAAATTTACCCCTACCATCATATTATCGGGCCAAATTTATCCCTACAATCAGCAAACTTTTAAAAGTACCCATTGATCTGTTAAGTAATCCAAAATCTCCCAAATTCTTTTTATTTAAATCACTTGTTGTTCTTCTTGGTCCACTATTTTTGAAATAATTAGCATTTACCTGCTTTCTGAATTAGAGAAAAATAATAATAGAAAAAAATATTAAATAATACAACCGAATAAACAAAGTATAGTAAATTAAAAAATTTAAATTATGTAGCTTTTCTAAATTCTAAAAGTATTTACAACATCCCAATTTTAATGAATTCGTTGCACCAAATGTACGGAGACTTTGCAAGTATTAGTGATTGAAGTTGAAATTCCTCAGAGACTTTACATTATCTAATTCAACTTTGCTTTAATTAAATGCCTACACATTTTGCTCTCTTAAGTTAGTCGATCGAACTCTATACTAACCAGGCAATGACAAAATATATTTGAATATACATGTACATACATGATGATCAGTTGCATATAATACACAATAAATAGACCCACTAAATTCTACGGTGTGTATATAATTGAAAAATAAATAAAATTTTAAACCAATTTTATTTATTACAAAAAGAGAAATTGGTGCATTGGTAATAAAAAAAATTATGAATATTTTGTATAGTCTAGTAACTTTAACATTCACATCAATATTAATTTTTTAAATTAAAATAGTGGACCAAGAAGAACAACAAGTGATTTAAATAAACGAAATTTGGGAGATTTTGGATTACTTAACAGATCAAGGGTACTTTTAAAAGTTTGTTGATTGTAGGGGTAAATTTGGCCAAATAATATAACGGATGTTAAATGTAGACAATATATGAAAGTAGAGGGATATATTTGGCCCTTTTCCCTAATATAAATCCCATGAAAAGATTGTGTAGATCTTAGTTGAGAAAATTCAAGTCATGAAAAAAATATGAATAAAGCCATTAACAAAATGTTTCAAGTTTCTTGTCTTCCTAAAGTACTAGTTCTTCTTTTAATTGAACTAGGTTTCTTTCGTTTCTCTTTCTTACTTTCAATCTAAGGTATTGGAAAATCGTGAAGTTGGTTATGTGTTTTTTGAGATAATAATTTATGTTCAAAATCTTTCACTAATTCTTTAGGATGGCTTACAATATTTGAGTTTCTTGAAATGAAAGGAAATGGAATGGCCTACAATATTTGAGTTGGCTGTGGCTTTTACACTCTTGAATGAGAGATTTGAACCAGGGGGAGAGGAGGAATTTAGCTATTCACGGCAGGTGCAATCACACTCGTTGCTTTCAACATGGATCATATAGATAGATGAAAAAATATAAGAAAATGAATATATTGGAGTAATAAATTTCATTGACTTCGACTGTAAATCTTGAATTCGTTTACAGGACCTTGAGTGAGAATAAGGATAAAGCTATCCTTCCACCATATAACCTTGTAACTCCATGACTCGAGCCTGTTACACGTAAAAGACCAGGAGATTTTTCTTGTCAAAATGCAGATGTAAATCTGGTAATTCTCCATATTAAAATTGGTGAGCTAGCTCATTTTATGAACCAGAAGATGAAGTGAAAAGGAGGGAAAATGGAATCAAATACTATTACCAGACAAGCTAAAGACTTTTACTTCAAGACCACAGTACAATATCTCATAAAGAATCAAATGTGTCATTCATTCATATCTCAAGGCAAGGGCTGGTTTTCAGGAATACAAAGCATAATAAGAAAACTCAGCTATTCTCATGCCCACTACTATGGTCATTCAAAAGTTACAACAATCCCCACCATCAAAACCAAGTATTTCTTTTGAAGTGGAATAGAAAAAACTTTTTCCACTGTATATCTAGACTAAAATGGTGACAAGGGAACTCCAGAAGGAATGAAATAAAGTTTCAAGATAGTATTGAAGCTATAGCGATAGAAACAAGATGTTTCATATCGATAAATGATCCATCTTCAAGCTTTGCTCTGCTGACAAGAACCAAGAGTATATAGTTCCTGTTCAAACAAAATGGAGCAGAAGTAAATAATTCCACTTTCTCAAACATCAAAATTTGCAACAGAAAACTTCAAAAAATAAGGAGAGGTTACCTCGGAGTAACGGACATGATCCTTATGCAAGTTAGAAGTTTTCACAATAGTCTCCCACTTACTACCATCAGCATGGGACTTCTTGTTCTGCTTCTTGGAGCTCAAACTTGAGAATGGGGTTCTCAAAGGAATGGAAGGCAACGTGCGCCAAAGCCAAGATTCAGAGGGAGATTTAGGCAAGGGTGGTGGTATAGGAGATTCCACGGAGGTAAGGTTAGAATCTTTTGGGTCATTTGCATTTTTGTTATCTTCATTTTCTGTACCTAAATTTCCATAGGGATGCACTTTTGAAGACTCTAAGGCTCCAGATAGTGTATCAAGATTTTGCTTTAGTTTCAAAGACTCCTGATCAGCAGGGCCTTTGAGAGTTGATATGGAAACGGGAGAAGCTTCCACCAAATCAAGGGACTCCTTTTCAGCAATCTGTTTGCTCTCTTTCTCTGAAACATTCCAGTTCTTGGCACCTTGAGTACGAGCCGTGGCATCCATATTTTCTAGTACTACACTGCTTTTAACCAGTGTCTTCATATTCTTACTAGAGGAGTTCACTAATCCCTTGGGTTTTGAAGAAGCAGAATTACGGGCTGAAATTTGCACATTATCTACAGAATCTATGTACAATGTTTTCTCAACTACTTCACTTGGTGAATCAGAAAACCTTCCTGTGCCAATCTGCTGTGGTACTTTGTCCTTGACAGTGTAGCAACCTTTCCGGAATGAATCAAAGCGGCTAGCCCAAAGACTCTCCATTTCCTTTGGCACACCAAGAAACCTTGTACCTTCATTGAATGGAGATGGGGGTGCTACATTTCGATAGGGAGATATAGCCCCACTTCTTGAACGTCTTCCAGGAGAGATTCCAACTAGCTTACATGAATCACTAGGGTTAGGTAGTTGGCCGGAAAAACTTCTATTATCAGCTTTGTAAAGCTCGCGAGACAGTACTCCAGAGTGAAATCTTTGCTTATTTATAGTATCACAAGAATTCTGCAAAGAACATTATTGTTAGAAACAAGCATAAATCTTATTAATCTTAGGACAGAAAAAAAATAACTGAGGAAAACTATAATGATTACCTTCTCAAGAGGACCACTATAAGCTTTTCTAGCTAATCTTTTGACTTCATGAGCATAAGATGTGGGACTCTGGGGCGTCTTTGGTTTCAATCCTGAAACTCTCTTTACTGCTTGAGATGAGGGTGTGGGAACGTGTGTTTTCACTTTCAGTCCTGGCAGTGGATTTAATAGGCATAAAGAATTCTTCACACAAATCCGAGGGAAAAATTTCCACCCTTTACTTGGCCTTTTGTGCTGATTCTCAGACACATCATCTTCAATTTCACTTCCTACATCGTCTGGATAGCCGCTATAATATGAGACAGGTTTAGACTCCATCCGCTTAACTGTTGGCTTTCGTTCCACGGGTACTGGCTTCGGTTGTTCAGTACTGACTGGAACTTGCTTTTTTTGAACATACTGAGGCGTCTCCAAAACAACAGCTTTTGCTGCAGGTAAGAATCGGCTCATCATAAAGTCTCTAGTTTGGGAGTCAATGGAAAAGGTTCCAGATGGTTTTGAATCCGAACTTTGATGTCCGCTCAGACCACTGACACTGCAGTCCAAGGATAAGGATTCGGTAGGTGACAAGGTTTCAGGAGCATCAGAATAAGCATCATCCTCACTTTCTCTGTCTCCTCTTGTATATATACTTTCCACTAGGCTATCCAGTAAAGCTGCATGATCAATCCAAGGAAGTCCTTCAGCTGGAGACTTGTAAATGTTTTGAGCACGAGGCCTTTCACCCGAATAGAACCGAATAGTCTCTGGCAATCTTCCGGGGGGCAGCCTAGGACTACTTGAGCACTCCACTCGAAGGTTAGCTCGGGCATCATTGTTACCTTTTCGTCTACCAGGGATTTGTTCCCACATAAATGGAACAGCTACTGGTTTAGTCACTTCACTCAATTCCCAATCTGATTTTTTGACAGGAAGTGATTGTTGTCGATTCGGTGGCGCCCTTTCTATAATCTTTTTATTTGCTCTCTCATGAGGGGATAAAGATGATGAAATTTTCCTCACTGATAAAAGTGGTGCATTGAAATCCAGCTGCTTTTTCTCCATTTCCCTGGGCTACTAACAAATTTTCTATTCCTTTCCCTCCCAAACAAATTAGCAATCAACAATGGGGAATTACGCCTTCCAAAATCTTCAATCAATCACTATAAAAGAAGAAATCAAGAAATCAAAATACAGTTTCAAGAAAGGAAAAAACAACAGATAAGCAACATATCTCTGGACAGAATTAAGTCATAAATGAGGAAGGAAAGTACATCGAATGTTTCAGATTCATAATTGCACTAAAAGAATTAAGTGAAACTACAAAAATATATCTATTCACGGAATTAAAGCAAAATGGGGAATGAAAATACTCCTAAGGGAGCTTCTGTCTTTAACAAACAGAAAAGAAAAGAAAAATTCTCCATTGCCAACCAAAAAATTAAAGGAAAAAAGAACTCAGCAAGAATAGAATAACATGATATTTCCTCTTGGACAATTATGCAAGTAAACTGAGAAGATGGGCAGCTAATTAACAACTAAATCAAAAGAAGTGAGAGAAAAAGAGAGATCTTAAACCAAGAACAATTGTAACTCTTATTTCCTGCTAATTCCTAAATTAATAGCCAAACAAAAATAAGATCTTGTTCACATACTAAGTAGCCAAAACAGAATTCCATAACCAAAATTCTTATATTTTCTTTAGCCAGTATGCACATCAAACTAAAAAGAATGGCTCAACTACCATTACTATACATTTCAAAGAACCAAGAGAACAAACAAGTGAAGAACTTGATAAAATGCATAAAATACAAAGATAAATAATCAAGAAAAACCACACCATACCAATTCGAAGAACTTCTTTTGTAATCACCAATACAGGCGGAAAAAACATCAAAACTTCACCAAAAACATTTCAAGAAAAAGAGGACCCAAAAAGAGAATGTAGAAGTTCATACCTTGAAGGGGTTTAAGTGGAGTGAAATGTGGGCTTGAATGATGGCGCGAGTTGAGGAGTGGAAAAGGGGAACAAATTGGAGAGAGAAAATGCAACAGTGGTCAGTCTTTGCTTGTGCTTTTTTGCTTTTTTAGTGATGACTGGCAACACTGTAGAGTAGAGTAGAGTAGGGGTGAAAGACCCCGTGCTGGGGGGGGGGGGTTGAAAGTGAAGGACTATTGATCAATGGTTCACATAAAACGTGGAAAGGGGGAGGATCAAACTGACAGTTATAATAAACCTAACGCTAACGGCCTTAAATTCTTCGGCTGCTCTATTTATCACTTCTTCAGCTCAATATCAGTAACTACTTTTGGTTTCGTTTTAATTGCGTACAACCGTATTTTATTTCACACACAAAATCAATTTTTGTCTTTTACCCATTAATTGTTTGATCTATTAACTAAAAAAATAAGAAGCACTCACTTAATTAATACTCCCTTCGTCCAAATTTACTTGTCCATGATACTAAGCTATCATTTGTCCATAGATTCTCAAATTTGTTTTAAAAAATCTGATTTTGGTAAAATTTGGTTTGAAGATAAAAATATGTTTGGACATAATTTTTTAAAACAGATTTCACTTTTTAAAAAAAAACATGAAACGTGACTTATACCCATAAGTTCTAAAAACTATCAAAAATACCTAACAATACCAAACAAACAAACTTGCTAATCATCAATACGCAGAACCTTCATTGATGCCGTTCATAATCATTAACATAGATAAGCTTGGCACAAAATTATCATTTTTATAATGAACTACATAATACATTATGTTAAAACCATAACCTGATATTTTAATATCAACCGCTAATAACACAATTACTAGCTAATACAATTCGTCAAATTATACTTGACAAAATCTATGGCCAAACGGGGGCTAAAAATACATATTTTTTTTTATTTGTCTAGTTTAGAAAAATAATGGATAATATATCATTTTGTACATATTCTATCCTTATAATTTCCCAACATTTTAGATTTATAATAGACAAATTAATTTTTCAATAATAATAAGTAGAGGTAAATAGTAAATTATCATATCATTTATTATTAAGGGGTGTATTAAGTAAATAGTGGACAAATAAAGTTGCACACAATGAGTACTCTACTACACTAATTGAAACAGGAAGATGAATTCTACAAAAGAATAATAAATGCTTTGTAAATATTGAAAAGCTTTTCAAATTAACAAAATCATGTCCAAACGCTAAGATTGATGTACTGTTTTATACTCACTCCATTTCAATTTAAATGACGTTATTTGACTTGGCACAAAGTTTTAAAAAAAAAATAATATATGTCCTAAAAATTTAAAGGCAAAAACTTTGTAGGGACATTACATTTATATAGATATTAAAGCTAATCATTAATGGTAAACTTGGTAAAATAAAAAAATTAAAGTTAAATTATTTTTAAATATATAAATATGTCATTTTTTTAACGGATTAATAAGAAAAATATGTCATTTAAATTGAAATGGAAAGAGTATTTTTTTTTTTAATATTTAAATTTCTCACTAAAATAATTATCGTTTTAAATGCTAAAGCTTTCGTGGCAAAACTTTTGGAGTGGAGCAGTACTAAATTTCGTAATGTCTATTCATGCATGTGCTCTTGAAATGCTGACTGGTGGATAGAGATAATCAGTTGTGTACACTGTTAGAAGCTTAATTACTTTGTACCATACTTAAGTAGTAATCTGTTAGTACCGGTGGCGGATCCAGAATTTTTTATAAGCGGAGTCAAAAACTATTGTAAAGTCTGGTACAATCATAATAAAGTCAACATCGTGCATCATTTTTAAGTCTTTCCCCCTTCTTTTTAAGCACTTCGACAAATATATGTAGTATCAATGTTAATGTCATCGCTTAAGAAAAGAAAATTATAAATTATCAAATTTAAATTTTATCAAACAATTACATTTTGATAAATTATACTTTCAAATATATACTCTTATATTTTTCTTCTTTAAATTTGTAAAACTTTAACATACTTTAAAAAATCTAATAATTTCTTAAGGAAATAACAAAAGCAAATTCTATTCATATAAATAATGAACTAATAAAGTAACTAAAAAGAAACGAGAACTACGAACATAAACATAACTAACAAAGTGTAATAGAAGGAAGAAAGTTGTATAGCAATCGAATAATTTTACTGTATCATAAATAAAATTAAATATAAACGAAAGTTAAAGTATCCTAAAAATAACAAATGTGTTTCAGCAAATACCGCTGCAAAACAAAATCAACAAATTCTTAGGAAATATATATCATATTATCGAATTAGTAATCCACATACGTGGGCTTATTTTTTTAGTTGCTCAAACAAAAAGAAATCAAATTTCACAGGGTTCTTCTGGATTTTACCACTGAACTAAAAAACACCTTACTATTAGTATAGAAAAGAAATTTGATAAATTAATAATGAAATATATGGGTTGAGTTTCAAGCCTTAGGTTTACAAAGATCCCGTAAGGGAATTTTTGATAAGGAATAAGACAATTGTACGATAACTTTGTTTAAAAAAAAAGAGTACAACCGAGCCAGCGGAGGTTCGATCTCGGAATTTTTTGGACTTATTGAACCCGCTTGACTATTGCTCCACAGCCTTCGTGCCTGTCAAGTAGGTTTATTTGCAACAATATAACAAGAAAATTATCTTTTTCCAATATAATTTTTATATATAAATAATATATTTTTCTGTGAAGCGAATTCATTTAAATCCGCTAGCTTCAACGTGAGTCCGCCCCTACTTAGTACTGAAGTTAAAGTGTGCACATTTGGAATACGTACCGCGTCGGACTCCTGGAAAAGGAAGTTTATTAAAAGTTTTTCCATTCACAATATTTGAATTTAAAACTTTTGGTTAAAAATTTCATTATATCTCATTACAAGGAAGATGTTGACACAGCGGAAGATATATACCACTTAAGCAACGAAGGCAATGCTAATTGAACATTGATGCTTATGTTTTCTTGCAATTACTTGCTTTTATTTTCTGGCCAACCCCACAAAGAGATAAAATAATAATCAAACACTCTACGCATGAGTCATGACCCTATATTTTTTCTATATAGTGATGTTATTATTGAGTTGTTTTAGTGGTAAGCACTCTTCACTTTCAATCAAGAGGTTGTGAGTTCGAATCACCCCAAGAGCAAGGTGGGGAGTTCTTGGAGGGAGGGAGCCGAGGGTATATCGAAAACAGTCTCTCTATTATAGGGTAGGGGTAAGGTCTGCATACACCTACCCTCCCTAGACCCCACTAGTGGGATTATACCGGATTGTTGTTGTTGATGATGTTATTAGTACTCTTGAAACAAAACTATTCATATTGAACATGTTATTGCCTAAGTTTGTACATTTCAAAAAGTCCTCACTGAAAGCATTGAATATGACTCACTTTTTCGTCTTCCGAATAATGTGAAATTGTGAATGAAGAAAGTCCAAAAGAATTACAAAAAGTATCTAGTCCCTCACTTAATATGCGCATTAAGTTATGGTTTAAGACTATAGTGGTTGTATACAATTTATTTTAATAATTTCTTGGTCTAAATTCCCAACAACTTCCTAAAAAGCTTTTAAGAAACTGCCAATCGGGCCCTCAGAAAAGTAAAATCTTCAAACTAGTTTTTGTTGAGAGAAAATATGGAATTTTTGCTTCCAACTCCTCACATCACATGTGAGGATTATTATCAACGGAAGACTTTTTAATTTGATGACTTTTGTTGTCTGCCATAATTGACTGTGGCGCCAATCCATTAGTATTTGTTTATTAGGGTATTATTTTTTGTTAATTAAGAAAGGTTTGTCTGTTGGCCACGCTTAGGAAAATGAACATAAAGGTAAAAGACAAACAATGTCACCTTCCTTTTAGTCCCTAAATAGACGGATGGCATCTTTCGAGAAAAGACAGAATTATTATTAGTTACACAGACATAATCACCGAATTCTCAGTATGTTGAGTGATTTGTTGGATTAGCTTTTGTTATTTGGATTATTATTTGGACCTCACTCTTTTAATATACTTGAGAAAATGACACTGAAAAAGAAAAGGAGCCAAAGAAAGAAAGAGTGATATCTGGTAGCTGAACCCTGAACTTGTGAAATTTGTCCTAAAATTGCGCCAATTTTTTGCTGGTCACGTCAGTATTTTGATCCTAAAAAGAATTTGCATGTCCTTTTTTTACGTTATTCTTATTATTTTTCTACCTTATAGAATAAATTTTCTAACTCAAAAAATACTCTTCCCTTCTCATTCTATTCTTTCTTCGTAATCTCCATCCCTTTCCTATTTTCCAAAACAAATTAAAAGGAGCAAGCTAGCTACAATTAATGCGATTGCCTTGTAGAGAATTAAGTCTAATTTTGGGATTGCAAATAAAGGGGGCCCCTACACATAATTAATGTTTGCTTAATTAAATGTATAACGAAAATTGATAGGCCATGTGAAGTTGTCTTGTGTTTTAAGGACTTCACAATCAATCCTTGTGAAAGATGATGGCATTTATGTGCCTCTTTTTCTTCTTTCTTCTCCCAAGCAATCTTCTCATTACTACTCCTTCAATTCAAGCATTAAACTTGGGCCACAAAAGTTAGGCAGCTATCACTCCTGTAATCTATTTTTTCAACTGCCAATGAAAATGGGAAAAGACCAAACCTCACCCATGTCATGTCATATCTTGCAATTATTATTAGTGTCAAAATATATAATTTAACCTCTATTTGGAGCCATTAATTAGAAATAGCAGATCTGTTAGTCGTTTGATTTGGGAGTATTTAGTTGGCATGCCAATCTGAAATAAACTATTTAACATCTTTTCTCTTTTAAGTAAGATCTATTAGCCGGATGATAAAGGATGCAATTTTTGGGTGTGTTTGATGCGAAGATTTTTTTTTTTTTTTTGAAAATAAGTGATTTTTTTTTTTATTTTCTGCTGTTTGATTATGTAGCAGAAAATATTTTTGAAAAATATATAATTTAAAAGACGAAATGGATAAGGGTGGGAAAGGATGGTAGGTCGGAGTCTAGGTGCTGGGGTGGTGATGGCGAGGGTAGGAGTGGGGATCGATGAGCAATGGGTGTAGGTGGGGGTTTGGGGGTTGGGGTGATAGAAGGTAGAGGGTAGGGGTGGGGAATAAGGTGGGGAAAGTTAAAAATAAAGTTTTGAAAAATATTTTCTCTTATTTTGATAGAGAAATTATTTTTCTCCAATTAAAAAAAATGAGTTCATAAAAAAAATAATTTTTAAAAATATTCAAATCACTCAAACACGAAAAAGTTAAAAAATATTTAAATATTTTTGTTCGTACCAAACAACTCATATGTTAAAAAGGAAGGAGGGCATGTTGACCTTATAGAGAATCACAGGGCAGCGAGTATTTTGCACACACCACTTTGGGGTCAAACTACATAAATTGATGTACTTCCTTTGGAGTTTTAAATCTATATTTTGCAAAGATATTGTGAAATCAGTTCATCAAGTATTGGACAACAACACTAATTGGTAAACATAACGCTTGCATTTTCAAACTTAAAAAAAGAAAAAGAAAAAAGAGAGAACTGGTAATCAAAGATAATTATATTAAAATATGAGATAAAATAAACAATTAATTTGAGAAACATGGTTGAGAATTAGAAAAGTTTTGAGATGCAGGAAATGTTTGTCCTGAAGTTAGCACAAAGTCTGGAGGAAGTGTTTAGTCGTGTCAATTTATTTGTTTGAAGAGTAGAGACAACATTGCATGTGCAAACTGGATTATATACATGTTATGATTTGACTCATATTCCCATAACATCATGGATCTACCCATGCCTTATCGACATTGTCAAGTTCATCCTTTTTTGTTTCTTTTTCTTAACCACAAGATAACACTTTCACAATGCAAATTTCGATTCCATTTTATTTGGCTTAGGCTGTTCGGAGGGCTAAATATACCTTTTCAGTTTTGACCCTTTGTCCAAAAATTACACCGTATAGTTTGATAATTTTTTTATAATATATATATATATATATATATATATATATATTATGTATTGACACCCCTTTACTTTTTGGTGAATTTATTTCTTTATATTTTGACCTCCCTTGATGAAAATTCTGCCTCTGCCACTGAAGGGGTGGCAAACGGGCGGGTTGTATATGGGCGGGTCGAAAAAGGGTAATGCAAAAACGAATAAATTATCTGACCCGACCCATATTTAATACAATAAAAAATGAGTTAACCGGCGGATAATATGGATATCCATATTATCCATGGTTTCTTGATATGATCAATTTTGGGAGAATTCTTAGTTTTCTAAACTTGAGAAACCCCCAATTTAAAGTTTTACAAATGTAAAAATTGCATGGGACGCCCTATTTGGTTGCCCCTTTTTAACTTATACTCGTTTTATTTTTCCGTTTGCATCTGTACTTTGTTAAAAGCGTTTTAAAAATACGATTTTGCCCTTCTTTAATAAAAGACTATTGACAAAACTGTAGACTGCAGGACAAAATTTCAACATGTTTTGGTATGAAATTTTATCAAATGAACTAAATAGCTTCAGCATGCATTAGAAAAAATTCATTAGAAAATTACATACTGGAAGACAAAAAATTAAGCATGTTTAGTCTAAAGTTTTAGCAAATGAACTAAACAACTTCAGCTTGTTTAGACTAAAGTTTCGGATAAAACCCATGACAAAATTGTAGACTACAGGACAAAACTTCAGCATGTTTTGGTATGAAATTTTAGCAAATGAACTAGACAACTTCAGCATGCATTAGCAAAAACTCATTAGAAAATTACATATTGCAAGACAAAAACTTAAGCATGTTTAGTGTAAAATTTTAGCAAATGAACTAAAAAACTTAAGCATGTTTAGTCTGAAGTTTTAGCAAATGAACTAAATAATTTCAGCATGCATTAGCAAAAACTTATTAGAAAATTACATACTGCAAGACAAAAACTTAAGCATGTTTAGTATGAAATTTTAGCAAATGAACTAAAAAACTAAAGCATGTTTAGTCTAAAATTTTAGCAAATGAACTAAAAAACTTAAGCATGTTTAGTTTGAAGTTTTAGTAAATGAACTAAAAAACTTAAGCATGTTTAGTCTGAAATTTTAGCAAATGAACAAAATAACTTCAGCATGTTTAGACTGAAATTTCGAATAAAACTCATGACAAAAGTGTAGACTGTAGGATAAATAACTTCAGCATGCATTAGCATGAAATTTTAGCTTCAATGTGAAACAACATCATGCTACATTAGCATGAAGTTTTAGATTCAGCGTGAAACAACTTCATGCAAGTGTGATTCTGAAGATGAATCTGGACAAGTTTCTGATTTTTTGATAAAGTTGCTCAGAGGAGAGGAGGAGTTCTTTTTTCACAAATGAGGTTGCAGATCACGCGATTAATGGATGATGCAGGTTTTATATCTTTTGTCAGGAGTGTAATTGTCATATTATTACGGATTTTTTGTCAGCTGGCTACCAAATCAATAATTTTTAAAAATAGGGTACATATTAAAAGGTGGCACAAATATAGGGTACGACTGCAAATCCCCCTTTACAAATGTAAAAGTGAAACTCATTAGTTATCCATTTTTTAAGTGGATAATATGGTTCTTATTCATATTTGACCCGTTTTTAAAAAGTTCATTATCCAACTCATTCTTTAATGAAAAATATGATTAATAACTCTTTTAAAACTATTTTGCCATCACTAGGCCTATGATCAAGAAACTGTAATTCAAGTCGTAATTTCACGAGTTTGAAGTTTAATGACATCATGATTACTGACTATTGTTCTCCAGTTGTACCTTTCCAATTTGCTTGTTGACTATACCAGAGTTAAATAAAGGCTAATAACTAGTATAAGTTTTATATATGTATAGAGTAACATTGGTTTATATCAAATGGCTGAATGATAGAGTGACATGTGGAATCAGAGACAGACGGAAGACAAATCGAGTAAAAATAAGACCGGGAACAATAGCTACAGTTGGCACTGTATAAACCCGAGGGAAGCACAATCAACGTGAGCGGGTCAAATATTTGTCACCAGATGACATTTAATGAAGAATATTCCCTAGTATTAAAATAGGCAGCCGTTGCAGAGAATTTTGGCATTCATAATATGTTGTTACATATTCATCAATGCTCCCTTTTATTGTCATTTAAGAGGGGCTTGATCCTAGGATCATATTTCCTAGGTATAGCTATAAATAGTAGTTTCAATAACCATTGTAGGGAGATAAAATCTTTAGTAAAACTTATGCTACATTCTATTCTGAAGCAAATAATATGACTTTACTTGTTCTTGCATATTGTTCTTATTTCTGTCCTCGAAAGCATCGCTCCCAGAGTCAGGCTTGCCATTTTCTTTGATTTTAACGCTAAGTCTTATTTTTAATCTAATTTATTTATCATTTTGGATCAAATAAGTTCGCTTGTCTATAAATCACATAACAAATTCAACTGTACCGTTTTACGGGTAAACAGTTTGGCGCCCACCGTGGTGCTTAGACAACTGCGTAATTGAGATGATCCCTGCGTTTATTACTGACTTGTTTGATTCTTTGTTTCTTAGCAAAAATCAAAAATGGCAGCTAACGAAGTCAACGTCGCACACAACGTTGAGGGGCATGAGGACCTACCTCAACACGAGGATTCAATCAGTGACACCCGCAACGAGGGGGACGAGGCAACCCCGGTCCATGAAGGACAGTACCCACAACATGTGCGTGAGCCAACTCCCGATGATGCAGAAGAAGAACACGTTGCGGAAACAGTAATGATCTTGAGATAGCAACAAAAGGCCATCATAGTTCATCTCACAAGGCAGGACCGGGTTATGACGGAATTGAAACAAGTGTTGTCGGGTGCTTCCAACAACACAAACGGATGAGGCCCAGCTCCGCCCGGCATTCCTGCAAATCAGACAGCTCAAAGAGTTGATAACAATACCCTTAAGGGTGAGGTCGGCTTTGACGGTGTCAGGGGGACCAACAACGGATCAGGTAACGACAACGGCAATGATTATTTTAGAACAGAACTCATGAGATTCATGAGGGAGATGAACGAGCAGATGGATCAGAATGCAAAGGAGTTTCATACCCGAATGGACTAGATTCCGGGCGCACCACCCGTTTTGAAGGGCCCGAATTCAAAAA
Organism: Nicotiana tabacum; assembly: GCF_000715075.1. Classification (NCBI taxonomy): domain Eukaryota; kingdom Viridiplantae; phylum Streptophyta; class Magnoliopsida; order Solanales; family Solanaceae; genus Nicotiana; species Nicotiana tabacum. Next base: position 121,498,236 of record NC_134096.1, on the reverse strand, counting down.
AAGCATACCCAAATGACGTTTAAACTAAGCGTAGTACCGGAGTTGATTCTGAAATAGTTCAAGATGCCGGACATACTAAAATACGATAGGACTTCAGATCCCCAGGAGCACATCACAACTATACAACTGCGGTTAAAGGGAACGATTTGGCTTAATACGAGATCAAGTCGGTCCTGCTGAAAAAGTTTGGAAAAACTCTCACGAACGGGGCCTTGATATGGTATTCACTCTTACCCAAGCACTCGATAGGTTCTTTTAAAATGCTCGCAGATTCATTCGTTAAGGCCCATGCCGGGGCCAGAAAGGTCCAGGCTAGGAAGGCGGACATATTCAGGATCGCATAAGATGAGTTCGAATTGCTACGAGAGTTCATTATTAGATTCCAGAAAGAGAGGATGCTACTACCGGCTGTACCAGACGAGTGGGCAGGGGAAGTATTCATAAAGGGTTTGAACTCGAGAAGCCCGTACGCCCCCCGAAAGTTGAAGGAGAGCCTGCTCGAATTCCAAGCGACCACATGGGCGGATATCCATAACCGCTATGAATTGAAAATAAATATTGAAGATGATCAACTTGGGTTCCTGATATCAACCAAGGGGTGGGACCGAGAAAAGAACCGAAATAAGTTCAAGGATAATTTTTATTCAGACCTGCAATCTTCTAAAGGCCGCTTCATGTCATACGAGAGAACTGAGGGATACGACATTAAAGGGTTCCGGTCCTCAGATAGGTTCACTCCCAAAAAAAGAACTGAACGTGGCTGGAATAGTAGATCGTTGCAAGAAAAATGGGTATCGGGGACCCGAGATTCCTCATATCCCAGGTTGTCAGATTATAATTTCAACATTAGAGTAGTGGAGCTGGTATCGGCGATGAAGAATATCAAAGAGGCTCGATTTCCAAAGCCAATTAGATTCGATCCTAGTTAGAGGGATCCCAACTTATGGTGTGAATTTCGTAGGACTCATGGTCACAGAACAGGGGACTACCAGCATCTGCACGAGGCGGTGGCAACGCTGTTGAAAAACGGTCATATCAGGGAGTTCTTAAGCAACCTAGCTAAGAAAAATTACGGCCGCAGCGGGGACAACGCAGAACCCTCGAAGGTAGGAAAAGACCCTCCTCGATTGACTGTCAACATGATTTTCTGAGGGAATGAAATCAATGGTGTAACCTTATCGGTGGCCAAGAAGACATTGGTATCGGTGAAGCTAAGTCTGACGTGGGAATGCCCCTACCTAGTTTCGGCTGTCACCGGAAAGGGACGTACAAGCTGGAAAATTAAGATGGAGTCAAATTGCCTAGCAATTGGAACGTGACTCACCTCAAAAGGTATTATTGCTGATGGATCCTACCTATACTAAAAGTATGTGCTGCACTCTTTTTCTCTTCGACTAATTTTTGTCCAAATCGAGTTTTTCTGGCAAGGTTGTTAACGAGGCAGCGGAAAGCATACTACGAATGGAGCGTCATCGGCAAAGTTAAGACCTTTAAATGACAAGGCATTGAAATAACAAACCACTACGGGATGGTTAAATAATCTTTGGCTCGATGGCAAGTTCCTAATGGAAAATAAAGCTTGCTATTGAACCAACAACCGTTCACACGTGTTTCAAGCAAAAAACTCAAGACCTCCAGTGTTCCAATTTGCATACCTCACATTCTAACACTTAGGGGGGAGGGGGGATAGTATTGGATACGAAAGTAAGGATGCCACGAAAATCGGGACTACGAGACCTGAGAATAATAATATCTCATCGGGACCGAGGAATGCACAACCAGCCCCATAGAAAATAAGTTGTACAAGTTAGCCACATGTATTGACAATTTTTTTTCTTCAGCAATCGAATGCTTATGTACTTTTAAAGATGGAAGGAATTAAATAAAGTCCTTTTATTTTTATCTTATTTCTTGTCCAAACGATGAGTTAATTCTATTATTTGAAAGTTAACAGAAAACTTCAAATGCTTGTGTCGGAATGAACATGAGACGTCCTCATCAAGAGAACCGTAAACATAAGAGGACCATCTCTTATTGAAACCCTCATAATAAAGGGTTGGTTTAGGAAGAGTTTCACCCGGAACATAAAGCTATCGGGTAAAAATATACCCAAAGCCCTATCTATTTCGATGCAAAAAGAATAAACTTTGTGTAATACTTAAACAAAAGTCTTCTTTATATATCAAAATGCCAAAACGACATAAGTACAAAGATGCAAAAGAAGACAAGAAAAGAGGAAAGATTTAAATATCATCGTCACTGGAACTCGGGAGGAGAGAGACATCTACCCTCCCCCCAGGAGAAGTGGGCAGATCTGCGCAGGTACGGGATATTGGCCTTCATCATCATTCTCTTCAAATTCCTCCTCGGTTCCCGAATACTCGAAATCAGTGCTCGAAGAGTCAGTTGCGTCAGGCTTGGCTGGGAGACGTTCTCGAGCAGTTAACTCCAGTGCTCGGGCCTTGGAAATTTTATCATTAATATCAACGATGCCCGCTTTGACCTTTTACAAGGTTTATCTTCTCATATGATACATAACATACGTCGTTTCAAATACAAGGAAATCTTCTTGGAGCTGGAATTTTGATTTAAGCTTGTCAACCTTGGCTTAGAGTCCATCCTGCTTGGATCTTGTGGCGCCAAGGTTAAGATTAAGATCATGAAGTGTAGATATGTGAACCAGATTTTGTCCATGATCTTCTTAAACCTTTTTTCCATCTAGACCCGCTTCTCCTCGGCATTAGTAGCCTCTTCAGTTTTGGAGCTCAAGGCTGCCTCCAAATTATTTACTTGCTCAATGGAGGCAGACTCGCGCTTGGCAGCAGCAAGAGCAACATCTTGAAGCTCAACCCACCTAGCCTTAGCATTTTGGAGTTGTACATGCAATTAAGTGTCCTCTTGGCTATGGGCCATCATTTCTTGCTCACTCTGTTGCAACCGGGACTCAAGCTCGCTCACTTCAGCAGCCTTTGCCCCTAGCACCGGGAGGCGCGCAACAAGTTGATTCCTTTCGGCCAACAGTTAATCCCTCTCGGATATAAGTCCCTATTTATCAAGTATAAATCTCTGAAAGCCCTTGGATGTAAGGAAGTTGGCCTACAAAATGTATATCAAAGTCATAAAACCCATTATAACACATAAACAAAGAACAAGCCGCAAAAGAACAAGTACGATATCGCTGCCGCATTATACATGGCATTGTTCAAAATGCACTCCCCCGAAAGGTAGTGTATATTCTTCTTATCTTTCTCTGAAGGCAGCGAATTTAGGTAGTTGGCAAGCTCCACCGGCCTAGACAACAGATGGCACCCCTTTGAAACCGAGAGGGTGACACTCCTCGTTTCTCAGGGAACTAGAGAAGAGGGTGAGTAATTGTGCCCTAAATTCCCGTGATCAAGGGACTGGGGAGGAGAAGCACCCTCTTCTCGGGCATCTATGGCCGTCGAAGAAGATACAACAGATACTGGTGGCGTAGGAGCAGCTAGCGTAGAGGGGCGTGAAGTTATTGGTGTTGTAGGTTGAGAAGAAGCTGCAAAAGAAGCAGTGCTGATTATTGGTTGCTCATTAACCAAAGGCGGAAGAGGCCTGGGTCCCGAACTCCTTGGACCAGGAACAATAATGGGGACAGGACATCGGGAGTTGGCATTTTCTACTAGATCCAACTCGCCCCACAGTGCTTGGGCCTCTTCATCGGCCAGTTCTAAAAGCTCTCCCGGTTGAGCATTCGTTTGAGCCGATGAAGATCATTATCTCCATTGAAGAGAAGACTCTCCTTCACTAGCTTCCCCATCATCTTCAATGACCATTGCGGCCACGACCGGCTCAGGTGTGGCCTTCTTTACTTTCTTATTTTTATCCCTAGCCGAGGAAGAGCACCGCCATTTTTGGTCGCTTGTTCTCTGGCTGGGGACTTCGAGAAGAAGTTCCCCCACCGGAAGCAGCCCTGAGGGCACCGCTCCGAGTGAGAGCATCTTGCAGCAATTTCGCAACCTCTGAAGGATCGGCCAAAACCTCGACTTCGGGGTAGGTAATAGAGCCATTTGGGAGTCCTGAATCAAACAAAAAGGTATGGTTAGCAAGTTTACTTATGTACATACAGAGGCGGAAAGTAGAAGTAATTAGTTTACCGTGGTTCTTGGCCTTCCATACATATATAGGGGTCATCTCCTTCCACCGACGGTTTTCTAGCGTTGTAATATCCAGAATCTTCTTAACCTATTGATCCAAGCCTTCAACCCTTGGAGGTGTCCACTGAATAACTGAAATAACAAAGACAAAAGGTCAACAATAACGAGAAGCAGCCTTTTACGAAGGAAAGAGATTAAGAAATTATAAACTTACGTGAACGACTCTATGATTCAAGAAAGGATAGAGTTGTGGGTGGAATGATATCCTTAGTAGCAATGACGACAAACTGCTTCATCCACCTACGATCAATGTCATCATCCACGTTGGTGAGAAGGGCGTGGTGGGCATGCTTATTGAAATTTATTACTCTTCCACGGAAGATTTTGTGGGAGTATAAGTTCATCATATGTGCCAGTGTTAGGTTTTTTCCAATCTTCGTGCACAACCGGCGCATATAAGCAACCGTTCGCCACATAGAGGGCCTACTTGTGCCAAGCAGATCTGGTACCGGTGGCATAACTCCAAGATCATGGGGTCAAGTCCCCCGCTAAAAAAAATGGGCCCAAAGTGAAGGGGTACGATAGACATACGTAAAACCTTTCTTGGTGAAGGTAACCCGCTCCACTAGGTCAGGAGCGATGATGTTAAGGTCTGGGCAGTTACAATCCTCCTTGACAGTTGGAATACTGGAAGGGCGGATAGAAGAGGGATACCTACTAACAGCCCAAGTTCGAGGATTTGCAGAAGGAAACTTCTCTTGGAAGTCATTAATAGTGCTAAAGTGTTTGAGATGATGGTGCTTACCGTAGGAGGATCAGTATCGACATCAACCTCCTTATCTTTACTTCTCTCCGGGACTCTACCGAAGAGAATACCTGAGTTCTTTGAAGACTCAGTAAAAGAAGCCATAATGATAAGAAGATAATGGAGTTCTTGAAGAGAATCGGAAAGAGATGAAAGCAAAGAAAAGGTTAAATGCAAAGAAGGTAGGAACTTATGAAAACTTTGGAAGTGTAAGAGGTAAGATGATGAGTATAAGTATAGATATATACGGCAAAAATCGTGGTCATGATTACCTTGAGAACCAGTGAAAATATTGTTGAATTGTGGGGCAACATGTGTTCGGGGTATTAAATGCGAGGAGACGTGCGTCCTATCAAGCATTAGAAGACTGTTCAGAAGGTTTCAGAAAGATTTCCCGCCAAGAAAGGAATCTTCACCAACTTCCCCAATAACACAAAGATATGTCACCGGGAAGTAGGGGGACTATTTGTATAGGGTAAAATTAGTTTATATCAAATGATCGAATGATAGGGCGACACGGAGAACCAGAGACAGGCGGAAGCCAAATCGAGTAAGAGCCAAGACCAGGAACAACAGATGCAGTTGCCACCGGATAAACCCCGAGGGAAGCATAATCAACTTGAGTAGGTCGAATGTTTGTCACTAGATGACATTTAATGAATAATATTTTCTAGTATTAAATAAGCAGTCGTTGTAGAGAATTTTGGCATTCATAGCCTGCCATTACATATTCATCAATGGCCCCCTTTATTGTCATTTAAGAGGGGCTTGATCCTAGGATCTTGTTTCCTAGGTATAGCTATAAATGGTAGCTTCAATAACCATTGTAGGGAAACGAAATTTTTAGTAAAACTTATGCTACATTCTATTCTCAAGCTAAATAATATATACAACTTTACTTGTTCTTGCATATTGTTCTTATTTCTGTCCTCGGAAGTATCGCTCCTGGAGCCAGGCTTGCCATTTCCTTTGATTTTAACGCTAAGTTTTATTTTTAATCTACTTTATTTATCATTTTGGATCAAATTAGTTCGTTTGTCTATAAGCCACGTAACAAATTCAACCGTACAGTTTAGGGGTAAACAATATAGGTTTGAAATATATATAATTATCATATGCAACTTCCTTACATTATGCTCTACCGAAAAGTGATAAAGTCAAGCATCTGAAAACAACGCTTAATACTTTACGACTTGGGCAATGGGAATAGCGTAGTTGAATTATTCAGTAAGTGTGGAATTATGTAACAAAACATTACTAGATATACTGACCTACATGTCTATTCAATAGGGATTTCTTTTGTTAATAATTTGAAATAGGCCGGATATGCAATTAGCTTTCACCTTTATGGACCAAGAACAAGGGTCGGTTGGGCTTTCCAATGCTCATTATTCAAGATTCCTTTTATCTAGTGTTGGAATAGTTTTCCCTAATATATGACTTTAGTTAAAAAAGAACGCACAGAATAAAGACATAAACATGAAAATAACACCTTACGTTCTAATTTTAAAGCAAGCGCAAAGAGTCTGTTGCTATATAGTCATTTTTAGGTGATCGAAAAATAAACATAGCAAGAAGATTTATAAGTGTGATTTGAGTAATTTCTTTAGGCCCATGAGAGTTGTAACATGTGGTTTCACAAAGACAAAATGTGCAAGGCCAAAGGTACCAAAGGTGCTTATGAGTCAAATGCTCATTGCTTCTCATATTCTCATTTATTTTGTGTTGAACTAATGCGGGTACAGAATTTGGGTATATGTAACACTGGAAAAGTGAAACAAAGGAACTCTCTAGACTTTCCTCTTGCTTATACAACTACAAGCTTCTAATTAGTTGTTTGACTGATTGGTAGCATTAACAAGGCTCATCTTCTCCTAATAAGCTACTATATATAACAATGTAAGAATAGCAACAGAAATTATATCAAAATCATGTAATTGTTGTTAATTGTTTCATATAAAATGGGAAATCCTGTGAAATTAAGCCATGCAGATGAGAATCGAACCTAATTTCTTAGGGAAGAAGGAAGAAGAGAAATGCAGATGAGAATAGAACCTAATTTCTTAGGGAAGAAGGAAGAAGAGAAAGGGAAATTCTGTTATTCATCTTCTAAGAAATGAGCTGATGCTCAGCTATATACAAGTGTTTAGTGTCTCACTTCTCACACGTGCACCTCACGTGTTCCTAACTGATTTGTAACTAATTTTCTAACAGCTCACTAATTGTACTTAATAACTAATTGCTCTTAATAGCTTCACTCCAGCTGCTATGTTGCTTCTTCCATTACTCCCCTCAAGCTGGAGGGTGAAAGATATCGAGCACTCCTAGCTTGGACAAAAGGAGATGATGCTGGCTGACTCCCAAACCTTTAGTTAGGAGATTTGCAATCTGAGATTATGTAGCAACATACTTGGTTTCAATAAGCCCTTCTTTCACCTTTTCTTGGATAAAATGACAATCAATGTCTATATGCTTGGTGCGCTCATGAAATATGGGATTTGCTGCAATTTGGATAGCTGCTTTGCTATCACAATGAAGTTCGATTGGTCTAGAGATAAGTACACCTAAGTCTTGTAGTAATCCAACTAACCACACAATTTTTGCCACACTAGCTGCCATGCTGCGATATTCAGCTTCTGCTGAGCTTCGACTGACTGTGTGTTATTTCTTTGGCTTCCATGAGATCAGAGAATCACCTAGCTTAATGACATATCCTGTGACTGAGCGCCTAGTGTTAGGACAAGCAGCCCAATCAGAGTCGCAATATGTTGTTAATTGAGTGACTGAGGTCTGGCTTAGACAAACCCCTAAACCAGGACTACCCTTGATATATCTCACCACTATCAATGCTCCTTCCCTGTGTGACCTTTTTGGCTGCTGCATGAATTGACTGAGTACCTGAACTGTGAAGCAAATGTCTGGGCGTGTGATGGTAAGATAGATCAGCTTCCCAATTAATTTTTGATAACTGCATATGTCTTCAAGTAAAGGATCATCAGTGTCACCAGTCAATTTGTCAAATTCAACAGTGGTTAGTCTGGTATTGGCTTCAAGTGGTGTTGTGACTGGCTTTGCACCACTGAGTCCAACATCAGAAATTTATTCTAAGGCATATTTCCTCTGATTGAGAAGTATCCCTTGCTTTGATCTCAATACTTCAATCCCCAAAAAATATTTGAGTTCTCCAAGAGCTTTGACCTTGAAATTGTTGTGTAAGGTCTGTGTAGCTTCTTCAATGAGGTCCTTATCACTCCCAGTAATAAGCAGATCATCAACATAGATTAAAATAATCACAATACACCCTTTTCTTTGTTTAGTGAACAGAGAATGATCATGAGGACTCTGCCAGTATCCTACTTGTAACAGAACAATAGTTAGCTTGATATTCCATTGCCTCGACGCTTGTTTGAATCCATACAAAGATTTCAAGAGTTTGCATACCCTATACTCCCTATGTCTATAAAAACCTTGAGGTAAGTCCATATAGACTTCTTCATATAAATCTCCTTGAAGAAAATCATTGTTGACATCCATTTGGTATAAAAACTAGTTCTTTGAAGCTGCCGCACTGATGACTGTTTTAATTGTGACCATTTTTGTGACTGGAGAGAAGGTGTCATGATAGTATAGTCCTTCCCTTTGTGTGTACCCTTTTGCCACCAAGCGAGCTTTGTACTTGTCTATCTCCACATTGGCCTTGTACTTAATTTTATATGCCTACTTTGAGCCTATTGCCCTCTTGCTAGCAGGTAGTGGAACTAACTCCCAGGTTTTGTTCCCTTCTAATGCATCAATCTCCTGCTGCATTGCTTGAATCTAATTGTGATCTTTAAAAGCCTCCTTGAATGATCTAGGTTCGGTTGGCACAAAGAAAGAACCCAAGTAGGCTTAGTAGGTGGGAGTGAGATGAGTGTAGGTCACATATTGGGATATAGGATAGGAGCAATGTGCCTTTGGCTTGACAGTAGTGATGTAGTCACTAAGCCAAATTAGAGGCCTGATTGTTCTGCTTGGTCTCCTTTGTGTGTGTGCTTGAACAGAATCATGTTGCTCATGGTGTTTATATGCTTTTGTTGTCAACTCAACTGGATGTGTCTCAGCTTGGTCAAATACTGCAGTTGTAGGGGCTTCATGTGTCTGTGGTTGATCCACTACATCTTCTATGTCAGGTGCTGCATCAGAGAGATTAGGTGAATCAATGGTTGAACTTTCCACTCGTGGCATTTCTTCTCCTGGTTCAGGTATTAGTTCTGCACTTGTAGGATGTTGAGCATGAGAATCTCCTGCATGTGTCTGGCTTATACCTGTATTTATTGTCTCTTTAAACAGAAAAATGTCACATAGTTCCTCTTGAGTTTCAAATTTAAAAGAAAATATTGATTCCTTGAACTGAACATCCATGCTAACAAAAAATTGATGATCTTCAAAATCATACAAATTGTAACCTTTCTGTGTTTCTCAATATCCCACAAATACAGTCTTCCTAGCTCTCGATGTGAATTTGTCACCTCTAGGCAATCTGCTCGCATAGCAAAGACATCCAAACACTTTTAGATGAGATAGTTGAGGTAGCTTACCATGCAGCAACTCAAATGGTGTTTTCCCTTGCAGCACTGTTGATGGAAATCTGTTGATCAAGTACACAACAGTTCTAACACAATCTTCCCAAAATTTTATAGGCATTGAGCTTTGAAAGATTAATGCTCGTGCCACTTCTAGTATCTGTCTATGCTTTCTCTCCACAACTCCATTTTACTGTAGAGTATATGGACAAATGCTTTGATGAATCACACCATAGGAGGCTAGGAGTTTATTACATTTTGTGTTAAAAAACTCACTACCATTGTCAGATCTAAGAATTTTGATATTCTTATCAAACTGATTCTTTATTAGAGCAAAGAAGTTCTTCAGTACTACAAATACTTCACATTTAGATTGAATTAGATATATCCAAGTACACATACTGTAATCATCCACTATGGTAACAAAGTAGTGCATTTTATCATACGTAGGTTTTCTGTATGGACTCCATACATCTAGGTGCATCAACTGAAAAAGACTACTTGATCTACTGTTGCTAGTAGGAAACTTTATTCTGCTCTGTTTTGCCAAGGGACAAATTTCACAACATTCTAATAGTTCAACATCTACTTTATTCTTGACATCTGCAATGTGTTGCATTTCTCCAATAGAAGGACGCCCTAGTCTCCAATGCCATAGCTTTTCACCATTGTCCTCCTTATGAACTGTTGCTCCTACTGCGGGTTTTATTGCTTCTTGTAGTATATATAATCCTTCCTTTTCCTTATCAATCCCCATAACCTTCCCATTGAAGAGTCCCTGGAACACACAAAAATCAGGGAAAAACAAAACCACACAAGAAAGTTGTTTGGTTATCTTGGACACTGAAAGAAGATTAAACTTGAAATATGGGACATGCAGAACATTCTCAAGCTTATAGCTTCCTAAAATCAATGCATCTCTTATACTTATGATCTCTGCTCTATCACCAGTAAGTACTTGAACTCTACTGGTGTTTTGATCTCTCAATGTTCTAAAAGTAGTCAGTAACTCCTTATATGGTGTGATATGATATGATGCCCCTATATCTATTATCCATTCACAAGCAAAATTATTGGATAATAGTGAGGTCATACCTGCCATGTTACCTGTTATGTTATCTGCACTGTCACTTGATGTTGGCTTATTCATCATATTTAGAATCTGCTTGTATTGTTGTTCAGTGAAGAAATGACCTTGTCCCTCTGATGAATTCACATTTTCTCCTGCTACTGTAGAATTAGCAAAAGGTCTGAATCCACTAAATTGTGTGCTCTTCTTCTTGCTCTTAAAATCCTATGGGTAGCCAACAATTTTATAACAATTTTCCTTCAAGTGTCCTTTGTATCCACAATGCTCACAAATTACACCAGGCTTCTTAGGCTTAAAACCTTTGTGTGTTCTTTCTACTAACATTGTTAGTGGATCCTTGTTCATTTCTACCACACCTAGGGATCTTTAGCTTTCCTCCTGAGATACTGTTGCATAAGCTTCATTTACTGACACTATAGGTCTCCTTGCTAGCATATTACTTCTTAGATTACTGTAGGACTCATTAAGTCCCATAAGGAACTGCAACAACCTTTGTGATCTTAAATGCGCAACATAAGGTAAAGACTCCTCACAATCACAAGAAGGCAGGGGAGCTAAAACATCTAATTCATCCAAAAAATCATTCATCTTAGAATAATATGAAGTGACAGAATCAGTACCTTGTCTTAAAGTAGCAATTTCAGTCCACAAATGAAATATCCTAGTCAAATTTGATCTATCAATTCGCTCCTCAAACTCACTCCATACCTTCTTAGCATTAGACGCATACACAATACTGGCCATCAATTCAGTCATGACTGTGCTTCCTATCCATGACAGAATAATAGCGTTACACTTCTCCCACTGTTATGCTAATTCTCCTCTATACATGCTTTTGACACAAGTTCCATCCACAAAACCTAATTTGCCTTTGCCTCGAAGAGCCAATTTTATTGCTCTACTCCACAACGCGTAATTATCTGGCCATGTGAGTTTGAGCGGAATTAGGACTAGTCCAGGCGCATCTCCAGCTTGAAGATACAACAGATGATTGTGGTCAAGTGAAGTAACCTCATTTCCTGCTATTTTTACAGAAATTTGAGCTTCATGTTCTTCTGCGACTCACAAAATTACACAGATATGTGCTTCGTGTCCCTCTGCGAATCTCGAAATTACGAGCATGAATCGTCGTCAAGCAACCCGCTCTGATACCATGTGAAATTAAGCCATGCAGATGAGAATCGAACCTAATTTCTTAGGGAAGAAGGAAGAAGAGAAAGGGAAATTCTGTTATTCATCTTCTAAGAAATGAGCCGATGCTCAGCTATATACAAGTGTTTAGTGTCTCACTTCTCACACGTGCACCTCACGTGTTCCTAACTGATTTGTAACTAATTTTTTAACAGCTCACTAATTGTGCTTAACAGCTAATTGCTCTTAATAGCTTCACTCCAACTACTCTGTTGCTTCTTCCATTAAATCCACAAACAACGCACCTCTTTCTTCTTTTTTCACTTCTATTCTTGATCTTAGTTGCATTATCACGTCAAGTTTCTTCTTTTCTTAGTGATTCAAAAATACCAGACAGACAAAATGAGTTTTTTCAAGATGAAATAGTTTTTAGACTTTTCCAGGATTGGAAAAAGAAGCATGGAAAACTTTATAAGCATGAAAAAGAAGAAGAGAAGAGGTTGCAGATTTTTATAAGTAATGTGAAGTATATAATGCAGAAGAATTCAAAGAGAAAATCAGATTCAGACCATTTGGTTGGGTTGACCAACTTTGCTGATATGAGTAATGAGAAGTTCAGGGAAGTTCATAGTTCTAAGATTAAGATACCCTTTTAACAAGGAAAAGACCATTTAGATGAGAAATGTGGAGAGAAAACCTTCAATGACTTCTTGCCATGCTCCTCCTGCTTTGGATTGGAGGAAACATGGGATTGTCACTCATGTTAAAAATCAAGGAAATTGTGGTAAGCTTTCTTTTCTTTTTCCATTTTTATTCAATTGTTACAAGCCTACACGGTATTTCATCCCTGATTAAAAGAAAATCAACACTCACTATTATTATTATTATTATTATTGTATTTGTAATTATTGTTGTCGTTATTGTTATTATTAAAGTTCCCTTGAGCTCATTTGGATTTTTCATACATAATTTCATTTAGTTATGATAGCCTATGTGGTTCCCGTTTAAGAAATTAAAGAAAGAATAAAATCAAATGGGAGTAGTTAAATCTGCAACTTTTGCAATCAGTACGGGGACTTTCTTGGTCTAGTAAGTCTCAAATAACATGCTGATATCACCAAAACTTGAGTCACTGAACTTCACCCACTGTAACAATAAAGTCACATTTTGTAAAATGTATCTGATATCTGCATAACATTGTCAGGGTCTTGTTGGGCATTTTCGGCATGTGGATCAATGGAGGGAATAAATGCAATAGTCACTGGTGAACTTGTTAACCTTTCTGAACAACAACTTGTCAGTTGTGATTCATCCAATTCTGGTTGTGATGGTGGACTTATGGACTCTGCTTTTGATTGAGTGATCAACAATGATGGCATTGATTCAGCTTCTGATTATCCTATACTGCCTCTCAAGGCACCTACAATATCACCAAGGCATACAATGTTTCTATTTCCTCTTAATCTGAATCCATTTCTTACACAAACAATATATTTTAGTTATAATAAAGAAAGTCCTTAACATTTTTCTTTAACAAGAGAAGACTAACAATTGATGGATACCAAGATGTTGCACAAGAGGAAAGTGTGTTGTTGCTCAACAACCTGTTTGTTGGGGGTTTTAAGCTTATTTTAGCTTAAAACATGGTAAATCAGAAATGGAGGGAAAAATAAAAATTTAATTTTTCTTCCCTGACAAAGGGACATTGTCCCATATTGGAGGAGGAAAAGACTTTTGATGGGTATATATATAATTGCTTTTCTTCTAGCTCTTAAAGAGTTAATAAGAAGGCAAGTCTCGCGCTGTCGTCGTCGCTCGGCTTTGGATTCGGATTTGGTCAATTGATTGATTAATTTTTTGGACCAAATTTATTCATTAATATTAAATATTAATGTAATATTATTTAATTCAAATTATCCATTTTTGTAATAGAAAATTAATTTTCCTCCACGTTTTAAATTCCCGTTTTATTTTGTGTAAATAGCCATTTATGTTATGGCCGTTTTACGTAAAAAGTCATGACAGGCCTTCTGAAGAGTTGTATCTCTTCCTTTAAACCCAACCTGTTGGCTATAAATAGAAGACCATTCCCTCAGATTTTTCTTACGAAATTTCTGAATTCTCCTCTTCCTTTCTGCATTGTTTTAATTACAACAAAGCAATAGTAAGTGTGATTTGCTGCCGCCATTTGTGTACGTTGAAACACTGGGGTTTGAAGTACCGCTACACCAGTGTGTAATCTGTTCTATCCCGAGAGAAAATAATCCACAACCTCAGGTACTAGGAGGGGATTAAGTTCCTTAAGGAAACACTGTGAATTCAGTGGGCTCAGATTAATTTCTATTTCTTCTACATTTCTGTTTATACGTTCTGTTCTTCTCCAGAATTATTTTACAAATACAGAATATTAACAAGCTTAAGGAACTTATCTATTTTCTGTATTTGTGTTATACTCACTATTCTGGAGACTAAAATCTTCGTGGTTTTCTACTCCCGTTTTGGAGATTAAAGCCTTAGTGGTTTTCTACTCCATTTGTTTACTTTAACGTATATTCTGTTTTGGTTTACTATCTGTTATTCGGAGATTAAAATTCTAGGAATTTTCTACTCCGTTGGAGATTAAAATCTACGTGATTTTCTACATCAGTTTTATTCGGTTTGAAGATATAAAAACTTCGCCGTTTATTAAACATTTATTTGTGTCATTCCTTTACATAATATTAACACTGTTAGTGTTGGCATAGATGGATCTAGCTTGGATTTTCAACTATATAAAGGGTAAACTCTTATCTATTTATCTTTGTTAGTACTGTCCTTTTCCCTTTCAGAAATCATGACATGGATGTTGTAATGCCAGGGAATTTATGATGGAGATTGTTCTAGTAATCCTGATGACATAGACCATGCAGTAGTAATAGTAGGATATGGTTCTGAAGGAGATGATGATTATTGGATTATCAAGAACTCATGGGGTACATCTTGGGGAATGGAGGGGTATGCCTATATAAGAAGGAACACTTATTTGCCATATGGAGTTTGTGCCATTAACTCAATGGCTTCTTATCCAACAAAAGAATCGTCTTCTTCGCCATCTCCTTATCCGACTACAGCCCTTCCACCATCTTCGCCATTTCCAAGTGAATGTGGAGACTACTATTACTGTCCAGCAGGTCAAATATGTTGCTGTGAATTGGAGTTTTTTGGGTTCTGCTTCATTCAGAGATGCTGTCCTTCCGAAAGTGGTGTTTGCGATGATAAATCAGAATATTGCTGCCCAAGTGACTATCCTATTTGTGATGTTAATCAAGGCCTGTGCCTCAAGGTAAGACTTCTACTGTAGCACTTGAAAATTCCCAAGCTGGCATATGTGATCACTTGGGATGAGAATTAACCAATCCCTACTTGATCATTAATTTACCTGAATAATATTTTCTGAATAATTGAATGACAGCTACTAATTGGTTTCATGTATTGTTCTCCTTTTTGAAGAAGTATGGAGACTATGTTGGAGTTGCAGCAAAGAAGAGAAGAACGGCAATGTACAAATCGTCGTGGAGGAGTAAAGCAATAAGGGAGATGGATCAGCCTCCGCAGTAGAAAAGAAATCAATTTATTGAAATGCTGAAAGAAACATCTACTGTTTATAATTATACCAAAGAAGAGTCGTAGATTGTCAAATGGCTCCTGACGGCCAGGATTTATAGACGCTTTCTTGTTTCTAATTAAAACCACAAGAACAACTCCTTTCATGAATCTAAATGTTGATTTTCTTGAATGGAGAGGACTGAAAAGTGAATCTGTGACACCCTTGTTAATGGCTAGTAATAATCAAAGATCTTATCTTCAAAGTAGAAGTCCTACCCAATTCAAAAATATAATTATGTATATGGATGATATTTGAGTGTCATCTCATCTTTCTTGGTTTGTGAAATATCGAGATATTGCAAGAGCAATTTTTCATTCTAATTCCTCCCGAAGCAATATGCCCCTTCCAAAATTATATCATATAATTTAACGACAGTATTTCACTCTAAAAATTAATCTGTCATTAATTTTCCTATACTAGAATAGGACATTTAGGGTTTTCGGAACATGTTGAGTAATATTTTAAGTGACAAAGTTGTGATTCTCCTCGAGCGTGGCAATATCTAAACTCCCCTAAGCTAGTATCTCAATAGATGAGGTATTATACCCAAACTATTATACATAGATTACCAAAGGAATTTTTGTACATTATTTTTCTTTTGAATTGTATATATTTTTCTACAATCTTTATTAGACAACAAGATCCCGATAAAGACACTAAAAGTGGCCATTGGGATGATAAATGTTATAATAACTTAGTAATTTCTTTCAGCGCACTGCAGGAAACTGATTCCTGTTCCATCGGAGAGTTTGGTCCATTTCTTTTATTCCCTTAGTACCACTAGTACTCCATGGTAGCTTGAATTTGGACATTCTTCTCTTCCTTGCAGCAACTCCAATTTTGTCTCCAATAGTCCTATAAAAGGGTAACAAATGTGAGAATCTTATTAACAACATATCTTATTACATTGGGAGAAAGAGGAAATAGAAGGGGTGTGAAAATCCGACTCACACATATCTTGCGTGTGGAAGACCCCACAAAATATCACTAGACTAAAGTTCATTAAGTATTACGTTTTGAACTCATAGTTTTAGTTGTGTAATGGGTTTAATGGTAAAAATATAAGAATTGAAACCTTTTAAGTTGAAATCCTAGATCTGCCGCTGTCTCTATGCGAAGAAGCTATTGAAGATTAAAAAGAATGGTGGTAACAAGGAGAAACTGAAGATTAAGTCATACCTTGTGGCATGTGCCTTGTAAAACATCACAAAATGGAAAGTCAGTTGGGCAGCACAAATTTGATCCCTCACAGCAAACACCATTTTCAAGAGGACAGCAACCATGAACTAAACACATGCCATAGAAATCTACACCACAGCAGCATGTTTGATGTTCTGGACAGTAATACAAGCCGTCTTCACATTCATTTGATTTTGGAGAAGGCGGTGGAGGAGATGGTTGCGCAGCTGAGATAAAGAAAAGGGCGAAACCAAGAAGAAGTAAAAGGTGGGCCTTTTGTGTATTCCCCATTTTTGAGTACAATTTGTCCTAAAATTTTATCCGTTGATACATACATATAAACGTACTGGATATTTATTTCAACAAGATTGTGATGGACGTTGTTATCGTTACTCCCAAAACATTTCTCGTCCAACCCTTATTTACCAATTATCAACAAGTCGATCGGATATTAGCCAGCCAAAAGTGCTCTATCCGTCTCAAAAAAGGACTGGGGTTTTCTGAGTAGAGCATCTCGTTTCTATGTAAACTAATAATTTAGGTCATTAGTTGGCAACATCCACAAATTTTTAGAAGTCAAATTAATACATTGCAATGCTACTTGTTTATTATCTCTCAGTTTGATGTGACATCCTGATATCATTTTCACACTTTCCAACTGTTATTTTAAGCATACATTTAACAAACTAAAGTACAATTGTTTTTGTGGTTTTTGGTTAAGAAATGTTCCTTTCAACGCATTGCAGCAACATGATTTCTCTTCCATTTCAGAGTTTGGTCCCTCTCCTCTGTTGCTTCAGTGTTAGCTCTCCATGGTAACTTGTGTTTGGCCATTCTTCTCTTCCTTGCTGCCACTCCAATATTGTCGCGGTAATCCTGCAAAAAGGCAAATATAAATCAAACGAATAAGAATATGTTCGACTTTCTTAAGAGTTGTTTAAGTGGTCTTTCCTTCACTTGTATCCCCTGTATTTTTTTGGTAATCAAAATTTTGGTCCTTCTGCTATCACATTGAATATGTACAAACTTCTACATAGCGCTTTACCCCTTCTAATGAACTCAGACTAGCTCAGGTAGTAGGTTTCAGATACCAATATCTAAAGCAAAATAAAAATTACTTAGGCCTTGTACTACAAATAAAATAGTATCTAGTGGATGAGGACAGATCTAATCAATTTGCTCGGTCTTAGCTATGGTACTGTAAGTGCCCCATTAAAAACATTCATTCGCTGTTTTTGCATTGAATTAGAAGGAACTTAAATGATACTGATATGCTTGGAGAGACTGTCAATATAGCAGCATCTTATGGAATTTCATTCTACCTTGTGTAATGACTCAACATTTGGTATGGATTAAAGAGAATCTCAAGAGTGACCTAGCCTATGAATTCTCTGGCATTAAATTCCCTTGGCATCATATATTTCTCTCATTTATGTGGTTCCTTCAGAACTTAGAAACCATTTGAAAACCAAAAGTTGGATTTTTCCCTTAAGAAAGTGCTATAAGAGAGGTCATACCTTGAGGCAGAGGCCTTCATAAACATCACAAATAGGATAGTCAGCTGGGCAACAAAATTCTGATCCATGACAGCAAACACCATTCTCATAAGGACAGCATCCCTGAATGAAGCATATGCCAAAGAAGTACAACTCACAGCAGCATGTTTGATCTTCTGGACAGTAATAAAATTCTCCACATTCACTTGGTTTTGGAGAAGGCGGTGGAGGGGGCGGAGGGGATGGCGGAGGAGGTGGTGGAACGGCTGGAGACGGATAAGGAGATGGCGCTGAAGATGCTTCTTTCGTTGGATATGAAGCCAACGAATTAATGGCACAAACCCCATATGGCAAATAAGTGTTCCTTCTTATATATGCATACCCTTCCATTCCCCACGATGTACCCCATGAATTCTTGATAATCCAATAATCATCATCTCCTTCAGAACCATATCCTACTATTACTACTGCATGGGATAAGTCATCTGGATTGCTAGAGCATTCTCCATCGTAGATTCCCTGCATTGACCCCAGAACAGAATAGAAAGAAAAATCACATCATTTTGGATTACTGAGATGTGTGAAAATGGAGTAATAGAAAATAGTTACCCCTCTATATAGTTGAAAATCAAGGCTGCTTCCGTCGATGCCTACACTAACAGGTTGTTGCCCAACAGCACAAAGAAGGGCATTCTCGTC
Source organism: Nicotiana tabacum (assembly GCF_000715075.1). Lineage (NCBI taxonomy): Eukaryota > Viridiplantae > Streptophyta > Magnoliopsida > Solanales > Solanaceae > Nicotiana > Nicotiana tabacum. The sequence continues at coordinate 121,479,501 of NC_134096.1, read as the reverse complement.
CTCTGGAACATCTTGGTATCCATCAATTATTACAACCTTATGGTTCACCTGTTGAGGAAAATATTTAAACATTGATCAAGTTTTTCAAGAAGGAAAATATTTGGAAACTGGATAGAAGACTTGATATGAAATTGATCATCACATGCCTTATCGTAATTGCAACGGCCTTGAGAAGCAGTATATGGATAATCAGCTTCTGAATTAATGCCACTATTGTTCATCACCCATTCAAAAGCAGGGTCCATAAGTCCACCATCACAGCCAGTATTGTATGAATTATCACAATTGATAAGTTCTTGTTCAGAAAGGCTAATAAGTTCACCAGTGGCTATTGCATTTATTCCCTCCATTGCTCCGCACGCCGAGAATGCCCAGCATGCTCCTGCAAAAGGTACGCAGAGAATTAAATAGATTACGCTAATGATGTACATAATTGCATATGCCATCTTATTGATCCCTTGTGGCGAAGCCAGGAATACATACGAGGGGATTCAAAAAATTATTAGAATGTCACACCTAGGATTATCTAAAGCAATTTTTGTAACTTCTTTGACACAACACTAGAATATTTCCTCATGTCAAGGGAAGTCAATAGTTTATATATAACAAAAACAAGTCATTTATCCGCTATTTGTGCAATATAATTTTCTGATAAAGGGGATTCAATTGAACCCCCTTGCCAACATCTAGCTGCACCCCCTCTGTTATTGTAGTAATATTGCAAAGAAGGACAATGTCCCATAGAGTTTTGGACCTTTTGGTACTATTGACTTGTGATTTGAGCCAACAAAAACTCCTATGAAGACTGTAGGTTAGACAAATTTGCAGATTTAACTCACTAAGTTCCTTTTGTCTGGATTTCATATTGCCTATTAGCTGCCTAGCAGTAAAACATGTACGTAGTGTAAACCAGCCCATCTTTGGTGTGGTTACCAACAATTTTGTATACCCAATAATATACATGTATAAAATGCAATGGAATATAGCTATATACAGTATCTAGCTATATGCGGCCCTTCCCTGGACTCTGCGTAAATGCGGATGCACGGGGCTGTTCTTTTTACAATATCTAGCTATATATAGATACACATCTGCAGAGCAGTGTAGAAATAGTGGTTTTGTGTCGATTACAGTCATGCTTAAAGCTTAGAGAAGTATTCACTATCTTTGTCTGCCTTTTTGTGTTAAAGAAGCAGAGCGACAATTTTATAGATTCAATAACACATCTTTCAGATATCACCTAGTAATCAATGTTTCTTCTATGAACATCATGAAATCGAAAATGACAGAATGAATGCACCCTCATGGGCTATAAAACAAATTTGTTCAACCTAACTGCCATTGGTTTCTGTCAATAGCCTATTCAAATCCTTCTACTCACTATTTTTCTCTCTAACCAAAAATCTACTAGAAACATGTATCCTTTTTTATTTTTTTCTGTCAGATACTTTTTGCTGTAAATTTCACGACCTCATCTAACCATTAAGCAAAGGGAGTTACGAAAACTACAAAAACACTAAAAAGAGAAATAAGGGGATTTTCTCCAATCTGACTATCCAAACATTTTGCATCACTATAGCCCATAAGTAAGGTTATCACATTGTTGAATCAAAAAATGGCAAGAAAACATAAGTAAGGTTACCACATTGATCTTGATTCTTGACCTCAGTGACAGCCCCATGTTTTCTCCAATCCTTTGATGGAGGAACATCACAAGAAGCTGTTGAAGGCTTTCTCTCCACACTCCTCATTTGAATAGTCTTTCTCTTGTTAAAGGGTATCTTAATGTTTGAAGTATGAACTTGCCTAAATTCCTCATTGCTCATATCAGCAAACTTGGTCAGACCAACAAAATGGTCTGAGTCTGACTTCTTCTTTGAATTCTTTTCCACTATATACTTCACATTCCTTTTAAACTTGTCCAACCTCATTTCTTCCTCTTTCTCATTCTTGTAAACTTTCCCATGCCTCTGTTTCCATTCTTGGAAAAGTTGGAATACTCTTTCTTCTGAAAGAAACTCAGTTGGTCTGTCTAGTATTGGAAAATCAGTAGTAAAAGCAGAAACTTGAGAATATAACGCAGCTAAGATCAAGAAAAGTGGGAGAAGAAGGAAGTGTCGATAGGGAATCTGTATGCTTCCCATTTTTCAGTAACACTAACCAGTTAAAGAATTTGTGATAATATATCCCTACTCTCAATGATTTATAACATTAGAAAAAAATGACCTTTAAGGTTCCCTATAACTTAACTCGGGAAACACATGAAAAACTGCGACTAACTTTTTAACTGTGGTTTAAAATGACGAATGATGGAATTGTTTAAGCAGGATGAGGACTGGTAGAGTGGTAGGTGGGGGTATGTAAAACACATTTTCTGGTAGGTATTATAAATGCATTCTAATTATGTACGGGTGGGAAAACTGACACTTGTTTTTTTAACTCCGTGGGCCAGATCATGCTGGAAATACCGTGGCAAATTAACTATTAGTAAAGAAATATAATTTCTCAAAACAAAGTCTTTTGGTGTATTGGAACAAGTAGTATATGCAACTGTAGATTAAGACAGGAAAATTGACTTTTATATATTATATATACTTACATAAATGTGCACGCATGTTGGTAATGTTATAAGTAGTATTTTTTTTCTTCGAAAATGACTGTAAGACATTTCTCCAGAAAAGTTGTGAGGGTAGTTTTGTATTGTAAACTAAAAATTCTCTTGGACCCATATCTTGAAAGGACAAGTAATCTTTAACCTTAGATAACAGAATGAAAATTAGTTATTAAAATTGAATGTCTGTGCATATTAAAAAATGGGCAAATTTTAATGGCTGAACCATAATTATAATAAACAACAACATAATAGTGGAAGCCATAAGGTTGTGATGCTATATAGATTTGGGATTTAAGTTACATGCATTGGTAGTGTAAATATTTTTTATATTATCACTAAATTTTAATATATAATAGCAAATTATTTATTATTTTCATTAAATTACCAATTATAATTTTTATAATTATCTAATAAATGATATTTTTATAAAGACTTTTTACACTGTTATTACATGAAACTTAAAACTCATAACTCTGCCCCATCCATACCCACACAAGTTAACAAGACCGTAGCATGGTGAATTAGCGACTGTCGGTTTTCCTATTTTCTTCTCTTTTGGGGTGAATGATTACTCACGTCTGAGTCTCCTCATTGATTAACTTTACTTTCCTTTTCTTTTTAGTGGGGGCAGGGAGTTTTTTGATTGACCTTCGACATAGCTAAAGACGTGTTTGCGCATCCCCCACATTCATTCTCCACCACACAACAAAAATGAATATAAATAAATATACATGAACGAAGAAAGTCAGAATCTGACTAACAATACTGATCTGACTACTACTACATAATAATAATAATTAATAATAATAATAATTTTACAAGCTAACATCTTCAGTTTGGTAATTGTCTACACTCTCCCCACACTATGAACTTTTACTATATCTTCAATTCTTTTACGAATTACATAGTGCAAAACAAATGAGATACCATATTTTCTAATATAAGTTCTTCTCGACATAAAATTTGACCAGCTACAAATTGAAAAAAGTTGTACTCCCATAGTTATACACCCTTAGTCAGTTGTCAGTCTACATAAGTAGTATTATAAATCTACAACTTTTTCAAGAATGTACACAGCATAACACTCAAAAGCCATAGTCGTCTAATTACAACATAAGATGAAGAAGAATACTACTTATGTAGTAATTTCTTTACAAGTATTCGGAGCCACTACATAACTCTCTTTCCAGTCCTTTAATCCAAGAAACTCAATTTTTTGCACAAACAAGATTTATTAAGGAATTGTACTTGTGGTTTGAGTATAGCAAGTTTGATTCATCAAAATTCTCGGCGTTAGAACCAGAACCAAATTTATTCTCAAGAAAATGTTGAATGGCATGACAAGAATTGTTTATCTCAGAGTATTGGGGCAACATGATTCCTCTTCCATTTCAGAGTTTGGTCCATATCCTCTGTTTCTTTAGTGCTTGTACTCCATGGTAACTTGTATTTGGCCATTCTTCTTTTCTTTGCTGCCACTCCCAGAGTGTCTTGAACCCTCTGCAATAAGGAAAAGAAATTTTAAATAAAAATAATAAGAAGATATTCAGCAGAACTTATTGATTCTTAACCTTGTGTGTTGATTAAACTCCCAATTTTTGGTACAAGCAAAATCTCATGAGTGACCTACCCTATCAGTTCTCTAGCATTAACTCCCTTGGCATTGTACCTTTCTCTCCAGTAGTTATTGTGCTCCCTCTGGAAACTTAGAGATAGAAAAACCATTGAAAATTTGTCTCCAACTACCTCTCAAAACCTCCATGAAACTTAAAACTTTAATGCATACTGCTTCTAGTGAAGATCTTGGAAGGGTGCCTACTTACAAATCCTGGAAACCTTCATCCTCATGTTGACTGAAACTCATTTCAGATGGAAGGTGTTATCTAGGATACTACATCAGTCGCAATGGAGAAAGGAGGTGGATGAAGGGATTCGCCAAGAAGGTGAATTTGTTGAGAGTCTTGGCGTTGAAGCAAGAACTCCAGATTTCTTAGAATACAAGATCGAAGAAGATGTTGTTAGGTTGCTCATTCTCATTTGCATCCTCTTGATGTATCGAAGAATGAAGGGCTCTCGTTAGAAGACCTTGGTCATGACGTGGTACATACAGTTAGAGAGGGGAATAGCAGATATTATACAGATGATATGTAGGACTAGCATTTCCCGGCATTTAGGCATCTGGCTTTCCAAAGTGGGGAAAAGAAAAAAGGTCCTAAACCCCCTTCCTCCAATACCACATTCCTTCCAAATATTTCCTTACGTTGTAAAATGCCAATATCAGTCTCTTGCAAAGATAGTGCTAAATCAAGTCCCAGATATTGGGTTAAGGATATGCATAGAGTCAATCTATAATTCTTTGTTATATGAGGTGACTAACTTTTACAAAGGTTTGAAAGAGAAATAAAAGAAGAAAGAGGTATAGGCATCAAAAGCCAATAAGACTATTCAAATTTTCTTTCTAATTATTACGACTCCTCTATGAAACAAATTCACTTATTACAGGTTTGGATGTTATTAAGCGTGAGATAAGGAGCAAAAAATAAAATTTAAGCAACCTATTTAATAAAGAAAAGCTACATTTACCCATCAGTTTAAGTACCATAACATAACAAACGTCATACCTTGAGGCAGAGGCCTTCATAAACATCACAAATGGGATATTCAGTTGGGCAGCAGTATTCTGATCCATCACAGCAAACACCATTTTTATGAGGACAGCAAGTTTGAATGAAGCACATGCCAAAAAAGTACAACTCACAGCAGCATGTTTGATCTTCTGGACAATAATACAAGTTTCCACATTCACTTGGTTTTGGAGAAGGTGGTGGAGGGGGTGGAGGGGATGGCGAGGGAGGTGGCGGAACAGCTGGAGACGGATAAGGAGATGGTGCAGAAGCCAGTTCCTTCGTTGGATATGAAGCCAATGAATTAATGGCACAAACCCCATATGGCAAATCAGTGTTCCTTCTTATATATCCATACCCCTCCATTCCCCATGATGTACCCCATGAGTTCTTCATTATCCAATAGTCATCATCTCCTTCAGAACCATATCCTACTATTAGTAGTCCATGGCTTAAGTCATCTGGATTACTAGAGCAACGTCCATCATAGATTCCCTGCATTGATCCCATTATAGAAAAGAAACAAAGTTTGCACATTTTGGGATTCTTGAGAGAAGAAAGGGCAAAGAATTATGTAAAAAAGGTATTAAGAGATAAGGATTACCCCTCTATACAATTGAAAATCAGCACTCGATCCATCAATGCCCGCACTAACAGGCTGTTGAGCAACAGCACAAAGAAGGGCACTTTCCTCCTGTGGAACATCTCGGTATCCATCAATTGTTACAACCTTTTGGTTCACCTGTTGAGGAACAAAGATCAAGATTTTCTTTTAAAAAAGGATATTATTTGAAAAATGGATAGAAGACTTGATATGAAATTGATCATCATATGCCTTGGTGATATTGCATGCGCCTTGAGAGACAGTGTATGGATAATCAGAATCTGAATCAATGCCACTATTATTCATCACCCATTCAAAAGCAGGGTCCATATATCCACCGTAACAGCCCAAATTGGTTGAATTATCACAATTGATAAGTTGTTGGACAGAAAGGCTAATAATTTCACCAGTAACTATTGCATTTATTCCCTCCATGGCTCCACAAGCTGAAAATGCCCAGCAAGCTCCTGCAAATGTTTAGTAGAAATCAAACACATTACTCCACCTCCAACAAATAAGCAACAAGGTAGTAACTAAAACCTCATTCCCAGCCCTTACTATTCAAGGGTTCAGGTCAGCTGACTAGAACAGCATTTAGCTATCGGTAACATGATTACTTTGAAAATGGTAAAAGAACATAAGCAATCTTACCACATAGGTCTTGATTCTTGACCTCAGTGACAGCCCCATGTTTCCTCCAATCCCTTGAAGGAGGAGCATCACAATAAACTGGAGTTGGTTTTTTTTCCACATTCTTCATCTGAATAGTCTTTCTCTTGTCAAATGGTATCTTTATCTTTGAAGTATGAACTTGCCTGAACTCTTCATTACTCATATCAGCAAAGTTGGTCAAACCAACCAAATGGTCTGAATCTGACTTCCTCTTTGAGTTCTTTTCCACTATATACTTCACATTCCTTCTAAACTTTTCCAACCTCATTTCTTCCTCTTTCTCATTCTTGTAAACTTTCCCCTGCTTCTGTTTCCATTCTTGGAAAAGTTGGAAAATTCTTTCTTCTGAAAGCAACTCATTTGGTCTGTCTAATATTGGAAAATCAGTAGAAACACAATAAACTTGAGATGATAAAGCAGCTATGATCAGGAAAAGAAAAAGGAGAAGATAGGTTCCTTGTGTATTTCCCATTTTTCAGTAACATCAACCACTAAATGATTTTTGAGGCATTTATATGTCTATTCTTATATAGTTTTGGAAAAGGTGACTTTTAAAGCTCATAATCAGTCAACACATGATACACATAACAACTGTGAAGCAGTTGAATCTTGTTCAGAATGATAAATTAATAGATTTTTTTAAGCAAGAAGATCTCGAGTAGGTGGGGATATTTTAAAAGCATTTCTGGTTATTATATTTCCATGAATTGGGCTACTCAGAGTTAATATATTTCCATGAATTGGCTGGCAATTCATTTTCTCCAACTTGCGAGGACCCATACTTACGAGTAACTCTATTTAATAAATATTGACCAAAAACCTAAAATGAATAATAAGTAAAAGGTTATAACATATTTTATTACAATGATTTTACATTGTCACTGTATATAACTTAAATCTATGGGCTCGAACCAAGGATCAAAATGAGTTGATTAAATTAAGAGATTGTAAAGCATGTGCTTCTGCTGCGAGATAAATCTTGCGCAATAATAAAACAAGTTTAGAGACAACAGCATGGTGAATCTGCGATCTGCCAAAACTTTTTTTTTTTTTTTTAAATTTTTGCTTTAATGATAGAAAGTTCCTTTTAATTTTGAGAAAGAACAAAATATCATCCAACAACAAACCCAAATGGAAATATAATACCTTTTTCTTTGAGTCAATTATTACTCCACACATCTCTGTATCTAGTGACTGTTCTTTGCCATTATAGAGAGGGTCAGGTAACGTGGATCCCAGTTGAGCGAGGAAGACTGTTGACTTTCGAGATACCATAAAAAAATGTGCACTGTATTTCCCACAATTCACTCCTCAACATTTATCAGGGCTTTTATATCTTTAATAAATCATGGAGAAATAACAAAATTGGACCAGAAATTAGAATATTATTCATAAAAAATGTACTCACAAAGATAAAAGAAAATTCAGGTGTCCGTAATCTCCGAGATGATTTCGCCCAACTTCGCTGTCGATTTGAACAACGGCAAGAGCAATGATAACTGAAATATTAATGGAAATAGAGGATATTGTGAGTTAGCAGAGAGTAAAGCTGTTGGTGGCGATGGTAGCAGTGGTACTGCCGTCTGCCGGGATTATCATTTCGCAAATACGAGATACGAAATGCATTGCTGAAATCCATTGTATTTGTAAGTTGTAACTTATAAGGATGTCAATTGACGGTAGCTCCGTCTCTATGCTTTGTTCTCTAATTTTTCCACTAACTTCAAGGACCAAAATCCATATTTGGTTTTTAATTGAATATGATCAGTTTAATAGACGTTCATCAAAGACAATAATTCGAGGAAATTTTCCTGACATTTTTACGCAAATAGCCGGTCAATTTTAATGTTTAATTTTATTAGCCGGTATACATTAATTATATATGATTACACACATATTATATATTAATTAGACGTATATTATATATTTGTGGGCTATTTTTATTTAAGTGATTGGGCGATGGCTATTCGGATTAATTCTTTCCTTCTTATACCTATATGTTTTGCTTTTATAGTATATAAAAATAAAATAAAAAATTAGGTCGGCATTTGAAATAGTGAAGACCGGAAAGGCAAAAAATTTGAGAAAAATTAAAAAACGAAAAGTGGAAATATAAGCTATAGCAGCACACAGTTATCTAAAGAAGGAACACATACTTACGAAATTACCCATAAAGTAAGAAATAATTACCGGATTACCCTACGTTGTACCTCAAAAACTCACTTGTTACATACTAATTGGGAATGGCCCCGAACCTAATAAGTTAACAGTTTATATCATTTTATGAAAGGAGCAGATAACTTCTCATAAAAAGTAAGTTCTGTTATGACCAATTTATGGAGTTAAGATATAAGTTTTAGGTACCCATTGTGATAATTTGTGATTTGAGATAATAGTCCCTTATGGCAACATTGTAAGTCCACCCTGCTAAGCAAGGGGCGAGTTTAAAATATGAACCCCCTCAGTTTTTCTTGAATGCTAAATTATATTGGTAGTTTACAATTAGTTCCTGAGATTCAAATGTTATCTTCCCTGTTAGTATGTCACTTCTGGTCTCACCGGGATGTGAGCCTTGTACATATACCTGTACAGTTCAAATATGTTTTCAAACATCACTGACTATGGCTATAAGTACTACACATACCCTAATTTGACAACTGATTCTTTCTCCAAAAGCTAAGTGTTCCTACTTAACAAAAAAATTAACATGTAATCCCTCCATAAATTTATCTGTCGATCAAAAAAGTTAGTAAACAAGGTTCATTAATATTTGATCTCTCACACGCTGTTCATACGGACATATCTGATTAGAAATTTATAACTCAAACTTGTACGGTTATTACTGACTGCAAATAATAACCATAGAAGTTTAATGTAAGTATATGCAAACCTATCCAACATAATTACAAGAGTTTACATCAAGCGGCAATTGCTCTCGATAAGATTTTCCCTGCAGTTGCAAAGCAGAAGGAACCTTAGGAGAAACAGTTATTTGCTTTAGACCACATTAGCAACAACACGCAAACCATTGTAATATAAATAGCAATGTGATCCTTTTATAATATCCTTATTATAGAGATCTATTCTATAAAAGAAGTGCGGTGCACCTAACAATAAGAAAAGAACCAAAGCAAACAACATAAAAAGTAGACAGGATTATCTTCCGGAGTATGTGCATTGAATAGGTGCCACACCGAAATTCGTTCCAGCTCCTTACAATTACCGATATGGTAGGTGATAACTATTTTAGTGTTCCCGAATCTAGATAATAGAGGATTACCAACTCAAGTTCACAACAAAAAGTATTTAAGAGCACTAACCTCTTCATAGAGTCATAACTAAGTAACGGTCCTTAAAAGCAAATTGTTAAAAAATAGTAGGTTGTCCTTCTGCTTTAGATTGTAAGAACTAAATTAGGCACCAAATATGCCACAGTAAATGAAACATTAACGAATTAAGCAAGAATAAGTAAGCTTTACTTATTACCTGGTTCAACTTACACTATGTGTGAGTCAGGTGTTATAGCTTACATAACCGCCGTGTACCATTTTAACTCGGAGGTTGAGCTTAAGAAAGTAGTGACCTTGTATTATATTCTACTTTTGTTCTCATGGTGATATTTTTCCTAAACAAAGTAAAGAATGGAACACTTCAAAAAGTAGCACATTAGGATATTTTTTCTTGTCATGCAGGATATTTGCTTTGCTTTGTCCAGTCAAAGAAGAAGAGTTACATTAGAGTTACCATCAAAATAACAATGGTACATCTGCCATAACCAGAAGTATCACAATGTCATATGTTTCAGACATGCTTGTGTTAGGTTTTAGTTTTAATGATGAAAAAATAATATAATTGCTTTTGGTGTAGGGACTCAAGCAAATCAACCAAGATCGAAGTGCACAAAGAGAAACAATCAAAGCTGAAGGAAGAAATCAATCAAAAATTGATTGAAATATTCAAAAGGAAAAGAAGCACTGACGATCCGGCGAGATAATCAATCCGAGATTGATTGAAGAGTTAAAAAGGAAAAGAAGCATTGAAGATCCGGCAAGATAATCAATCAGTAGCTATTACTGGAAGGACCCAGAATTAAGGAGAAAATCCGGCGCTATCAAGACTTAAAAATGGAAGCTGTCGAAGTCCACATATCAAGGAAGAGTAACTAGAATTAACCTTATTCTTGGAAAGAATAAATTTCTTTCCAAGGATCAAATCTCTTGGGTTGGGAAATCTCTTCAGTAACGGTCTTCTACAAAGTACTTATACGCAACCCTAAGTCTTAGAGAGATATACTTTGATCAAACCAATTACCCTCTCTTTGTTCTACTTCAAACAAACATTGTAGCTCTACTATATCTGTTGTGTAACAAGTTAGAGAAGAAAGAGAGAAAAATAATGATGAGGCATTGAATCAAGAAAAGACCAATGACATAGAAACTGAGTTGTTGGTGTAAACTACACCATTCACTTTGTACTAAAGAAACTCAAACACTGAAAGAGAACTCCCTTGCAACCCAAGGGGACTGGACTAGGATTCACATTGAATCTGAACCAGTATAAAAACTCATGTGTCTTCAATTCATGCACTTTACTTCTGCACTTCTTATTATCTCGTTATTACATCTAGTCGACTAATTGGAAAACCAGTCAACTTATAATAATTAATTTTAAAATAAACAATTCACCCCACTCTTGTACTTTCAATTGGTATCACAGCAAGACTCACATTTTTTGTTTGCTTAACAGCTTGTGAGAAAAGATCATGGCTAATCAAGTTATTGTCTAAGCACTCTTCCAAGAAGGAACATCGTAAGTAAGGCCACCATATTTCAATGGACAACATTTCTCTCACTGGAAAGTGCGTATGGAAATATACGCAAAGTCTTATGATGTCAAGATCGGGCGAGTTATCAAAAAGGGGAACTATCCTATGTCGGCTGCTGCTCAACCACCTGCTGATCCTGAAGATATAGATGAATATACTAATGAACAAATGGCAGTTGTGCAAGTTAATGTTAAAGCAAGGAATCTGCTCTATAATGCTATAAGTGGTGAGGAATATGAGAAAATCTCCAGTTACGATACAGCCAAAGAGATGTGGGATAAACTTGAAGTTACTTATGAAGGAACCAGTAAAGTGAAAGAAACTCATATCAACATGTTGGTTCATGACTACAAACTCTTCCAGATGAAAGGAGAATCCATTGAAGAGATGTTTGCCAGATTTAGCAAAATTATTACTCCCTCCGTTTCAATTTATGTGAACCTATTTTCTTTTTAGTCCGTGCCAAAAAGAATGACCTTTTTCCTTATTTGGAAAAAGTTTACCTTTATGCAATGATTTATAGCCACACAAAATATATGTGCCTCATTTTACACCACAAGTTCAAAAGTCTTCTCTCTTTTCTTAAACTCCGTGCCCAGTCAAATGAGTTCACATAAATTGAAACGGAGGGAGTAGCAATCTAAAAGTTTTTGGCCAACCATACACAAGTGGTGATCAAGTTAGGAAAATTTTGAGAAGTCTACCCACTACTTGGCAAACAAAAGTGGTTACACTTGAATCACAGGATTTGAACAAATTATCATACGATGAACTTCGAGGAGAACTTATAACCTTCGAGAAAACTCATCTCAAGAAAACAAACCAAGAAGAAAAGAAGAAAATAGTTGCTTTCAAGGCTACAACTGAAAGAGCAGACAATGATATTGATGACGACCCTGAAGCTCTTCAAGAAGAAATTGCCATGGTATCAAGGAACATGGATGGTTTAATGAGGAGATACAGGAATACAAGAAGAGGCAGGATACCACCCAGGCGAACTAGACAATATAACGAACAAGACAAAAATGATGGCAAATGTTACGAGTGTGGAAGATTTGGGCATGTTCAAGCTGAGTGTCCTGATCTTAAAAGAAAGGTTTCCATAGGTTATAACAAGAACAAATCATTTGGAAGCCGGAGTGATGAAGACAGTTCAGAACATGAAGAAATAGCAAATCTATGTTTCATGACAATTCTGGAAAACGACATGAACAAACTCTCAGGGTGCTGGACAGATGAGGACACTTCAGATGACGAATGCAAAGATGACAATGAGAATTGTTTCATGGCGCGAGGTGAAACAAGCGAGGTAAGATCTTATAACTGTGAAAGATGTAATGAATTGCAGGATATTCTTGACCTTACTTTGAAAGAGTCTTAAAAAATGATGAATGAACTAAAGAGACTCAACAAAGAAGTAAAAGACTGAAAATTCAAGCTTGAAATATGCGAAATTGAAAAAGAAGTACTTCCAGATGAGTTTCAGGAATTGCAAATGCAACTCAATGGCATGCGCAAATCCACCAGTCATAGTTCTGTCAAGTCGAACCAGGCGACTTACAAGTCAATTGGAGAAGGACCAGCCAGAACAGAGTCCACTAGTACTAACACAAATGAAAGATCCAAAAATGGATCAGGACTTACGTGTCACTACTGTAACAAAAGTGGACATAAATATTCTTTTTGTCGACTTCGTAAATCAAATGTCTCCGGATGGATTTGGAAACCCAAAAACAATCCTGAGTCCAGTAATACTAACCAACAAGGACCCAAGCAAGCTTGGGTACCTAAAAGGAAGTGATAATTATGTTTTGCAGGAACACCACAGAAGGAGTCGCAAAGGAAAATGGTACTTAGATAGTGCGTGTTCCAGTCACATGACAGGTGACAAAAACCTGTTTAAAGAAGTTACAAAAATAGACGGAGGAAGTGTCAAATTTGGTGATGACTCAAAAGGAAAAATAGTCGGTACCGGAACAGTTCCTTTCAAAAATAACTGTGATATCACTGAGGTTTATCTTGTTGACGGACTTAACTACAATCTTCTGAGTATAAGTTAGCTATGCGACTCGGGGTATGAAGTAAAGTTCAAGAAAACAGGTTGTGCTATTGAAGATGAGACAGATAAAATAATCCTCCCAGGTAAAAGGTATGGAAATGTCTATATTCTTGATGGTTTTGAAAATATAGATGGTCATATTTGTTTAACATCCATATCTGATGATCCATGATTATGGCATAAGAAACTTGGTCATGCAAGCATGAATCTGATAGAGAAACTTTCCAAGCATGATTTAGTTATTAGTTTACCTAAACTCAATTTCTCTAGAAATCATGTATGTGATGCATGTCAGATTGGTAAACAAACTAGAAACTCTCTCAAAAATAAAGATATTGTATCTACTCCAAAGCCCTTGCAATTGCTTCATATGGACTTATTTGGACCCATTAGAACTGCTAGCATAAGAGGAAAACGATATGCCTTTGTTATTGTTGATGATTACTCACGCTTTACTTGGGTGATTTTTCTATCTCACAAAGATGAAGCTTTGAAAAATTTTGAGATCTTCTGTAAAAAGGTCGAAAGAGAAAAGGGGTATCTTATTACAACAATTCAAAGTGATCATGGAGAAGAATTTGAAAGCAGAGCATTTGAAGATTTCTGCAATGATCAAGGATACACCCACAATTTCTCTGCTGCAAGGTCACCCCAACAGAATGGAGTTATTGAGCGAAAAAATAGGACTTTACAAGATATGCCAAGAACTATGATACTAGAATATTTGTTGCCAAATCACTTCTGGGCAGAAGGAGTAAGTACAGCATGTCACATTCTCAATTGATGCCTCATAAGACACATCCCGAAGAAGGGTAGAGGGGTGGGCCCATTATCCACCGAGTTTCGAAGGCTGTGGTTGGTCCAAAAGATCAGCCCCAGACGGATTTCTCGGTCATCAAAAAAAAAAAAAAACCCATCTTGAAGAAGACTCCTTATGAATTGTGGAAAGTTAAACGACTCAATATAAGTTATTTTATTCGTTTGGAAGCAAGTGCTTCATTCACAATAATGGTAAGGACAATCTTGGAAAATTCGATCCAAGAAGTGACAAAGGTATTTTTCTGGGTTATTTATTAAATAGTAGATCCTTTAGAGTCTATAATAAACGCACACTGTGTGTAGAAGAATCAGTACATGTTATCTTTGATGAAAATAACACTTCGGCCGAGAAAGGAATTATTGCAGGCGATGAAGATCAAATTCAAAAAAATTCAAGAGACAAGCAAATCTCAAGAGTCGACTAATAAACCTGATGGTGTAATGGAGTCAACTAATGAGATTAGCAACAGTCAATCAGAATCTCCGAAGGAGTCAACTACTCATACAAGTACAATTCGTCCAAATGAATGGAGAGGTGAACCAGAATATCCTCAAAAGTTTATCATACGAGACCCAAGCGAAGGAATGAAAACTAGGGGAGCTCTCAAGAAGAAAGCAAACATAGCACTGATTTCCCAGATTGAACCAAAGAAAATAGAGGAAGCTCTGAAAGACTCAAGCTGGTTACAAGCAATGCAGGAAGAGCTTGATCAATTTGACAAAAATCAAGTGTGGAAACTGCTGCATAAGCCTGAAAATGCTCATGTAATTGGAACAAAATGGATTTTCAGAAATAAGCTAAATGAGGATGGAAAGGTTGTGAGAAACAAAGCCAGATTAGTAGCTCAAGGATACTCACAACAGGAAGGAGTCGACTACGACGAAGATACTCACAACAGGAAGGAGTCGACTACGACTAAACCTTTGCTCCAATAGCTCGACTAGAATCAATATGAATTCTTCTTGCATACGCATCTTTAAAAGATTTAGGCTAGTGCTTTGGATAACGTGCGGCAACAAATAGCGACGAGGGCCCGCTTCACTGAGGCGAGAGGCGCGCAGCGAAGCGCTCGCCTTTTTGATGTGAAGCGACAATTTATACAAAAACATAAAATATTATATACATATAACTAAAAACTCAATAACAATAATATATTAATAAATATCATTCAAAAATTAAAGACTCAATAGATAGTCATAGACTCATAGTTGATAGTAGATTCATAAACTAAAGTCTAATAGTCTAAAACAAGCAACAAATAAATAAAGCTACTGTCTGAAAAAACAGAGCAACAAATAAATAAAGCTACTGCCTCTGCTCGATTTTGAAAAACAGAGAAACAAAAAAAAATGAAGCTACTGCCTGACTGCCTCTGCTCGATTTTGAAAAATAGATCAACAAAAAAAAATACAGCTACTGCCTCTGCTCGATTTTGAAAAACAGGGCAACAAATTAAAAAATAAGAGCTGAAAGAGATGATGGAAGAAACAGAGCAAAGAACCCAAAAACAGAGCAAAGAAAGAAAGAAAGAAAGAAAAACAGAGCAAAGAAAGAAGAAAAAAAACAGAGTTGAAAGAGATGATGGAAGAAAGAAAAACAGAGTTGGGCTGAAAGAGAAGAAAAACAGAGCTGAAAGAAGAAGAAAAACAGCGATCACTGAAGAGAGAAGAAGAAAAAGAAAAAAGAAGACCAGCAATGGTGAGCAATGGTGGTCGACCAGAAGAAGAAGAAAGTAGAAGAAGAAAGGAGAAGAAGAAGAAAAGAAAAGAAAGAAATATACTTGGTGAAGAAGGGGTCGCTGATGGCTGACGATGGAAGAAGAAGAAGAAATGTGAACCCAAGCCCTAATTTTGTCGCTGAAGGAGAACTGGAGAAGAAGGGTCGCTGCTCGTAAGAATCGCTGCTCGTAAGAAGTGATTTCACCCAAGCCCTAATCGCGACTTAAGTGCCTTTTTCTTTTCTTTTTTTTTTAAAATAGCTATGCTACGCTCGCTTCTCGCCACACTGTCGCCTCTCGCTACACAAGCAGAGGCAACCGCTATTTTGAATCGCAACGCAACAGGCCCTCTGTAGCGACATACGCTCGCCTCGCGTCGCTACACGCTTTTAGCGCTGTAGCGAGCGCTATTTATAACACTTATTTAGGCTCTTCCAGATAGATGTCAAAAGTGCCTTTTTAAATGGTTTCATTGAGGAGGAGGTATATGTAAAACAACCCCCTGGATTTGAAGATTCAAAGTTTCCTTACCATGTGTACAAATTGACCAAAGCATTGTATGGACTTAAACAAGCTCCACGAGCATGGTACGAAAGACACAGCTCATTTCTTATTGATCACGGATTTACAAGAGGTAAAGTAGACACTACCCTTTTTATTAAAAGATCATCGGAAGGTAATCTCATTATTCAAGTTTACGTTGATGATATTATTTTTGGTAGTGCTAATCCTCTTCTGTGTAAGGAATTTCAAATCTTATGCAAAGTGAGTTTGAAATGAGTATGATGGGAGAGCTAACGTTCTTTCTTGGACTTCAAATTCAACAATCTGAAGACAACAACAACAACAACAACAACCCAGTAAAATCCCACTAATGGGGTCTGGGGAGGGTAGTGTGTACGCAGACCTTACCCCTACCCCGAAGGAGTAGAGAGGCTGTTTCTGAAAGACCCTCGGCTCAAAAAAAAAAAAAAAGGCAAAAAGGGGAGACAATATTAGTATCACAACAACAATCATAGGATAAATAGGAACACCATGAAATCCAGAAGAAAGATGCAAAGAACGGGAGACAATATTAGTAAATATTAGTATCACCATAACAGTCATAAGAAAAATAGGAACACCATAAAATCTAGAAGAAAGATGTAAAGCAAAAGCGATAGCTAGTAAATAGGACCTGCACTGAAAAGCGAACTAGTACGCCACAACATTCCCACTAGTTATCTTAGACAAAAACCCTACATGTCTAGTCCCACCATGTTACGAAGTAAGGCACAACTGAACTACCTCCTAACCTACAACCCTAATACTCGACCTCCATATCTTCCTATCAAGTGTCATGTCCTCGGAAATCTGGAGCCTCGCCATATCCTGCCTAATCACCTCTCCCAAATACTTCTTAGGCCGCCCTCTACCTCTTCTCGTGCCCTCCGTAACCAGCTGCTCACACCTCCGTACCGGAGCATCTGGGCTTCTCCTCTGAACATGTCCGAACCATCTAAGCCTCGCTTCCCGCATCTTGTCATCGATGGGAGCCACATGCACCTTCTCCCGAATATCATCATTCCTAATCTTATCTATCCTAGTGTGCCCGCACATCCACCGCAACATCCTCATTTCTGCTACTTTCATCTTCTGGATATGTGAGTTCTTAACGGGCCAACACTCAGCCCCATACATCATGGCCGGTCTAATCACCGCTTTATAAAACTTACCTTTGAGTATCGGTGGCACTCTCTTGTCACACAGGACTCCCGATGCTAACCTCCATTTCATCCATCCTACTCCAATATGGTGTGTGACATCCTCGTCGATCTCCCCTCCCCCCTGGATAACCGAACCAAGGTACTTGAAGCTGCCTCTACTCGGGATGACCTGCGTATCAAGCCTCACATCCGCGCCCACTTCTCCTCGCTCAGCGCTGAACTTACACTCCAGGTATTTCGTCTTCGTCCTGCTCAGCTTGAAACCCTTAGACTCAAGAGCCTGTCTCCAAACCTCCAGCCTCTCGTTAACACCGGCTCGCGACTCATCAATCAGAACTATGTCATCGGCGAATAGCATGCACCATGGCACATCCCCTTGAATATGGTGTGTTAACGCGTCCATCACCAGGGCGAATAAGAACGGACTGAGCGCAGAACCTTGGTGTAACCCCATTACAACCGAAAAATGCTCAGAGTCGCCTCCTACTGTCCTAACTCGAGTCTTAGCCCCATCATACATGTCCTTAATCGCCATAATGTAGGGAACCGATACACCTTTTGCCTCCAGGCATCTCCAGAAAATTTCTCTAGGAACTTTGTCATACGCTTTCTCTAGGTCAATAAACACCATGTGCAGATCCTTCTTCCTCTCTCTGTATAGTTCCACCAACCTTCTAACAAGGTGTATAGCTTCTGTAGTCGAACGACCCGGCATGAACCCAAACTGGTTGTCGGATACAGACACTGCCATCCTCACCCTCGCTTCAACCACCATCTCCCACACTTTCATGGTATGACTAAGTGATTTGATACCCCTATAATTGTTACAACTCTGGATATCACCTTTGTTCTTATACAATGGAACCACCGTACTCCACCTCCACTCATCCGGCATCCTTTCTCCTTAAAAATAATATTAAGCAACCTAGTCAACCACTCCAAACCTGCTCTCCCCACACACTTCCAAAATTCCACCGGAATCTCATCTGGCCCGGTCGCTCTGCCCCTACTCATCTTACGCATAACTCCCACGACCTCCTCAACCTCAATACGCCTGCAGTACCCAAAGTCACGGTGACTCTCGGAATACTCCAAATCGCCTAGCACAATATCCCGATCCCCTTCTTCATTCAGAAGTTTATGAAAGTAAGTCTGTCATCTACTCTTAATATGGGCATCTTCCATCAATACTTTATCATCTTCGTCCTTGATGCATCTCACTTGGTCCAAATCCCGAGCCTTCCTCTCTCTCAACTTGGCCAGCCGGAATAACTTCTTCTCCCCACCTTTTTCCCCCAATTCCTCGTACATACGACCATAAGCCGCAGTCTTAGCCTCTGTGACTGCCAGCTTAGCCTCCTTCCTAGCTGCCTTATACCTATCCATGCACACTCGCCTCTCCTCCTTCCTAACAATCTGAAGAAGGAACGTTTATATGTCAGGCAAAATACACAAAGGAGTTGATTCAGAAGTTCGGTATGAGTAATGCTAAAGCTATTGGCACACCAATGAGTCCTTCAACAAGTCTTGACAAAGATGAATAGGGAAATCCTGTTGATGAAACTAAATATCGTGGAATGATTGGCTCCCTTCTTTATCTAACTGCTAGTCGACCAGATATTATGTTTAGTGTTTGTAAATGTGCCAGGTTTCAGTCAGCTCCTAAAGAATCACATCTGACTGCAGTAAAGAGAATTATTCGATATCTCATTGGAACTATTTCTCACGGATTATGGTATCCACGCTTAACAATTTTAAACTAGAAGGTTTTTCAGATGCTGATCTTGCAGGTGATAAGGAAGACAGAAAAAGCACCAGCGGAACATGTCAATTACTTGGAAAAACACCGATATCTTGGAACAGTAAAAAGAAAGGATCAGTTGCACTATCCACAACTGAGACTGAGTATATCGCCATTGGACAATGTTGTGCACAATTACTATGGATGTCTCATCAATTGGGTGACTATGAACTATTCTTTAAACTCATTCCAATTTTCTGTGATAACTCTAGCGCTATATGTCTCTCAAAAGATCATGTGCATCACTCTAGGGCAAAGCATATAGACATCAAGCATCATTTCATTTGAGATCATGTTCTTAAGGGAAATATAGAATTATCTTTTGTTGGAACTATTGATCAATTAGCAGATATTTTCACTAAACCTTTACTTGAAGACAGATTTTGCTTTTTAAGAGAATTACTTGGTATTATTTCCATTGATCATTAATATTAGGACCTATGTGATATTTTTATGTTTTGTATGCCTAATGTTTAAACTTTGTCTTTTCATAGTCATTAATAGCGCCTCTGAATTCCCCCTCTTTTCCTCTCTTTTCACATCAGTTGCAGCGTTCAGGAAAGGAAAACCAATCATCACGCCTGTTCAACTGACACCATTTCCTTTCCTGTACCCAATCGTCAGAAACCCTTTCTTTTAATCTCTATAACCCTCTTCCAATCTCTATCACTCCCATCGCCTAGAAAACCTCTCTGAAACTCTCTTCAACCAGTTTTTTCCATGGCTACACTCTAAAAATCCCTCAGCCTCCACCAGGAAAAGTACTCGTTCCAGAACAAGTAAACCTAGGATCCGACCACTCAGAAGGCTTTGCCTCATCTCAGGCAGAACTCTCAGATCATTCTCATCCTCTAGGAGAAAAAGCCCTAGGAAAAAGACCTTTGGAAGAACCTCCTGAATCCCTTACTCCAAAGAAATCGAAAATAGATCTCTCAAGTTCTTTAGAGTCTGACCTAAATTTCTGAGATTCTCCAAACAGGAATTTTTTTATTGCTCTGAAAGACAAGCCAATCACTCATGGCAAAGTAGTCGACCTTGATGACATGGAAGCCCTAAACTGTAAGGTAAAAGATCTGTTTGTTTATCAAGGCTGGTCAAAATTCTTTTATGTTCCCCCTCCTAAAGTCTGTGAACCCCTAGTAAGAATGTTTTATGCCAATTTTCGGTCTAGTAAGTCTGACAAGTTGGAATCCTTAGTGTTAGGAAAGCGCATCGTTCTTGATTGTGCGATGTTTGACTCAATTTTCCAGTGTAAGTGTTTTGGTTTTCCCATGCTTTTCAAAAATTCTTGGCCTGATGATTTTGAAATCACCTTTGATCAAGCAAAACATTGTATTGCTGAGTGTTCATCTGAATCCCTCCCAAACCAGTTAGGTCCAAGTGGTGTTAGCTTTGAAACTCGTGTGGAAGTACACGACAGGCTTGATGGAGTGACTGTCTCAGCTAATGCTAGCTTTGATCAACTGAAGAAGGCGATTTGCAACACTCTTACTTATTTCTTGCGTCGTTAGTGTGGAAGTTTCAAACAATATTTTTTGTTGTGCTGTTTTGGACTGAATAACAGTCGTTGGATGATTTTTTTTTAACTCTACATGCATACCATGCTACAAATTCCGCTTTAGTATCTGGTGTATTGTTGTTTTTATCCCCTCTTTGCTGATGTCAGAAAGGGGGAGAAGGCTATACATATATTCGTGCAGGTACATCCATTGCAGGGGGAGTCGACTATAGATACTACATGAGAAGTCGATTAAAAGAAGTAGTCCCAACGGCACCTATTAAGGGGAAGTCAACTCACTCATTGAGGGGGAGTAAAATATAGGGAAGTTAACTGATGTTTACATATATTATTTTTTTGTCATCATCAAAAAAATGGGAGATTGTTAGGTTTTAGTTTTAACGATGAAAAAGTAATATAATTGCTTTTGGTGTAGGGACTCAAGGAAATCAACCAAGATCGAAGTGCACAAAGAGAAACAATCAAAGCTGAAGGAAGAAATCAATCAAAGATTGATTGAAGCATTCAAAAGGAAAAGAAGCACTGACGATCCGGCGAGATAATCAATCTGAGATTGGTTGAAGAGTTAAAAAGGAAAAGAAGCATTGAAGATCCGGCAAGATAATCAATCAGTAGCTATTACTGGAAGGACCCAGAATTAAGGAGCAAATCCGGCGCTATCAAGACTTTAAAATGGAAAGCTGTCAAAGTCCACACATCAAGGAAGAGTAACGGGAATTAACCTTATTCTTGGAAAGAATCAATTTCTTTCCGAGGATCAAATCTCTTGGGTTGGGAAATCTCTTCAGCAACGGTCTCCTACAAAGTATTTATACGCAACCTTAAGTCTTAGAGAGATATGCTTTGATCAAACCAATTACGCTCTCTTTGTTCTACTTCAAACAAACATTGTAGCTCTACTATATCTGTTGTGTAACAAGTTAGAGAAGAAAGAGAGAAAAATACTGGTGAGGCATTGTATCAAAAAAAGACGAGTGACATAGAAACTGAGTTGTTGGTGTAAACTACAATTCACTTTGTACTCAAGAAACTCAATAGCTGAAAGAGAACTCCCTTGCAACCCAAGGGAACTGGACTAGGATTCACATTGAATCCGTACCAGTATAAAAACTCTGGTGTCTTTAATTCCTGCACTTTACTTCTGCATTTTAATTCTGCACTTCTTATTATCTCGTTATTACATCTAGTCGACTAATTGGAAAACCAGTCAACTTATAATAATTAATTTTAAAATAAGCAATTCACCCCCCCTCCTCTTGTACTTTCAATTGGTATAAGAGCAAGGCTCATATTTTTCTTTTTCCTAACAACTTATTGATCAAAAAGCAATTTTATTTGATAGCGTATTATGATTTCTAACATGTACAACGCTTCAACCTCTTGTTTGATGAAGAAGCATATAGTTTGTCTTTCTAAAATCTCATAAGAGAGGAAACTAGATGAAGCATGACCTTTTCATCCCTATATCTAGATACTGTTCAAGAAACTGAAATTTCTTCTCCTTCACACAGAGAACTGTTGCTATTCTTAGGTGTATTATGAGTTTAAAGTCGAGGATATTATTATTATCCCTCTTTTTTTCTTTTAGAGAAAGGTAGGTTGATACGATGATTAAAGCAGGCAACTTAGAGCGCAAGTGCGGATTGAGTTAGAATGAAGTTTTTAACTTTCAGCTTCACTCTCCACACAAGATGAAGTTTGTTTCCTGCATTCAATTTTTTCATATGCTCAATTGAAAAAATCAAAATCCTCCTCAAAATGTTGCAAAACTCTCTGAAATAAAGTCATTAAATACCATATGTTAAGTTCCTGGGACACATCATCTCATGAATATCCTTTCTTCTTCGCTCCCTTCAAACCTAACCCTTGGCATTTGCAATAATACATCTTTGATGGATATGTAGATTCACTGTCAGGCTAGTCTGAACAGAAGACCTAATACCTATGCAGAATAGGTAATTTAATAAATTTCTTCGAAATTGACTTACAATGCCATTTTGTAATGAGCAAAGGGCAGTATCTTTATAAGCATGCGTGTGATCCCAAATTCCATGAAATGCAGCAATAAAAAGCTCTTATTTAGTGTCACATAAAATGAAAAGGTAATGTCAAAAGCCAGAGTGTCGCTCCAGAAAACAAAAAACTATCGAAGTATAATTTAGGTAAAGAAATATCCATCAGATAGAAATAGTAGTAATTTTCCACATTATTTTCTTACAACATCTTAGGGAGCAGATAAATTATGACTCAAATGTATATTGGACAACATTGACTCTGGGGTATTCTAGAATAAAAAGAAGTGAACTCATAGCATGAATCGGACTATCCCGTTGATATATGGTCATAAGACTCTTGACTGAAAAAATTCATTTAAATATTTTGTTAGAAATTATTACCTTGATGATCAACTTGTATCCCGCTTCTAACCTCATATGGCAATAGTTGCACCCGTACTCGATGGCAAAGATACTGGAGTGACTTCTTGATGTTCAGTTGCATTCGCTCGCTATTGAACAAGCATGTAGCAGAATGAAAATAAAAAACACATTCAGAAGCTTCTTACTCGTTCTAACGCCAAGTTGAATGACAATGTATATCCTACCATCTAACAAGGCAAGGCATCTGAAAATACCCCGCGAAACAGGGCGAATGAATGATGGATCCCTTTGTGAATACAACAGATCGACTGAAAAAGTAACTATAACATTTAGATAGTGTAGTAGGTGGAGAGTTGATAGTTTATTTCTTTTGATATCTCAGGTTCCTCTTTGGGAAGCTACTGGGCAGGTCTTTCTTTTTTTGATAAGTCTACCGGGTAGGTCTCTGTTTACACGCTTTATCCAAAAGCCTCCATTTCATCAATGTTAAACTCTCCTAATATATAAACTTTTACCTCTTCTTGAAAAATCTCCTGTCTTCGAACCTTTCCTCTACTCTTCCCTCTTCTTCACTAAGCCTCTCAATTAACTCCCTCAACGCCTCCTTTTGAAAACTCTGATCTCTCCTATTTTCCTCAATTATACCCACATTTACCTCCATATTAGTCTAATAATCAGGAAAAATGTCCTTTTTGATTTAGTCCCGAAAGAACCATTATTAATGGAAATTAACATTGAACCAAAGCTATCACTACTCACATTTGTCCATATCATCTAACACTTTCTATGTTCTATTGCATAGCGTCCCCATTGGTCATGCTTAGATATTTTACCATCCTATCCATTCCAGTTGTAACACTTTAACAGAACTTATGACACAGGGATTCCAGATCTCAAACCTTATGAGTTATGACCCCTTTGTTAGACCAAACAATGTTCCAAAGTATAATATGATTATTAACATTTTCCATTAGTAAAAAACAAAGAGGAAGAAAATAAAGTTAAAATAAATGAACTCCTGAAAAAGTAAATAGCATAAGACATAAAAAGTTAAGCAAATTAATCTGAAGTGCCATATCCATGAAGGTCACATTGAAAGCATAAAACATCATTAAGGAATAAGCTCTAATCAACGAACTCCAAATGAATACAATTTGTGTCAAACTGTGACACAATGAAAGATTGAATAAACTGTAAAAATAATTTGCTCCGAAGTTCCGAATTAACTCCAAAAACAAGGTAGCAAATGCAATTAAGTTTTGGTAGAATGTGAACCTATTTAACCTCAAAATCATACACCGAAATCTTAAAATGAACCATGTTAGCTGAACACATTCCAAATTCTACTCAAAAGATCGACTTTACAAAAAGAGTCAATCTCATAATGTAATTTGAGTAACATATAAACCACAATAATTTGAAATTAAGATATATGAACAAGAATAAGAAGGAAAGACAAAAACCCCAGAAAATGAAAGAGATAATGGTTTACCTGAGTTAATGTCTTGCCATGGGCATAATAAGAAGATCAACGGTGCAAGTTTTCTCATACTCTAGTCTGTATCTCCCTCCTGGGATCTTGAAATAGAGTGTCTGCCCTATTCCTTCACTTGATTCTCTTAATCCTATCACCTATGTAGCAGAGACAGTGGGTAATGCTTGAGAGAAGAGCTATGCAGGAGCAAACAAGGGAAACTGAACAATCCCGAAGCGGAGTTGGTCGGCCAAATAAAAGGATACGAAAGGAATTACAAAAACGAAGTACCTGCACAGGAGAAATCCATATATGTGCAGAACAAATTAGAAAAACCTAAAGGGAAAACGAAAAAATGGGAGAATAAAACTCACTCGATAACTATAGTTGTGTCTAACTATAAATATCATATACGGTGAGATGGAGAAGTAGTCCTTCAAAATTGCATAAAGATAAGAACAAAAGAAGTTATCGGCCACCTTTCAGTTTCAGTCGTGGAATAAGATTAACGCAGAGCCATAAATCGTTTCAATGGCAAAGAGAACAGCACATGCGGCTATCTAATTGTTTGTTGCCATCAGAATTAGATCTCTAGTTCAGTCGGAGAACTCGTAGAGGAACAAGCCGGATCGGAAGATGAATACAGAAGCAGATGGAGAAGGGCACAAATGTAATATTCGGTTCCGTTTTTAATGCATAGGACACGCGTCATATCCTTGAAGCAGATCAATATAAGCGAATTTACGTATTTACCCCGGGAAGTAGGACGACGAAGTACTCCCGCTTCTAAATAAGTAGAAAGAACTAGTAGAATGCGTTTTTACCGTATCCACTTCTAGTTATGAGAATAATTAAATTGCCACCTAATCTAATACATTCAGAGTAATAAACATCGAGTGTGACAGGTTATATCTCGTTAATAAATTATCAAAATCCGTTTTCTTCTTCTTTTCTCTCCTCTCTTTATATTGAGGAAAAAGAAAGGACCAAGTCCTGTAAATTTGCTGCTTCATATTAGCCTTGAAATCACATCTCTATCCATTTTATTTAGGCAAAATATATAAGTAGCCATTTGAATAATATATCAACTGTTATACACTTTCTTCGAATTAAAATCACTTATGCACTTAACCTTTTCAAAGTGTAACTAACACGCACAAATTTATAGCTTGGTGTTTTACATCTAAAAAAGGCAAATGAATGTAATATTTTTGGGTCTGAACCATTTTCAAAACGCCATATGTCCAACCTTTTTATTTTTAAAATTTTTTTGAGTCATTTCATGTTTTTTTATTTTTAGTTATTGTATCTCCAAATAATTTGGTCCTCTTCCACACCCTACCACCAAACTGTTTTCTGCCGCCCTGGACACCCATCTTTGTCTTCTCTATAGATTAAGCTTTGAAACACTAAAATAATTTTAGAGCTAGATCCACATTCTAAATTAATTATTCATCTCCTCCAAGATTGACTGGATCATTTCCAGATCTGCTAATATCAATGACTGGTTTCTCCATTTGTTTTCATAATTTTGTTCTTTTTTGTGCGATTCTCTTATGCATTTTTTTGGGAGTGTAAAATTGCACAAGAAATCATTTTTCTTGTGCTAAAATCGTCTCCAGCTCTCTGATGGAGTGTAATGCCCACACAAATTTCTTCCGTAATTTTTCTTCTTTGAATTGGTGTGAAGACAAGGAGTTATGGTGTGTTTGTGGGTTTTGTTCTAAAAATTAATATTGATGGTAGTGGTTGCATTACTGTGGAGGTGATAAGGTGATGGTAATGATGATTTTAATGGAGGAAAGTACTTAAATGGAGAAGATGACTAAAAGTAAGGTTTCTGAAAGATGATAGATGGGTGCAGAGGGGTCCTTTTACTTTTTTCCTTTTTTTAGAAGAAATAATTAATTAGGCTAGAAATTAAGTATTTTTTTTTTTTTCTTGAGTTCCGACACCTTTCACCACTTCGTGATACCACACTTTGAAAATCTGATCAAAATGAAATATTGTGTATTAGCTACACTTTGAAAATATTATATATAGAAGGTGCTTTTGATTTCAAAAAATATTTAACGGGAATTTAATGTATAGTTCAAATGGCTACTTAAGATTTTTTCTTTTATTTATTTTTGTAGTTATGATATTAGATGTTGGGTCTAAGTCATGGGTCATTCCATGTGAGTTGACCCGACCCATTTTTATATTGAAGGGATCAAATGAAATAACTTCTCAAAAGAAGTTACCACACGTAAGTATAGTGGGGGCATTTTTTGTTGATAACTGCTATTTGAGTGCTCTTAAGTATAGAGGTTCTGATCTTTGGCAAAGTGTAAGAAACGTAAGAAAGGCAAAAAACAGACAACTAAGTTCTCTTCTCTTCTTCCACATTAACACATAAAAAAATATTTAGTTTGTGGCAATTTTGCTTTGTTTCCAAGAGATTCAAAGTGGACTTTTGAGCAATTTTCTGGGTTATAACTTCTACTCTGATGCATTAACAGGTACATAAATCTTGTACTGATCTTGAAATAATCTATGTCCCTATTAATTGTGTTTTGTTTACAATGGTATCAAAGCGTATGCTATTTGTTTCCAAGTCTAACACTAATTCTCTTGAAATACACTGTCGTTGTAAATCTCTGCTAATTTTTTTTTGTCTGACCAGAGAAGAAACAAGTACAAAGTGCTATGAATAGCACTGCAATTCCTATATAACCATCAAAGTTGTGGTTTCTATTATCCTAGCCATGTATTTATAAAGAATATATAAAAAGTACTCATATATAAAAGAATAATATGTGTTGTATTGACTAGTTAAAAATAGTTTGATACAATTATGATTTGTGTCATATGAATCACGTGAAGCATGTAGATTGATATTTAAAAAAATATATTGTCACGACCCAAAATCCACTATAGGGCGTGATGGCGCCCAACATCGTCGTTAGGCAAGCCAACACTTAATTATTCATTTTATCATTTTTAAAATCATAAATTTTTCTTGGATAACGAGGTTAGTGCAACAAAATAAATCGTAATTACATACAGTTTCGTTAAAATAACAAGTGAAAGTGAATCAGTGTAAAACAATCCATAACAAATTCTAAAACACCCCCCAAAATCCGGTATCACAAGTGCATGAGCATTTACTAAGGAGTATAATAATAATACAACATATGTCTAGAATGTAAATAAGACAGGATAAAATAAATAGTACGATGGAGACTCTGTGGACTGCGATACATAGCATGGAATGTAGCTCACAGGAAGTCTCCTCAACAGCTGCGCCTACGCGTTAAGATGATCATCAAATGAATCTGTCAGATCATGCACATTTAGTGCAGAAGTGCAGCATGAGTACGTAAATCAATGCGTACCCAGTACGTATCTAGCCTAACCCCGGAGAAGTAGTAACGGGGGTTGACATCGACACTTACTAGAGGTCTAATAAAGTAATATAATAAATCATAAGCAGATATGAATCACACGGCAATAATGGGGTAAATATGTAAATTACATAATCTTCCAAGAATTTCTTTAAAGGGTATGAATTTCTCAGTCTTGTATTCTACTTTCTACCTCAACGGCTCAAATATATCAAGTGCCAGAATCAAACGGATAAAGGATACCATATAAAAGGTCAAGCATCAGTGGAAGGATAATCTCGTAAATATTCGGACTGCCTGCAATATAACGCACGATTATGCCGAGGTCGTTCGTCCTGATCCAGAATAATGTGTACATTGTCGAGGGTCGAGCGGCACAAACCATAGATGCATCTATTATAATGCCGAGGCGTTCGTCCCGCTCCACTAGAAAGGAAAAAAATTTTCAAATTACGAGATACGTGCTTACAATGCAGTACATGAGCACAAAGTGAATATAATCTTTACTGTTTCTCAAATAACTTGCCAACAACTCAAGGTGATAAGGCTTGGCTAGTATACATATATTTATTTCTAAATCAATTTCAATTATAAATTCAATTAATTAAGCCAGCAGAATGAGTTCAAATAATTCCGATATTTTATGATAAGGCCCTAAGTCTACCCGAACATAAACATGCTTTAGCTACATACGGACTCTCGTCATCTCGTGTGTACGTAGTACCCACAACTAATAACATATAACAATTATATCACATAGGGATAGTTTCCCCCTCACAAGGTTAGACAGGAGACTTACCTCGCTCCGAAATTCTATAATCGGCTCCAACGCCCCTCTAACTCTTCAATTCAAAGCCAAACGATCTAAAACTAGTCAAACAATGTACAACTCAATCAAAATACACTCCAATGCGTATAAGTTTACAATTTATAATGATTCTCAACTCCGCTCGAAAAGTCAATAAAGTCGATCCTCGAATTCCGAAAATTTTCAAAGATAAACTTTACCCATAACACCACGAACTCAAATATATAATTCATTCATAATTCCATGTCCAATTTCGTGGTAAAAATTCAAAAATATCAATTTCTAGGTTTCCTATCAAAATTCCAAAATTTTCATAAATTTCATCCTTAAATCCACATATAAACCATATATTTAGCTTACAACAAGTAGGAAATTACTTACCTTGTATTGCATGATGAAAACTCCCTCAAAATAGCTCCCCAAATTCGGCCACCCGAGAGAAAAATGAGAGAAATGAGAGCTAATCCTCGATTTAAAAGCACCACTGCCCAGTGACGTTCGCACCAGCGGACCATTAGTCGTACCTGCAGCTCCGCACCTGCGGAACAATCCATCACAGGTGATATCCCCTCTATGGACAGCCAAACCCGCTTCTGCGAAAAAATATTCGCTTCTGCGAGCCTTCACTAGCCTGCCCAGCTCCGCTTCTATGGATGATTTGGTCGCGCCTGCGGAAACGCACCTGCGCTTAGGCCTTCGCATCTTTCTCTTCACCTTTCGCTTTTGTGCTCCCTTACCCGCATCTGGAGCTCGCAGGTGCGGTGGATTCCTCGCACCTGTGCATCCAGCTAGCCTCAACCTTATGCGCTTCTGCGACTCCTGGGCCACTCCTGCGGTGTCACACCTGCGGCCAAAACCTCGTAGGTGCGATCACACCAGAACTGGAACTCCAGCTTTTTCTCAAGTCCAAACTTTGATCTGTTAGCCATCCGAACTCTGCCCGAGGCCCCCGGGACCTCAACTAAATATACCAACAAGTTCAGATACGATACAAACTTAGTCGAAGCCTCGAATTATGTCAAACAATATCAAAATTATGAATCGACGATCGAAACCTTTCTTTAAACCTTCAACCATTCCAACTTTGCCGAACGCGTCCGAATTATGCTTAGACATCCCGGAATGATGCCAAATTTTATGCACAAGTTACAAATTACGATACGAACCTATTCCAAGGCTCAAAACTTCAAACGGACATCGATTATATCAAAATTCACTTCAAACTAAACTTATGAAATTCTAGAACTTCCAAAATGCCAACTTTTCATAATAGGTGCCGAAATGCTTCCGGACCACCCGATACTCAACCCGAACATACGTTCAAGTCCGAAATTATCATACGAACCTATTGAAACATTCAAATACCGATTCCAAGGTCATTTACTCTAAAGTCAAACCTTAGTCAACCCTTGCAACTTAAAGCTTTCGAATTTAGAATTTTCTTTCCAAATCAACTCCGAACTTTTCAAAATTCAATTCCGATCACATGTACAAGTCATAATACCTGAAGTGAAACTATTCAAGGTCTAAAATCGCCGAACGACGCGCTAGAGCTTAAAACGACCGGTCGGGTCGTTACATATATTTTCTTTATACATGAGTCAAAAGCAAATATTGTTTGTTCTTATTTGCTATGAGAATTGATAGCTCTCTGAAAATACTTTGAGAATATAAATAATTGTTTAATTTACTACTTTATTATTAAGAGTTACACCATGTTAAGCTTGTTTAAAATTTTGTCACTTCAGTTATTTGAGAAGTGTACAAATATCTTTTTGTAATTGATTCTATATATTATTTTCCGTACGTGAATAGCCATGGTGCTGCATCATTAAGTGATTTTTTGTTTGTTGTTTTTGATGTAAAAGCTTGAAGCCATGAATTTGGTCTTTGTAAAGCAAAGTAATTCATTAATGTTACTTGTGTGTTTGGATCAAATTTAAAATGTGAATTGTTTATTCACTTATTGGATCTTACGGAAGAGTATTCTTTCGGACCATAAAAAAAATATTATAAAAGGATCAAGTAATGTATTTGGAACATTATACTTTTTTTAGAAGTAATGATCTTAGTAACTTCACTGCCTTCTTAGTATGGAAAATTAGTTTAGTCATAATCCCTCAATTGATATTCTTCTACAAGTAATTGTGATATATGTTGTCACATTGAATGGTTGTAGCTATTATTATTGTTTCCTTGGTCCTATTTCAGACATGGCTGAATAGGGACAAGTTCGAATTACTCCAAGTGGGAGTTCTCAAAGTCGAGGAAGGGGACAAAGTAGAAGGATGCGTCGTCGCAGGACTTATTTCTGTAATGATTCAGACTCTGAGCCTGAAGTCATCAGGAATGTCCCAAGAGCGAGGCAAAATGATTTAAGGGATCAAAGGTCTGAACGAAGGGAAGGAGAAAAGAAACTTAGGGAGTTTAAGGAATTTAAAATGGGCCCTGATGCATCCATTCCTGAACATGTACACATTTTTCAATTAAAAAAGCTGAATTATCTAATTACATAGAGATTACTGATTGGAAATCATTAGCTATTTTAGCGGACTCTCTTTGAGAGCCTTGGGGTGAAGTTTTAACTAAGATTTATCATGATATTTGGCATAGTGCACCTTTTAGCGTATATGTGCGAGAGTTAGTGTTCGATTGGTACATGTATGTCCTAGCAAAAATGTAAATTGTTATTATATGTTTTATTTTAATAAAATTTAAATTATGTTATTTGTCTCACTATTTACATTTATTATTTATTATTTTTATTTTATAATGGATTGAGACTTGAAATAAAGTACACACTAAGAAGTGACTTTAATATTAATTAAAATATTTAGATATAGATGATGAATGAAAACGTAGTGAACTTTTGATTCTATACTAAATGTAAAATTAATATTATAATTAATTTGCTTGAGTGTGTAATCACATGCATAAATTGATTGCAATATGTATTGATGAGTTAAACTTGTAATATTATCTCTAATAACAGACATGGCATCGAAAAGTATCATTACTGACTTGAACAAGGGTGACAAATTGAATGGTGAAAATTACGACATATGAAGTCGTAAGATGTGGTATGTACTCGAAGAGCAAGATGCTCTTGAAAGTATTAACCATATTATGAGTCACCCAGAGAAGGGTAACACTGCCCAATACAGGAGGGATCTGAAAACTTACAATATTTCGAAAAAGAAAGATTCTACGTACAAGAAGCGTCATAATTACAGTGTCAAGCAACACTTAAGGGTGATGTCAAACATGACTACTCAACTGAAAAGTGTTGGTCAT
This sequence comes from Nicotiana tabacum, assembly GCF_000715075.1. Lineage (NCBI taxonomy): Eukaryota > Viridiplantae > Streptophyta > Magnoliopsida > Solanales > Solanaceae > Nicotiana > Nicotiana tabacum. Next base: position 121,447,200 of record NC_134096.1, on the reverse strand, counting down.
GTTCTCTCCAATGGACAACAAGTTCAGATAGAGATCCGGTCTCTTCCTAATAATTGAGAACATTTAAGGGTTAACTTGACCAACAATGATAGCATCAAAACTTTTGTTGATGTTGCCCTTCATGTAGAGCTTGAAGACGGGCGGCTTGGTGCTGCTAAAGTTGTACCTAGTGCCCGTGGGGCAAAATCAAGTTGTACAAAAAGATCAAGCTTCAAGCGCAAAAGAAACTGAAAAACTGATAGAAAGGGTACGGGAGATCGGAGATGGATCCTCTAAGAAAAGGAACAAGCCAAATTCCAAGAAAGAAAAACGGTTCTATAAGAAGAAAGACAAGAGCAAGATGAAGTGCTACAACTGCCAAGTTACATGACATTTTACTCGTGAGTGCACTGAGACGAAAAAGGTAGCATTTCAAAATGCATCTCCTAGTGCTATATATGTTTCTAGAACTGTTTTACTAACTGAATCTTATCCTGTATGGATTGTAGACTCAGGGGCCACCGAGCATGTGAGCCGTGATAGAGAAGCGTTTATAGAGTTTCGTAGAGTTTCACCTGGATCAAAGCATGTGTACGTGAGAAATAATGCAAAGGTTGAAGTCAAAGGGATAGGCGCATGCAGAATGGACATGCGTGGTGGTCGATATTTGATGTTGCATGATGTCCTATATGTAGATTTGTCAATATTAGCCGGGTCGGGTTAGCCCAGGCCAACCCATGTGGGCTTTAGCAATTGATGGGTCGGGTTGGGCTAGCCCACCATTTTGATGAGCCTTATAATGATCATTTCACCCCAGCCCTATGTGGGTCGTGGGCCCCCACGGGCTGGCACATCATTTTTTAAATATAATTTTATATTTTTTCTTTAAGTACTAACCTAAAAAAGGTAAATATTTAAAAGTTAAAAAATATCTTATTGAAACAATTTCGCAAAACTTAATTACTTTTTGTACCGATTCAATATATCACAATAAACACTAAAAAAGTAAGTAAAAGACAAGATTATATTTCATTCACTAAAAGTCAAAACTCAAACCAAACTATTCAAGAGAATGTTCATGATGCTTATGAGATATCCAACACATCATCTTCATCAAACATATTTGAATCCGCTTGTGACAAGGTTGTCTTAACATCTTCACTTTCATCTACATCTACAATTCATATGAAATATTAATTAGTTAAATATTAAGAATAATTAAATTTTAAAAACTAATAATATTCGAATTCACATAAAAAATATTATCAGTTTGAGTTTAGAAAAAGCCGTGCAGCCAATTTCGAGTAGTAACAAGTGTTTTGACATTTACATGATGGATGCAACTTTGGTACTAGGTAAGAACACTCCCACCAAGGCAAAATGATGATTCCGATGCTACAGTGTCTTATACTTTTTATATTTAATATATTTTAAATAAATATTTTTATTAGGCCCACGGCTCGGCCCAGCCCAACCTTAGTCAAGCCTCACGGGCCACGGGCCACGGGCTTACTCGGGTCGGGCTTAAAAGCCTCATTTTTAAATGGGCTCCAAATATTCTAGCCCAACCCTACTAATTTACGGGCTAGGCTGGGCTAGCCCAACGGGCCAAGCCCATATTGACAGCTCTACCTATATGTTTCAGAGATTCGATGAAACTTAGTCTCTATGTCTGTTCTTCGAGATTTAGATTTCAATTTGAACTTTAGTCGCAATGGTATTAGAATTACTCTAGACAATATTTTATTTATTATTTTAGACATCGTTATGATGGTTTTATTGTGTTAGATTGTAATCCTTCTACGTATAACTATTATGTTGACTGTTGTGTTATGGCATATTATTCTAGTAATAATGGTGTTGATGTTATTACATGGCATGCAAGATTAGGTCACATAGGGAAGGATCGAATGAATAGATTAGCTAAGGAAGGACATTTAGGTTCTTTCTCTAAAATTGAAATGCCAACTTATGAAAATTATCTTGACGGAAAGATTACACATAAACTATTTGGAAAGGCTAAGAGAGCTGATTTTCCATTACAATTAATTCATTCTGATATCTATGGTCCAATGAATGTGAGAGCTAGGTCTGGTGTATTATATTTTATTACGTTCATTGACGATTTCACACGCTGTGGTTATGCCTATTTGATTTCTCATAAACCTGAAGCGCTTGAATGCTTTAAGAAATATTTGAATAAAGTTGAGAATAAATTATACAAAAGGATTAAGATCTTAAGAACCAATAGAGAGTGTGAATATCTATCAAAAGAATTTGAAGAATTGTGTAACGAAAAGGGCATCACGAGACAATTAACTATTCCTTACACACCTCAGCAAAAATGGTATAGAAGAAAGGATGAATATAACACTATTGGACATGATAAGGTCCATGATGGAGCATACAAAGTTACCTATCTCCTTTTGGGGAGATGCATTATTTACTGCAGCCTACATATTGAACAAAGTACCTTCTAAATCAGTTTCTTCCCCTCCTTATGTGCTTTGGATTGGTCATAAATCAAACTTAAATGATTTACCACCTTGGGGTTGTGCTGCATATGTAAAAGATTCTTTTAACAAGTTTGGTAAATTAGGTCCAAAAGGCAAGAAATGTATCTTTATAAGTTATTCAGAACACTCCAAAGGGTATGTGTTCATTGGTGAATTAGAGGATGGAAGTGTTGTTGAGATTGAATTACGAGATGTCACATTTCTAGAAAATGATTTTCCAAAGAAGGGTGAGGTAAAGAATAGAGAGCCTCTTTATGAAATATTGAACTCAGATAGTCAGCAAGTGTCTTCTGACACAGTTAATAATCAAATCGATCAAAATCTTGTTCTTGATCCGAGTGGGACTTCTCAATCCAAAAATCCTTCTGAAAAATCTGAATTTCAACTATGAAAGAGTACCAGAAAAAATATACCTAAACGTACTTATGAGATTGAAGATTACATTTTCTTGGTATCTCCCATAGAAATGGATGAGCCAAAGTCTGTTACTGAGGCTTTATCGAGCCCTGAAAAAGATGAATGGATGAAAGCAATAAAAGAAGAATTAGAGTCCATGAAAACCAATACAGTCTGGGATCTAGTTGACCTTCCGTCTGGGCGTAGAGCTATTGGGAACAAATGGGCTCTCAAAGTTAAATGCAAAGTGTAACGACCCGATTGATCGTTTTATGTAATTGTGTCTTGTTATCCCTTTTTATGCTTCACACATGTGTGTTTATGATTTTATGACTTACGAGGTTGGTTAGTTTCATTTCGGGAAGCTTTCGGTTTGATTTAAACCTTTGATTCTTGACTTAAAGGTTTAAATTAGAAAATATTGACCAAACTTTGACTTTTGTAAAAATGACCCCGGAACTATATTTTGATGACTCCGATAGCTTGTATCGTAATTTCGGACTTGGACGTATGCCCAAAATTGATTTTGAAAGTCCGTAGGTTGATTTGTATTGATTTGGCAATTTGAAGATGAAAAGTTTGACCGTAGGTTGACTTTTAGCTATCGAGCTCGAAATTTGATTTTGGGACTTGGAATAAGCCTGTTATGGTATTTAGAACTTATCTGCAAAATTTGGTGTTGTTTGGAGTTGATTTGATAGAATTCGGACGTTTAGTTGTAACTTTAGAAATTCTTGAATTTTACTTTAAAATTCATGCGTTGTAGTGTTCGATTCGTAGTTTAAGGTGTTATTTCTGAGTTTTGATCGCACAAGCGAGTTTGTATGATATTTTTAGAATTGCCTGGAGGTTTGGTTTGGAGCCCTGAGGGCTCGGATGAGTTTGAGACATGTTTCGGAATGGTTTGAAATGAAAATAGAATTGTGGTGCTGGTGGTGCTCAGGTATAGCAATTGTGAGTGTTGATACCCGATTTTCCCTCATATTTTCAAAAAATAAAATATTTTATATATATATATATATATATACACACACACTTTCAAAATAGTACGTATGCATCATCATTTAGTTTATAAGCATATACAAGCATTTTTCATATATATATTTTTTTCATAATTTTTAAAGGCTTTAAATCAATTTATTTCTGTATTTTATTATATAAATATCCAATAATTATTCTACAAATTATTTTTATGATGATTTAATCATCTAAACTTATCATTTATACCAATATGAGGTTTTAAATATTTTCAATGCATTTATCACAATTACATTTACATTTTTAGGGCCAAATTGTATATTTTGCAATAATAGTCCATATGCATGTATAATTACCTTATTTATGCAGAAAATAACTTTTTATATTTTTATAATATTAAATAATTATTTTTAATCATATTAGTGCACAAATGATATTTTGATATTTATTAATTACTTTTATAAATTATTTATTTATTAAACATTGGGTATTTAAAATCTGGCCCCAAATTTACCTTAATTTCGGACCTAAACTACCCAATCCCAGCCCAATAACCTCTGAGCCCAAACCAAATAACCTCCAACCCGACCCAGAACCCCCAACTAATCATGGCCGTTGATCTCCGAGATCAACGACCCATATTACCCCGTCCCTTTTAATTAACCTAATACTCTCCTAACGCTAACCACTCTTCACCACCTGCCGCCTTTGAATGCTCTCAAACTTTCCCCTTCTCTCTGCCCAAAACCTAGTCGTCTCCCCCCAAATTTCTCTCCTAATCCTACCGGATATGGGATTATACGGTTGCTTCTTGCCATATTCGACTCCCCCTTGGTACTTGACCCTTTCTCTATACCGCTTGCCTAAACATGGCAAGCGGATCTCATCAACTTCGAATCAAAGCTGGTTCAGTTCCTTGACCTTTTTCGTCTATGTTCATTCTTGTTCTTTTATGGTATGAATCTCTGTGTATTTCTGTTATTCCTACTCACCCTAAAATTAGGGTTTCAGATTCTTTTAAATCGAACCAAATCTGGTTCGATTCTTTGATTTTAAAAGGTATTTCTGTATATGTTCATCTTATTCTATGTAGCATGTGATTTTTACCTTTTATTTATTTTATATTTCTACCGATTTATGTACTTTACCTAAAATTAGGGTTTTGAAATTTTCTCTTTTCCTTACTAATTTCGGTTGTTTTCCTTTCTAGTGTTTGACTGATGATTTTTTTTGTTTGGGTGTTTGATTTCTACTGCTATATAAACTCCTCCCCACTTCCCTTTTGAGACAGTCCGGAATCATTAAGAAAAATTACTAAAAAAATAAAAGTTGTGTGCTCTTTGCTCTTTAATAATCTTATTCTGCACTTTGGTTCCTGCCCGGCTGAAAGGCAAGGACAGAAATTCTGAGTTCTTGTTCTTTTGTTGATATTCATAACACTGTGGACTTCCATTCTTTCTTGTTTTCGCTTAACTGGTGAGTTACCAAACCTTTGTCATTTTATTTCTACTTACCTGTCATTAGCATGTATTTTCACTTCTGAAGATTGTTGTTCAATATGTTTCTGGGCTGTTCTCGTATGCAATTCTGACTGTCTTACTTTAATTCTAGGCCTTTCTAATCTAAAATGTCATTATGCTTGTAGTTTGAGACATGTTTAGACCTACTTTAAGTTGATTAATTTCTTCTTTAAAGTCTACCTAGCCTATGTATTACTGATAGCCATCTCTTTATTGTTTAAATTTGCTATTTGAACATGCTCCCATACCCCCTTTATATGGATTAGTTGACTAAGTATAAGTATATAAGTTTATAGCACAAGTCTGTTTCTGAATTTGCTATAATGACATGCAACCTGTTTTGATCCAGTTTTCACCATGTCTTGACTTCCCAAGTAATTTCCCTTATCATGTGAAGTTCTGATTGATACGATTCCTTCTTGTGATACTAGCATTCTACATTTAGCATAATCTGAACTTTTTACCATAAGTGTGTGCACATCAATTCTGCAAACCTGTCTTGGTAATATATGTATTATGTGTTGAATTTGTTCTTTTGAAACTTTGCTAAAGTCTGTTCTTAAAACCCAAGCATGTTCTATTACTGTTTTTATGTGTTCAACTTGAATCTGTTTGTATCCCTTAGTGTTGTCCCCTAACCTCAGTCTACTCCTTTACTACTTGGTCTCTTTGAGTCCTTATTCTTAGCCGGCTAAAAGCCAATGCTACTTATGTTCTGTCCTTTGACTCCCTAGTGTGAGCACTGCTCAGGGTCCAATTGAGACCCTTGTGAACTCTGACACATTAGGATTTGGTCCTTACTCCCTCCTCTGAACTATTCTTGTTAACCACCCTAGTGTGAGCACTGCCCTGGGTTCTTGAAGCCCTTGGGAACTCTGACACACTATGGCCTTGGTTCTATTTGCTCAACTCTATCTTGTGCTCACTGGGTGAATCATTCAATTCCTGGCTGTTGTTTGTCTATGAGTGTGTAACTTGGAGACTGTTGTGATTTGTGAGAATAAAGGCCATGCCTGTCCAGGTGTATTTTGGGCCTGCTGTAGGCTCCCTATAGTTATTCTCCTATGTAATTCATGCTATTCATTCTGGGTTTGTAATAATTATTGTAATAACATTTTGGGGTTTTAGTAAAATTGGGAAAGGGGATTTATCTTACACTTGCATTGAGATGGGGTAGAAATCTTGCCTATAGGTTCATCACTTAGCTCAAATGTGTTATTATGTTCAAAAATGTTCCGTTGTCATGTGTTAGAGATCATGCCTATAGGTATTCTATTTTGCTCAAAATGTGTTACTTTTCAGTTATAATAGAAATCCTGCCTATAAGTATCCTATCTTGCTCAAATGTGTGTTAGAAATCTTGCCTATAGGTTCTCTATTTGGTCCAAATGTATTCTACTTTTACCTATTAGAAACCATGCCTATAGGGTATTGAATGATTAATATCTCAATGTGCGCATAGGATTCTGTTTACATACGGCTTAATATACAAATTAGATGCCATGCCTATAGGATCTAAAAAAACAGTTTTAACTATAGAAATCATGCCTATAGGGTCTAAATCAGTCTTGATTATTGTCCTACTCGTTTCTTTTAACCATTATTAGAAATCATGCCTATAGGACTCGATTAAGCAATTCTGAAACATATTCTTATGATTACCATTGTTAGTTACTGCGCGAATCACCTAGAAATCATGCCTATAGATTTAATCTCTTATGCTTATAATTAGTAGGCAACTATATAGGCTTTAGAAATTGTATTAAAAGAAAGGCTTTTACACATGAAGCTGCCCGCTTATAAAATCCAGAATCACATAGAGATCCTGCCTATAGGGTTCTGAGACCTTAACTTATTAAAATCTGCAACTGTCAATGTTAGTTAGTTCGCGTGCATTTGTTGCCTAAGTGCGGAGGCCAACTTGAGCCTTTGTTTGCCTATACATGAAAGTCCTAAATGTTTTGCTTGTCACCTAGTCTTTTCTCCTTTTGAGCAATCTAAGTTAAAGTCTAGAACCACTTCGAGATAGAGGTCCAAATGCCTCCTGGACCATAGGCATGGGACGGGTAGTGCACGCATAGGGCACGATTTAGAATCAACTAGTGCGCTTTAGGTAAACAACTTAAAGATAGTAATCGGGTAGCAGGAGATGATAGTCTATGCCCGATGAATAATACGAGTAAAACCCCACCTCGAGGGAGTTACGAAGTATTATTTATGTTGTACGGGGTGATCCTTTAGGCTAAAACACTTAGGACCCCCCCTCCCCACCTTTGTTTAAAAGTCAATCGTTTTTATTTGCCCAATTTTTGTTTGTTCTCCTTGTTTAGACTAATTCATATAATTCGAGTTTGGCCGGGACCTACCGTTGTGGACCTCGAGGAGTGCCTAACACCTTCTCCTCGAGATAATTTGATCCCTTATCCGATCTTTGGTGACGCAACTGGTTAATCCAGAATTATCTGCAAATAGGTGCCCTAACGCACCTTAATCTGTTAGGTGGCGACTCTCTCTTTTAACACCCTTCCTTAAAAGAGTTGTCACGTGTCGAAGCCCGATTTCGCGAGAAAAAGGGGCGCGACAGCATGGCGACTTTGCTGGGGATATCTTTTATGCTCTTATCAATGCGAACTTGGTCCATATGTATTAGTCTCTCTCGATAAGCGTATCTTTATTATTTTGCTGATACTTGAACATCCCGCTCCCATTCTCTCTTTTATTGCTACATGCACACCCTCTTCCCTATTTCCCCTTTATGTGAACTCATATGCAACTCTTAGCTTAATCAGGTTACAATATGCTCCCACTGGCTCCAACCTTTTAAATTTTGTTATATCATGACTTTCCCAATCCTTACCCCTTTATTGCTTCATTACAATTTTTTTTATATTATACGAACTAACTTATTCCCTGTTTTCCTTTCTTTTCTGTCTTTACATTTATTAAATACTGCATTTATCGCTTTTATCATGCAAAATACTTGACAACGTGTTGTTTTATTTTTGCATAAAGAATGCTCTACATCATATTCCACTCGTGTACAATTAATACCATAGCGGCACTTGATGAGTGTCCGCGCTCTTCCTATATCACCCTTTTTAAATTTGGAAAGGCTTATTTGCGGTAAAACTAGTCGATCAGCGGTGCAATCGATGGTTCCGTGCCTTTCCCTCTCAAGTTGTCCACTTGAGAGTACCAGTCTAAACTCTTCTAGAAACTCCCACTCTGATATTAATTGTGCATGCATCATGTCTAAACCTAGTATGGGTTAGAACGCTATCTGCGTGATAACCCTCTAAGGCAAACCTTGTCCAAATCCCATCGAGATTTCCATAATCCCAACGGGCACAATCATGATATGTGCATTATTTAGAAAAAACGTGCCAATATGCTAATCATTAATGCGTAAATAGTCGAATCCGGAGGGGGAAAGGGCTAACTTTATCTGTTTTGCAGAAATGAGGCACGAAGTGCCCAGGTTCGGCATGGTTCGAAGTATCCCACCTTTGTTGCTAGATTGGTGGGAAAATATCTCGCCAAGCGACAAAAATCATGTGAAAAGAGTTCTCGAGAATTTACCTTCTTTGCTAGACATTCAGCCAAACAATGTACTGATTGAGGCCGTTGCTATGTTCTGGGATGAGAAGAGGGTTGTTTTCCGTTTCGGTAACATAAAAATGACTCCCCTTCTAGAGGAAATAGGAGGCTTTGCTGGGCTTCCCTGGGAAATCCCTGGTCTGTTGGTACCGGAAAATCGCACTTCTCGAGGTTTCTGAAAATGATGGGTTTTAGAAGGAATGATGAGTTAGTCTTCCTGAAGAAGTCTTACGTACCATTCGACTTCCTTTATGAGCGTTATGGGCACAACAAGTCTTACCGTTTTATCATGATGAATTTGCTATCACCTCTCTGGGTTGGACTCATTGTCAGGTTTTTGTGTTCATTGTCTGTTTTCTGGGGATGCTGGTATTCCCAATACAAGGAGAAAAGATTCACACTTGCTTAACTATGGTTACTATGACCCTAATGGAAGGAATTGAGGGACAGACTTACACTATTGTCCCAATGATCGTAGCGGAGATATACCGAGCCTTAGACCGTTGCAAGAAAGGATATAGGCATTTTGAGGGTTGCAATGTGTTACTGCAAATATGGCTATTGGAACATCTTCAGAAGGGACAATACCGTCAAGAATTTCCGCGGCGACCATGGAATGACCACATAGCGTTTCACCATCCAAAAAGAATGACTTTTATCCCGGATAGGTTTGCACAACCAGGAAACGTTGTGGGCTGGGTACACTTCTTTAGCAATTTGACCGACGACAAGGTCCATTGGATGTTCGAGTGGTTCCCTACTAGCGAATTCATCATCAGGTCAAGAGATGTTCCTTATTTAGTGCTAATCGGATTAAGGGGTATCTATTCTTATGCTCCTATCAGAGTCATGAGGCAAGCTGGGAGAAAACAAGTTATACCACGAGTTTCCAAAATGGTTCATTGCAAAGCAGATTTCCAAGGGAATGTTATTCCATGCAAGTTCGAGGCACAACACATGTGGCATCAAAAGATTATTGTGGAGAAAGATACCATCGAGCCAGACAGGTATCATGTTGGCCATGCGTACTTCTACACATCATGGTTGGTCGCTGAAATAGCAGGAGAGGTCAAGCTAGGGGTTGATTTGAGGAATAGGGTCATAGACGACGATGCTGAAGCACAAGTCAAATACAGGAGGTTGCGCAAAAGGGTCTTTGAATCTGAGGCCAGGCATTTGGAACAACATAAAGTGGACATAGAAGCAATCAATGAATGGAGGGGAATCGCTACTAAATCAATAGAAAGGTTGGAGTATTTGGAGCAGGGTTTAATGGAACTTGAGGGAAAGATGAGGAAAAGGGTCTCAGATTGTCAGAACGCATAGGGCAATGAAGGAGGACATCTAGCATGGGCGTATCTGCTATTGGATATGCGCGACCTGGGGAATCTGATTAACGGGGCTAAGAATGCCAAGCTTGGAAAAGGTCCCTCTAGGACCAAGTAGATTAGGGGTGATGTTTTCTAGATTCGTTTTAGAATTTGATTGTAGTAAGGCAAATGCCACTAGTGACTCTTTATAATTATTGTCATTTTAGTAGAGATTTGGTCTATTTATCATATTAATGAAATGATGCAGTTATCGGCATTGAGTTTTCTCCAAAGCTATATGTCGCTAGGCCTGCCTCGGGCACGATGAGGTCCCCAAATTAGGACGCGAATTCCACAATACGTGTTTAAATATCGTAAATATCCTTTTAATACTCTTTACTGACTTGTTTACCTTTTGTTTTTCTTCTTTTTTTTTTGTTTATTCCCATCCCCTAAGGTTGGTTTGTGCATACTGGCATCATCAGCATATCACACCAAATATAGAGGTCCTCCACCTCCTCCTCCTCCTCCAAGCAATCCTAAGAACAAAGGAAAGGCTAAGATGGATGATCTGAGCGGTATCAGGAAAGACAATGCTACACATGCAGAGAATGTTGAAACTTCGGATGGTCGGGGTACTCCGGCACAGAACGACTTGGTTTTGCGATTAGAGCAAAAGATACTGGAGTTACAAGGGGAACTTAAGTAGGTCCGTAACCTGGCAAAGCTTTCCCTTACCCTGAATGTTCCCGACATCAACCAACAAAATGCCCAAAACTCAACACCTCCTCAAAACACACAAAACCAGCACCCGTAAAATCCTCTCGCACCTCATCAATACACCACGCCTCCCCAAAATCCTAATCCTCCACCTGCGCCAACTCCTACACAGCATCATCATCATTCGACCCAGTACCCACAAACTACCACATACCACACTCCTCAGAATGCACCACATCCTACTCGTGACCCGCAAAACTCAACCAATGACCACTATTATGCCCAGATTTTCGGAGTCCACCAAAGCAATCCATATATGTGGAAACCTTACCCCACACCCTACAAACAGACCCTATACATACCCAAATCCGCTGAGAAGGACCTGCTCATCAAGAACATGGCAGAGGAACTCAAGAAACTTACCGGCAGGGTTCAAAATGTCGAAGGAGGAAAGGGCATTGAGGGTTTGAATTATGAAGATTTGTGTATTCAGCCGGACGTAGAACTGCCAGAGGGTTATAAACCTCCCAAGTTCGAAATGTTCGATGGAATTGGTGATCCGAAGGTGCACTTGAGAACGTATTGTGACAAACTTGTAGGAGTTGGCAGGGATGAAAGAATCCGCATGAAGCTATTCATGAGAAGCCTCACTGGAGACGCCTTGTCTTAGTACATCAGTCAGAACCCAAAGAAATGGGTCAATTGGGTAAGCATGGCATCATATTTCATGGATCGGTTCAGGTTTAACACGGAAAACGCACCAGACGTTTTCTACATTCAAAATCTCAAGAAGAAGCCAACGGAAACTTTCCGCGAGTATGCTACTCGGTGGAGGTCTGAAGCTGCAAAAGTGAGGCCAGCGCTGGAAGAAGAATAAATGAATAAGTTCTTTGTCAGAGCTCAGGACCCGCAATACTACGAAAGATTGATGGTTATTGAAAATCATAAATTTTCTGATATCATCAAGTTGGGAGAGAGAATAGAAGAAGGGATCAAAAGCGGAATAGTGACAAATGTTGAAGCACTCCAAGCCACAAATAAGGCCCTGCAGTCAGGAGGTATCTCCAAGAAGAAAGAAGTAGGTGCAGTAATGGTAGCCCAAGGTCCGAAGTCTCCTCTCACATACCAAACACCTCCACCCACATATCAGCCTTCACCTCCCAGATACCGACAATCTGCCACCACTTACCATGCCTATAACGCCCAACCCGCATACTACCACTCACCACCAGTCCACCAAAACTACCAAAAAACTAGACCAAATTTTGACCGCAGACCACCCAGACAATACACCCCAATTGCTGAACCTATAGACTAACTATACGAGAGACTTAAGGTTGCCGGTTATATCACTCCCATTCCCGCTGTCGCCATGGAAAATTCCTCTCAATGGGTCAATCCAAATAAGACATGTTCCTACCACTCAGGCATGAAAGGTCATACTATTGATGAGTGTCATACTTTGAAGGATAAAATTCAGACAGTAATCGACACCAAAGTCATACAGGCAATGGAGGCAGCGCCCAATGTCCGTAACAATCCTCTCTCGAATCATAGGAGCGGAGGGGTAAACATGATAGAGACCGATGAAGAATGGGACTCAGAGGGGTCAATTGGACTCATTCGATAAGGGGATAATCCTGAAACATCTCCAGTCACTCTCACACCTATCATGGTACAAATTCAGGCACCAATTGAAGTTGAGGTAGCTGCACCAACTCCATTTGAGGTTGACGTAACAACACCATTCACCGTGATGGTAGAACCTACACCGTCTTATAAGTCTAATGCTATACCATGGGATTATGTTGCAGAAGCAAGAAGGAAAGGAAAGGGGAAAATTGAAGAAACTGGTGCAGCACAAGGTATGACCAGAACTGGTAGGGTTTACACGCCCGAGCATTTGGGGAGAACAAGTAAAGAAGCCGCTTCCAGGCAGCCCATCATTGAAACCGGCCCGGATAATCTTTGGAGAAAGGTGCAAGCAAGGGAGTATTCTATGGTTGATCATTTGAACAAAACCCCTTCTCAGATATCCATTCTATCACTACTGCAGAATTCTGAGGCACATAAGAATACGTTAATGAAAGTGTTGAATGAGGCTTATGTACCCAACAACATTACCAGTGGAGAGATAGCCAATATGATAGGACAAGTGTTGGAAAGCAACAAGATCACATTTCATGAAGACGAGCTACTACCAGAAGGACTAGGTCACAACAGGGCAATGCATATCACAGTGCAGTTTGAGGATAAGTTCATTGCTAGAGTCCTAATAAATGGGGGTTCGAGTCTTAACATATCTCCACTAATTACTCTGAAAAGATTGGGTAAAGTCCTGCACGAGATACGAGCAGAAGTATGAATGTGAAAGCATTTGATGGGTCTCAAAGGGCCACATTTGGGGAAACCAACCTCAGTCTACAGATGGGCCCAACCTGGTTTGATGTTGAGTTTCAAATGTATGACATATCTGTTACCTACAACCTATTGTTGGGACGACCTTGGATACATGCCGCTGGGGCCGTAGCTTCTACTCAACATCAGGTCGTGAAGTTCGAGTGGAACCATCAGGAAGTGATCATCCATGGGGACGGAAGTAATCCCATTTACACCAGTCAAACTGTTCCGGTCATCGAGAATAGAAGGAAGTTGGGTGGAGAAACATACCATCGCATCGAGCGCGTCAACGCAATTAAAAAGGACAAATGGTGGAGCAGTAAGATAGAAGGCGTATTGGCATGGACAGGGTATGAGCCTGGCAAAGGTCTCGGTAAGAATCTCCAGGGGATCACCAAACCAATACAACTAAAGCGTCACGACACAACTTTTGGGCTTGGGTATGAGTACACCTGGCACGAGTATCAAAATTGGTCGCCACCATAGCGTGGTCCTTATTACCCTTTAGAGCAACCAGTACCATATTTGAGCCAGTCATTTCATCAAGCTGACAGGATGTGGGAGTCCGAAGAAGATGAAGTTCTAGCCGGTATAAGGAATCTGTTTTTGGATGATGAAGCCATGGATTACAGTGCGATAGTTGAGGAGGAGGAGGAGGAATGCCTCATTATTCAAACCGTGGAGAAGGGAGCTGTTCTCAAGAACTGGACTGCTGCACCATCAAGGGCCCATCGAGTTCCTGGGCAGCCTGGCAATTAACATTATTTATTTTAAAAGCAATATTTTATGAGCATTTAAGACATTTTTAGTATTTTGTTTTAAGCATGTTTTGTTTTGAAATAATTGCTCGGGTCATCGAGCCGTACCTGTTTGGCGCTTTCAAGATTTATCTAAATGCATTATTGTTTTTAGTATTTATTATTATTCTTTATATTTTTTCTCTACTTTATTATTATTACCTATCCCGATGAACTTACGACTGTGACATGTAATAAGACAACACAATATAAGAATAATGATTCAGAGGATCTGGAAGAGGATATAATGCCCGAGGAAATTGTTAGAGAAGTGAAAAACTTTGAAAACAAGCCTAAGTCTAATTTGGATGAGACTGAAATAGTTAATCTAGGAGACTCCGAAACAGTCAAGGAAACATGTGTAAGCATTCACCTGTCACCATCAGAGAAAGAAGAATACACCCGTTTCCTGAAGGAATATGAGGATATCTTTGCATGGTCCTATGATGATATGACCGGTTTGAGCACGTCCATAGTGGCTCATAAACTACCTACCAACCCAATGTGTCTGCCGGTAAAGTAGAAACTCAGAAAGTTCAAGCCATATATGAGTTGAAAATCAAAGAAGAAGTCACTAAGAAGATCAAAGCTAAGGTTCTCAGAGTGGTTGAATATCCAACTTGGTTGGCTAACATCGTGCCAGTTTCGAAGAAGGATGGGAAAGTCAGAGTATGCGTCGATTATCGGGACCTAAACAATGCAAGTCCCAAAGATGATTTCCCGTTACCCAACATACACATACTGATCGACAACTGCGCCAAGCATGAACTCCAATCCTTTGTGGATTGCTTCACGGGATATCATCATATCTGGATGGATGAAGAGGATGCCGAAAAGACAGCTTTTATCACAACATGGGGGTGTACTGCTATAAAATAATGTTGTTTGGTCTGAAGAATGCTGGGGCCACTTATATGAAGGCCATGACAAATATTTTCCACGACATGATACACAAGGAGATAGAGGTATATGTGGATGATGTCATCATCAAATCGTATATGTGGATGATGTCATCATCAAATATAATAAAAGTACAGATCACATAGCAGACTTGAGGAAATTCTTTGATCGGCTTCGGAGGTACAATTTGAAATTGAATCCCACAAAATGTGCCTTCGGGGTCCCCGCAGGAAAATTATTAAGATTCATCGTCAGCCGCTGAGGAATTGAGCTAGACCCATCAAAGGTCATGACTATCCAGGATTTCCCACCTCCAAAGAACAAGAAAGACGTGATGAGCTTCTTGGGACGTCCTAATTACTTCAGCCGCTTCATAGCACAATCAACCGTGATCTGTGAGCAAATTTTCAAAATGTTAAAGAAGGATGCCGCAAACAATTGGACTAAAGACTGCCAGAACGTTTTTGACAGAATCAAAGAATATTTGTCCACACCACCAGTCCTGGTCCCGCCAGAACCTGGTAGACCACTGGTACTCTATCTCTTCGTATTAGATAGTAAGGGTGGGCATCGGTCGATTCGGTTCGGTTTTGTAGAATTTCGATTCGGTTAATTCAGTTTTCGGTTTGTGATTTTAATAACCAAAACCGAACCATAATAACTTCGGTTAGGTTTATTCATGTTCGGTTCAGTTTTATCAGTTCGATTTTCGGTTTCATGCCATGGAAAAAAATGTATTTTATTTTTAACGACAAGCATTTATCATCATAATTATTTCGATATAATTAAGACGACAAGTTTTAAAAGTTTTATAGTTATACAAATATTATAATAATATATTTAAGATTACAAACTTAAAAAATATTTATGTATTTCTTAAATTTCATGATTAATCAAACATAATTATATAAAATAAAACGAACAGAGTACTTTGCTGCAACAAAAAAAACTAGATTTTGAGTGAAAAACGGAGCATGCACACTAACATAGGATTTCCTGCTTTGTGTGAATCTAAATGTGCTTATCCAAAGCTAATTTAGAACCCAAAAAAAAAAAGAAAACAAATTAAAATTTAATAATGCAAATGAAGAATAAAGTGCAAGCTTTAATGCCAATGATTTCATAGAGCA
Organism: Nicotiana tabacum; assembly: GCF_000715075.1. Taxonomy (NCBI): domain Eukaryota; kingdom Viridiplantae; phylum Streptophyta; class Magnoliopsida; order Solanales; family Solanaceae; genus Nicotiana; species Nicotiana tabacum. The sequence goes on along the minus strand of NC_134096.1, from coordinate 121,430,957 downwards.
TGCAGTATGGAAAGCTTCAAAAAGTAGCAGCTAAAGAGAATATATGTGGGGACAAAGCTAGCTAGCTAGGTGTTCATAAATATTACAAGGCATGCTTTATTTTCACTTATCACTTCAAAGCTTCCAAAAGAAAACAAATGAATAAGTAAATTATATATGCATTATTAATGTCTTGATTCACTTTCTTTCCCTACACAATGATGCCTCGCAGTGGACAAAGCCTACCGACCACCTCTGCCGAAATTCGGTTTTTCGGTTAAATCGAAAACCGAACCATTAAAATTGACCACCGAACCGAACACCGAAATTTTTAAAACTATAAACCGCAAACCGACCGAATAAATCGAAAAACCAAAATTTTCGGTTCGGCCGGTTTTTTCGGTTTGGTCGATATTATGCCCACCCCTATTAGATGGGGCTTTCGGTTGTGTCTTGGGACAACATGACGATACGGGAAGGAAAGAACAAGCCATATACTATCTAAGTAAGAAGTTCACACTCTACGAAGCACGGTATTCTTTGCTAGAACGCACCTGCTGTGCTTTGACCTGGATAGCCCAGAAACTGAGGCACTACTTCTGTGCCTATACCACATATCTCATATCAAGGATGGATCCTCTGAAGTACACCTTCCAGAAACCCATGCATACAAGGAAGCTGGCAAAATGGCAGATATTGATGAGTGAATTTGACATCGTCTATATGACTCAGAAGGCGGTTATGGACAAGCATTAGCGGATCATCTTGCAGAAAATCCTGTATGAGGAGAATACGAACCACTAAAAACGTATTTTCTTGATGAAGAAGTATCATTCGTAGGAGAAGATTTCGCCAAAGCCTACGACAGGTGGAGAATATTTTTCGATGGAGCCGCGAATGGAGAATGTTTTTCGATGCAGCCACAAACTTCAAAGGAGTAGGTATTGGAGCCGGTATCCGCAAAACTTAGATTTCCGTGCACCAATAATATGGCAGAATATGAGGCTTGCATATTGGGGCTTAATTTGGCCGTTGACATGAATATCCATAAATTACTGATAATTGGTGATTCAGATCTTCTGGTACATCAGGTGCAGGGAGAATGGGCTACAAAGAATACCAAGATATTACCATATCTATATCATGTGCAAGAGATGATGATGAGGTTCACGAAGATAGAGTTTAGACATGTCCCGAGAATCCAGAATGAGTTCGCAGATGCATTGGCCACTTTGTCCTCCATGATACAGCATCCGGACAAGAATTTCATCGACCCCATTCCGGTAATGATTCATAATCAGCCAGCTTACTGCGCTCATGTTGAAGAAGAAGCAGATGGGAATCCATGGTTCCATGATATCAAGGAGTACTTGGCAAAAGGAGAGTACCCGGAGCATGCAAATCATACTAATAAACGCACGCTCCGAAGATTGTCCAACTATTTCTTCCAAAGTGGAGGAATTATGTACATAAGGACTTCAGACTTAGGATTATTACGGTGTGTTGACGCCAAGGAAGTTTCTAAACTGCTCGAAGAGATACACTCTGGAACTTGCGAACCATACATAAATGGTTTCGTTTTAGCCAAGAGGATACTAAGGGCAGGTTATTTTTGGATGACTATGGAAACAGACTGCATCAGGTATGTCCAGAAATGTCATTAGTTCCAAATACACACAGATATGATACGGGTGCTGCCAAATAAACTCAATGCAACGAGTGCACCTTGGCCTTTTGCCGCTTGGGGAATGGACGTCATTGGACCAATCGAGCCCGCTGCTTCAAACAGGCCCAAGTTCATTTTAGTGGCCATAGACTACTTCACAAATGGGTCAAAGCTGCATCCTACAAAGCTGTAACCCAGAAAGTCGTCGTAGATTTTGTCAGAGATCGTATTGTTTGTTGATTCGGGGTTCCAGAGTCCATCATCACCGACAGCGCCGCCAATCTCAACAGTGACCTAATGAAAGCTATGTGAGAGACCTTCAAAATCAAGCATAAGAATTCCACAACATACATTCCTCAAATGAATGGAGTCGTGGAGGCCGAAAACAAGAATATCAAGAAAATACCGAGGAAGATGGTAGACAACAATAAGCAATGGCATGAGAGGTTACCATTTGCCTTATTAGGGTACCGGACGACAGTCCGCATGTCAACCGGGGAAAATCCTTACCTATTGGTCTACGGTACGGAAGTTGTCATTCCCGTCGAGGTAGAAATTCCCTCCTTGAGAATTATACAGGAAGCCGAACTCAGTGATGCAGAGTGGGTAAGAAGTCGCTATGAACAATTAGCTCTCATTGAAGAGAAAAGAATGAATGCAGTGTGTCATGGTCAACTTTATCAGAACGGAATGTCCGGAGCTTTCAACAAAAGGGTCAAACCTAGACAGTTCGCACTGGGGTAGCTGGTGGTGAAACGAATCTTTCCACATCAGGATGAAGCCAAAGGAAAATTCTCATCCAACTGGCAAGGACCCTATATGGTTCACATAGTACTAACAGGAGGAGCACTCATACCCGCAGAAATGGATGGAGAGATTTGGCCAAAGCCTATCAACTCAAATGCAGTCAAAAAATACTATATTTAAAGCTATTTACATTTATTCAATTGACGTAACTGAACTACGCTTGACCTGATTCCTGTTTAAGAGGGGATACATAGGTAGCCCTGTGGGTTCAGTCACCATTCAATAAAATTCTCATTTTTCCCACAATCAGAAACTGGGGCAGAATTTTGAGGAGGACCCTTAAAATTCTGGGGCAAGCTCAGCCAACGACACCGTGTGCAGAATATCCAGAAAATCGTCTGAATAACTGGGGCAGAATTTTGAGTAGGACCCTTAAAATTTTATGGGAAGAAGGCCGCAATGTCTCTGATAATGTCACAGTTACTGGTTTATCTAATTTATTTAATATTACTGTGTTTTAAATAACTATGCACACATATTTTTCGCAAAGCTTTATTTTAGCTAGATGCTACCCATGGTAACTCGAGCAGGATTTCAATGCAATGCAAAGAAAAGCAAGCAGGCAGAGGCACAAACCGACCTCCCCGTAAAACTCATAATTTTCCTTTGGATACAGGAACAAGGAATAGCCGCGAGTACGTGCACACCTTAGAATCACTATCTTCATAACAACAAAGCTACCGAACGCAAACATATCTCTAGCTAAGAAATACTCTGCTATCACTTATTATCTATTCATTGAATGAGACTAAGCATTGTATCCATCTTTGCATGAGGCTAAGCCCTGCCTCCTCAATCGCATAAGGCTAAGCACTGCCTTCCCTTGCATGAGACTAAGCATTGTCTCCCTCTTTGCATGAGGCTAAGCCCTGCCTCCTCAATTGCATAAGGCTAAGCACTGTCTCCATCTTTGCATGAGGCTAAGCCATGCCTCCTCAATTGCATAAGGCTAAACACTGTTTTCCCTTGCATGAGTCTAAGCATTGTCTCCATCTTTGCATGAGGCTAAGCCCTGCCTCCTCAATTGCATAAGGCTAAGCACTGCCTTCCCTTGCATGAGACTAAGCCCTGCCTCCTCAATTGCATAAGGCTAAGCACTGCCTTCCCTTGCATGAGACTAAGCACTGTCTCCATCTTTGCATAAGGCTAAGCCCTACCTCCTCAATGGCATAAGGCTAAGCATTGCCTTCCCTTGCATGAGACTAAGCACTATCTCCATCTTTGCATGAGGCTAAGCCCTGCCTCCTCAATTGCATAAGGCTAAGCATTGCCTTCCCTTGTATGAGACTAAGCACTGTCTCCATCTTTTCATGAGGCTAAGCCCTGCCTCCTCAATTGCATAAGGCTAAGCTTTGCCTTCCCAATGCAAGAGACTAAGCATTGTCTCCAAGCTTGCACGAGATTAAGCATTGTCTCCCATCTTGCATGAGGCTAAGCCCTGCCTCCTTGATTGTATAAGGCTAAGCTCTGCCTTCCCAATGCATGAGATTAAGCATTGTCTCCAATCCTGCATGAGACTAAGCATTGTCTCCAACCTAGCACAAGACTAAGCATTGTCTCCAATCTTTCACAAGACTAAGCATTGTCTCTCCTTGCATAACCACAGATGTTGCGCTGTTCAAAAGCTTGCATTATTCTCTTCTCTCGGGGCTAAGCTCTGCCCCCAATTCTACACAAGACTAAGCTCTGTCTTATTTCATCTCAAGCATCATGTCTTTGCATCTCATGGGCTGAAGCATAGCCAAATTTTTCGAAGGCGTCATAGTCCGAAGGCATCATCCTCATAGACGGAAGACACCATGTCATGGCCTGAGGATCTCTCAATATTGCACATCATTATTCAAAGGCATCATAGTTCGGAGGCACCATCTTCATAGCCTAAGAACATCATTTCATGGCCTGTGAATCCCCTATCTCACAATTCATGGCCCGGGACATCACGGTCTTAGGACATCATCCTCACCGTCCAAAGACGATCTCCATAGTCCAGAGATAATTTGCATCATGTTTAATTTATGCAATAATCTATATGTATTCGTATGCATCGTATTTTGAGTTTGCAGGTGATCTAAGAAATAACCGTTCTCTTAACTGGAGCAATCTTCGCTCCGGTTTTCATTTAACGTTCATGTCCAGCAATTATTTCAAACGTAACCAATTACCGTTTGTTACCCATTTCCATCTGATAACTATTAAAATATCCATAACCATTCCCAGATACATCCGTTTACAATCCCGATATCGTCCTATCCAGAATATCTTGTCCGTTCTTATAATAACTCCATCGGTTTATTCCTCCGTTGGATCCAGGACTACACATGTCCTGATTCCTATAAAACCAGGGATATGTAGACAGCTCAGAAACCAGGGTTCAACCTATATTTTTCAAAATCACCCCATTCGGTTAAAATCGATCATCATTTCTTTACCCGATAACTCTTTCATCCTTCCCGGGAAAAGAGGGGCAGCTGTTGATAAGCATCATCATTTAGTTTATAAGCATATACAAGCATTTTTCATTAAAAAATTTCATAATTTTTAAAGGCTTTAAATCAATTTATTTCTGTATTTTATTATATAAATATCCAATAATTACTCTATAAATTATTTTATGATTATTTAATCATCTAAACTTATCATTTATACCAATATGAGGTTTTAAATATTTTCAGTGCATTTATCATAATTACATTTGCATTATTTAGGGCCAAATTGCATATTTTTCAATAATAGCCCATATGCATGTATAATTACCTTATTTATGCAGAAAATAACTTTTTATATTTTTATAATATTAAGCAATTATTTTTAATCATCTTAGTGCACAAATGATATTTTGATATTTATTAATTACTTTTATAAATTATTTATTTATTAAACATTGGGTATTTAAAATCTCGCCCCAAATTTACCTTAATTTCGGACCTAAACTACCCAATCCTAGCCCAATAACCTCTGAGCCCAAACCAAATAACTTCCAACCCAACCAATTAAGCAACCCGACCCAGAACCCCCAACTAATCATGGCCCTTGATCTCTAAGATCAACGACCCATATTACCCCGTCCCTTTTAATTAACCTAATACTCCCGTAACCCTAACCACTCTTCACCACCCGCCACCTTTGATTGCTCTCAAACCTCCCCCTTCTCTCTGCCAAACCCTAGTCGTCTCCTCCTAAATTTTTCTCCTAATCCCACCGGACATGGGATTATACGGTTGCTTCTTGCCATATTCGACTCCCCCTTGGTACTTGACCCTTTCTCTATACCGCTTGCCTAAACATGGCAAGCGGATCTCATCAACTTCGAATCAAAGCTTGTTCAGTTCCTTGACCTTTTTCGTGTATGTTCATTCTTGTTCTTTTATGGTATGAATCTCTGTGTATTTCTGTGACTCCTACTCACCCTAAAATTAGGGTTTCAGATTCTTTTAAATCGAACCAAATCTGGTTTGATTCTTTGATTTTAAAAGGTATTTCTGTCTATGCTCATCTTATTCAATGCATCATGTGATTTTTACCTTTTATTTATTTTTGATTTCTGCCGATTTATGTACTTGACCTAAAATTAGGGTTTTAAAATTTTCTCTTTTCCTTACTGATTTCGATTGCTTTCCTTTCTAGTGTTTGACTGATAATTTTCCTTGTTTGGGTGTTTGATTTCTACTGCTATATAAACCCCTCCCCACTCCCCTTTTGAGACAGTCTGGAATCATTAAGAAAATTTACTAAAAAAATAAAAGTTGTATGCTCTTTGCTCTTTAATAATCTTATTCTGCACTTTGGTTCCTGGCCGGCTGAAAGCCAAGGCCAGAAAATCTGAGTTCTTGTTCTTTTGTTGATATTCATAACACTGTGGACTTGCATTCTTTCTTGTTTTCGCTTAACTGGTGAGTTACCAAACCTTCGTCATTTCGTTTCTACTTACCTGTCATTAGCATGTGTTTTCGCTTCTGAAGATTGTTGTTCAATATGTTTTTGGGCTGTTCTCGTATGCAATTCTGATTGTCTTACTTCAATTCTAGGCCTTTCTAATCTAAAATGCCATTACGCTTGTAGTTTGAGACATGTTTAGACCTGCTTTAAGTTGATTAATTTCTTTTTTAAAGTCTGCCTAGCTTATGTGTTACTGATAGCTATCTCTTTACCATTTAAATTTTCTATTTGAACATGTTCCCATACCCCCTTTCTATGGATTATTTGACTAAGTATGAGTATATAACTATATAGCACAAGTATGTGTCTGAATTTGCTGTGATGACGTGCAGCCTGTTTTGATCATGTTTTCACCATGTCTTGACTTCCCTAGTAATTGCCATTATCCTGTTAAGTTTTGATAGATATAATTCCTTCTTGTGATACTAGCATTCTACATTTAGCATTATCTGAACATTTTACCATAAGTCTGTGCACATCAATCCTGCAAACCTGTCTTGGTAACATGTGTATTATGTGTTGAATTTATTCTTTTGAAACTTTGCTAAAGTTTGTTCTTAAAACCCAAGCATGTTCTATTACTGTTTTTATGTTCTCAACTTGAATCTGTTTGTATCCCTTAGTGTTGTCCCCTAACCTTAGTCTATTCCTTTACTACTTGGTCTCTTTGAGTTCTTATTCTTAGCCGGCTGAAAGCCAAGGCTACTTAGGTTCTGTCCTTTGACCTCCCTAGTGTGAGCACTGCTCAGGGTCCAATTGAGACCCTTGTGAACTCTGACTCACTAGGATTTGATCCCTAATCCCTCCTCTGAACTATTCTTGTTAACCACCCTAGTGTGAGCACTGCCCTGGGTTCTTGAAGCCCTTGGAAACTTTGACACACTAGGGCCTTGGTTCTATATGCTCAACTCTATCTTGTGCTCACTAGGTGAATCATTCAATTCCTGGTTGTTGTATGTCTATGAGTGTGTAACTTGGAGACTGTTGTAAAGGCCAGGCCTGTCCAGGTGTATTTTGGGCCTACTGTAGGCTCCCTATAGTTATTCTCCTATGCAATTCATGCTATTCATTCTGGGATTGTAATAATTATTGTAATAACATTTTGGGGTATTTGTAAAATTGGGAAAGGGGATTTATCTTACACTTGCATTGAGATGGGTAGAAATCCTACCTATAGGTTCATCACTTAGCTCAAATGTGTTATTATGTTCAAACATGTTCCGTTGTCATGTGTTAGAGATCATGCCTATAGGTATTCTATTTTGCTCAAAATGTGCTACTTTTCAGTTATTATAGAAATCCTGCCTATAAGTATCCTATCTTACTCAAATGTGTGTTAGAAATCTTGCCTATAGATTCTCTATTTGGTCCAAATGTGTTCTAGTTTTACCTATTAGAAACTATGCCTATAGGGTATTGAATGATTAATATCTCAATGTGCGCATAGGATTCTGTTTACATACGGCTTAATCTACAAATTAGATGCCATGCCTATGGGATCTAAAAAAAATAGTTTTAATTATAGAAATCATGCCTATAGGGTCTAAATCAGTCTTGATTATTGTCCTGCTCGTTTCTTTTAACCATTATTAGAAATCATGCTTGTAGGACTCGATTAAGCAATTCCGAACATATTCTTGTGATTACCATTGTTAATTACTGTGCGAATCACCTAAAAATCATGCCTATAGGTTTAATCTCTTATGCTTATAATCACTAGGCAACTATATAGGCTTTAGAAATTGTATTAAAAGAAAGGCTTTTACACATGAAGCTGCCCGCTTATAAAATCCAGAATCACCTAGAGATCCTGCCTATAGGGTTCTGCGACCTTAACTTATTAAAATCTGCAACTGTCAATATTAGTTAGTTTGCGTGCATTTGTTGCCTAAGCGCGGAGGCCAACTTGAGCCCTTGTTTGCCTATACATGAAAGTCCTAAATGTTTTGCTTGTCGCCTAATCTTTTCTCCTTTTGAGCAATCTAAGTTAAAGTCTAGAACCACTCTGAGATAGAGGTCCAAATTCCTCCTGGACCATATGCATGGGACGGGTAGTGCACGCATAGGGCACGATTTAGAATCAACTAGTGCGCTTTAGGTAAACAATTTAAAGATAGTAATCGGGTAGCAGGAGATGATAGTATGTGCCCGCTGAATAATACGAGTAACACCCCACCTTGAGGGAGTTACGAAGTATTATTTATGTTGCATTGGGTGATCCTTTAGGCTAAAACACTTAGGACCCCCCACCTTTGTTTAAAAGTCAATCATTTTTATTTGCCCAATCTTTGTCTCTTCTCCTTGTTTAGACTAATTCATATAATTCGAGTTCGGCCGGGACCCACCGTTGTGGACCTCGAGGAGTGCCTAATACCTTCTCCTCGAGGTAATTTGAGCCCTTACCCGATCTTTGGTGACGCAACTGGTTAATCCAGAGTTATCTACAAATAGGTGCCCTAATGCACCTTAATCGGTCAGGTGACGACTCTCTCTTTTAACACCCTTCCTTAAAAGAGTTGTCACGTGTTGAAGCCCGATTTCATGAGAAAAATGGGTGCGACAACGAGCACCAGCACCGCAATTGCAAAGGTAACAATGGGGGCTTTGATGTCGCAATTGCGACTCCCCCTTCGAAATTGTGAAGACTGCCAAATTTTTCCTTTGTTCGCTTTTGCGATGCTCTCCAGTTCGCAATTATGATGAATGCTGAGGCTTCACAAATGCGAGCCCTAGTACACAATTGTGAGGGTTCGCAAATGTAAACCCTATGTCAAAATGCGACATATGCAGCTGGTTAAAGGACTGGAGACGGGATTTTTTGAACACATTCTCTCATTTTTGAACCCTAGACTCAGTAGAAGGCGATTTGGAGTAGGGATTTTCACATACAAATTTTGGGTAAGTGATTCTAATCTATTTCTAATCATTTTCCATCAACATATATTAGATTTTAACATCAAAATTATATGAATCAAAGTGAAAATCTGTAAAACTTTGTCAAGTTTTTGAAAAATAAGAATTTGGGGTTTTAGAGTGGAATTGGACTCGGATTTTGAAACTAATCACATATATGAACTCGTGAAGTCATGGGTAATCAGAATCTACCATTGGACCCGGGTTTTGACCGGGCGAGCCCCGAGCTGACTTTTGTTAACTTTTGGGAAAAGTATAAAGATCTAAGCTTTATCTATTGTAATTGATTTCCCTGATATTGTTTGATGATATCAGGTCGGTTTTGGTTAGATTTGAACCGTGTGGAGGCGAATTTTAAGGAAAAAGCTATTTTCGCGTGTTGAATTGGCCTAGCTGAGGTAAATGTCTTGTCTAACTTTGTGTGGGGGAACTACTGTCACGCCCCGAACCTAGGAGCGAGACAAGCACCCGGTGCCTCACCTAACCTGGCGTACCAAATTGCGACTAAGGGACTCTGAACATATAATGTCATACTTTGGCCATGGGGCCGCCTTGCAAGACAATTTGTGAAGCAAAATATAAAACTGAATGGAAACTAGCGCTAACTAAACATCAATATAAAGCTAGGCCGACAAGGCCGTCATAGCTACTACAGCTGACAAACCATCAAATATACATACCAGGCCTACAAACCCAACATACTGCACTAACCAACAGGATATGTCTACAAGCCTCTGCTGATAGATGTATTGTGATCGGAACAGGGCCCCGACCTACCCATATTATATATATAAATACATACATAAGATGCACACAAAAACCTAGACCCGATAACTCCGATGTGGAGCTTACCGATCAGGCTAAACTCTGGAAACACCTACTAAGGAGGTCTACTCGTCTGTCTATCTGAACCTGCATGCATGAAATGCAGCGTCCCCGGAAAAGGGACGTCAGTACGAAATAATGTACCGAGTATGTAAGGCAATAACATAACTGAAAATCGAAATTGAACTGATAATATTATAACTGGAAGTAACTGGGAGTCAAAGATGATCTGGAGATATACTTACCTGCTGATAGTGACTAAACTCCTTCAATATAGTAAGTAAAATAATTGTACGGCCTTATAAGGCTCGGTATATATAAATGCTCTGGCATAGTAGGCTCGCTCGTAGGCACTCGGCCATACTAGGCTATGTATCTCGACCATGCTGGGCTCGCTCATAGGCGCTCGGCCACAGTAGGCTCGGTATATAACTTTCCATCTGATCAGAGGTTGCCCAATAGGGGCCTGCCCATCGATTATAGCTCGATGGTAATGAAAATACTGTAATACTGTATATATAGGCTTGCTGCTCTCTTGACTGGAAGAAGACAATACTAAAATTGAATATAGAGTCTCGATAAGGAATAATATTGTAACTTATGAGACTAGAATAGTGTGAATAAATTCATGAATATGAACTTCTCTTTATGTCTCATTATTAACACATGTAGCTACGAGATCATGCCAAAATGAAGGAAGGGATTAGCCTTAACATACCTTATCACAATCTTTCCAATCACCAAGTTGAACTCACCTCTTCGCACCTTAATCTACAAGAATGATAATAATACTATCGTTAAGTTACGAAAGTTACAACTATCGCACAACGAACGACAAACTTATTTTGTATTAAAACGGGCAGTATCTCCCCTATAATCCTTACTTCCTCCAAATTCAAGATAACACCAACAATACAAGAACAGAACAATGACAACATATATACATTATTTTCCAGCCCTATATACACCATCAAATACTACAAAACAGCCCAACACACCCCAATCTCTTCATACACAAAACGACCACCGTAGTAGTGTCAAACGACCCGAAAATGTTATGACGAACGACCAGCCAACCACCCTACATTTATATGGTATTTCTACACCCCCTTCCTCCTCCAAAACTCCACAAAACAGTAGTAAAACATGCAGCCCAATAGCAACACAAAACAGTCCACAAAACAGTCCGCTACAAGTGAATAACTCGAACTCACGGCTTCCGATCACCGTCCCGTGAGTTCTCACAAGTATAGAACGACTTACCATGAATTTATAGAAGACAAACTGAATGAAAGGGAGCAGTAAACTCACCTTATTTGTTGGATAACTCAGCTCCTATCTTGGTTCTTCAAACTCTAGGTTTTACCTCCAATTAGAACTTGAAAGGGAGAGAAAATCAATTAGGGTTTGTGGGAAATTTTTGGGAGGATTCTTTGTAGAGCTTATGTATGGTTATTATGCTCTATTTTAAGTCTAATATATGAAGAAAATAGGCCTTTAAAAGGCCTCCTTGGACGACCCGAAATGGCCCATTTTTGGGCTTTCATTTAAGCAAGTAGGTGACACACCTACTTGTCTCCTAGCAGCTTGCGCAGTATCGCAAACATGCCCATATCTCATTACTCCGATGACATATTGACAAACGGTTTGATGCATTGGAAAATAGACTCATAGATCTTTAATTTGATGGGTGGAACACCCCATAAATCTAAGTATATTGGGAGAAAATTGCAGTTACATTTGACCCAAAGTTTCAGTAAAACTTATGAGTGTAACTTGTGATGACTTTCATCGACTTTTGTTCCACAACTCGCTTGACATTAAAACATAACACACGGATGTCATACGACTAATATAAATCATAACATAATCTCCTTATCATATTAATCACCCTAGTCTCACCCCAAAGGTACATGTTATAACATTCCCAACTTGTCGACGAAATTGCTTTAGCTTCTGAACTGTCCAACCCTCTTTGTACTTGTTGTTCATGATCTTCAATATTTGTAACCTCATAGGTAAAATGATTAACTTACTTTATATACTTTTAAATATTATCTCATTTTTGGTCCTACATTAGTTTGCTTACGACGCATTTTTACGTACAAAAATATAGGGTGTAACATCACTCCCCCTTGGGAACATTCGTCCTCGAATGTTTACTCTTAGAGACTTTGGAAAATTTTGCCAGAGTATCCTTCGTACAATAGGTTAAAACCAACCTGCACGCAGCCAGAAAACATACTATGCATGCCACACATGGCCAATCTTTATAAATAGCAGCAATTTGCCTCACCGACCGTAAATCATAAATATTGAAAGTGAAAAATAAAAGCTTACCTGCTAGCCTGAATAGAGCTGTGTTGTAGCATCCCATCTCGAGCCATATCTTTAGTTTGAAATAGGTGGGGGTATTTAGACTTCATTTCTCCCTCCGATTCCCACGTCATCTCTTCTACATTCTTGCTCCTCCATAAAACCTTCACGGAAGCTACCTCCTTATTTCGTAGCTTACGGATTTGTCGGTCTAGGATGGCAACTGGAATTTCCTCATATGACAAGTCCTCTGTAATCTGTACATCATCCGTGGGCACCACTCGGGTAGGATCGCCAATGCACTTCCGTAGCATAGATACGTGAAAAATCGGATGGACAGACTCCAATTCTGAGGGCAACTCTAACTCATAAGCTACTTGGCCCACTCTCCGAATGATCCTATAAGGCCCAATATACCGTGGGCTAAGCTTGCCTTTCTTACCAAACCTCATCATGCCCATCATAGGTGATACCTTTAAGAATACCCAGTCGTTAATCCTGAACTCTAAGTCTCATCGCCGCACGTCAGAATATGACTTCTGACGACTCTGAGCTGTCAACAGTCGCTCCCGAATAAGCTTTACTTTCTCTATGGCCTGTTGAACCAGGTCTGGCCCATATAACCCAGATTCCCCAACATCAAACCACCCTATAGGAGATCTACACTTACGCCCATACAAAGCCTCGTACGGAGCCATCTGAATACTGGAGTGGTAACTGTTATTATATGCAAACTCGACAAGAGGTAGATGTTCATACCAACTTCTTTTAAAATCCAACACACGTACTCGTAACATATCCTCGAGCGTCTAAATTATGCGCTCGGCTTGTCCATCAGTCTGTGGATGAAAAGCTGTGCTGAGATTCACCTGAGTCCCTAGACCTCTCTGAAATGACCTCCAAAAATGTGCTGTAAACTGAGCCCCACGGTCAGATATAATAGAAACTGGTACTCCGTGTAGCCGCACTATCTCCTTAATGTATAACTTTGCATAATCTTCTACTGTATATGTAGATCTGACCGGTAGGAAGTGAGCTGATTTCGTGAGCCTATCGACTATCACCCATATGGAATCGAACTTACGATTAGAACGAGGTAAACCCGTGATAAAGTCCATGTTTATCGCCTCCCATTTCCATGTCGGGATCTCTATAGTCTGCATTAGCCCTCCAGGCTTCTGGTGCTCTACCTTCACTTGCTGGCAACTAGTACATTGGGCGACAAACTCAGCAATGTTCTTCTTCATATCATTCCACCAGTACATATCCTTAATGTCATGATACATCTTCGTCGACCTAGGATGGATGGAATACCATGAATAATGTGCCTCTGACATAATCCTGTCTCGTAGCCCTGCTACATTTGGAACACACAAACGACCCCTATATCTGAGAACCCCATCTCCCTTTAGCTCTAACAGTGGCTTCTTCTGCTGCGGAACTCGCTCTCTCAGCTCGACCAACTCTGGGTCCTCGTACTGCCTTTCCTTGACTTCCGCTATGAGGGATGATTTTGTAGTGTTTTGGAGTACAACTCCGCCATCCTCAGAATCTACTAACCGAACCCCCAACGAAGACAATTGATGAATCTCTTTAGCTAATTGTCTTTTCTCGGGATCTACATGTGCTAAGCTACCCATAGATCGGCGACTTAATGCATCTGCTACAATATTAGCTTTCCCTGGATGGTAGAGAATGTTAACATCCTAATCTTTTAATAACTCAAGCCATCGCCTCTGTCGCAAATTCAACTCTTTCTGCTTGAAGATATATTGTAGGCTTTTATGATCAGTAAATACATCAACATGAACACCATATAAATAATGCCGCCATATCTTAAGTGCATGGACAACCGCAGCTAACTCGAGGTCGTGGGTCGGATAATTCCTCTCATGCTTCCTCAACTGCCTTGAAGCATACGCAATTACCTTCCCATGTTGCATCAGGACACATCCTAACCCAACACCTGATGCATCACAATACACGGCATAACCCTCTAGACCCTCTGGAAGTGTTAGAACTGGAGCTGAGGTCAACCTGTTCTTAAGCTCTTGGAAACTCCGCTCACAAGCCTCTGTCCATTGAAACTTAGTTTCTTTCTGTGTCAACTTCGTCAATGGTGCCGAAAGGGAAGAAAAACCCTCTACGAACCTCCGATAGTATCCTGCTAAGCCTAGAAAGCTACGAACCTCTGTCGGAGTGGTAGGTCTAGGCCAAGATTTCACGGCCTCAATCTTCTTAGTGTCCACCTTTATCCCTTCATCTGATACAATATGCCCCAAGAATGCTACAGACTTCAACCAGAACTCACATTTAGAAAACTTAGCATACAACTTACGATCACGGAGGGTTTGGAGTACCGCTCGCAGGTGGTCCGCATGCTCATCCTCTGAACAGGAATAAACCAGAATATCATCAATAAATACTATCACGAACAGATCTAAAAATGGCCGGAATAGGCTATTCATCAAGTCCATAAATACAGCGGGTGCATTAGTCAACCCGAAGGACATGACAAGGAACTCGAAGTGGCCATATCGGGTCCGGAAGGCTGTCTTCAGAATATCTTTTTCCCGAACTCTGACCTGGTGGTACCCCGACCTCAAATCTATCTTTGAAAAGCATCTAGCCCCCTGCAACTGATCAAACAAGTCATCGATCCTTGGAAGTGGATACTTATTCTTAATAGTTACCTTGTTCAGCTGCCTATAATCGATACACATCCTCAGCGAGCCGTCTTTCTTCCGCACAAATAGTACTGGTGCACCCTAAGGTGAGGTACTGGGCCTGATGTAACCTTTCTCCAACAAATATTTTAACTGCTCCTTCAACTCCTTCAATTCTCCAAGTGCCATTCTATACGGAGGGACGGATATTGGTTGAGTTCCTGGAAGCAAATCGATGCTAAAATCAATCTCTTCGCTCTGGAGGAATACCTGGAAGCTCATCTGGAAACACATCTGCATACTCTTTGACTACGAGAATAGACTGAAGTGTAGGTATCTCAGCATCTGCATCTCTAACTCGCACAATATGATAAATGCACCCTTTTGCGATCATTTTCCTCGCCTTCAGATAGGAAATAAACCTACCTCTAGGTGTTGGTGTATTACCTACCCATTCAAGGACTGGCTCACCCGGAAATTGAAATCTGGCTGCCTTTGCTCGGCAATCAACTGTGGCATAGCAAGCTGCCAACCAGTCCATGCCCATGATAGCATCAAAATCCATCATCTCTAGCTCAACTAGGTCAGCTGAGGTCTGACGACTACAAATTGTCACAGTACAACCTCGGTAAACCCGTCTAGCAATAATCGATTCTCCGACCGGTGTAGATACCGCAAAAGGATCACTTAGTATTTCAGGCACTATACCAAACTTCCTCGCGACAAATGGGATAATATACGATAAAGTAGATCCTGGGTCTATCAAAGCATAAGCATCGTGAGAGCAAATGGTTAATATACCTGTCACAACGTCTGGTGAAGACTCCTGGTCCTGTTGACCCGCTAAAGCATAGATACGGTTCTGATTACCACTTGAACTGGAACCTCTACCTCTGCCCCGACCTCTACCAGCCGAAGACTGAGACTCGCGCCCTGAAGGATGCACAGACATAGATGATCCTGTTGCTGAACTTGCTGGTTGTGCCATTCCCCCCGAATCTCTATTTGGGCAATCTCGCATCATATGCCCCGGACGCCCACATATATAACAAGCATCAGAACCTGCTCGGCATTGGCCCAAGTGTCCTCTACCACAGATGTCACACCGTGGAGGAAATGACCATGTCTGCGCAGATCCTCACTGTCGCTGCAAACCCGATGCCCGTGAGCTCTCACCTGGTCCTGACTGAGTATAGCGGTCATACCTGTAACCCTGTAACTGAGGTGGCGGAGGCCTAGGTGGCCGTCCGAAGTACTGGGTCCTATAACTACCCTGATATTGCTCCTGAGACCTGGGAAATCTCATTCTCTTACGTTGCCCTTGCTCAGCCCTCTCTGTACCCTGCTGCCGACGCCTACCCCTTTCTATATTCTGGGCGAATGCCTGAATCGGGGAGATATCCATACTATCCTACAATGCAGCGGTGGCACATGCCTCGGTTAACTCTGGGGCTAACCCTGCTATAAACCTGTGAATCCTGTCTCGCATAGTAGCGACTATGGATGGCGCATATCTGGCCAATGAGTCAAAACGGAGACTATACTCTTGAACGCTCATATTACCCTGCTTGAGGGCTAGAAACTGATCGACTCGAGCCTGTCGGATCTCCCGTGGTAAGTACTGGTCAAGGAAGGCATCTGAAAAATTCTCCCAAATAGCTGGAGGTGCATCACGTCCCCTGGACCTCTCCCATCCCTCGTACTAAAGGATGGCTATATCTCGGAGTCGAAAAGCTGCTAGCTCAACTTCCTCTTTCTCCGTGGCATGCATAACACGAAAGATCCTGTGAAGCTGATCTATGAAATTCTGCGGGTCCTCCCTATGATCTGTCCCCGTGAACTCTGGGGGACTCAAAGCAATAAACTCTCGGACCCTTGAACTCCCAGACCCCTCAGAAGTTCCTGCACTAGCTGATGCCCTAGCCTGTTGCTGGGTAGCTACCAACTGTGTCAACAAATGCACCGCACTCCTCAAGTCCTGATCTGATGGAAGTGGAGGGGGAACTGGATGTGCGGTTTCCCTAGGAATCTCCGTAGTTGGTGGAGGAGCCGGTAATGGCTGAGTAGGGGTCTCGCCTTGAGCCTCAGACTGGGCCCCATCTATTGGGGGTACCCTGCTGGTCCCCTCACCTGCTGCTGTATCTCTCCTCTGGCTAGCCGTGGTCTTCCTAGTCACCGTCATCTGTGCATGCAAACACCAACACATAAGTTTAATTCAAATTTCCTATAACTCAGTTCTATAGCACGATTTGGATTTCAAAGAAGGGTAACCAACTCCTAAATGCCCTGTAGTTCCCTGCTTATATAATGTGGTGCACAACACATCTATAAACAAGACCCTACTAGACATGGCTTGTAGACTACCTAGGACAGAACTGCTCTGATACCAAGTTTGTCACGCCCCGAACCTAGGAGCGAGACAAGCACCCGGTGCCTCACCTAACCTGGCGTACCAAATTGCGACTAAGGGACTCTGAACATATAATGTCATACTTTGGCCATGGGGCCACCTTGCAAGACAATTTGTGAAGCAAAATATAAAACTGAATGGAAACTAGCACTAACTAAACATCAATATAAAGCTAGGCCGACAAGGCCGTCATAGCTACTACAGCTGACAAACCATCAAATATACATACCAAGCCTACAAACCCAACATACTGCACTAACCAATAGGATATGTCTACAAGCCTCTACTGATAGATGTATTGTGATCGGAACAGGGCCCCGACCTACCCATATTATATATATAAATACATACATAAGATGCACACAAAAACCTAGACCCGATAACTCCGATGTGGAGCTTACCGATCAGGCTAAACTCTGGAAACACCTACTGAGTAGGTCTACTCGTCTGTCTATCTGAACCTGCATGCATGAAATGCAGCGTCCCCGGAAAAGGGACGTCAGTACGAAATAATGTACCGAGTATGTAAGGCAATAACATAACTGAAAATCGAAATTGAACTGATAATATTATAACTGGAAGTAACTGGGAGTCAAAGATGATCTGGAGATATACTTACCTGCTGATAGTGACTAAACTCCTTCAATATAGTAAGTAAAATAATTGTACGGCCTTATAAGGCTCGGTATATATAAATGCTCTGGCATAGTAGGCTCGCTCGTAGGCACTCGGCCATACTAGGCTATGTATCTCGACCATGCTGGGCTCGCTCATAGGCGCTCGGCCACAGTAGGCTCGGTATATAACTTTCCATCTGATCAGAGGTTGCCCAATAGGGGCCTGCCCATCGATTATAGCTCGATGGTAATGAAAATACTGTAATACTGTATATATAGGCTTGCTGCTCTCTTGACTGGAAGAAGACAATACTAAAATTGAATATAGAGTCTCGATAAGGAATAATATTGTAACTTATGAGACTAGAATAGTGTGAATAAATTCATGAATATGAACTTCTCTTTATGTCTCATTATTAACACATGTAGCTACGAGATCATGCCAAAATGAAGGAAGGGATTAGCCTTAACATACCTTATCACAATCTTTCCAATCACCAAGTTGAACTCACCTCTTCGCACCTTAATCTACAAGAATGATAATAATACTATCGTTAAGTTACGAAAGTTACAACTATCGCACAACGAACGACAAACTTATTTTGTATTAAAACGGGCAGCATCTCCCCTATAATCCTTACTTCCTCCAAATTCAAGATAACACCAACAATACAAGAACAGAACAATGACAACATATATACATCATTTTCCAGCCCTATATACACCATCAAATACTACAAAACAGCCCAACACACCCCAATCTCTTCATACACAAAACGACCACCGTAGTAGTGTCAAACGACCCAAAAATGTTATGACGAACGACCAGCCAACCACCCTACATTTATATGGTATTTCTACACCCCCTTCCTCCTCCAAAACTCCACAAAACAGTAGTAAAACATGCAGTCCAACAGCAACACAAAACAGTCCACAAAACAGTCCGCTACAAGTGAATAACTCGAACTCACGGCTTTCGATTACCGTCCCGTGAGTTCTCACAAGTATAGAACGACTTACCATGAATTTATAGAAGAAAAACTGGATGAAAGGGAGCAGTAAACTCACCTTATTTGTTGGATAACTCAGCTCCTATCTTGGTTCTTCAAACTCTAGGTTTTACCTCCAATTAGAACTTGAAAGGGAGAGAAAATCAATTAGGGTTTGTGGGAAATTTTTGGGAGGATTCTTTGCAGAGCTTATGTCTGGTTATTATGCTCTATTTTAAGTCTAATATAAGAAAAAAATAGGCCTTTAAAAGGCCTCCTTGGATGACCCGAAATGGCCCATTTTTGGGCTTTCATTTAAGCAAGTAGGTGACACACCTACTTGTCTCCTAGCAGCTTGCGCAGTATCGCAAAAATGCCCATATCTCATTACTCCGATGTCATATTGACAAACGGTTTGATGCATTGGAAAATAGACTCATAGATATTTAATTTGATGGGTGGAACACCCCATAACTCTTAGTATATTAGGAGAAAATTGCAGTTACATTTGACCCAAAGTTTCAGTAAAACTTATGAGTGTAACTTGTGATGACTTTCATCGACTTTTGTTCCACAACTCGCTTGACATTAAAACATAACACACGGATGTCATATGCCTAATATAAATCATAACATAATCTTCTTATCATGTTAATCACCCTAGTCTCACCCCAAAGGTACATGTTATAACATTCCCAACTTGTCGACGAAATTGCTTTAGCTTCTGAACTGTCCAACCCTCTTTGTACTTGTTGTTCATGATCTTAAATATTTGTAACCTCATAGGTAACATGATTAACTTACTTTATATACTTTTAAATATTATCTCATTTTTGGTCCTACATTAGTTTGCTTACGACGCATTTTTACGTACAAAAATATAGGGTGTAACAACTACCCCCAGGATTGGTATTGATTTATTCATTTGTATTATGTGAAAGCCATGTACGTAAGGTGACAAATGGGTATACGGGTTATACATGGTGTTTGATCGATTTATGCTACTTAGACTCTTTCCATGCTTTAATTTAATTACATATCATCTTCTAAATTTCCATAACCAATCTATTCTTACTTGTGTTATTCTATCCTTACATGTCTTAAATGTTTCGTTAACACTTTTTCTACATTCCAAGTGATAAATTACTCTCATGCCTTAGTTGAACTTGTTGCCTCTATTATTGTTACATGTTACCTCTTTCATTGTTGATTATCATTATTTGAAGTTATTGTCTGTGTTATCTCTTTCATTATTGATTATCATACTTGAAGTTATTGTTCATGTTATCTCTTTCCTTGTTGATTTCCATTATTTGAAGTTATTGTTACACGTTATCTCTTTCATTGCAAGTTATTCTTATTTAATGTCGTGGTTATACATTATCTCTCATTGTTGAGTTATTGGTGTTGAAGTTGTGAAGGCCGTTATCACGTTGAGGAAAAATTGTTATTGTTGAAACAACTTCGTTGTTGAGCATTTTACATTCATTGTTGTTGTTGATATTCCTGTACCCATTGTGGTGGAGCCATGGGCTATTGTTATGGAAATATTAATATTGTTGATTGTTGGCAAGTTGTAATATATGGGCACTTGTGGTGCGAGTTGTTATTGTGATGTGATATAGACGTACATGCGGCGGTATAAGGCTTGGGATTAATGTGCATGCGGCAGTATAAGGTGGGACTTATGTGCGTGTTGCTTGTAGGGGAACTACGTGAAGCCACGCGGCATCATAAGGCGGGCTAAAGTGTGTGTAGCTATTTAGGGCAAACTGTTTTAAAAACCTATTTCAAATGTAAGGCTCACGCAGCGGTATAAGGAAAGGTTGTGATTGAAATTGAGAAATATGAATACTAGGCGGTACCTCGGTTGTGATTCTTGATTTATATGAGGCAGTACCTCAGTGGTGATTTTTATTGTACACAAGGCGGTACCTCGTTGTGATTCTTGTTGTTTGTCTCATTTTCCAAGTAGCTTTAGTGGGAAAGTTTCTATTTTTTGTTCTTCCTTGTTTAACAATTGTTGTCTTTATACGATCATTTTGGTTCTATTTAGCTACTTCTTTTATGTTACTTCCATGTTTAATTTACGGTATCAGTTCATGCTATTATCTTGTTTCGTATTAGTTATTTCTCCGCTTTTCATTATTATTCGTTCTTATGGTTTTATTCTTTTATTTATATCCTAGTAGGTGTCTTGACCTGATCTCGTCACTATTCTATTGAGGTTAGGCTTAATACTTACTGGGTACCGTTGTGGTGTACTCATACTACCCTTCTGCACAATTTTTGTGCAGATCCAGGTACGTCTGCATGTGCCAGACACTAGAGTTAATTTGAGTTGCTGCTTAGAGACTTCAAGGTATACCTGCTCCACGTCCACAGGCCTCGGAGTCACCTTCCCTTGTTCTTATTTACCGTTGTATTTTCTTCATACAGTGATGTACTAGACCTTTAGCTTACTCTGTAGAGCTTATGACTCTGTTCCACCGTTCTTGGGGAGTGTTTTGTTGAGATTCTATTTTTTTCCAGAAGTTTATATGATTTATTCAGACTGGTTTTAGTATTTTGTCAATTATATTTGTTCAGTTATTATCAAATGTTAGGCTTACCTAGTCGCAGAAACTAGGTACCGACACGACATCCTAAGAAGGAAAATTGGGGTCGTAATACAAAGCTGATGGGTCAATAGAAAGATACAAGGCACGATTAGTGGCAAAAGGCTTTACTCAAGAAGCTGGAATAGATTATGAAGAAACATTTTCACCAGTTGTGAAGTTTACCTCAAGTCGCTTACTTTTGGCTATTGTTGCACGTTAGGATTTGGAATTACACCAAATGGATGTGAAGACAACTTTTCTCAATGGAGAACTAAATGAGAAAATCTATATGGAACAACCTGTAGGCTTTATTGTTAAAGGCCAAGAAAAAAAAGGTATGTAAATTGAAAAGATCTATTTATGGCGTGAAGCAATCTTCAAGGCAATGGTATTTGAGATTTCACAAGTAGGTAATTTCGTATATGTAACGATCCGGTCAATTGTTTTGAGTATATTAGCCTTGATCCCCTATTTATTGCCTCCTCTATGTTATATTATGATTACGTGACTTGCCGGAGTTCTTGGATTCGGGTTCGGGAAAGTTTCGGAGTGAAATGGGACACATAGTCCCTAAGTTGGAGGTTTAAGTTGTTAGGGTTAACCGTAGTTTGAATTTTGTAAAGACGACTCCAGAATAGAGTTTTGACGGTTCCAATAGCTCTGTATGGTTATTTTGGACTTAGGAGCATGTCCGGATGTTGATTTGGAGGTCTGTAGGTCGTTTCAGCGAGAATTGGTGAAAGTTGGAAAGTTAAAGGTTTGGAAGGTTGGAAAGTTTGACCGGGAGTTGACTTTATTGATATCGGGGTTGGATCCCAATTCCAAAAATTGGTATAGGTCTATAATATTAATTATGACTTGTGTGCGAAATTTGAAGTCGATCGGAGTTGTATTGGTATGAATTAGCAATAATTTTGGAATTCGGAAGTTCATAGGTTCCTTAGGCTTGAATCGATGCGCGATTCATGATTCTAGGGTTGTTTGATGTGATTTGATGCTTCGAGCCTGTTTGTATAATGTTTTAGGATTTATTGGTATGTTTTATTGAGGTCCCGGTGGCCTCAGGTATAATTCGGATCATGTTCGGCGCATTTCGGAACATTGAAGATTGTTGAATCTGGTGTTTTTGGTTTCCTTCTACGCATTCATGAAGATGTTCCCGCGTTCGCGTAGAGTCTTCAGGGATTGCTAGAGATTTACCCTTCGCGTTCACGATGAAGGCCACACATTCGCGAAGGGTCAGGATTTTGTGCACTGTGATCACGGACAGGGAGTCGAGTTCGCGAAGAGGAAAGGCAGGCGAGAGGGACCTCACGCGTTTTGGTCAACGCGTTCGCGAGAGAGGCTACGCGATCACGAAGCTTGGGAGCTTTTGTCATCGCGTTCACGAGTGTGATCTCGCGTTCAGGAAGAGGATTTTGGCAAACTACACGAATCTATTGTTGTTTTTTTTCATCTAATTAGGGATTTGAGTTGAAAAATTGGGGAAAAATGGTAAAAACTTCATAGGCTAAAAATTGAGGATTTGAAAGGTGATTTGAGGTCGGATTTAAGTAATTCTTGTATGGTTGGACTCATTATCGAATGGGTGATCGGATTTTGTAATTTTGGTTGGGTTCCGAGGCGCGGGCCCGGGTTGACTTTTTGAGTTTGCTTTTTATTTCTTTGTAAAGATCGCTATTTTATTGTTCGAATTAGTTTCCTATATTTATAGTATGAAGTTGTTTTTGCTAGATTCGAGCCGTTCGAAGTTGGATAATCGAGGGAAAGGCCTACTAGTTGATTGAGTTAGCATGATTTGAGGTAAGTGACTTGCCTAACTTTGTTTGGGGGGGGGGGATTACCCCTTAGGATTTGGTGTTGTTTGTGATAATTATGATGTGCGGAAGCCGTGTACGCAATGTGACGAGTGTGTATACGGGCTAAATGTGTAAATTTCCGATTTTAACTTCATAGATTCCTTTCATGCCTTATTTTAGTTGTCTTAATATGTTATCTTCATCATCAGTAGAAGAATTTCACATGGTCTACTTATCTTATCTCTTACTTGATAATTGCTCTACATGTTTAGTTGAAGTTCTTGTTTCCTTTATTTCGTATCCATTATTTAACTGTTGAACTCTTTACTTGAAATTGTCATTCTCGAAATATCTCGTTGTTGAAATTGGTATTGAGTTACAGAGGTCGTGATTCCTATTGAGGCAAAGTGTTAAGTTGTGGAAATATCATTCTGTTGAGTTATTCAACTCCGGTTGTTATTGTTGAGACTTTGTGTACATTGTGGTTGAGCCGTGGGCTCTTTATTGAGAAAATATTGTATTTGTTGATTCTGGCAAGTTGTGGTATTGGGAACTTGAGGTGCGATTTGTGGTACATTGTGATATTGATACGTATATGGTGGTATAAGATTTAGGGGTTGTAATGCATGCGGTATGATATGGTGGGTCAAAACGCGGGATGCTATTTTGGGAAAATGATTTTCAAAACTAAATGTAAAGGCTCCCTCGATGATATAAGAAAAGGTTGTGGATTACTTCTGTGATTTGAGACTCCGAGGCGGTACCTTAGTAGTGACCTTTGTTGTTCTTCTGTTACTTCACTTGTGGTTGGTTGGTTGTTTCCTTGCTTTCTTCTGTGATATATTATCTGCCTTGATTCTTTGTAGTTAATTTTGGCATATCCCTTACTTGTTTCATTTTCGTTAATATTATTACTGCACCGTTTATAGTTTTTATTATTTATTTCCAGTAGGCCCTGACCTGACCTCGTCACTACTCTACCGAGGTTAGGCTTGACACTTATTGGGTACCGTTGTGTACTCATGCTACTCTTCTGCACATCTTTTGTGCATATCCAGGTACTTCCTATCAGCCCAGGCATTAGCTAAAGTTCTATTGCGGAGACTTCAAGGTATACCTACCAGCGTCCGCTCTCTAGATCTCTTTATTCATTATATTTTCATATATAGACATTGATGTATAGGATTATCCAGTATTTCTACTTAGAGCTTGTGACTTGTATCTCGCCGAGTCTCGGGAGTTGTACATGCTGAGTTGCAAAGTTGTTTTATAAAGTTTCTGAGTTGAGATTTTAGATTATTGTTTTCATTCACTTCCATATGTTTGTTAGGCTTACCTAGTCTTAGAGACTAGGTATCGTCATGACATCCTACTATTTCAAAACTTCGGGTCGTGACAAGTTGGTATCACAACTCTAGGTTCATAGGTGTTACGAGTCACAAGCAGGTTTAGTAGAGTCTCGCAGATCGGTACAGAGACGTCTGTACTTATCTTCAAGAGGCTATGAAACTGTTAGGAAAAGTTTCACTTCTTTGATTCCTTATTGTACGAATTAGTTGACTTCGAAATTCTAAATCTCTATTTTTCTCTTCTCTCACAGATGGTAAGGACACACACAGCTGGATCGGATGATGAGACATCTGTGCCCCTTCCTAGTGCCACGATGGGCCGGTCCATGGCAAAGGCCTAGGACAGGCATATGGTGCAGCCAGAGCACCTTCCTGAGCTTCTATAGAGGAGCCACCAGTAGCTCCAGTTGGAGAGCAGGCACCTGAGACGCATGTTACTACCCCTGCTCTTTAGGAGACTTTCGCCCAGTTTCTGAGCATGTTCGACAATTTAGCTCAGGCGCGGTTTATTCCACTTGCTCCTGCCACATCTCAGGCCAGAGGTGGAGCACAGACTCCCGCCGCCCTCACCCCAGAGTAGCGGGTCTAGGTTGACCAGGTCCTAGAGGTCATACCAGTACATCCGGTTGCCACAGTTCAGCCCGAGGTTAGGGCAGCAACTTTTAAGGGGGAGCAACTCAGGCTTGAGAGGCACAAGAAGTACCACCCTCCTACTTTTAACGGTTTGGCGTTAGAGGATGCCCAGAGTTTTCTTGAGGAGTGCCACCGTATCCTCCGTACTATAGGTATTGTGGAGTCGAGTGGGGTTGTTTTCACTACGTTCCAGCTCAAGGGAGCGACTTATCAGTGGTGGCGAGCGTATGAGTTGGGTAGTCCGGCTGAGGCAACTTCACTCACTTGGGCTCAGTTCTCATATATGTTCTTGAGGGAGTTTGTTCCCCAGATTCTTAGGGATTCATGGCGCGTAGAGTTTGAGCAGTTATGCCAGGGTGCTATGACCGTATCAGATTATGCAGTCCGGTTCAGTGATTTGTCTAGGCATGCACCAGCCTTGGTTGCTACTATCAGAGATCGAGTTTGTCAATTTATCGAAGGGCTCGACCCTGGTATCAGATTCAGCATGGCCCGAGAGTTGGAGATGGACATCCCATACCAGCAGGTAGTAAAGATAGCTAGGAGATTGGAGGGTATGTGGGCCCGGGAGAGAGAGGAGAGGGAGGACAAGAGGCCTCGACATTCTGGCACATATAGTGGTGCCCCTGCCCCTATTGCAGCCCGTCATGGTAGGGATTATGTGAGCCGCCCTGCTCATTCAGCACTTCCAGCAGTATTCCAACCACTCCCAGGCCTCAGGTTCCCCATTATGCACTGCCATTGTCTAGTGTACCTCCTGTACGGGGTGCTTTCGGCTATCAGTCCAGTCGATCGGGCCCGATCCAGCTCCAGCAGCCACATCCTCCGAGAGCTTGTTTTGAGTGTGGTGACACTCGTCATATGGTGAGGGACTGCCCCAGACTTAGGAGGGGTGCACCTCCACAGACTACTCAGGCCCCACGTATTCCATAGGGCCCTCATGTTTCTCAGGCTGTGGTTACCGTACCAGTTGCCAATCCACCTGTACAACTAGCCAAAGGTGGAGGTCGGACAAGTAGAGGTCGCCCGAGAGGGGAAGGCTAGACCCGACAGGTACATCGATTTTGGTACTGATTTATTACCGGGCACTCAGCTCATTTCTATTACACCATATCGTATGGCCCCAGCAGAGTTAAAGGAGTTAAAGGAGCAGTTGTAGGAGTTGCTTTATAAGGGTTTCATTCTGCCCAGTGTATCACCTTGGGGTGCTCCGATCTTGTTTGTAAAGAAGAAGGATGATTCTATGTGCATATGTATTGATTATCTCCAGTTGAACAAGGTTACAGTGAAGAACAGGTATCTATTGCCCCGCATTGATGACCTATTTGATCAGCTACAGGGTGCCGGAGTATTCTCCACGATTGACTTGCGTTCAAACTATCATTAGTTGAAGATTCGAGAGCCAGACATCCCGAAGACTGCCTTCGGGACTCGGTATGGTCATTACGAGTTCCTTGTGATGTCATTTGGGCTGACCAATGCCCCAATAACATTCATGCACTTGATGAACAGTGTATACCAGCCCTATCTTGACTCATTCAATATTGTGTTTATTGATGACATCTTGGTGTACTCCCGGAGCCGAGAAGATTATGAGTAGCACCTGAGGACCGTGCTTCAGACCTTGACAGAAAAGAAGTTGTATGCAAAATTTTCAAAGTGTGAATTCTAGCTTGATTCGGTGGCATTTTTGGGTCATGTAGTGTCGAGTGAGGAGATCAAGGTAGATCCGAAGAAGATTGAAGAAATGTAGAGTTGGCCTAGACCGTCTTCAGCTACTAAGATCCGGAGTTTTCTCGGTTTGGCAGGTATTACCATCGATTCGTAGAGGGTTTCTCATCTATTGTTGCACCTATGATTAGATTGACCCAGAAGGATGCTTCGTTCAAGTTAACCGAGGAGTGTGAGGGGAGCTTTCAAAAGCTCAAGACAGCTTTGGCCACAACCCCAGTGTTGGTGTTGCCTACGAGTTCAGGGTCTTTTACTGTATACTTTGACGCGTCATGTATTGGCTTCGGTGCAGTGTTGATGCAGGACGGTAGGGTGATTTCCTACGCATCTAGACAGTTGAAGGTGCATGAGAATAACTGTCATGTCCACGACCTTTAGTTAGTATCTATTATCCATGTCTTGAAGATTTGGCGGCACAATTTGTACGGTATCCCTTATGAGGTCTATACCGACCACCGGAGTCTACAACACCTGTTGAAACAGAAGGATCTTAACTTGCGGTAGTGGGGGTAGTTAAAGTTTTTTAAGGACTATGATATCACCATTCTATATCATCCCGAAAAGGTCAATGTGATGGCTGACGCCTTGAGTCGTAAGGCGGAGAGCTTGGGTAGTTTAGCATATCTACCCGCAGCGGAGAGGCCATTAGCATTGGATGTTCAGGCCTTGGCCAACCAGTTTGTTAGATTGGATATTTTGGAGTCGAGTCGAGTTTTGGCTTGTGTGGTTTCTAGGTTTTCTCTATATGATTGTATTAGAGAGCGCCAGTATGATGACCCCCATATCCTTGTCCATAAGGACACGGTTCAGCACGGTGATGCCGAGGAGGTCACTATTGGGGATGACGGTGTGTTACGGATGCAGGGCAGGCTATGTGTGCCCAATGTAGATGGTTTGCGTGAGCTGATTCTTCAGGAGGCCCATAGTTTGCGGTACTCCATTCATCCGGGTGCCACCAAGATGTACCAAGACTTGAGGCAGCACTATTGGTGGATGAGAATGAAGAAGGACATAATGGAGTATGTAGCTCGGTGCCTAAATTGTCAACAGGTGAAGTATGAGCATCAGCCATCAGGCGGATTGCTTTGGAGGCTAGAGATTCTAGAGTGGAAATGGGAGCGGATTATTATGTATTTTGTTGTTGGGCTCCCACAGACTCGGAGGAAGTTCGATGCAGTATGGATGGTTATGGATAGATTGACCGAGTCGGCTCATTTTATTCCAGTGGTGACTACTTATTCTTCATAGCAGCTGGCTCAGGTTTATATTTGTGAGATTGTCAGACTTCACGGCGTGCCGGTATCCATCATCTCTGACCAGGGTACCCAGTTTATATCGCGGTTCTGGAGGGCTGTACAGTATAAGTTAGGCACGCAGGTTGAGTTGAGTATAACATTTCACCCTCAGACGAATGGACAGTCCGGGCGCACAATTCAGATACTGGAGAATATTCTTCATGCGTGTATGATAGAGTGTGGGGGTTCTTAGGATCAGTTCTTTCCGCTTGCAGAGTTTGCCTACAATAATAGTTACCAGTCGAGCATTCAGATGGCTCCGTATGAGGCCTTGTATGGCAGGCGATGTCGGTCTCCGGTGAGTTGGTTTGAGCCGGGTGAGGCTAGGCTATTAGGTACGGACTTGGTTTAGGATGTTGCATTCATGGTTGGGGAGCGGGTCTTGCTCCGGGTTTCACCCATGAAGGGCGTTATGAGGTTCGGGACGAAAAGCAAGTTGAGTCCCAAGTATATCGGGCCTTTTGAGATTCTTGAGAGGATTGGAGAGGTGGCCTAAACGCTTGCACTACCACCTAGTCTAGCTACAGTTCATCCAGTGTTCCATGTTTCTATGCTTCGGAAGTATCACGACGATCCATCTCATATGTTAAATTTTAGCTCAGTCCAGTTGGACAAAGATTTATCTTATGTTGAGGAGCCGGTGGCCATTTTGGACAGGTAGGTTCGAAAGTTGAGGTCGAAGAACATTGCTTTTGTGAAGGTTCAGTGGAGGGGTCATCCGGTCGTGGAGACGACTTGGGAGACCGAGCATGATATCCGCAACCGTTATCCTCATCTTTTCACCACTTCAGGTATGTCTCTATACTCGTTCGAGGACGAACGTTTGTTTTAAGAGGGGGAGGATGTAACGACCCGGCCGGTCATTTTGAGTGTGTTAGACTTGATCCCCTATTTATTGCCTCCTCTGTGTTATATTGTGGCTACGTGACTTGCCGAGATGCTTGGTTTCGGGTTTGGAAAAGTTTCGGAGTGATATGGGACACATAGACCCAAAGTTAGAGGTTTACGTTATTAGGGTTGACCATAGTTTGACTTTTGTAAAGATGACTCCAGAATGGAGTTTTGACAGTTGCAATAGCTCCGTATGGTGATTTCAGACATAAGAGCGTGTCCGGATATTGATTTGGAGGTCCGTCGGTCGTTTTGGCGAAAATTGAAAGTTGGAAAGTTAAAGGTTTGGAAGGTTGGAAAGTTTGGTCGGGAGTTGACTTTATTGAAATCGGGGTCATAATCCCGATTTCGGAAGTTGGAATAGGTCCGTAATATCAATTATGACTTGTGTGCGAAATTTAAAGTTGATCGGAGTTGTTTTGGTATGAATCAGCATTAGTTTTGGAATTCGGAAGTTCATTGGTTTTTTAGGCTTGAATCGATGCGTGGTTTGTGATTCTAGTTTTTTATGTGATTTGACGCTTCGAGCGTGTTCGTATGATGATTTAAGACTTGTTGATATGTTTGGTTGAGGTCCTGGAGGCCTTAGGTATAATTCGGATCATGTTCGGCGCATTTCGGAACATTGAAGATTGTTGAATCTGGTGTTTCTGGTATTCCTTCTACGCGTTCGCGAAGGTGTTTCCGCATTCGCGTAGAGTCTTCAGGGTCTGCTAGAGATTTACCCTTTGCGTTCACGAAGAAGGCAACGCGTTCGCGATGAAGGAATCGTTGGGCAGCAGATTTAAGTTTCAAAGTCGAGGGTTTATTTTATATTTCACATTTTGGACTTAGAGAGCTCGGTGTGGGGCGAATTTTCGAGATATTTCTGAAAAGAACATTGGGGTAAGAATTCCTAACTCGATTTTGGTTAAATTACATGAATTTGTTGTTATTTTTATTATATAATTAGGGATTTGAGTTGGAAAATTGGGGGGGGGGGGGGGGGTAGAAACTTCTTAGGCTAAATATTAAGGATTTGAAAAATGATTTGAATAATTCTTGTATGGTTGAACTCATTATCGAATGGGTGTTTGGATTTTATAATTTTGGTTGGGTTCCGAGGCGCGGGTTTTGTAATTTTGGTCAGATTTTGTAATTTTGGTCGGGTTGAGTTTTTGAGTTGACTTTTTATTTATTTGTAAAGATCGCAATTTTATTGTTCGAATTAGTTTCCTATAGTTATATTTATAGTATGAAGTTGTTTTGGGTAGATTATAGCCGTTCGGAGTTGGATAATCGAGGTAAAGGCCTACTAGCGTGATTTGAGGTAAGTGACTTACCTAACTTTGTGTGGGAGAATTACCCCTTAGGATTTGGTGTTGTTTGTGATAATTGTGATGTGTGGAAGACGTGTATGCAAGGTGACGAGTGTGTACACGGGCTAAATTTAGAAATTTTCGATTTTAACTTCGTAGATTCCTTTCATGCCTTATTTGAGTTGTCTTAATATGTTATCTTCATCATCAGTAGTATAATTTCACATGCTCTACTTGTCTTATCTCTTACTTGCTAATTATTCTACATGTTTAGTTGAAGTTCTTGTTTCCTTTATTCCGTATCCATTATTTAACTGTTGAACTCTTTACTTGAAGTTGTCATTCTCGAAATATCTTGTTGTTGAAATTAGTATTGAGTTACAAAGGACGTGATTCCTATTGAGGCAAAGTGTTAAGTTGTGAAAATATCATTCTATTGAGTTATTCACTCCCGGTTGTTATTGTTGAGACTTTGTGTACATTGTGGTTGAGCGGTGGGCTCCTTATTGTGAAAATATTGTATTTGTTGATTTCTTTTGGCAAGTTGTGGTATTGGGCACTTGAGGTGCAATTTGTGGTACATTGTGATATTGATACGCATGCGGTGGTATAAGTTTTAGGGGTTAAAACGCATGCGATGAGATAAGGTGGGCTTAATACGCGTGGCTAGTAGGGGAACTACTAGAAGCCATGCGGTGTGATAAGATGGGCTAAAATGCGGGATGCTATTTTGGAAAAATAATTTTCAAAACTAAATGTAAAGGCTGCCGCGGTGATATAAGGAAAGATCCAAAGAGACCGCTCCAAAAAGTTATTGAGTCTATATCAAGAAACTTATATAAAGGAAATTTTGGAGCGTTTTTGCATGGATAGTTGCAAATCTAGGATACTCCAATAGCCAGAGGTGAAACTTTAAGCCTTGTAATGTGTCCCAAGACTAAAAATGATAAGGAAGACATGTCTCGAGTTCTGTATTCAAGTGATGTCGGGAGCTTGATGTACGCTATGATCTATATTTGCCCGGACATTTGTTATGTTGTAAGTCTTGTTAGCAGGTATCAATCCAATCCTGGAAGAGAACATTGAAAAGTTGTGAAGAGAATTTTCAGATACCTGAAAGGAACTGCTGATTATTCACTATGTTATAGTGGAAATGATTTATTCATACTTGAGAGAATATACAGATGTTGGTTGGGCTGGTGACCGGAATGATAAAAAATCAACATTCGGTTATACTTTCTTACTTAATGGTGGTGCTATTTCATGGAAAAGTAAGAAATAAACTTTTACAGCCCTTTCGACGATGGAAGCTGAGTTTGTGGCTTGTGCGTCTGCAGTACAAGAAGGTGTTTGGTTGAAGAGATTCTTTGAGAATTTGGATATTACAAAGAACTCTCAGGGTCCCATGACTCTATATTGTGATAGTCAAGCGGCCATTGCATACACAAAAGATCCTAAGTATCACAACATGACCAAACATATTGACATCAAGTATAACTTTGTAAGAGACATGGTAGCAAGCGAGAAGATAAATTTACAGTGCATTCCTATGCAAAATATGATAGTTGATCCTTTTACAAAGGCGATATCTAGAGACTTATTTGAGAAACATGTTATGGCTCTAGGTTTGCGAAGGATATGACCATGTTTATGTATTAGATATGACCATGTTTATGTATTGTAAAATGACTTAATTATTATAATATACTCATCAATATTTGACTCTTGAATTTATGTTCATATCTAGTATGCATGTGATGATATTTTATTGATAAAGTGTCGAACAAGTCGCAAGATTGACTCTCTCACACGAGCAATCTCCTCTTACGTTGAGAATCGTGAAGAGATGAGACCTTATAGAACCTTGAATAGTGCGAGGTCATATTTCACTTATAAAGGTCGGTCTTGGCAACTAGTCAGGCTTTTGAATTCCACCATTTGATTATGACTTATTTTGTAAGCCAGATGTGAGTTTCTCAAAGAAGATGAATGAGGATTATTGAAGTGAGAAATTCGGATTAAGACATTTGTAGGTATCTAGACCAAGGTCTGTACGATATTGAATGAGTAAAACAATTAGACATACGCACTTATATATGGTAAGAACACCGTAACACGTATTTCATACCACGTGTGCTAACGACTAATGGAATAATAGAATAATTGATCTCTGCTTCTTCATTGTGTGAGATCCCCAAAAGTTATATTAACTTTTATTGGAATACGCTTTGATCTTTTACTGTTTCTTGAAGTGCCAATCGATGTTGCTACTTTAGCATGTCACTAATAGCCATGAGTGATTCGGTAATATTGCTCATGTCTAGGAAAGCAGTTGATCTAGGATGGATAGTTTCGAGTAGAAAGGTAAGACAACTAAAATAAATAATATAACTTTTATTCATAGGTCGACCATTACACTTACCATAAGGTAACAAGTGTAATTATGGATACAAAGTTAAACATGAACTCGAGTTCACCTCTTTGAGGATGAGGGATCGAATGACTAACTACTGGAATAACGGGTGATGTTTGGGGTATAACGAGTAATAAGATCCTCATGTTAGTAGTGAATCCTTTCTGAATGTGATCAGATTTTTACATAGAGCTTTAGAATAACCTTAATAGGTTTGAAATATATTATACCTCTTGATGTTCGCAGGTCGCACAAACTATTTATCTGTATGAATTATGTGTGTTATTAACATGATAGTGGTTTGGGTCCAGCCCACCATGAGCGAAGTGGGAGATGTTGGATGTTGGGTCTAAGTTATGGGTCGCTCGATATGGGTAGACCCGACCCATTTTTTATGTTGAAGGGGTCAGATGAAATAACTTCTCAAAAAAAGTTACTACACGTAAATGTAGTGAGGCAGTTTTTGTTGATAACTGCTATTTGAGTGCTCTTAAATATAGAGGTTTTGATCTTTGGCAAAGTGAGAGAAACGTAAGAAAGGAAAAAAAAACAGAGAACTAAGTTCTCTTCTCTTCTTCCACATTAACACATAAAAAGATATTTAGTTTGTGGAAATTTTGCTTTATTTTTAAGAGATTCAAAGTGAACTTTGGAGCAATTTTCTGGGTTGTAACTTCTACTTTGCTGCATTAACAGGTACACAAATCTTGTACTGATCTTGAAATAATTCATGTCCTTGTTAATTATATTTTTTTTGCGATAATCTAAACACATAAGATAGCGCGTAAATCATAAAACGAAAACTTACTTGTTCGTATAGCAGAAGCGGAAGGAACGAAGGAACCGCGACTAGAATTACTGATCGATGATGGTTGTCACAGTATATTGGATCAACCCCTAAGCTAAATATATATATATATATATATATATATATATATATATATATATATATATATATATATATATATATATAGAGAGAGAGAGAGAGAGAGAGAGAGAGAGAGAGAGAGAGAACGTGGTTTGAGAATTTTACTGGTAATTATGTGAGAGACAATCAGTGTACTTATATAGAAAATATTAGCTTTAACTAATAACCCTATTGAGCCTTAAAGCACCACTTATGGGTGGACCCAAAATTTCCTACATCTTCCGCTCATACATAATGGGAGTGCTCATCTAATCTGAGAAACATATTCTCATCTCCTCAATCATTCATACAGGGAAGTAGATCGTGCAACCAGCATACTGTGAGAGCTAAGTGTTATACATCTGTTAGGAGTATATAGCCTCTCGTTGAGTCAAACTTGTAAGTAGATCATAAAGCATGCAGTACCCTAGATCATATGAATCACATTTTATATAATCTCAAAATCTCATATATCATTATTTCTTGTATTCACAATCATAACTCATAAGTTATAACTGGTGCACCAGGGAGCACAAATAAATGAAATTCCATCAATGATCTTCTTGTTCTCATGATCCCTTTAATATTTGTTTGACTGATTTTCTAGATATGCTCCGCTAGACCGAATCTATGTTCATGGTCCTTTGGAAACACACTAAGATAGCTAACATCACACTAAGTCTTAAGTATCTGATCGGAGTCTCTGAGAGTACAAAATCTTGAGCCACCATAAAAACTTTGGGTCTCACACAATAATAAGTTGAGAATGGACTTATGTTAACCATATTGGTCGATATTAGCACACATGGTATGAAACATGTGCTACATCATTTTCTCTTTTTTCCCAAGGAGAGTATGTCTTTATCTCATAAAAAATGTTGTACAAATGATATTTAGACACCATAAGTATCTAAATTTGAGTTTCTTGATCTACAATATCATTTTTTACTCATATCTGGCTCACAAAGTAGACTAGGTGAACGTTTTTCACCCTACTGACCTTTTGTCATTGTTTAAGCGATATTCTGATTTTAAGTGAATAGCTCTCAAATTATCCTTATGATAATTTTACTTAACATCATGTCTCATCTCCTCACATCACTAAGATAAGGAGGCAGTTTCCTGTGTGAAAAGGCCAACCTCTTGTCTACCTGACATACTTATAGAAAAATGAACAAAGAATGTACATAACATTCAATAATAAAAATATGTATGTATGTAATAAAAATATGTATGTATGTAAATCAACTTTATTGATAATCAAAGAACATCAATTTTGTGAACACGGGAAAATGAATAACAAAATGAAGAATATCAATGTCTATGCAAGCCTTGAGACCTAGTGTGTCTCACAAATGCATCTCTAGACAAAGGCTTGGTCAATGGATCTGTTAATATATCTTTTGTAGACACATACTTCACATTCACTATCTTGATGAGAAACTAATTCATCATCTGCTAAAATTCTCCCACTCGAATGAAGCGATCCTTGTACTTCTTGATTTATTATCTCAAATAAGGTTAGGTCTTGGCCTACCTCTCCCTTCTTAGGAAACTCACCCTCTAAGAATGTGACATCTCGTGATTCAAACTCAGTTACACTCTCACTATCTTGCTAACCTATAAGCACATAATCCTTTGAGGTTTCAGAGTATCTTATAAAGATACTTTTCTTTCTCTTCGGGCCCAATTTGTCATAATTGTGATAGGAATCATGTGTATAGGCAGAAGTGCAGCACAACCCCAAGGTCTTAATACACTCAGGTCGGGTTGTCTTCTAGTCCATAACTCATATGGAGTAGTAGTAACTGATTTTTTAGACACTTGGTTAAGTACATAGGTGGCAGTAAGAAATGCATCACCCCAGTAACTAATTGGGAGGTTAGCTTGCACCATCATTGACCTAACCATTTCTAGGAGCGTTCTGTTTCTTCTCTCTGCAACATCATTTTGCTGTGGAGTATTTGGGATAGTCAACTGATGAACTATTCCCTTTTCATCACATAACCCATTAAACTGGGTTGATAAGTATTCACGACCACGATCAGTTCGAAGAGCTTTTATCTTCTTGTCTAATTGATTTTTCACTAAGCTCATATAACGTTTGAAACAACTTATTGCTTCTGATTTGTGGGATATTAAATAGACATAACTGAAACGAGTAAAGTCATCATTAAATGTGATGAAATAACTTGTTTCATGCCTAGCCCTAACATTCGTATGCCCGCAGATGTCCGAATGGACTAATTGCAAAAGATATTAAGCTCTAGTCGCCTGACCAAAAGGTTTTCTTGCAGATTTTCACAAGTGAACAATTCCACATGTTCAATGTTGGAAAGCAAACCTTGTTTTGCTAACCTTTGCATTATTTGTTGGCCAATATGACCAAGTCTAGCATGTCATATGATTACATCACTATCATATTTATGTGAAGAAATAAACATAGAAAACTAACATTATTATTAAATGAATCATAATCCAAATCCATATTAATTAAACCCCCGGTCACATGACCAAAACCAAATAAAGTTGAACCAAAAGTCAACTTGGCAGAATTGCCATGACAAAACAAGTCAAATCCTAGCTTAAGCAAAACTTAAACTGAAATAACATTCTGCAGCGATTTGTTGGTGCAAAGAGAACATCATGTAGTATTAGGTTTCGACCACACGCAGTACTAACTTGCTTGTACCGATCCCTTCAACAACAACTTTAATGTTGTTGCCCACATATATTGACTTTGCTCCACGTGGAACTCGCCGAAATTCAACAAAGGTACTGCGTTCCCAGGCTATGTGGTCCGTTGCTCCTGAGTCTTTCTAGGAGGCTAAGAGCAATCTCTGGCATAGTGACCCTTTTTTTCACAATTTTAGCATTTCACTTTAGCAATTTTGACACATTTAGGACGTTTGTTCTTGCCTTTTTCAGTCTATTCTCTTTTAGCAGGCTGAGCTTGCTAAGTTTGATGTGGCTCTCTCCTCTTTCCCCAGTTCCTTTTATTTGAATCACTCTTGATTTTGGAGGTTGTTGCCATGTGCAACTCCACTATTGGCTTTGCATTCTCAAGTCGTTCCTCCTCTAACTCAGATGCCTCCGGACATCTTCCAGAGTTGTGATGCGCTCATTATGGGTCAAATGCATTTTCCATATGATCCCAAGAATTAGGTAAAGAGCGTATAACAGCTTGGATTTGTTGTTCGTGAGTCAACACAGGACTAGCATCTTTCAACTCCCCAATCATATTTGTCAGTTGCCTCAGATGTGTTTTCATTGAATGTTCTGGGCGTTTCTAATATGAATCAAATTTGTTCGTTAAGGATCGCGGCCTTACAGTGGAACAGGTACCAAACCTTTTCCTCAAGGCATTCCAAAGATCCATAATTTTTTTGTGATCCTTAAGATCCCTTAGGATGTCATCATCCAAAGTGTTCAACAACGTAATGCGAGCAATGGAGTTCTTTTTCTTCCAACTGTCATAGGCTTCACGCTCACACCTATGCTGAGCAGTGTTGCCTTCCTCAGGCTCATTCATGACATTGTTAATGACTTTCAGAGCCTCTTGCTCCTCTAACACATGTTGGACTTCCAAGCTCCAAAATTTATAGTTATCGTCATTGAATTTCAACCCTTTATTGAGCTCAGCAACAATATTTTTCGAAGCAGTAGTCGTTATAAAACTAGCAGAGAAGTACTCTTATAGACCATTACTATTGTATCAATACTTATGCAAGGAAAAAGAGATAAAACGAAAAGAAATGGCTACTATAATTATCATCGCATTGTTGTCTTGACAATCATTTTTGCCACGCCCATGATGAGAGAATGGACAAGTGGTAACAATCATATACGTGTGCAGCTTACCAGTTTGCCACGATTTAATTTGCTGACATCTTTGTGTGCCATTCTTTGAACACACAATTTGTGCATCCTTCAACTCTATCCCTTCTTATGAAATCACTTTTCATGAGTGCCACAGCAGGTTCGTACCAAGAGTAAAGTTCAGCGTTGCAAATTCAATCGATATTTAATTATATCGAGTCACATAACTTTACAATAAATGTTATGTTATCACTAATATCGCATAAATATTATGTGCAAATAAGTTTCTCCAGCTGTACATGTGCAGCAATAATGATATGGTTCTAGATTTATGTAACTTACTTTTAATGTAAGGGGTCGGAACAGAGTGAATGTACACAGTGTTTATCTCATAGTCGCTTTACCGCGACAATTATTGGAGTAACTTTTTATGCAAGAAATTTAGAGTTTTTTCGTTTCATGAACTAAGAAGTTGGCGGAAGAAGAAAAGACTAGACATTTAGTCCAATTATTGGTATTCATTATGTGGATAACTAACACAATAATCAACTCAAAAACGCAAGAGGAAAGATTAATTAAAAGAAGTAGGAGTAATTAGTATATGATATAAATATATATCTAACAAGGTATTCGTCATGTTTTCTTCAAATCCAAAGAAGAAACTCCAGAAATAGCCATATTTTCAGCTACCCAGGCTAAAGATCTAAGTTGCCATCTCAAGATATTATCAGTCACCTCACATGTATCATCTTTACAACTATTTTCAGGAAAATCCACAACATAAGACTCAATAGCCACTGTACTCTTCCCAGTACTGCTCAATACTTTGCCGCCATCATCATCTTCTTCTTCTTCTTCTTCTTCATGCAAAGTGATAGTAGATTTGAAGTTCAAGAAACTGTGATCGGCATTAACAACACTGAACACACAAACATGCATTTCATCATCAAGAAAATCGAACCTTTCTATGCTTTTTTTACCAGGAAATCCAGAAACTAACGTGACTTCCCTTATACTCCCAACACCACCATCACCAGAAAGTAAAGTGCAGCTGCTGATGAAGTTCTTATAGCATTGTGGCTTGTCGAATTTTTTGACCAAAGACCATACCAAGGGAAGAGGTGCATCTATGGTTTGGACTAGCATTGAAGAACATTGTTTTGGTGAGAGTTCATGAGTGTGGTAAAGTTTGACCATTTTATCCACAGCTTTTGAGTTTTTTGGATTTGTCAATAACATTATGTGGAGCTTGGGTCTCTCGTTGCTTCGGCAAAGGGAAAGAGGGGCATTTCGCTCTTATATATAATGCATACAAATTTAATCCTTTAATTAGACCAAATATTAGAGTTTAAAATTTCTTTTCTTTTTCTATTTTCTCGTAGAAACGATTTTCCCGAGTTGCGACAAGGATTGATGTTATCATGATTGAAAAATTTAAGCTTCTTATTTTATAATCTTATTAAGAAGCAGAGAGTTCTAGAGTTTGAACTATTATTGGTTATATATATATTGGTAAGAGATAAGAGAAGTTTAATTTATTCCTACATAACGGCAGTAGTAAATATATTTGAAGCTCCATTATCAAAATTCTGGTACGCTCACGCAAGTGAGTTGTATGTAGCTTGTCTCTTTTAGAACTGAAAATGTCCAGAAAATTAGATGTCACGCTTTATGAGAGCGTCTTGGTCACAAACAGTGTCGTCTTCTTAATTTTTATATTTCCCTATTCTTTCTATCTATTGCATAAATCTCGCACTAAAAGCAAACTCGTCGTTGGAAGCTAGCTCCTGTTTGTTTGGAACTTGGAACTTGAAGTACTTGGAGATTTTCCCACTGCACCTTTTCCCATTTGTCATTTTCTCCTCTTAAAAATGCATTCTTATAGTTATCTCATTCCTTCACTAAAGATAACTAATAGTACTTGGTATATTTTGTAATAAAGCTGGGATATTACGTGTACTCTCCAGCACCATTCAACTAAGTCATGATCTCCAACTTCTCGAAATTTTATTTATTTCAGAAAGCGATTGTCATTTGTCTACTTTAATTGAGCTATATCTCTAAAATTAGGTCTAATTGGCACTTTATAATGTTATATGATGAAGTCCAAATTAAACAAATGAGATTATGATGTCAATATCATATGCGTTTTGCTTTCCGGAGAAGAAGTTTGATAAGTTGCTCAAATTTAACCAAAAAGTTAGGATGCAAAATTTTTTTTAACCCTAATTATCTTTCATTCACATATTTTGAAACTCTAAATCATCGAGTTAGATGAAAGGAAAAACAACGATCCTAGTCCTTTAATTAGTTGAAGTAATTTCCCGGTTTCCTATTCCTTTAATTAGTTAAAGTAATATTCCAGTTTTGGTTCATGTATTATTCAACTAAATAAATTCAACTTTTCATTATAAACATATGGAGTATATATGAATTAGGTCAAGTACTAATTTAAGTTACTTACTTAACGAAACCATTATTAAGAGATTGAAAGTAAAAAGTACTCCCTCCGATTCGTATTAATTTAGATGGTATAGTTTGACTTGATATAAAATTTAAGAGAAAAAAAAGATTTTTGAAGTATGTGAGCCTAAAAGCTTAAGGGCAAAAGCTTTGTGAAACCATACTATTTGTGTGTCTACAAAAACTTCTCACAAGGATAAACTTGATAAATAAAAAATTTAAAGTTAATTATTTCTACATATAAAAACGTGTTATTATTTTTTAAACTGACTAATAAAGAAATATGTCATTTAAGTTAAACGCAAAAAAAATTAAATTAAACTAAAGAAGCATAATCATACACGGCCGCTCGTCGCATTATATTGCCTATCTTTTTGGCAACACCTAAGAAAAAGAAAACATATATGTGTGGGTAGAGCCGGTAGGCCTAGGCAAGGTATGTCATCTGGAACGTTATGCCTCCGTTTTTTGAGACACTAGTTTATAGGGCACTCAAGTTGCCCTGTATACTTCCGCTTAATAAGTATAATAATATAATGATTACGTGTCTTAATAATTTAATTACGACACTGAAGTCTGATATTTTTCTATGCATATGCGATATTTTTCTATTTTCAATTTGTACATGAGTGTATTTTTATTTTAGCACTCATATATGACATATATAGCTAGAATATTTATATATGTTTCCTTATTTAATTATATAAGTAGGCCTACATAAGTATTTATTATTTTTTTGTGATTATTCCACCGTCCATTAGTTTATATGTGTAAGGTAATTTGCATAAAAGTTGAGATTTTTAGGATAGTGTTCAATTTTATGTGTTTATTCTATGTTTGTGTTTAATTGAATGAAATCTGAATAGATTTTAAAGTTTTAAATATTAGGATTTTGTACATAGTGTAAATAAAGAAGGATTTGGTAAATAAAATTTAGTAGATTTTCAATACCTAAAAATTAGAAAAAATAATTAAATGAACATTATATCTAGTGTTAACTTTATTTTTAAAGAGTAAAAAAGGCGAACGACATTTCACTAAGGACTTTCGTGATAAATAAATAACTATAAATATTATATAATCACAAGTCAAGCCGAACACTAATAAAATTTTATTTTCTCCAGAATTATTTTGTGAAATAGACTAACCTTTCGAAGGTGTGCGTTCGAAAATCTTCTACAGAAAAGATGAAAATGTATTATTTTTTCTTTCCTTGTGAATCCTTGTGATGACCCAAAAGGTCATCTTATATTTTAGAACTCGAATCTGCGCTCTTAAGCCTTAAAATCTTATTTTTATCCTCCTCGATTTGCGTGCGCAGTCCGGACAGGTATCCGAAAAGCTTTTATGTTGAAAACTAATAAAAATAAGAATTCTTGCCTTAAAAATTGATTTTAGTTGACTTCGATCAACATTTTTGGTAAACGGGCCCGGATCCATGCGTTGACGGCCCCGGTAGGTCCGTATCGAATTATAGGACCTGGGCGTATGCCCGAAATCGAATTCGGAGGTCCCTAGCTTGAGTTATGAATTTTTGATGAAAATTAAAAGTTTGAAAATTATTTATTTTTAAGAGTTGATTGATAGTTGGCATTGTTAGTATCGGATCCGTATTTTAGTTCCGGAGTCCGGTACAGGTTCATTATGATATTTAAGATATGTCTGTGAAATTTGGTGAGAAACGGAGTTGATTTGACGTGATTCGGACGTCCAGTTGAGAAAATAGAAACTTTAAAGTGTTCTTGAGAATTTCATTTGATTTGGTACTAAATTCGTAATTCTAGGTGTTATTTTGGCGATTTGATCACGCGAGCAAGTTCGTATGATGTTTTTAGACTTGTGTGCATATTTGGTTTGGAGCCCCGAGGGCTCGGGTGAGTTTCGGATAGGCTACGGAGTGAGATTTGGCTTGGAAAACACTGCTGAGCATCTGATATTGTTACAGGCCTCTGATCTCGCATTTGCGAGATCAGGCATCGCAATTTGCGACCTCTGAGAGGTTCGCATTTACGAGCTTCTCATCGCAAATGCGAAGAGGCTGGGCCAATAGTTTTCGTATTTGCGAGTTTTCTTTCGCATTTGCGAAGGGAGTCGAGGAAGGGCAGTGATCGCAAATACGATCATTTAGTCGCATTTGCAAATATCAAGGTCGCATTTGCGAACTTATCTTCGCATTTGCGAAGGCAGCAGAAGTGTGAAGGGCTTTGCATTTGCGATGACTCATTCGTATTTGCGAAGCCCAGGTCGCAAATGCGACATCTGCAGCTGATCAAAATGACTTTTGGACGGGAGTTTTCATTCATCTCCCAAAATTTCAAGACCTAAAACGCAAGAGGCGATTTTTTCAAAGACCATTTCTTCCCCAAATCATAAGTAAGTGATTCTAAACTGGTTTCTTTCAATCTTTCACTACATTTTATAAGATTTCAACCTAAAATCTAAGGTTTTCATGGTAGAATTAGGGGTTTTGGGTAGAAACTAGAGATTTCGAAAATTTGGGAATTTAGACCTCAATTTGAGGTCGGATTTCAAAACTAATTATATATTCGGGCTCGAGAGTGAATGGTAAAGGAATTTTGGTCCGAACCCTGGGTTTTGATCAAGCGGGCCCGGGGTCGATTTTTCAACCATTTGGAGGAAAATTTGGGAAATTTAATTTATGAAATATAATTGATTCCTTTAGCAATATTTGATGTCATTGAGTCATTGTTGAATAGATACGAGTGGTTTGGAAGTGAATTCCAAAGGAAAAGCTGTGATTGAGAATTTAGTGGTCTTCGGAGCAAGGTAAGTGTTGTGTCTAACTTTGGCTTGAGGGAATAGGTATTGTGTGAGCATTTGCTACGTGTTTTGTTGTTGAATACGATGTATAGTTGAGGTGACGAGCATCTATACGTTGTGGCCGAGTCATAACATGCGAGTGAAATTCCATTCTTGCAAATTTGTAGTCTTAAATCTTGCTATCCATGCTTATTGTTGTTGTTGAAATGTTGGGAGACTTGTATCCGGTTCCACCAAGGTCGATAAAATTATGAATATTGATTCGAGGTTGAGATGTTAACTTGTGAAAGTAATCATTGATGAAATATTGATTTCTTTATGAAGCTTCTCTCTATCCGTTGTTAACGATTCTGTGAATTGTGAGTAAGAGTGTAAAGCACGAAGGGTGATGCCGTACATAATTTATTTATATTGTGAGGAAGAGTGTAAAGCACGAAGGGTGATGCCGTGCATGATTTATTTATATTGTGAGGAAGTATTTATATTGTGAGGAAGAGTGTAAAGCACGAAGGGTGATGTCGTGTATGATTTATTTATATGGTGAGGAAGAGAGTAAAAGCATGAAGGGTGATGCCGTGCAGTCTTATTTATTATTTGGTGAGGTTGAGAGTAAAAGCACGAAGGGTGATGCCGTGCAGTTTTTCTTGCTGTCTTAATTGCTCAATTAGTTTAAGGATTTCCAGTTTAATTCTGTCTTTACATTATTCTTATTCTTTATGTTGTATTCCCCCAATGTATGTTCCCTTCCCATTATTTCTGCGTTATTTCTTTATTTACTGTTGTTGCCACTAGCATGATTATACTGTTCAGGTTATATATGGGTGTCTTGTCCTAGCCTCGTCACTACTTCGCCGAGGTTAGGCTCGACACTTACCAGTACATGGGGTCGGTTGTACTGATGCTGCACTCTGTACTTTCTGTGCAGATTTTGATACCGACTCAGGTTGATTGAGATTTGCTATTAGTCCGCTGTCCGGAGACTCAAGGTACATCTGTCGGTGTTCACAGACCTTGAAGTCCCCGTCTATCTTTTATGTCCTACTATTTTCTTTCATTCAGAAAGTTGTATTTCTTTCAGGCTATTACTTGTAGTAAATTCTAGAATGCTCGTGAATTGTGACTCCAGATCCGGGTGGTAGTAATTAATACAGTTTTATAATATTCCGTACTTATTATATTTCATCTTAGTTAATTATTGTTATTTACTGAATGGAAATAAGGAATTGGTTTAACGATTTTCTAACGTTGGCTTACCTAGCAAGTGAAATGTTAGGCGCTATCACGATTCCGTCGGTAAAAAATTTCGGGTCGTGACAATCCTGAAAAAGAAAGTTAAACTAATTGAATCTAAAAGAGCTAAATATTTAAACTCCTTCATAGTTCAAATACGGAAAAATAGTTCAAATAAAGAAAGGTTTGATATATAAAGTTTAGTTGATTTCAAACTACTAAATATTAGGAAAATGACTATTCCTAAATATTAGAAAATTAATTAAATGATTATTTTTAAAATTAA
The DNA here is from genome assembly GCF_000715075.1 of Nicotiana tabacum. Lineage (NCBI taxonomy): Eukaryota > Viridiplantae > Streptophyta > Magnoliopsida > Solanales > Solanaceae > Nicotiana > Nicotiana tabacum. The sequence continues at coordinate 121,386,338 of NC_134096.1, read as the reverse complement.
AAAAATAACTAAATGACTACTTTGCCCAGTATGAACTCTCATTTTAAAGGGTAAAAAAGGCGAACGACATTTCGGTAAGGACATTCGTGCTTTTAGTATAGTATAGATAAAGGTAGATGGTTGAGGTTGACCACTAAATTTATGGATTAAGCAAAAAATTTCATTAAAGAATATCAAAATATAAGAAAATAAGAGTAGTCAACATATTGTATACATACATATATAACCGACTTAAACAAAGTAATTATCCGGTGAAGGAATATTAATTTGACACCTCTTAGTATTAGGTGCCTCCGCCACTGCATGTACAAAATGCCAACCCCTGCATGCAATGAATAAAATTTTCACATATTTTTTTTTTAAGAATTAAATGGCACATGCAGGATAATTACCTGATATTTGGGCTGCGTGGCCACTTAGATTATGTACATATACTCTGCGATTTATGGAGATGTGGTTGGCTCGTGCTATGTTTACTTTATATATTACTTCATATAATAGCTGGTATGATTAGATGATACACATATTATATTACTTCAATAATATGACTTAAAGATTCACTTAGTAAGTAGTAGATAAATTGCTCAGTGATTATCATGATTCATTCAAAATTAGATCGTGACAGAACAACTGTTTTATATAATTATTGTCAACTCGATGTTTTTCGTAGGGGTGTACATAGGTCGGGTTGCTTCGAGTTTTTCAATTAGCAGACCAAATCAATTGTGTCAGGTTATTAAATCTAAAGACCAAACCAAACCAATAAAAGTCGAATTTTTTAATATCGGATTTTTCAAGTTTTCAGGTTTTTCAAAAAAAAATTCTTCATAGCATAAAATATAGAATTTGTGCTCCAAATATTTCTTTATTCCAAGTAAGACAAAACTAAATAAGGTATTTTTCAAAAAAAAAACATAAAATATAAGATGACTCATGACATTATACTAAAATGTTCAATAATAGAGGAAATAAATCGCATAAATATTATTATTAAGCCATAATAAAAATGAACATAATCTAAAATTACAAAGTGCTAAAATAAATACGACTAATAAGTACTATTATTTATATGACTAAACACTAAAAAAAAAGTTATGCATTTTATCTAAACGATGAAAAAACTAAAAAAATAGTTATCCAACACTATGGTCATTCCTAATATAATTGAATTAAGTGTCTTTTATTAGCATTAGTATTGATTTGATTTTGGTTTGGACTTTATTTGAGTTACTAATATTTATGGAGTAAAAAACTTATTGGAGAATTCAAAAGGCAGAATAACCTAAATGGCACCTATACTTATGCCACTTTGTCATCCCGGTCTCTGTATTCAATAAAATTTCATCCAGACACCTGAACTCAGTCAAAACATGTATTTTAAACCCCTTCGGGATTACGTGTTGGTCACTCGTCTGACATGGAGAAAATATCATGCCCACATCAGATAAATCAATGCCACATCTTTATTTATTTAAAAATTAATTTTTAATAATATTTCAAATCCATCCCCATCTTCCTATGTTGTCGGCGACCCTTATCACCGGGAAACAACCAGAAAATCGGAGTCGCCTTCACCGTTTTGCTCTCTTTCCTCCTTTCTGAGCACAATCTTAAACCCCAATTCATATACATAAAACTCTTCAATTTTGATATAAAAAAAATTATCGTGCTTCATCTCCTTACTCTCACTATTTTAGGTAAAATTCAGATTACCAGTGTAATCTTAAAATTTACATAGACATAAAAAGGGACAACAACCAATGAGCAGCGTACCATCACTAAAAAATAAAGGACTATATCGCTAAAAGTATTTCACTGCCGACCACCACAAAGCAAAACCAGATCGCTGAAAAATAATCACTAACGGACTCCATCACATATTTCTCCACTCACTAGATTCCTTTGGAAAACCCATGACCATAATAGACTAATGAACACGAAAATTATTTGGCCATAAATTCTTGATATCTTTAAAAACTTTAACCCCATTAACAGATCTGTTTATTTAGCTTCCCTAAAAGAAAATTCTTCTCCTTTTTATACTATTGATTTTGTTGCTAACTATTCACAAACGGCAGAGGGGGTGGGGGGTTACGATAGGAAAGAGGGGGAGAAGAAGATAGGGAGAAACGGGGGAAATAAGGCCGAAGGGTTGGGAAACGGGTAGAGATACTTGGGTTGGGAAATTAATTTACTCTTTTTCTTTTTTACGGTTATTATTTATTATTTTTAATATTTTTAAATCAAAATAAATATATCCGCTCTCCTTTTTAGAGCGTGTAACCACTCATTTTTCTGACTCAGCAAAATGAATGATACATAAACTCAGTCAACGATCAGAGGGGTTTAAATACATGTTTTGACTGAGTTCAGGTATCTGGATGAAATTTTATTGAATACAGAGACCGGGATGACAAAGTGGCATAAGTATATGTGCCATTTAGGTTATTCTGCCCATTCAAAAATTATAAGTTCAAACTTGAAATAATACGTTAAGGAGATAAAATTATGAAAAAGTTTAAGAAATATTTATAAATTACACTACAATAAATACTTTTATGTATCATACACATTTAAGACTTCTATATATATAATGTCGAGTTAGTTTGGTTGCGGTTTGACTTTTTTAGATAAAATCAAACCAAACCAATTATGACCATTTTTTTTCCAACACCAAACCAAGTCAAACCGAACTATAGTCGGATTTTTTTTCGGTTTGACTCGAATTATCAATTTGGTACGATTTATCGGTTTCATTCGTATACCTCTAATTTTCGCATTGTTTGCGCATCATTGGAGCAGGCCACTAGCGACTTTAACTTTTTTGCTAATTTATTTGGCTACAAAATTAGCAACTATAGGAGTTAATTAGCTGAATTCTGACATACATAAGGACGAAACTGCAACTGAATGACTCAACTAAAAGACTCTTATATGAATACTTTCACGTGGATATGGATCTTACTCTATAGAAGCCACCTTCAAAGTTTTGAAACTTGAACGCTCCTATATGAATATTTTAACGTGGATATGAATATATCTTATTCCATTGAAAGCCGCCTTCACATTTTTGAAACTTGAAGACCTTTGGAAAGAAACTTTGGAATTAATATCACTATAGCCTCCTTTTCAATTTGTATAAAACAAAAACTAGCCTTGTCATTTCCTTTTCTACTGGCAAGTCGAAGATATTTCATCGACTCCGTTACACACCTGAAAGAAATTAATTACAAGAAATATTGTTTTATCTCTATATTAATATTCTTGTCGCTTTTCCCATAGTAGTTTTTGTAGGTTTAGCATATAAAAAATGCTCATATTTCTTCCATATATTTTCATTTTCCAAATGAAGTTATATATATACTAGCGTTATATATGTGGCACTTGCCTTTTACTTTTGATCATGTTGATTTTGTACAAATTCTTAAAACTTTAATTAATTCGGTTACTCCTAATTAACTTACCTCAATTTTCTGTTTCTTATTTGGTAATTCATGGAGCCCGTTTCCAAGTTGAATTGTAAATGACGATGATTGGGAGTCAATATTTTGGACATATAAGGGTGTGTTTGGTATGTAGGAAAATAATTTTCGGAAAATATTTTTCATTTTCCCATGTTTGTTTGGCTTAAATGTTTTGAAAAACACTTTCCTCATGAACTTATTTTCCTTCAATTGAAGGAAAATATTTTCTCTATCAAGAGAAGGGAAAACATTTTCCGAAATGCTTTTTCAACCTTTCCTATCCTATTTATCATCCCCACCCACCCACCATTAATAGTACTTTCTTTTCATGTTATAGATAGATTTTTTTTCATTTCAACAAATGAGTATTTTCTTTTTATGATATAAAAAAGTATTTTTTTTATTTTAACAAAAAAAGTACTTTCTTTTCATGATGTAAAAAAGGTATTTTCTTTCCTTTCAACAAAATAATGTACAAAAAGTATTTTCTTTCATTCAACAAAAAAAGTATTTTCTTTTCATGACGTAGAAAAAGTATTTTCTTTCATTTCAACAAAAAAAATATTTTCTTTTCATGATGTAGAAAAAATATTTTCTTTCATTTCAACAAAATGGGTATTTTCTTTTCATGATGCAGAAAAAAAAGTTCTTCCATTTCAACAAAATAAGTACTTTATTTCATGTTGTAGAAAGAGTACTTTTTTTTTAACCCAAAAAAGAGTATTTTCTTTTTAGTCGTGGAGCACAAATTGCAATGTTATTTTTTGCGTAAAAAAGTAATGCAACACATTAGTGACTTTGGGTTTGTGTGAATTTTTTAGAAGAATAATTAAATTCTTGAAGAAAAATAGAGTTCTGAAAACGTTGAGTATTTGGAAGGGGAGGGGGGAGAACACAAGAAACATGGGACTTGGGGGGGGGGGGGGAGGTTAGAGCACAGGAAACACTAGAAAATATTTTGTGAAAAAAGTTTTTCACTCACCAACCAAACAATGGAAGTCATAAAACCACTCATTTTCAATCAAAACATTTTCCTTCATACCAAACACACCCATAATGTCCCTAATTAAGTAGTTTATATGTTTGTTCAGGGAAAAAAAGTTACTTTTTTGTTTGAATTTATATGACACTTTTCTCTTTTCGAGATTAAAAATATATAAATTTTGATTAATATTTTAAAATATATTATTGTATTATGTTGATATCGGAAACATTGCAACTTTTAGTACTTTTATAAAAAATTAATAATTTAAATTTAAGATTTTAAAATACGAAGCTATGTGTAGGCATACAAATTTTATTAAAATCAAATCCATAAAATAGTTTGGATTATATTTTAAATTCACGATATATTGGTCCAAATAAATATTATGGGCTAATATAATTGAATTAGTTATATAAGTCTAATATATATGGATTAAATAAATAAGTCTTAATCCATTGGGCTAGCCCGTTTAATTGGGCTAAAGTGATGAACCCACTTCATTAAGCCCACTTCATTAGTTATTTTCAATCACCAAAGTTCAAGAACATTGAAATGGCTTCAAAGAAAATCAACTCCAGTTCAACTTCCACCAAGGCTGCTAATTCCAAGTTCTATGCTGATGTGGAAAGCATCCTCGATGTTACCTTTGGAAGCTTTGGACCAGTTACGAGGAGCAAAGCAAGTTCGTTAGGACAACAAGCATCCCAAGTGTCGTCCGCATCAACCCCTGTTTTCGGATCTTCATCCTCAAAAGAAGCAAGATCTTCCACAAACGTACCCAAAGAAGGAAGCGATGTTGCTGAAAAGATCAAGAAAACACTTGCTCTGCTTGACCTCTCCGAATCCAAGAACTAGGTTGTGAAGGAAGATGATGAAGCTTCAAGTGATGGATCATCCCCACTTACACCGCATAGCGTGAGACATTCGAGAATCAATCTGTGTGACAATCCATGCTACTCCCCATTATCTACAACAATCATGCAAGCTATGGTGACAAACACTTTATTTGTAGAAGAGCAGTTGGCGAACTTAACGGAAGAAATCACTGGTTTGACCAAATGCATGCAAAATCAAGATGCTAGAATTGACAAGCTAACAGACATGGTGGGAATCTTGATGGAAGAAGAATCCATCCATGCACCTAGCAAGCTCCCAAAAGTTCCAGAGATTGATTCTTCCCCGATACAAGTAGCATCCGCTAAGGCTATCCCTGTCTCATCTGAAGGGATGATTCCCATCGATCAACTGAAGGAGTTCATTGAAGGAACTATTAAGAATAAATATGAAGTTGTTGCCAAGTCCTCCCTTACATACGCAAAGTCGCACACTGCAAGGATTGATATGTTGAAGATGCCTGCTGGCTATCAACCTCCAAAGTTTCAACAGTTTGATGGTAAAGGCAATCCAAAGCAACATGTGGTGCCCTTCGTTGAGACATACAAAAATGTTAGGACTTATGGAGATTGCATTGTCAAACAGTTTGTCCGCTCGCTAAAAGGAAATGCTTTTGATTGGTATACAGACCTCGAGGCGGGATCCATTGATAGTTGGGATCAACTAGAGCAAGAGTTCCTTAATCGCTTTTATAGCACAAGACGCATTGTGAGCATGGTGGAACTCACAGATACTCGTCAACGAAAGGGTAAACCAATTATCGACTTTATCAATCGTTGGAAGAACGCAAGCCTCAACTGTAAAGACATGCTTAGTGAAGCTTCTGGCATAGAGATGTATATCCAAGGCATGCATTGGGGATTACGCTATATCTTGCAAGGTATCAAGCCTAGCACATTTGAAGAACTTGCAACTCCTGCCCATGACATGGAATTGAGTATGGCCTCCGCTGGAAATGAAAGGTTGTCTATCTATGAACCTCGCAAAGCGAACGACAAGCAAGAAGTCAGAAAATGGAGCAAGTTCGTACCCAAGCCTGAAAGCAAAGAAGCTATGAATGTCAATACATCACCTGTAAAGTTCACGATGAAAGTTAACAAGAAGCAGAGTATGAAATCCACTTCTTTTCAAGATAAGCCAAGTGGAAAGTTGACTCTAAAAGAAATGCAAGAGAAAGATGTGATGACCCAAAAGGTCATCTTATATTTTAGAACTCGAATCTACATTCTTAAGACTTAAAAATCTTATTTTTACCCTCCTCACTTTGCGTGCGTAGTCCGGCAGGTTTCCGGAAAGTTTTTATATTGAAAACTAATGAAAATAAGATTTTTTTATCTTAAAAGTTAATTTTAGTTGACTTCGGTCAATATTTTTAGTAAACGGGTCCGGATCCATATTTTGACGGTCCCAGTAGGTTCGTATCGAATTATGGGACCTGGGCGTATGCCCGAAATCGAATTCGGAGGTCCCTAGCTCAAGTTATAAATTTTTGATGAAAATTAAAAGTCTGAAAATTAATTATTTTTAATAATTGATTGATGTTTGACGTTGTTAGTACCGGGTCCGTATTTTAGTTTCGGAGTCCGGTACAGGTTCATTATGATATTTAAGACCTGTCTGTGAAATTTGGTGAGAAACGGAGTTGATTTGACGTGATTCGGACGTCCAGTTGAGAAAATAGAAATTTTAAAGTGTTCTTGAGAATTTCATTTGATTTGGTGCTAAATTCGTAGTTCTAGGTATTATTTTGGCGATTCGTAGTTCTAGGTGTTATTTTCCTTCTCTCCGCAGGAGCGGGACCGCAGAGGCGGAACCCTATCCGTAGGTGCGGCCCCAGTTGATCCAGTCCTTTTTTGCAGAATCGCACGTCCTGTCCGCACGTGCGGATGCGACCAAAGCACCGCAGGTGCGAAGTCGCTGGGCATTGAGTTCATTTAATTCGGACTCCAGCCATTTTTCTTCTCGTTTCAAAAGGATAGGAGGCCTAAGGCGATTTTTCAAAGATATTTTCTTCCCCAAATCATAGGTAAGTGTTCCTTAACTCGTTTCTTTCAATCTTTTACTTCATTTTACAAGAATTCAACCAAATATCTAGAGTTTTCATTGTGGAATTAGGGGTTAGGGTAGAAACTAGGGATTTTGGAAATTTGAGAATTTAGACCTCAATTTGAGGTCGGATTTCAAAACTAATTATATATTCCCCTCAGTATGTTCCCCTCCCGACATTTCCTGTTTAGTTCTTCATTTCTGTTATTGGCATATACATTGTTAAATTGTACAGGTTGATTTGTAGGTGCATTACCTTAGCCTCGTCACTACTTCATCGAGGTTAGGCTCGACACTTACCAGTACATGGGGTCGGTTGTACTGATATTGCACTCTGCACTTTCTGTGCAGATTTTGATACCGGCTCGGGTTGATCGAGATTTTTCTATTGGTCCGTTGTCCGGATACTCAATGTAGATCTGTCGGCATTCACAGACCTTGAAGTCCCCGTCTATCTTTTCTGTTCTACTGTTTCTTTCATTCAGACAGTTGTATTTTTTTTTGGACTATTACTTGTAGTAAATTCTAGAATACTCGTGAATTGTGACTCTAGATCCGGGTGGTAGTAATTAATACAGTTTTATGATATTTCGCACTTATTATATTTTATCTTAGTTAATTATTGTTATTTACTGAATGGAAATAAGGAATTGGTTTAATGATTCTCTAACGTTGGCTTGCCTAGCAAGTGAAATGTTAGGCGCCATCACGGTCCCGTCGGTGAAAAATTTCGGGTCATGACAAAAGAGTACCCATTTCTGGATTCTGATGTGCCAGCTATTTTTGAAGAACTCCTTAAGTTAAATCTCATTGAGCTTCCGGAGATGAAGCGACTAAATGAAGCTGGGAAAATAAATGACCCGAATTACTGCAAATACCATCGACTTTTAAGCCACCCTCTGGAGAAGTGCTTTGTCTTCAAGGACAAAGTTATGGACTTGGCTCGCGAAAAGAAGATCGTGCTTGAAGATGAGAAAGCAAGCGCAAACCAAGTCTCTATCACCTTTGGCTCATTCAATCCGGATGAATTATGTGGTTTTAAAGAAAGTAAAGATAAAGAATTACTGGAGAACGACAAAGCTGAAGTCAATCAACCTGATGATGATGAAGGTTGGACGTTGGTGACTCGTCGTAGGCACCATAGAAGGAGCCCACGAAAAGAATTAGTAGAACAACCAACAAGGAAAATGATGGTAAAAAGACCAAGGAGATGGAATCCGGTTAAGAACTTAAAAAAAGCAAAAGTAGAGGTGCACCACTCTCAAAAGCCACGAAATCCAGTGACCTTGGAGGAGTTTTTACCAAGTTGGTTCCGCATGAAGATTTTCCATGGGGGTATCGATACCTCTTGTTGCCATGCTGACGAAGGGAAAGAAAAGAGTGATGACCTGTCGTTGGCAACATCTTCAGAAAAGCTCATCGAGTCCACTCCTCAAGAAGTTAATGCTTGTGAGGAAAAAGTCACGTTCATAAATGACGATCTTCTGCTAGGTGACACTCTTCATAACCGCCCATTGTACCTGGTTGGCTATATGCGTGATGAAAGGGTAAATCGAATTTTGGTTGATAAAGGATCCTCAGTGAACATTTTGCCAATTCGCACTGTGAAAGAACTTGGTATTCCCATGAACGAACTCTCAAAGAGTCATGTGATTATCCAAAGATTCAACCAGGGGGGCAAAGAGCCATAGGTGCAATCAGGTTGGGAATCACCATTGAAGATATGCAATCAAGTGCATGGCTGCATGTGATCGATGCAAAGAATTCATACAACGTCTTGCTCGGAAGGCCTTGGATACATGAGAATAAAGTGGTTCCATCTACCTACCATCAACATTTGAAGTATTACGAGGGTAAAGTCGAGAAGAAGATAGTTGTTGATGATGTGCCATTCATCGAGGCTGGGTCACACTTCGCCGATGCAAAGTTTTACTTGAAGAATCGCATTGTGAAGGAGCTAAAAGCTGATGATGGCATGAAAAGCAAGAATGACGAGCCCACAGCTAAAATATTTGAGGTGATTGCTCGTAGAGCCAAAGCTGTTACTGAGGAGGTACAACCCAACGCGAATAAATCTCGTAGAGGGGATATTGCGTCTTATGGCAAAAAAGTAAGTCATGCACTCCAATATGTCCCTAAAAGAAATAAAGATGAAGGCGAATCATCTAATCTCCAAATTAACATGCTAAATGAGTTAACTCTTCTGGTAAAACGAATTGAGACAATAAAGTTATCCTCAAAGCCATTTGCAGGGTTTGTAACCCAAAATCGTTTGCAGAATGTGGCACTCCCTACAAAGCGAACAAATGAAGGTTTTGATCCTAATGCTTACAGGCTATTTGCAAAAGCTGGGTACAATCCCAATGAGCCGTCAAAGTTAGGGAAACTACCATCAAAAGTTGCGACGAGACAACCGCGTGAAGGTTTAGGATACAAGCAACCGTCACCAGTGCGCATCTTCATAAGAAGGGCGAGCAACAATTATATCACTGTAGAAGATGAATCTGCCGCTTCTAACAAGCCTTCTGTCTTTGATCGACTTGGAAATTCAACTGTGAGGACTTCCTGTTTGAGAGATTGGGTCCATTAAAGAAGGGGAACAAGTTCCAGAGAAATTTTCAAAGATTAAGAATACCCGTTTCACCCAAAATCCAGAAGATCTCTAAGGATTTTCAAAGTTTAGTTCCTGCTAGAATGAGGCGACAAACAAAACTTGTTGTTTCATGCAAAGAAGTATTGAAGGTAAATCCATATACTGTGGTCTACACTAAGGAATGTGACAAAGATGAAGAAAGTGTGGGTTCTTCATATCATGTTACTGTACAAGGCGAGAATGGTATTCCATCTTCAATAGAGGATACTGCAGAATCGGAGGATGTTTCACCGTGTTATCACATATCCTTCAACAATGGGGACTCTCAAGAAGATAAAGATGTGTAAGATGCTCCACCTGAACTTGAAGAAAGAGTGAAGACTACAGTTGATGCCTTTAAAGAAGTTAACCTTGGCACCGATGAAGAACCAAAATCCACCTACCTAAGTGCTTTACTAGATGTTGATGAAGAAAGCACTTATATTGAATTACTCAAGGAGTTCAGGGGTGTCTTTTCTTGGAGCTACAAAGAGATGCCTGGCTTGGACCCGAAAGTAGCAGTCCATCACCTTGCCGTCAAGAATGGTGTTCGCCATGTTAAACAAGCCCAGAGGCATTTTAGGCCAGACTTGGTTCCCTTGATTGAAATCGAAGTTAACAAACTCTACAAATCCTGGCCCGCATGAGTCTAAACTATGTACAACCCACAAAAAAAATAAGTCTGCTAGGTTTAAAACCTCGAAAGGAGCGGCCTAGGCAAAAGTTAGGATATAAAGAAAAAAAAAGAGTCTGCTAGGTTGAAAACCTCGAAAGAGGCGGCTTAGGCAAAAGTTAGGACATATAAAAAAAACAAAAGAGTTCGCTAGGTTGAAAACCTCGAAAGAGGCGGCCTAGGCAAAAGTTAGGACATAAAAAAAATCACCCATTCTGAACTACGGTATGACTTGATCCTCTTCACAGTGGTACGTAGGCAGCTTAGAGTTTCATTCTGAGTTCAGTCTCATGAGTTCAAAATATACATAGTGCCCCAATCGTTGTTCGAATGAAGTACGATGGAATGTAATCCATTCAATCATCACTTGAAAATCGAGCTGAGATACCATTCTTCTGTTAAACTTTGGATCTCGTTTGATTTAAAGGAGGCAAGCTGCTATGGTAAATTGGTGTCTTCAATGAAATGATGACAGTTTTTTATGAGGCTACAAAGTCTTTGCATTGAATTCTGGGGATTCACTATGTCTTCATTTTCGCATAACCTTCAAGTTTGTTGGTCTTCATATCCGCTCATTGCCATAAAAAGGGGGGAAAAAGAAGAGAGGCGTCAAAAGGGAACACAAGTATAAGAAGAAAGATTACTTGACACAACGTCCCAAATTTAGTGAGACTTGAACCCAAGATATTTGTGAGAATGGAGCTCTTGAATTCTATTGATAGCAAGAAAAATGTCATGTGATCTCGAGGCTTCCATACCAAAACATAAAAGTTTTGAAGAAGTCGCGCCAATTCGGAACTGTCGGTATATCAAAATCTGATGTTGATTTCGAAATATTATCTGAAACTATCCTTAAGGTATTAAATCCCACGTTTTGGACATTTTTAGATTTTAAATTCTAGTTTCCAAAAAATCAAACGGTTCGTAATTTCGATGTTTCTACACCAAGATACGAATATTTTGATGAGACTGCGCAAATCTAAAATTGTCAGCGTGGTGCAATATAAAGTTAGTTTTAGAATGTCGTCCGGGACAATTCTGAAGGTGTTTTTTTTAAAGGTCTCGTTGCAAACTTTTATAGGTGTTCGTCTCGAAATTTTAAAGGCATTCGAATATTAAGGTTTTTGTTGCGAACCTTTAAAGGTGTTCATCTTGAACTTTTAAAGACATTCGAAGTTTTTAAGGTTTTTATTCCGAACTTTTAAAGGCGTATCTTTCGAACTTTTAAAGGTGCTCGTGGCATGTTTTAAAGGGTCCTCACTGTCGACTTATAAAGATTTCTACCACGAGCTTTTAAGGGTCTTCGCCACAAACTTTTAAAGGTCTTCATCGCGTGCTTTTAGGGGTCTTCTACACAAACTTTTAAAGGTCTTCACTGTGAACTTTTAATGATAATGACCGCAAACTTTTAAGGATCTTCGCCACGAATTTTTAAAAGTCTTCATCGCGTGCTTTTAAAAGTCTTCACTGCGAACTTTTAAAGGTCTTCACTGTGAACTTTTAAGATAATGACCGCGAACGTTTAAGGGTCTTCTCCACAAATTATTAAAAGTCTTCATCACTCGCTTTTAAAAGTCTGCACCGCAAACTTTTAAAGGTCTTCACTGTGAACTTTTAAAGATCATGACCGTGAGCTTTTAAGGATCTTTGCGTGAATTTTTATGGGTCTTCTCCACAAATTTTAAAGTCTTCTTTGTGAACTTTTATGGGTCTTCGCCGCTCTTCAAGTTAAAACTTTTAAATCCTCCAAGTCTCCAAGTTGAAGTCTTCAAGTCCGTCGGTCTTTAAGTTGAAGTCTTTAAGTCCGTCGGTCTTCAAGTTGAATTATTTAAATCCTTCAAATCTTCAAGTTGAAGTCTTTAAGCCTTCTACTTTTTCAATTTGAAGTTTAAAAGTCCACCAAATTTTCAAGTTGAAATTTGCAAAGTCCGCCAAGTCTTTAAGTTGAAGTTTTTTTTTTAATTTTTCAATATTAAGGTGGACATGTTAGTCCCTTTGCACCTTAAGTTGTTTTCTTCGCGGATTTGTCCTTAAAAGAAACTATAATATTTTAATCTTAAGGTGGATGTTTAAGTCTCTTTGCACCTTAAGTTGGCCTCTTCATGGATTTGATCCTTCTATATGTTGTCATGAATTTGATACTTCTATAGGTTGTCATAAATTTGATGCTTCTATATGTTGTAATGGATTTGTCCTTCCATATACCGTCATGGACTTGTCCTCCCATATGATATTGGAGATTTATCCTTCTATTTTTTCGCCACTAATCTTTCCTTCTATGTGCATCTAACCTTATTGACGAAGATATATCCATTGCCTACAATAACAAAAAAGAAGGCAGCAAAAAAAAAATATACAAGTACAAGAAAGATAGTTACCTACCAAGGCGTGCCAGATTTAAAAATTGAGTTCAAAGTATTTCCTAGAATAATCGGGCATGATTCAGGCCATGATTTTTGGTGAGAACGAAGCACTCTGAGTCTAGATTCTAGCAATTAAAACGGTTTTCAATTTCGACATTCCAACATCGAGATACAAAGGTTTCGGTGAAGCCGTGATAATCTGAAATTGTTAGTGCTTTAGAATATAGAGACGACTTTAAAAAATCATCTAGAATGATCCTGAAAGTTTTTAATTCAGAATTTAGGATATATTGTAGATCTTGAAGTCTAATTTCTGATAAATTAAACGGTTTGCAATTCTGAGGTTCCTACATCAAGACATACACTTTTGGTAAAGTCACACAAATCTGAAAATACCAGCATGACAGAAATTAAGGCTAATTCGAAAACTCACCTAGGATGATCCGCAAAGATTCTAATTCTAAATTTCGGATATGTTCTAGAACTAAAAGTCTAGCTTCTATAGAATCAAACAGACCGTGATTTGGACTTTTCTACAGCAAGATATCAATTTTATGGAATTGCCTTCAACTCTTCCAAGCGTCAAAGGCAGATTCAAACCCTCTTGTAACACCGTTTCTGGGCTCTAAGTCTTCTACCGGATCCCTATTTATAAATAAATAGTGGAGGTACTTTAAGTCCTAATGTGATACAAATTGTGTCAGTTATAGGAGTCCAAGAAGGATTCGGTATCCTAGTTCAATTGAAAGGATGAAAAGGTGTCACAAGTCCTTATTTAAGTCAAAATGGTCAAAGAATTTGTGGAGGCCTACGTGACTACATGGAAAGTAGTACTCCAGTTTGTTTGTGGTCATTAAATTTTTCACATGAAAAATCACTCCATGATTAAATACCTCATGGTATTCACACGAATGGAGTACTTAATATTGTATGTCATTTTTTTTTGAATGAAAAATGTCAGACATTTGAGAAAGAAGATCTCTTCTTGGTTAAAAAAAATATAGCTAAGGAGGTCCAAGAAACTCTTAAATGGTTCTTTTGACAGTATATCCCCATGAATAAGCAAGGATACTCGTGCAAGCTTACTTGACAAAGTTATGTCACAATACTCTTGGGAATAATTACTCTGAAGTAGTGCATGGACCAAAAAAAAAGGGATCTTGGAAAGAAAGATATTATACTTCAAGCCTCGTCTTGGAAATGCAACAAATCTACAGCCCGACAAGTTTTAAAGTATGGTTTATTTGTAGGGATATAAATTTTATTAAAATTAAATTCATAAAATAGTTTGGATTATATTTTAAATTCATGATATATTGGTCCAAATAAATATTATGGGCTAATATAATTGAATTAATTATATAAGTCTAATATATATAGATTAAATAAATAAGTCTTAATTCATTGGGCTAAAGTGATGAGCCCACTTCATTAAGTCCAAGATGTCATCTTCTTAGAGGCCTAGTTCGGTGCCACGTGTCATATGACATGGCACGCCAAGTCAAGCGGAAGAGCCAATAGGATCATGACACGTGTCAAAATGATAAGGCATGCCAAGTCACAATAAAAGGCCAATGAAATCGCGCCACAAGTGCAAGTGACATGTTCTGGCCAATCAAATGTGGCCTTGTCACACTTCAATTTGATTGTCGGAAAGAGTTTGTTCTTATCATAACTCTTCCCTCCCATAACTATAAATAGGGGTCTTCATAACCCAGAAAAAATTAGAAGTTATAACAAAAAGCAAGAGAGAGCTCGTGGATCAAATGCCGCAGATTTCTCTAAAAGCTACAAGCATTCAAGTATTCTAAGGATTAAAAGATCAAGACGAAGATTCAAGATCAAGCTGCAAGCCCTTGGATTAAAAGTACGTCAAGATCAAGATCAAGCTTCAAGCACTTGGATTAAAATAAAATAAAATTCAAGACTAAGGTCGGAGGCTCTTTTATTTACTATTGAAAAGAACAATCAGAGGATTCATAGAGATTGTAACACTCAAATATTTGAAATAAAATACTACGATAGTTGCAATATTTTTCGATCTTGATTTTATTTTCTCGACACAATTTATTGTCTACACTATGCAACCCAATTTATTGCAAGAACGATATAATCTTTTTAACATAAAGATGTGAGTAAATTTACATATTCTCAGCGAGAAATGACTATTTTTCGAAAATAATTTCATAGGATAAAAGTGAACATTTATCATAGCCTTTTATACAAACGTAAAGTATTAGACCTCCCGCCGAAGTGCACGGAGGGAGTTTAGCCAACTAGGATTCAAATTATTTAAAGTTTCGCCAGCCACTTAAGAAGGCCGTATCTCGTTTAAGCATTTTTTAATTTGTGGAAGTGTCTGGCAACCAAAAAAGGGCTTAAAAAAGTTAAAATCTGCTTAAAAAAAAGTCAAAACCAGTAAGTTGGAATTTCGAAATTGGCTTAAAACCATATTGCTTCGACCAAATATATTACATTCTTATTCCTTATAATTTTTCTTAATCCCGAAATTAATCCTCAGTAGAAAACCCTACAACATACTATCTTTTTCTTTTCTCAATTCTTGTTGCAGCAGCCTCTGCTTTCTTCTTCATCTTCTTCCATAACTTTCCTCTCTTTTCCTTTCATTTCTTTCTTTACACTTTCATTCATTATTTTCCCCTCTTTTTCTTTTCCTTTCATTTCTTTCTTTACGCACCCCTCATATTTTTCAGTAAAACACTTTTACATATTCGAACAACTTTTATCAATCTAAGTGGGAAAAAAATTAAAGGGCAGATGAATTAGTTGCGAACTGTTTTTAAATTTTTTACTTTTGGGTGGTCGATTTATTAGTTTAAATAAAGGGTCGATTTATTGGAATGAGAAAGAGGAAACTTTTTACAAATAATTGGCTCAATAGTTCATTTGTCTTCCCATTTACCAATCCAGAAAAAAATAGCAAACACACAAGACAAAAATGAAATAATCATCTGTTTGAAGTTATGAACGGAAAATATAATATTATAGTAATCATATTCTTTATAATGTTAACAACTTTAAGGATATTTCAGTCATTTTAACAAGAAAAAGTGCTTACGAGCACTTCTTTACCAAACACTTCATCAGCCTTTTTTCAGTTTCAGCACTTTTATCCAAACACGTAACTCCTTATTTATAAAATAAGTTCCAGCACTTATAAAGTGCTTTTAAGCAATTAACTTAAAAGCCACTTATTTTAAGCCAGTTCAAACGAGCTCTATGTCTTCTTCTTATTTCACATCTCTTACTTCTTTTCCAACAACAACAACAACGACAACAAACTAAGTGTAATCCCACACAGTGAGGTCCAGGGAGGGTAATGTATACGCAAATCTTACCCCTACCTTATGAAGGAAGAGAGGCTATTTCTGATAGATCATCGGCTCAAGAACAGTGAAAAAGACACAATAAACAAATAGTAACAATGACAAGGAAATAAGATAACAGGAACAAATAGCACAACCTGTAATAGCAAAAGAACTAGGAATACGAAGCTACAAGAGAAGTGGGAAAACTACCGGCAATAATTTCACATCGTCTAACAACAAGGAACTCGGAATAAGAGAATACAAGACTAGTACTACTAGTACGACTAGAAGAGACTCTCGACTACCTATCAACCCACAACCCTAATCCTCGACTTCCATACCTCTCTATAGAGGGTCATGCCTCGGTAAGCTGAAGTAGTGCTATGTCCTGCCTTATCACCTCTCCCCAGTACTTTCTAGGCATCCATCTACCTCTCATATACCCCGATATGGTCAACCTCTCGCATCTCCTCACCGGAGCATCGGTGTCTCTCCTCTTCATATGTCCGAACCATCTCAGCCTCGATTCCCACAGCTTATCTTCCACTGGGGCCACACTCACCTTGTCCATAATAACTTCATTCTTAATCTGGTCTTTTCCGGTATGCCCAAACATCCATCTCAACATCCTCATCTCTACTACTTTCATCTTTTGGACATGAGCTTTCTTGACTGGCCAACACTCGGCTCCATACAACATAGTCGGTCTCACTACCACTTTGTAGAACTTGCCCTTAAGTCTTTGTGACATATTCCTATCACACAAAACACCAGACGTAAGCCTCTATTTCATTCATCCCGCTTCAATACGAGCGTAACATCCTCGTCAATCTCCCATTTCCCCTGAATAACAGACCCAAGATATTTAAAACTCTCTCTCTTGGAGATGACTTGTGTATCAAACTTTACCTCTACTTCTATTTCCTGCATCCCCACACTGAACTTGCACTCCAAGTATTCATTTTTTGTCCTACTCAACTTGAAACCTTTAGACTCCAGGGTCCTTCTCCACATCTCCAGTCGATCGTTAACCCCGCAACGCATCTCATCGATTAGCACTATGTTATCTGCAAATAACATATACCATGAAACCTCCCCCTGAATGTGGCGCGTTAGCACGTCCATCGCCAGTGCAAATAAAAATGGGATAAGAGTCGAACCCTAATGTAACCCCATCATCACAGAAAAATAGTCAGAGTCTCCTCCCATAGTCCTCACCCGAGTCTTCGCTCCATCGTGCATATCTTTAATCACCCTAATGTATGCTATCAGAACACCACTAACTTCCAGACATCTCCATAGAACCTCCCTTGGGACTTTATCGTAATTTTTTTCTAAATCGATGAACACTATATGCAGGTCCCTCTTCCTCTCCCGGTAATGCTCCACAACCTCCTCACAAGATGAATGGCTTATGTGGTCGAACACCCATACATGAAACCGAACTGATTCTCCGAAATAGACACACTCCTCCAGTCCTCCTCACCCTCCTCTCCACCACCCTCTCCCACACTTTCATAGTGTGACTTAATAGCTTAATACCCCTTGACGAGCGCAAAACACACTTAAATTCAGTTTGCTAGTCAAAGATAGTATAGTAAAATATCGTGTCCACATGGATTGAATTTAAATAGTATTATCGTAGTTTGTTGCTAGATTGCTATCCATGAGGATCAACAGTTGAGATTTATATAATTAATAATCTAAAATCTACAACTATTGACTAATGACAATCTCAACAAAGGTAAGAAAGGAAGTTTATCAATGGGAGAAAATATGGGTTGATAAGATAGGTGCAAGATAATTGTTCGGGATCTAACTCTAGATAATTCACTTCTAATATTCAAGTGAGTCTCTCGAATTCACTTAATTATCAGCACAAATGTTTAGTAGAAACTCCTCTCTCGATTAAGTCTCAACCTCACAATATGAACCAATTTAAGCTCGGTGAAGATATGCAAGAATTCATAATGGATTGGTCTTTAGGAGAACCTCTTTCGATTATCCTCCTAACTAGGTTTAATCAAGGATTCAACTAGCATCTTTCGATTACTTAGAAGAGTCTATGAACTCAACCAACAATATAGTGCAAATATATCACAAGTTATGCCTCTCTCGATTACAAGAACAAGTGAACATAGATGCACAATTAAATCTTCCGAAAATGATTCAAATACATAAAACAAGAGTTATAATCCACAAACAACCATCAATACACCAAATCCATCAAAAACCAAAAGGTTCTACCCCATAAACATGAAAAAGTTCTTCACAAATGAAATAAAAGTAGAGGAAAACATAAATACAATCCAAAACCGGATCTTGAGTGAGGAAGAAAGGGTGAAATCCTTGTGCTCTTTCTTCTCCCTCTTCTCCTTAGCTTCCTTAGGTCTAAAGTATATCAAAAGTAGTTCTAAAATGGTGTTTTGGGGTATTTAATCCGCCCCCAAAACAAAAACGGATGAAACTACTCTTTTCTTAGTAAAATAGGACTCTTCTCGGACAGGACATGTGCGGTCGCGCACCTGGGGACTTGGTCGCTCATTTTGCACACCGTTCTGCCCCAAGTGCGCGCCCAATGCGCGATCGCGTATTTGGTCGCATACATGGGTGGTATAAGTTAGGAATTTGGGAAAGTGTAAAACATGAAAATTGTAGCTCTTTTAAATAGATTTCCAACGTTATATTGTGGAGCCCAAACGGATTTTTGAGCTAAAAGTTATGTGCATTTTAATGGACAAAGCGCAATATGCTCGCTCGATTCTTCGTTTCGTTCTTAAAGTGCACTATCATCTGTTGATCCTCGAACACGATCCCAACTTAATCCTTGGGCTTTTACTTAGACTTCAAAGCTCCAAAATAGCATAAATTCATTCCATAACATTTACATAGATCGAAATCACTCCTACAAGGCATAAAATACACAATTTGTGCAAAACACTAGCGATTAAAACTCCAACTCAATTAAAGTGCAGTAAATTAGAGTGCAATAAGCGACTAAAATACGGAATTATAGCCTACTATCAACACCCTACACTTAAACCATTGCTCGTCCTTGAGCAATCAAACTACACTTCACATAGACATGTCATTTTTAAACAACTCTCATAACTCATCATATCAAGAATATTTAAAATAGACTAAGCACAATAGTGTAACATTCTAGCCTCAAGATGTGACACAACAACACCACGTATTTTTCACAACTCGCTCACTTACTCTAACACAGAGGTTAATGACAATACCTTTCCTTCATGAATCAAGTGCCCTCACCCAACAATAGAGAGTAGTTCCACACACAATAAAAGTTAAAAATAATTAGGAACTCAATATAGAAAGAATTCACTCACTCTCAGAAACAATATTCATATGCCCCAAAAGATGCACCACAGGCTTGCCCATAGTGTACTACTCTACTAATCGAGCTTATTCAGTCAAGGATCAAGTAGAACTTTAATTGGTTGTAATGTAGGTTGTGGGACAGGTAGGATATATTTAGATATAAGAGTAACTACACCTCCCTAAGTACTTTTAATACATATACTTGACCTTTAAACCCCCACACTTATGTCAAACCATGAATCCACCTTCACATCCGTATATGTCAACTCCCAACTTCTTTAAGCACAAATACATCAAGATTTACCACTATCAATGAATATAAACTATTTTTTTCTTCGTTTTCTTTTTCAATTCAAGTGGCTCATACTTTTTTACAACAATGCACCTTTCTCCTTATTTCAATAGTTCCACTCAAAAGCCAAACCAACCACCCCACACTTCAACTTTTACAAAGTTCATACCAATTTCAAGTGCTCACGAGAGGTAAATGGTTCAAATAGATGGTCAATTCAAACAAAAGGATAAGGCTTATAATGTGGTTGCCAAAGAAACAGGATTACAGGCTCAACGGGGTTAACTACGATACATAACAATTTGGTGGGTAAACTATATAGCTGGCTCAACAAAGAAATGCCTATATCACTTCCAAGACTGAACAAACTACTATTTGATTTTGCAGACACACGGGGCAAGTTCTAGACATCAAATGCAATGCACAGAATATACGAAACCTCACACACACATGGCACATAACTCACTCAGGATCGGATTCATAAAGACACTCTAATCAAAGTAGTTAAGCAAAGTTAAGATCGAACAGTTTAAGGTGCTTATACAAGAGTAAAAAAAACTAAGCCTAAACGTCACAACTAAAGCACTAATTATTCTCAAGGCATAATAAAGTCAAGAGACATTGCTTTAATTTAAAATCACAGCACAAGGTTTCCTACTCCTAAAATAAAACTAACTACACTCAGTTCAAAAAAACCTTGAAAAAGAACCGCGTCACAAAAAAAAAATAAATTATTTTAAATAATATATATATATATATATATATATATATATATATATATATATATATATATATATATATATATATATATATATATACCTGTTGAATGACATCCATCGTCGGGAAAAATAAAAAATTTTAAAATTTTCAATCAAATGAATTACAAAAACACACATAAACATTTATACATTCTATACATATATACATCCCTACCCCACACTTTAAATTGTGTCATATCCCTATGACACACAAATAAAAAGAAAGAGGTAAGGACAACTTCCCTGAACATCTAGTCGGGGTTTGAATCGAAGTTGGGCCCCATTCCTCGCGCACGAACTAATGCACACATCCATGCAGACAACTTCTTCTCGTCCTTCCTTGGATACACCCCACACTTATCTTTTTCGCTCGCTGCAGTCTACTCTTTCTCGCCCTTCACTTCCCACACAACACTAGCAGCTAGCTTATCTCTTTTTACCCCCGTTTCTACATCCATCTCAAAAATTACAGTCTCCTCGCCCACTCTAAGCATGCGTTTTCTTTCATGTATATCTAATATTGCTCTACCCGTTGCTAGGAATGATCTTCCTAGGATGAGGGGGACCTCCTTATTCTCTTCCATATTAACCATTATGAAATCCACAGGAAATACAAACTTATCTACTCGAACTAAGATATCTTCAACTATTCCCTCGGGTATTAGAGTCGTTTGGTCTGCCAGCTGCAAAGATATTGGTGTAGACCTTATCTCTCCAATATCCTTATCCAGCTTCCTGTAAATAGGTAGAGGTATTAAATTAATTGAGACACCAGAATTACATAGAGACTTATCAAAATTAGTAGTGCCTAAAGAGTAAGGTATGGTAAAACTCCTTGGATCTCCACACTTTTTGTGGGAGTTTGTTTTGCAATATTCCACTGCAATTCTCTGTGAGCTTGACCACTGAGGTCTCTTCTATTTTCCTCTTCTTTGTCAGAATTTCCTTCAAGAACTTGGCATAAGCCGACATTTGTGAGAGCACTTCTGTGAATGGTAGGTTTACATGAACCTGTTTCAGCACATTTAGAAATCTCTCAAACTGCTTGTCCAGCTTTTCTCGACTCAGCTTTTGGGGAAAAGGCAGCGCAGACATATGCTTGCTCTCATCATGTTCTGCCCTTCTTGATTTTTCTTCCTTCTTTTTCTCAGTTTTCATCGGGCCTTTATTCTTTTTATCAACATCACCCTTCAACTGCTTCTCGCTTTCTTTTTCAAAGTTTACCTCATTTTGGATTGGGGTGGGATCTTTCAACACTTGCCCACTTCTCAGAGTTACAGCCATCACTGTTCCTTTTGGATTTATCTCAGTATCAGTTGGAAGTGTTCCTGGGGCTCTCTCCAACATTAGAGTAGCTAAGTGCCCAACCTGTTTTCCAGTCTTCGAAAAGATGTACTCAATTCTTTGATAGTTGCATCATGGGCATCAAGCCTCTCATCTGTCTTGATAATGAAGGTCTTCATAAGATCTTCCATGCTAGATTAATTCGACTGTGGAGAGTAATACTGCTGCCTCTGCTGATTTAGAAAAGTTGTAGCTCCTTGCTCTTGGAATATAGGGTTGTTTTGTTGCCATGCATTTACAGTATCCCCCAGGTGAACTCCATGAAAAGTCGGGGTGCCTCTGACCCAATGCATTATAGTTTCCTACAACATTCACTTCTTCAGTTGAGGCTTGACACTCATGGGTGGGGTGTCCCCTTCCACATATATCACAAGCTGCGTGGTGTATATTTTGCATCGAAGCTACCGTATCTTCCGTATTTCTTTATCCATAGCATCAAGTTGTACTTGTGCAGATGTAGTAACATCAACTTGGTGAACACCAGTTATTTTTCTTCTTTCCATACTCTCAGAGGGCCACTGATTAGCATTTTCGGATAATTCCTCAAGAATTGTAACTATCTCATCTGGAGTCTTCTCCATAAAAAGGGCCTCTAACTGCATTACTCAAAGTTTTACGTGAGGCCGGTGTCAATCCATCCCAAAAATCCTGGAGTTGCATTCAAAGTTCAATTCCGCTATGTTGACACCTTCTAACTATCTCCTTAAACCTCTCACATGCTTCAAAAACAGTTTCATTCTCTTTCTGGCAGAAGTTATGGATTTCTCTTCTAAACTTGCCCGTCATGGCTGAGGAGAAATATTTATCAAGAATATTTTTGGTCATTTCCTCCCATGTTCTAATTGATCCATTTGGCAAGCTTCGAAGCCACTGCTCTGTATCATCTTTAAGTGAAAAGGAGAATGCCCTTAAATACATTGCATCTTGTGACACCCCATTATATTGAAAAGTGTTCATAATCTCCTCAAAGTCCATCAGATGCGTGTTTGGATCTTCGTTCATCTTCCCTCGGAAAACGCAGCTGCTTTGAATGGTTTAAAGCAAACCTTGCTTCAACTTGAAATTATTGGCTGCAATTGGAGGTGGTCTAACACTTGACAATCCTTGATTGTAGAGTGGTCTGTCATAGTCACCCAATGCTTTACCAGGCCTTGGTAGGGCATTCTCGAACTGGTCTTCAATCAAGGGTCGATTTAGATTGAATCTTCGACTCCTATTGTCTTCGACAGTTTCCTCAGCAGCTCTATGGGCTGCCTCAACAGCTATCGTTGCAGTTGCCTCTACCTTATTGTTATTGTTATTAGCCATGTGTTCTTGGGTTGAATGTTGCTCCAAGAACCTTACGATAAACTCTTTCTCCTTCCTCAGTTGTCGCGGGTGTTTTTCCAATTCCGATTTGTAGGGTATTACTTCTCAACAAGAAGATAGTGCCATACACCACAAACTTAACATGTTGCCTCCACACGGAGGAGAAACCCGTGAAGAACAAAAATAAAAGTAAAAAAAAAAATCCTGAATTAGTATCATAAACTATTTCCAACACTATTAATTGTCAATCCCCGGCAACGGCGCCAAAATTTGACGAGCTCAAAACACACACTCAAAATGTGCTCGCTAGTCAAAGATAGTATAGTAAAATATTGTATCCACATGGATTGGATTTAAACAGTATTATCATAGTTTGTAGCTAGATTTCTATCCAGGAGGATCAACAATTGAGATTTATATAATTAATAATCTAAAATCTACAACTATTGACTAATGATAATCGCAACAAAGGTAAGTAAGGAAGTTATCAATGGGAGAAAATATGGGTTGATAGGATAAGTGCAAGATAATTGTTCGGGACCTAACTCTAGATAATTCACTTTTAATGTTCAAGTGAGTCTCTCGAATCCACTTAATTATCAGCACAAATATTTAGTAGAAACTCCTCTCTCGATTAAGTCTCAACCTTACAATATGAACCAATTTAAGCTCGGTGAAGATATGCAAGAATTCGTAATGGATTGGTCTTTAGGAGAACCTCTTTCGATTATCCTCCTAACTAGGTTTATTCAAGGATTCAACTAGCCTCTTTCGATTACTTAGAAGAATCTATGAACTCAACCAACAATATAGTATAAATATATCACAAGTTATGCCTCTCTCGATTACAAGAACAAGTGAACATAGATATACAATTAAATCTTCCAAAAATGATTCAAATACATAAAACAAGAGTTATAATCCACAAACAACCATCAATACACCAAATCCATCAAAACTCAAAAGGTTTTACTCCATAAACATGGAGAAGTTCTTCGCAAATGAAATAAAAGTAGAGAAAAATATAAATACAATCCAAAACCGAATCTTGAGTGAGGAAGCAAGGATGAAATCCTTGTGCTCTTGCTTCTCCCTCTTCTCCTTAGCTTCCTTAGGTCTAAAGTATATCAAAAGTAGTTCTAAAATGGTGTTTTGGGGTATTTAATCTGCCCCCAAAACAAAAACGGATGAAACTACTCTTTTCTTAGCGAAATAGGACTCTTCCCGGATAGGACATATGCGGTCGCGCACCTAGGGACTTGGTCGCGCATTTTGCACACTATTCTGCCCCAAGTGCGCGCCCAATGCGCGATCGCACATTTGGTCGCGCACATGGGTAGTATAAGTCGGGAATTTGGGAAAGTGTTAAACATGAAAGTTGTAGCCCTTTTAAATAGATTTCCAACGATATATTGTGGAGCCTAAACGAATTTTTGAGCTAAAGGTTATATGCATTTTACCGGACAAGGCGCAATATGCCTGTTCGATTCTTCGTTTCATTCTTAAAGTTTACTATCATCCGTTGATCCCCAAACACGATCCCAACTTAATCCTTGGACTTTTACTTAGACTTTAAAACTCCAAAATAGCATGAATTCATTCCACAATATCTACATAGATCGAAATCACTCCTACAAGGCATAAAATACATAATTAGTACAAAACACCAGCGATTAAAGCTCCAACTCAATTAAAGTGCAGTAAATTAGAGTGCAATAAGCGACTAAAATATGGGATTATAGCCTATCATCACCCCTGTAGTTGTTACCATTTAGGTTATCACCCTTGTTCTTGTACAACGGGACCATCAAACTCCACCTCCATTCTTCAAGCATCTTTTTAGTCCTAAAAATGATATTAAACAGTCCAGTAAGCTACTCCAAGCCTACCCGTCCCACAACCTTCCATAATTCTACCGGGATCTCGTCTGGCCAAGTCGCCCTGCCTCTACTCATCTTCCGCATTACCTCCTCAACCTTAATACGCTTACAAAACCTAAAATTATGTCGGTTCTCTGAGTTTCCCAACTCGCCAAGCACAATGTTCCTGTCCCCATCCTCTTTCTAGAGTTTGTGGAAGTATGACTGCCACTTGCGCCTAATGCACGCCTCTTCCACCAATACCTTTCCATCCTCATCTTTGATGCACCTCACTTGGTCTATATCCCGAACCTTCCTTTCCCAAACCTTGGCTAACCTGAATAGTCTCTTGTCACCGCCTCTGCCCCCAAGTTCCGCATACAGGCGTTCAAATGCTGCGTTCTTAGCCGCCATGACCTAGCACTTCGCCTCTTTCTTAGCCTTCTTGTAACACTCCCTAAGCGTCCTCATCTCTCCTCGTCAGCGTTCTCCACTAGCTTTATATACGCCGCCTTCTTGGCTTCTACTTTACCCTGGACCTCTCCATTCCACCACTAGTCACCTTTGTGGCCTCTGGAGAAACCCTTCGTGACCCCTAACACCGCTCTAGCAACTTCCCTAATGCAGTTCGCTGTCGAGATCCACATACTACTCGCGTCCCTACAACTCCTCCAAGCCCCATATCTAACAACGTCTCTCCCAATTCCTAAGCTTTGTCCTCACTCAAGGCTCCCCACTTGATTTTAGGTTGACCAAACACCACTCTTTTCTTCTTCTCCCTCTTAATCTCCAAGTCCATAACCAAGAGTAAGTAATCAATCTGAGTCTTGGCCACCGCGCTCCGGAACGTGACCAAATGGTCCTCCATCTTCTGAAAATCTCTTACTTCTTTTCCATTACACATAATATTTTCTGCCAAATAATTCATTCCCTTCCATTAGTGATTCACAAATTGACACATTTTCAGTAGTATATACTTTCATAGATGAAAGTTGTCCCCCTTTCATCACAACCAACAACAAAGCTTTCATTTTCAGATTGTTGCTTTTATAATTCTGCATAAACGAGATATACAAGCCAGAAATTTGATATATAAGTATGAACTGAAAAACTAAAATTCATGACATAGTGTCTTGAAGTTTTGAACTAAAAACTGAAATTCATGATACAATATCCTAAAGTTGTAGATTGAAAAATTAAACTTAAAGACTGTAAGGGGAAACCATCTAACAAAAATATTCGTATATTCTCGCTCATCCACGGGTTTTTCCCAAGCCAAACCCTACACACGGCCCTCAAGCACGGTCTAACGTGGAAAATGATTTTCCTTTTAGATGATGACAAACGAAACTATTTCTTTTATGATTCCTTCTCTCACTTCTTGAAGACTTTCTTTTTCATTCAATAGCGCCTCTCATATAAGAGAAGGAGCTTTTTTCACCCCTACGTATGGCAGGCCCTTCTTCAAGAGTGCCCTTTCCCCAGCCTCCAATCGTCTCTCAAGTAGGGTCAATAGTTTAGCATTTAGGCCGTAATATTTAGCAACAAATAAATATTTAACCCAACAAGTGCTCTCCGAACCAAGCTAGATAGTCTCCTATCACTAGGCTCACCAACCAACCTGGACTTTTTTTATTTTATTATTCCTACCGGATATCAAAACCTCCCCTACAACACCAAAAAAACTGGGCTGAACTTCTAAACCGCCCGCTTCCATAGAACAATATCGTGTGTCCCTAAAGTTTACATTGAAAAGACTAAACTTCAAGACACTAAAGTTAAAAATTTTGAATTGAAAAGTGAACTTATTGACACAGTTTTAGAAGTTTTGAACTAAGGGAAAGATTGTCTTAAAGAACTAAACAATAATTGAACTTACGATCACAATGTCTTGAAGTTTTGAACTGAAAACTGAATTTTATGACACATTGTACTAAGTTACTGAACTAAAAAACTGAACTTGTGGACATCCTGAACTAAAAAATAAATTTTAGGATATATAAAAAAATAAATTTCAGGATTCATTGTCCCTGTAGTTCGAGGAAGCAAAGAAGAAGCAATATTTGCCTGCTTTTTTTTTTTTTAAAGTTACGGCTAAACACCAAAATAATTTACAATCACCGGATAAAACTTAAACTGTGGTCCTAAAAGTGGCTACTTGGTGTCATTTTTCTATGTGGCATGTTCGAATTTTGAGAGTAAAATGAATTCTTTTTTGTCCATGATTCTTTCATATATATAACTTTTAAATATTAGTATAAATTGTTAATTATTGTGACTTATAGTAATTTTATAAATTTTATTTAAAAAAATATAAAAATTCGCTTGGGACAATGGGAGTAAAATTAAAAATGGGACCCGAATAACAATAACAAAGAAATAATGAGATTGAATCCCTGACCGTTATAACGAGACCCAAAAAGGGGAAGAAGTGAAGTAGAAGAAGAGTAGCGGAAGTTGCCATTGCCAAATCCTCGATCTCCCCGAATCCCTTCTCTCAAATCACATATAAGTACTATTTTTATAATTCTGTAGATTCAGATTCAGAAAAATAAATAAATAAATAAATAAACAAACGAATACAAAAGCAAAGTCAAAGTGTCATTCAGATTCAGATGGTATGATTTCAAGAACCATTCAACAGTTCTCTTCCTTCAATCTTAGGTAATAAAAATCGTGCAGTGTTTTCATATAAATAATTTTCTTAGTTTATTTATTTTGCATTACCGTTCTTTATTTATTTTATTTAGATTCTACTGGTTTTTGGATTAGTGAAATTGAGTATAATGTTATGTAGATTTTAGTAATGGGAATTAGTATGACTGTCATTGTCAAATACTTATCTGATCAAGTTTAAGCTATTTGGTGAGATTCATAGTTAATGTTTCTGTAACTGTGGGCTAATTAGTGACACCATTGTTGAGGTTATAGATTTAGATGGATTGGTGATTTAGGAAGAGAAGGGTGATTCTGCAATTCTTTTTTTATTTTGTAAAAAGGGTGATACTGTAATTTGGCATGTCCTCCAAATCTTTCCAAAGCTGAGTTCTTTTCTATTGTATTAGTTGTATCAGAGGAGAATTTGTTTTTTGTTATTGGATATATTGCACAAGTCATTTTATTTTATAGATGTATTGCATATTTTATTTTATATTGCCAATATTTGGATGGAGCAGTTCTGAGTTTCTCTTGATGGCCGTTCTGGGTGAGGGATGGGTCGGAGTCATTTTTCTATTCAGGAAATGTAGTATTAGAGTCAAAACCTTTTAGTATATTGCTTGGCTTATCCTTACAGATTATGAATTTAGGGTGGTTTTTTGCTGAAGTTCGTCTTGTGGAATGAGAGGAAGTAAAGGGTGTCTTGTTGCACCTGTAAAGTACAGAGCCTTCCCATAGTAGGCAATGGAATCACTCATTAAGGCAGTGGAAAAAACACAAATTGCTCAGGCTGATCTAAGGTTGACTTTGGGGCTGAAAACATTGATTTTCTGTAGGGGAAACCATGATAGATCTTGGAATTATGGGGTTCTGATGTTATTACTATATAAGGTGAAATTTAACGGTCAAAGCAAATTAGAGATGTGGTTAATCCGGTGATGTAAAAAAAAAAAAATGATTTTTGCATACAACTTGTTAGGACATTGAGAGACTGAATTATGAGTAGTCAGCTTATAGAAAGATTAAAGTAGCGGGGCATTCTTGCTTTAGGATTGATAGACACAGGTGCTACTTGAGATGGTAGCATGAGTAGAAAGACAGTGGAACTCTAAGGAAGTTAATAGTTCTCTCGGTCATATAAATCAAGGTTGACAGTTTGTTCCAGAATAAAGAAAATTAAACTTATGCACCCTTTTACATAATACTTATACACATCCAGGAGGCGAAAGCTTAGGCAATTAAGGGGCTTGTCTTGTAATGAGAAGCTTCTGCTCATGATCCTTTTGATAGAATCTTACTAGGATTTTGGCACATAGGAAGTAGGTACATCAGCTTAAAGTTGCTGCACAAATGTTCTTCTCCGAGGCTGCAGCATTTTACCTCTTAAAAATAACAATGTCAATTATATCACTGGTAAATTTCTTATAATGCGCTTTATTATTTCTATGGTTTCTGTTGATGGTACTGATATATTGTCTCTTTTGTCTTTTTCGTTTTCTTAAGCCGAGGGTCTATCGGAAACAACCTCTCTACTCCATGGGGGTAGGGGTAAGGTCTGCGTACACACTACCCTCCCCAGATCCCTTACTTTTGGGATTTTACTGGGTTGTTGTTGTTGTTGTAAATTTCCTAGTTGAACTCAAGCACTTACCCGAGAAATTCACATATGTGGGGCTTAGGGATAATTGGGCTTAAATGAAAGGTAAGTCGATAACCATTTTCATTTCTTGTTTTTATCAAATTCTTTGTTGCAGAAATGATCTCCAATACTTTTTTCCAAATCCAGCAGTTTAGAGATGGTTATTGATCAGAGAATTTCATTAACAAGTGAAAGTAGCTTTCACTCAAAATGTCCATAATTCGTCATAATAATTTAAAGAGCTTAACCTGCCTTGTCATGGACATGCATGCTCCCAGTCCAGTTTTCTTTCCATGTGCTAATATCAGGGACCCTTCCATTGGAATGACTGCATCAATTGCTTCAGTTTTAATAGAACTCTAGGTAACATGAAGTTGTGGGGACAGAAAGCGCACACTCTAAATAAATCACATTTCAGTTGCTGGAATCTGTAAGCAAATGTTGATGCCCTTTTAGTCCAATATCTGGTTTTGGATGTTGATCTCGTTCAACAGAGGCTTGCAAGTGCTATGCCCAATTAGCCAGAATCTGGAGGTTATCCAAATATGAACAACAACAACAACTATGCCTCAACCCCAAACAAGTTGGGATCGGCAATGTGGCTCACGCTCGCTATTTTGATATCTCTACTGGTATCTTATGTAGTCTGGAAAGCCAGAGTCAACGTGAAAGAGGAAACAAAAAACCTACCCAACACATTCAGTTTATTAACTGCTTTGATTAGTGCCTCTTGGGCCATGTTTTCTATTAGTTTATCCCCAGTATCAGGCTATGATTTTGGATGTCTCTATCTTATGTTTTTCTTGATTAGGTTTTTCTTGCATTAGAAGATATTGTCAATGATTCACTTATTTGCCGCTAAAATAGGTATGATATTGGATTACGAAAACTAGACTCTGAAACAAATTCCACCCCTTTGATTCAGCCTCTTCTTAGTGACTAGTAAGTTTTATTAAATGTGAGAGCAATAGACACCAAATCAAGTTCTAGTACGGGATCTTCTCGAAAAAACAAGGTGTGCATTCCATTAAGTATGAAATTAATTACATGTTGTGGGTCATCCTTTTTTCCAGGAGATCTCATGGAGCTCGTCTGAAATTTTGCTTGGAGATATTGGCTTCATGTACAGTTATTATTTATGGGTTCACAATCTGCTGAACATGATATAGAATTTTGAATCTTTGAGGAGATGGAGAAGAGAGGAAATGATACGCGGTCAGCAGAGGTTCTGCCTTCCGATGCTCCTTGGTGGCCAGCAGATATTTCTGACAAACTACAGTTGATCACTCTGGAATCTTCAGAAGATAAAACAAACTCTACTGTATTGAGCGGCAAGCAGGAGCCAGAGGGTTTAGCATCAAAGAGAGCGTCTCAGATTCTGTGGGACACGGGGGAACTTGCAGAACTTATTCCTGATGGTTTCTACTTTGTTATTCCAGTGAGTATAACATAATTTTGTGTGGACTTGGGTAATCCTCCACTTGGATGATTTCTCTCCAGAAGAGAGGTCATTATACTCGTAATATTGGAATATGGAAAGGGGAGGAATTGAATGATGTGTTTTTAGTGCAGCACACTAGTTTTTCCTTTTTCTTCTTTTGTCTAGTCTGTTGCTAATATGACATTCTGAATATGTACCTTTTCTTTGCTTTGCTTCTTTTCTGGATGGAATTGTGTCGACTCAATATTGTTCTCTTGAATTTTTGTAGGAAAGAAGATTCAAGGAACATTTTGATACTATTCCATCTTTGGATGACCTTTATGCTTTGGACGCAGAGGGTCTTCGGCCTAATGTTATTCTTGTCAATCTGCATAAAGATAAGAAGCTTTCCATGTTAAAACAGCTGACCCTCACTTTAGTGAAAGGATTGCATTCTACTCCAGCTGTAGTGGTGAAGAAGATTGCAGGGTTGGTGCGTCATCTATTATCGTGCTGTCTGTGCTGGCATTTAGTTTCAGACGGATTGTTATTTCGGTTCTTTTTTTTTTACATCATCTTTTGCTTCTCGGTTTACATGTAGTGTGTTATGTTAATGCTGGAGTCTATGCATATTTAATATATCGGACACAGTACATAGTGCTTTTTGGCCTGATATTCTATATACTCGTGGTTGAGGGATACTAATGTGTAGCCTAGATTGCTCCTCTTAGAACATGATCCACATAGGTCGTTTTCTCTTGATCTTATCACATAAGTAATTTTCTTGTTCTCCAACCTCTGAAATACGCTAGTGAGGTAACCCCGGCTCCCGGTCAAAAGGTATATCAGTGCTGAATGATACAGTAAACCAAATCCAGCATAGCCTCAACAGGTTTTTGCTCCCCTCTACAAAAGGCTTCTGTCTTCAGCTTAACAAGGCCAGAAATATCTCTCTTTGGATCACCGACAAGACATGGGAGAAGATTCCTCTTCTTCCCTCCCTTTTGCATCATTATTATACTTCTGCTGAGAAAGGAAGGATTACTTCACCTTTTCATTGACCAAAATAACCAGAAGTCTAATGAAAACCTAATGCCTAATATTCTTAGATTTAGGAGAAGGCAATGGTAACTTCTTCTTTCATTTTCCAGTAGCTTCAGAAAACATAATGCATAAATAAGATTAAGCTGTAACCAGAATGGATGTATAATATCTAATATATTTTGCAGGGTTGAAAAAGAATCTGAAATTACATGACCATTTTCTCTCAGATACAAATAAAAGTTTCTCAAGTGGAAGAGATTAACAAATTTAAAAGTTCTCAATAAAGTTTTTCTAAGAAAGTATATAATTTCCATGTCTTCTTGAATCTTTTGAAAAGTTTTCAATTCTTTTCTTGACTTAACTGCAGGCTTTAGTTAGCCAAAAAATCTTTGTTTTCCCAAGATTGTGTAGTTTTTGAGTCTGACAACATATCACTATTGGTAGGTTTGTGATTTTTATAAGCATCCAAAGTACAAGTCAACTCATGTGAGTGGTACACTTGAGGAGGTCTCACATGCTTTGGGCAGTCAAGGAATCCATATGCTCTGCCAAATAAAGGATGGTTCCTGCCATTCTCGAGCAATCTTATTCAAAGTTCTTGCTGACACTGTGGGCCTGGAGTGCAAGCTGATTGTGGTGAGCTCCTTATTTCTTTTCAACAGGATTTGATGTTAGTCTGCTTTCAGTATTTGGAAAAGATATTCATTTCCATCTTTTGTGTCTAAGTAAATTGCATATTGAGTTGGCTTATCAAGCTTCCAGTTAATGCTTAATCATTCTGGAGTTTTCTCTTCTTCTTCCCCACCCCCCTTTTTTCTCTTTCAACTCCCTCGGTTTTATCTTCATCTTACTATTAGGGTTTCCCAAGAGGAGGAGCGCTGGAGCGCACAGACTCGTCTAAGCACATCTGTGTGACAGTCATTCTGGATTCGGTGGAACTACTGGTTGACCTTATGCATTATCCCGGAAAGCTGTTTCCCTGTTCAACAAAGCAGCGAAGTCGCTCTCATTTCTTTGGTGAGAGTGATTCTATAGAAACTGATTCATATAACTCACCGATGGATCCCATTAGCCCTACCTGTTTCAGTTCCGACTATAGTGGCACTGGAAGGTAAGGATATAAAGCTGTGGGGAGGTAAATTGGCATGATGTTTGTTTAGAATTTGTTATTTTTTATCCTATCCTTTCAAACTAATTGTTCTGGGTGACCTGGCATGATAGTTACATTATTTTATATGAGTTGGAAAGACTGGGGACTAAAAGTTAGATGTTTTTTCTGATGGTGGTGAAAATTAAAGAAGTGTTATATGGGCACTGTCTAAATTTTTTTGTTATTCCTCAGTCCAGAAAGATAGTTATAGGGCTATCTCAGTTGTCCACTTCTGGTTAAAGTAAGTTTTTGATACTATTTTTTTCTCTATTATATTATCCACGAGCTGTTACGAATTTATAGTATGGAAATGATATTGATGTTGGAAGTGTGGAAAGGCTCCCAAATAATTATATAATTAAGAGAGTTATAGGGTTGTAATTTTACGTATGAAGATAGTCTGACTTCTCAATTTGTCACTGCTGGCTCGTCTCCAAATCTCAAATGGTCAAGGAGCTCCATCTCCAGTGACCTTAACGGCAGATGCTCGTCCTGGAAAAGGTGGGTGCCTGTGCTCCCTACGCACCACATTTGTCTCTCCGTTGCCGGTACATGCATTGGAGCGACAACTTTCCAGAAGAACAACCAAAATGTTGTCTGAATAGGCACGATTCCTCCAGAGCAGTCATCGGAAAGATGGGCGCAGACACCGAGTCAGTCACCAGAAATAGGTGTTGTATCGCTAGAACAATCACTTAGAGAGGCCCAGTGCTATCGAAATAATGACCTAAGAGGCAAGAATATTAAACAATGGAAAGGCATAAAATTTTGCATGGTTAGACGTCATGCCTCCTACTGGTAAGTAAAAGATACTTAATCCCCACCAAGATCGTAGAGGCACTGAAACACGTGAAGGAGAAATGAGATTTCTTAAGATTAGTGGTTAAAAACATATAAGAGAGCTTTTATCTAGAAGTTTGAGCTACTGAAATAAGGAGAGAATCCTAATTCTTGTGATTTCAAATTACTATAACATAATCATTAGAATATATTATTCAATTCGCTTTAAGGATTATCTTGATTTTTAATGGATAAAAAGAGAATCTACAACAATACTCAATTTGAGATCTTGTGGTACCATTTATTACCATCAGAATCACTTGACTGCCCTAAGTTGGCTTTCATGTCTAAGTTATTTACCACTAAATATATCTATCGTACAAACATAGTTCTGTTTCATACTCTGTGATTTGTCAGAATTGCTGTTAATTTTTTGTTTGCTAGTGTCAACGTCTTCTCTAATCTTATCGTACGTCTGTTGCAAATTGGTAAAAAAACAGATATGTTTATTTCTTATCTCAGGCTATCTAAGCATTTTCAAATTTTGTTTTAAGGCAATCTTTGTTGCTTAGCAATTTCATAATTTTACATTGGTATTAGTAATTCTTATTCCAGTCCAGAGCATCCTTTCTTCCGAGGACCTGGGAGATCCATTCTTGGTGGTCGCGCACTTTCTTTCAAGGACTGCACCTATGATGTTACTTCTTCAAGGTTCAAACTCTACATTTCTTGTATCTTTAGATTAAAGGTTATCTGTAGTTGTCATGTTTGAAGGGAACATATATTTCCTTTGCCATTCAACGGGTTCGCGCTGGAGTCTGCTAGTTGGTCTTACAGATCTGGACCTGATGAAATTATCAGTATCCAGCTCTGTTTCAATCTAAATGGTTGGAATAATTAGTGAAGTAGCTCAAGAAACAATTGCACTAAAATTAGCTTTCACTTCATTTATCTTTATGTTTTAGTTAGATCTTATCTTTTAGTTGGAGATACGGTTTTATGTTATCTTACTTTTTAAGCTAGATATAGAGTTCTTTTAGTTTCAAAAGGTCTAATTTTTTCTAAATTCTTAACCTATAACTACAACCCTTATTAATTTGTTTGGAGACTCCAATTATATTTGATAAATTGATTTGGTATTACAATTTCTCACTCTATTCCTTTCTTCCTGCTCACTTCTTTCTTCTTTCCTTCTCTCTTTTCTGTCTATCTTTCTATTTCTCCTTTCATTCAATCTTTCTCCCTTTCTTTCTGTCTCTCTTTCTCCCATTTCTCATTTCTTTCTCTTGCCTTTCTCTCTCTTCCTTGTTGGCGCTACATTGATTTTGTTTCAGGGCCTTCCCTTTTTCTGTTTTTTGGTAATACATCAGTTTGATATCAGAACTAAGGTTTGATTCATCAAACGGCTGTACTCTTTAGCGCCCATCATTATAACCATTAGTTGATGGCTATGTTCTTCCTCTTCAGTTGTGTTTTAAAAACATCCTTTGGGAGTTGCACCAGCAGTTTCACTTGTCAAGGTCGAGCTTACTTTAATTTGTGGAGAATTATGTAGCTTAACAAATGAAAGATTGCACTATCTGTATCTTTGATTTCTAAGTGTCTTTATGTTTTGGTTGAAAATAAAGTCTTATTTATATTACAGATAATTTTATTTTTTAGTTAAATATAAGGTCTTATTTTACTAGTTAAAGATAGAGTTTTAGTAATTTCAAGAGCTCTAATTTGTTCTAAACTCTTTATCCTACACCCTTATGTACTTTGTTTTTTTGAATTGATTTGGTTGAATTTTCTCTCTCTATCCCTTCTTCCTTCTCTATTATTTCCCTCTTTATCTTACTTCTCTCTCTCTCTCTCTCTCTCTCTCTCTCTCTCTCTCTCTCTCTTTTCTTTTTTCTACTTGATTTCTTCTTCTTTGGATCTCTATGATTCACTTCGGTGCTACATCAATTTAGTATCAAAGCCTTCCTTTCCTTTTTGGTACTACTCTATTAGTCAGTAATGGTATTAATCTTGTGTTTGTCTATCCGTTATTTATCCCTTTCGTTATCCTTTCTCCACTTTGAAGATCAAACATCTAATAAGCTATTAACTATCAAATATATCAAAAATAGGATTTTCCTTTCTAAGTCGTATGATCCAGCTGAAGAGTAGTCCTTTTTTATCTGTGATTTTCTATTGAGTCAAATTGGTCATGATTATAAGGTAGCTTCCTTGGTAGCGTAATATCTTCAACCAAACAAATCATACTTGAACCGAGAAGTAATATGCATACATGATTTGTGAATTGTTGTATCGACAGGCATAGCTGTTTTAGATTTCCCTTGAGGTCTCATATGTTCTTGAGGTGTGTTATGGTGAATTGGCTGCATTATGTATCTAAAAGGTGCCTTAAGCACTTCAGGATCCGTGATAGAGGTTTGTATTTTAGTGATCAAGGAAAAAGATACAGGTTCTTATTTTCAGGTTTTTATTTGCCTGGTTGCATAATGTATTCCACCAGACAGATCATGCTTGAAACTAGAATTGATATGTAGGTATGACCCATTGACAGGTTCATATGTATTTGAGTGTGTTGTAGTTAATTGGCTGCATCAATGTTTATGAAAGGTTACCTTATTTTTTGCTACATTGAATGGTTACCTTATACACTTGAGGTTCTTACTCTTGAACTGTGTGAAGAGCATAAAGATTTTGCTTCTCATCCATCATCCCTGATCTCTGAAATACTTTCTCTGTTCTTTCTTGGGGAAGTACACAGACGATCCAATGTTATTATTCCTTCTTAAAAAGTAATCCGATGTTCTTATTCCACAGAGGATAAGTTGTTTACTTTATGCTTTCTTTGCCATTATGTTTTCTCCTGTCTCTCCCGGGAGGAGTAGCAGAAGCTCTCTGGAAATGTTGTCTGCATGTCACGGCTTAGCATCACGACATGACGCATGAATTCAACTGACTGCAGGTCTGCTGGTGCATCACCTTTACACACTCGTAGAAGAAGACGAAGATCCATTAGCATGATTCCGGAGATTGGTGATGACATTGTAAGGTTGACCATGCGCCTTCTCCTCAATCATCTCCATTCATCTTCCTTCTTTCATTCTCTTTTTCTTTTTCCTTTCCAGCAAATTGTTTAGTTTTAGTTCACTTTCTTAAAAGAAATTACAAATTTTAATACTTCTTAACTTCAAATGAGTATTCAGTAGCTAATATATGTTGCTACACAACTTATGCGGATTAATAGTAAAGTGCTTAATTTTTCAAAATTAGGTTGTCACTAGATCGAATTGTTTTAACATCTTGTATTTCCAACGTGATCTGTACAAGTATTCTCGAAAACTCATGGAAAGACATGACTATACACTCAATTTGAATAACTTGAGAGATGACAAGGTTACAAACTGACAATTGCCTTAAAAAACTGACAACCACCTTAATCGCTGCTTTATTAGTTAGTTTTGGCACCACCGGTAAATGCTTACAAGATCGTAGAATCTTCTAGCAAAATTTATAGGTGAAGAAGAACAGAGGCAGCTCTCATTTGGCTGATATATATATATATATATATATATATATATATATATATATATATATATATATATATATATATATATATATATATATATATATATATATATATATATATATATATATATATATATATATATATATATATATTTATTGGTTACACCAATTTTCTGAATATTTTTGTAAACATCTGTCTGACCTTGAATGTAGGGTTGTTCGGGAAATGAATGCATCTATGAAGAAAAATCATCTATCAGGGGGACAAGCAACATTTGATTTGTCTACAAGGAAAAAGGAAGATAATTCTGGTCGTCAAGTAAGTGTATTTTTTCTTGAACTCTTTGTTTAAGAGAGGATACGTAGGTATCTAGCTTCTTTTTTAACCTTATTTGCCAAAAGTTGGTACCAAGAACCTTTTGTTTGGCAACTCTAAAAGTTGGAAGTGGTTATCCAGACATATTCAGAATTTTAATTAGGTATGATATGTTTTTGATTGAACACATTTTCAATAATTAGCAAAAGGAGAGCAAAATCTGATTGGACTGTTTCTTTGTTTGGGTGGATCTGAGCCAGATGCTTATCCGTTACTAATAGGATTAGTTCTGATCTCTAATTTGTTGAAAAGATGGTATAGATAAATGAGAGCTAGTACAATCAACCTCCCCTTGGATGAAGTCCAATCTACATTAAGCTTAAACTGGGTCTAATCTGGTCCCAAGAATCCAATTTTAAATGATCAAAGTTTCTGTTAGAATAGCTATGTGAATATATATGTAATTAGTCCTAGTCCCATAAGTAATAGGAGTAGGTTATATATTATGTGTACTTATAAATATGGTTCATTGTATTACAATTAACATCAATAATATAATTTTTCGTGTATTATTCCTCACATGGTATCAGAGCGGCAGTGAGAAAACATCCGGGAAAGAAAACCCAGCCGCAACAGTCGTCGTGCTTCAATTCCGGTGACCTTTTAGGGCTGTTTTTTCGTCAAAACCAATTCCATCGGTGTTGTGCAAAAACCAACACCACCACAAGGTCCCCAACCCCCGGCGACCAAATCCCAGCAAACACCTCCGTCAGTCGACGACCCACGCATCGCCACGCGCCGACCGGAAAGAGTTTTTCCGGCGAGATATGCTCCACGAGCCCTTTTCGGCCATTTTTTCAAAAACCTTCTTTAGAACAGTTGGATCGCGCTATAATTCCGAGCCTACCCGTAATTTTCTTTTTTGATTCCGAGCACTTTGAAAATTTTCCGGCAACTACAGTTGATTCTTTGTTTTATTTGGTGCTAATTTGCTAGACCTCTTTTTTTTTCAATTCAACAATGTCTTTGGGAGTTGATGCATTTGGGCCCGATTATAGTGATACCTTCTCTCCCATGGCTAAGATAGTATCAGTCCGCCTTTTTCTATCCATGGTTGTTGTTCGCCATTGGCCTCTCTATCAGCTGGACATTAAGAATGCTTTTCTACACGGTGACCTTGAGGATGAAGTTTATATGGAGCAACCACCTGGGTTTGTTGCTCAGGGGGAGTCTCGTGGCCTTGTATGTTGCTTGGGCCGGTCACTTTATGGTCTAAAGCAGTCTCCTCGAGCCTGGTTTGGTAAGTTCAGCACAGTTATCCAGGAGTTTGGCATGACTCGTAGTGAAGCTGATCACTCTGTGCTTTATCGGCATTCTGCTTCCAAGTCTCTGTATTTATCAGGTGGTCTATGTTGACGACATTGTTATTACCGGCAATGATCAGGATGGTATTACTAAATTGAAACAACATCTCTTTCAACACTTTCAGACTAAGGATCTGGGGAGACTAAAGTATTTTCTGGGTATTGAGGTCGCTCAGTTTAGCTCAGGTATTGTAATCTCACAGCGGAAGTATGCCTTAGACATTCTTGAGGAGACAGGAATGACAGGTTATAGACTGAGTGACACTCCGATGGATCCGAATTCTAAAGTTTTGCCAGGACAGGGGGAGTTGCTTAGCGATCCTACAAGATATAAGCGGCTGGTTGGTAAATTAAATTATCTCACAGTGACTAGACATGACATTTCCTTTCCTGTGAGCGTTGTAAGTCAGTTTATGGATTCTCCATGTGATAGTCATTGGGATGCAGTTGTCCGCATTCTTCAGTATATAAAATCGGCTCCAGGCAAAGGGTTATTGTTTGAGGATCGAGGCTATGGGCAGATCGTTGGATACTCAGATGCTGATTGGGCAGGATCACCTTCCGATAGACGTTCTACGTCTGGATATTGTGTTTTAGTAGGAGGCAATTTGGTGTCTTGGAAGAGTAAGAAACAGAATGTAGTTGCTCGGTCTAGTGCAGAAGCAGAATATCGAGCAATGGCTATGGCAACATGTGAGCTAATTTGGATCAAACAATTGCTCAAGGAGTTGAAATTTGGTGACATCAGCCAGATGGAACTTGTATGCGATAATCAAGCTGCCCTTCATATTGCGTCAAATCCGGTGTTCCATGAGAGGACTAAACACATTGAGATTGATTGTCACTTCGTCAGAGAAAAGATACTCTCAGGAGATATTGCTACAAAATTTGTGAAGTCGAATGATCAGCTTGCTGATATTTTCACCAAATCCCTCACTGGTCCTCGTATTAGTGATATATGTAACAAGCTCGGTACATATGATTTATATGCACCGGCTTGAGGGGGAGTGTTTGGCCTGGTGGCAATTGACTTGAGCCTTGGGGTTTGCTCCCTTTCAAGGTCTCAAGTTCGAAACCCACTGGGTGCAAACAATTTCTGAGGGCCATCGGACTGGGTAAAACCTGAATTAACCGTGGCGCACTTGCGAAAAACTCCTTGCCGAGGGCCTGTGCACCCCCGGGATTAGTCGGGACTCAAAGAGACTTGGACACCCGGTGCAAATCAAAAAAATAGTTACATGTAAATAACCCTAATCCCATATGTAGTAGGAGTAGAACATGTATTTTATATATATAGGACTCATTGTATCATTGTCAATACATTAACAATAAGATTTTTCTCCCGTGCATTCTCACAATTATTTCATAATAAACAGAACTTCTTACTATATCCAATTTTCTGATTGCAACTGAAGTTACTTATCAGTTTTACCTTTGAGAGGTATTAATTTGTCATCAAGGACAAAATGCGTCTATGCTTCTTATATGAGGTTAGATATGGCCCCCAAAGGGTGACTGGGAGGTTGAGGCATAGTAGTAATAACTTGGATATCCCAGGTTCGAATCCCGACTAGAACATTAAGTGTGCGCTCATCTGCTCTAACCTTGATGGGTAGGATTACCCAGCGCTTGTGTTTGCTTGGTGTAGTCGGTAGCTTGGTAGATTAGTTGAGTTGCGCTGAAACTGACCCAGACGCCATCACCATAAAAGGAAAAAGAAAAAGCTTAAACATGCTGAGGAAATGTGCTTATGTATTTCTTTAGTTTTTATTTCTAACATGCTTCAGCATATCCACTCCAACTTCCAGGAAGCAAAGCCGTGCATGTTAAATATTTGTCCTAAGTGTGTTTAATTGGGGATATTGCTTACAATAATTTATGCTTCATACATTTTGCTTTATGCTCTTATAGCTACTTTCAACTGGTTTTCTAACTTTGTAGACCGTGTTTTCTAGGCTTGTTAACTTAAAAGTTTGTGACTCAGTTGGATTAAATGATAGAATCAGAGCCACAGAATATGCTTAACTCAATGATGACATTAATCATATTCACTACTTTCCAGGTGCTGAATTTCCATCCAGATGACCCAAATACAGGAAATGGTGAAAAAGGTCAAGCACAGCATTTTCATGGAAAGTGTTTGGCATCTGACAAAGCAATCTCCCTGCCTTCATCCCCGCACCGGACCTATGGTAGAGGCAATGCAGCAGGAATTTTTGGCAGTCCTGATATGATGTCAAGATTGGAAAAAGTGATAGAATCTTCAAGGATCCTCAACAAACCATTGTTACCATTTGATGAA
This sequence comes from Nicotiana tabacum, assembly GCF_000715075.1. NCBI lineage: Eukaryota > Viridiplantae > Streptophyta > Magnoliopsida > Solanales > Solanaceae > Nicotiana > Nicotiana tabacum. Next base: position 121,344,851 of record NC_134096.1, on the reverse strand, counting down.
TGGAACATTGATTTCTCTGAAATCACCATTGGAGCACGTGTTGGAATTGGTATACGTTATTCTTATACACTACAATATGACAACTAAATAAACATATGAAGTTTGATGCTCCACATGCTTATTGAGTTGCACATTCACTAGGACTTAACTAAATGCTTTCCTATGGGTCGGCAAACAGGTAGTTTGATCAGTGGATTGCTGGTTTCGCATGTTATGGACATTTTTTTTTCTCATGCTGTTCTCTTTTCTTTTAACACAGACATCTATGATTTACCAATAGGGTACCTAGTCACCTCCAAAGATCTATAACGTTGTCATTCTTCATCAAGTGACATAGTTACATTTTTAACCGGTGTGGGTTGTGGTGTACTATTAACTATTATGCTAATAGTAGGTTCAAAAAGATAGTTTAACTTGCCAGTAACGTCTCTGAGGAATAGAAAACATGAAATGAAGGTGATTCTTAAAAGGAAAATGCACCATTTAATATGTGAACATCACCTGTATGCCTTGCTGCCATCTACTTAATATGCTATAACTGCATGACTTACTGTTTCGTTAGGGTTGATAACACATGCTAGTCATTGATAGTGATTGAACCATTTAATGCCAAAAAAAGAAAAGAATTATCTCATACAGTTATGGATGTTTCTATCTTTGATAGTTTGACATATTCCCTTTTCAAGAAACCATGGTTATGTGTGCTGATTTATCAATAGTGCGGAATCTTAATCGTTAATTCATTCTCATGAGTCTTCCCCATACTAGTTTCATTTGGAAGCATATTTTTCTACCTATGTGCAACTTAGTTTTATTTGGACTGTCAAACCTTTCACATCATGTCCTGAAAGTCATAATCTATACAGAATAACATCTTTGATGTGTTCTCTTTCCTTTTTCTCATTTACTTCTGATAGCATATAACCCTAGTTCAGACTTTCAGTAAGGTATACAACAACTATGCCTCAACCCCAACAAGTTGAGGTGAAGATTCATTATGAATTGACTAGCTTACGGCGGTTGTCAACCTACCGCAACCCTCCTCGTTTATCCAGGCTTGAGACCCGTAATATGAGCAAGCTCACACAGAAGGAGTTAGTAAGGATATTAGCACAAAATATGGATAATGACTACTGCCCATGTTTAGCTGTACAGTGTAATGAATGTTTATTCATTTTTTGTTGATCTCATGTCTAAATCCAGCTGACTGATTGTTATGGTCTGAAGGGTTTTTTGGAGAAGTCTTTCGCTGTATTTGGAATGGAACAGAGGTTGCAGTTAAGGTTTTCCTAGAACAAGACTTGAACGAAGAAAACATTGAAGATTTTGCCAATGAAATATCCATCCTGAGGTAAGTTGTATTTAGAAAATCATTTTTGTTCTTTATACCTCAGGATCCTCCTATAAAGTAGAAACAAAATCAAACCGAAACCAAATCAAACATACTTATTTTGCTTAGCTTAACCCTGTTTCTCTTTTCTCTTTTCTCTTTATGCAGCCGCATTCGCCACCCAAATGGTAATTTTCCTGCTTTTCCCTAAATCTATATTTGTTGTGGCATACTGCTTGTATCTACTTCATTGAATATGCTAGTAAAAGCTGTAGAAGGCACTTGATCCTTGAGATTCTACGGGATATATGAAATACGTTTTCAGTTTTTATCCTATGTTTCCAAAATTCCCAAAAATACACTTTTGATGGAGAAACAGTGCTCTTGTTGTTTGCTCGAACACATTTTTCCTTTCAGTAATCTTGTTCCTCGGTGCTTGCACTACTCCCCCTCGTTTATCCGTGATTACCGAATTCATGGAGATGGGATCCCTGTATCATCTGATCCATGTAAGTGGACAGAAGAATAGCCTCAGCTGGCAAAGGAGATTGAAAATGCTTTGCGATATATGCAGGTATTTCCAACATCAACTCTATTACTTAGGTTCTGTTTCATAATTCTTCTTTTGCAAGTTAACTTTTTTTCTTTTCAACTACTTGTTCTTTGAATATCTTTTTGAGGGGTTCGCAAGTTTTTTGGCATAAAGCCTAGAAATGTTATACATTTTGTCTGATAAAGGCTACTGTCCATACGACTGGGTACATGCCATTGCACTTTTTTGTTGAAATATGGAAGATCATTCCAATAACTTCCTCCAGTTAGATGCTCTTTGGAATTTCATGTGGCTTTTGAGAAGTTGTAAATGAGTTCAGTTAAGATCCTAAGACTTTCCATTTTTATTTTTAAACCTCAGTTTAGAGCTATATATTATTCTTAGAATTAGTAAAATCATAACCTGTATTAGCTTGGGAAACTTGTGTGCCATTGTGTACCACTGCATGAATTTTCTTCATAGCTTATACCAGATCCTGTGGGTTACATAAGCAAAATCATTCTACCAATGAATGTTTAGTGAATCTACTCATGTTGTTATCATTTATCTAATTGATGAAAGAAATAGTTGTAGTCTAGTTTTATCTAATAAAATACTCCCCTTGAATACAAGGTTGATAGTTCCAATTTGTACCGCTGAATGAAGAAGGGAGTAACAGGACCTTCAATGGTATTGGAGTCATCCCAGTTGTCAAGCCTGTCGTGTATTTTTTTCCTAAATCCAACTTCCATTGTCTACTGTAAACTCCGTGCCTTGGAGAAACTCTATGCTTAAAATTTTTTAAAACTTCATGAATCTTATAGTGGTTGTTAATATTGAAGTAGTAAAGATAGCTATATAAGTTCATGATTATCTAGTATAACAAGAAATGGAGTGGAAACTGACTACCACCCGTGGAATTAGTCGAGGTGCACGCAAGCTGGCTGGGACACCACGGTTTAAAAAAATATGAAAATGAAAGCTATTCTCATGGATTTTTTAATGGACGCAGACAGGAGCATTCAATAGGCATTAAGCATAAAGGGAAAAGATATACACACACACAAGTTTCAAGACTTATGTCCAGTCAGTTTACTTATCATGTCTCATCGACCAAAAGGACAGTAAACAGTCAATCGGGACAAACCCACGTCGTTAACTGATTGTAGTACATAACTGAAATTGTACTCTTATATCATATATTGCATATTTCCCTGAAAAGAGAGAAGAATCAGTAGGATTTAGTAGCTTGGGGACTCTGAGGTGTTTTTTTTTTGGGTTTGCGCTATAGTTATGGTAAGTCTATTTTCTGCTTTGCAGTTATCTTTACATCTGCTTCTCTGTGATCATTTAGGGGGCTGCTGTGTATACATAGGATGAAAATTGTGCATCGTGATCTAAAGAGTGGAAACTGCCTTGTAAATAAACACTACAAAGTCAAGATCTGTGATTTTGGACTGTCGCGGTTACTGATTTCAACGCCCATGCAAGATTCTTCCTCAGCAGGTACACCGGAATGGATGGCCCCAGAGCTTATTCGTAATGAACCTTTCACCGAAAAATGCGACATTTTTAGTCTTGGGGTCATAATATGGGAACTATTCACACTCAAAAAACCATGGGAAGGTGTTCCATCTATCCAGGTAATTTCTAAATGATCTTTCTTGCCTGCCCCTAGTGAAGGAAACAGAAGAGAACAACATTTCCTTTCATCTTCAAGTGCAATCTTGATAAAGTGGAAATTCACAACTTCAGGTCGTGTACGCTGTTGCTAATGATGGAAAACGGCTAGAAATTCCTGAAGGTCCTCTAGGAAAGCTAATTTCAGGTATTTTGCATTACAATATCTTACTCTACATTACGGACACGCTATTATATTTCATAGGATTTAATGTATTTCATATGCATCAGCATAATTTAACCTGTTATAGGGTAAAAATTCTTTACAGCGTATAGTAGTTTAACTCTATTCTGATATAATGAGAGAATCTCTCCCTATTAATTACTTTTTTTCCTAATCGTGTTTTAGATTGCTGGGCAGAACCAGATGAACGGCCTAGTTGTGAGGAAATCTTATTACGGCTACAAGAATGTAGGTCTTCTGCTAGTTGATTCTTTGCATTCTTGGTGGAATGCTAGAACGAGGATTAATTTTTCAATAAAGACTGTATATATAATCAATTTCTTTCTGTAAAAGTAATGTTCATAAATTTTGACTAAACTTCTCTCTTATAGTTCTACTTCTTATTCCTTTTCTCATTTTAACAAAATATTTTTTGCGGAATTGCCGTGTTATTTTCTTCATTCATTTCTTTGAATAACCATGTCTATTTTTGCAAACAACTAACACCCTGCACTGAAGGTACCAAAACTGCAATTTCCACTATTATTGAGTTTAAAGAATAAACGGGTGAATAAAATCAAGGGGTTCGGCAATATTAGGTACATGTTTTTTTTCTCCCCAAAATAATGAACAAAAAAGGTTAGGACCAATTAGGAGGTCTTTAAATGTATAATTCACTTACCTATCTAGAGGAAACAGTTGTAAACAACTTTTTGCAACACTCTATTTCTTGATTTTTCTTTTGATAGTACTGATATAGTGTTTCTTTTCGTCGTCTTGAACTGAGGGTCTTTCGGAAATAGTCTCTCTACCTCTCGGGTAGGGGTAAGGTCTGCGTACATATTACCCTTCCCAAACCACTTATGGGATTTTACTGGGTTGTTGTTGTGTACGCCTAATTTACTGGATAATTGGATGGAAATCAATTGATTCCCAAGTCAATATGTATAAGAAATTCCTAGTCAATATTATATTCTTTTAATTACTAATAGAATAATCAGTTGTGTTTATAAGTTGTTATGAATGGCCTCAATGTGATAAACACATGGGACATGCATTTGATTGTGTTATGGCTTGAAAATGCACATACTTTGATGTCCAGTGGAAGTCAGGGACACGAGGAAGATTGTGTTGATATAAACACAAAATTTGCTCTTTCCCCAATTAAAAGTCTCCCTCATTTTTCCATGAAGGATCAGATCAAAGAAAAATCGGTTCTTATTTTTACCAAAACTATATCAACCAAAAACTGGTATCAATGTCATAAAAAGTGTTTCAGTATGTTATATCTGATTCTATAGTAGTAAAATATTCAAGGGCTTAACTTAAATACGTTGGTAATGTAAAAAAAATATATATATACGATTACCGTAATTTTAACCAGTTGCAGTATGTTGCATTCCTTTTCATTATGAAACTTCATTATCAAATGTATATCGTAATGAGCGTTGGTCGGCCTTAAAAAGGTATTTTGAGTCTCAAAATTCTCAAAAAGTTCTCCTTCATTCTTCACCCATTAATTAAAGAGATATGTTTGATAGGTACTACACACAAGTTGAGGATCAGTCCTCTTCATCAATAGCATCAAGAGTTGTTGAAGTACAAATCAATTCAGATTATCATCTATGTTTTTCACATGCTATATGTACTTTTTCCTTCTTAATTCGAGTATAGGCAGTATTTCTTCTTGATTGACTCTATTATCAAGTTTGTTTACATGTGGCATTTTTCATTCTTTCTTCTCTCTGTCACCTAACGAAATACAAAGTTGTACCAACCTTAATATGTTCAAGTACCACATGTTACTACTATATTTTTCAAATTACCATGTTAGAATTGATAGTTGAGATCGAGAGTTTCATAAGTCAACTTAATCCGATAATATTAAAATTCTTGACATTATCAGCGCGTACAAAACATAAAGTCTTTCTTTTATCTAGCAGTTCCAGAAAGAGGAAGTCTCAAAATGCTAGCTAGTCATGAGCTGGAACAATATATAGGAAATTGCATCATGGTTAATATAGAAAACAATTCTAAGATGAAGCCAAACCTTTGATCTTCTTACATATATATATATATATATATATATATATATATATATATATATATATATATATATATATATATATATATATATATATATATATATATATATATATATATATATATATATATATATATATATATATATATATATATATATATATATATATATATATATATATATATATATATATATATATATATATATATATATATATATATATATATATATATATATATATATATATTGATAAATATGTCAGAAGGTAATAAAATTCTCTTTTTGTAACTTCTTCAAAGAAGATGATTGGCAAAAGAATTATGGTAGAGAAGAGTTCCTATCACTACTGTCCTATTGTCAATTATTTAAAGCTATCCGACAGCCCATGATCCATCTCATATTTTCCCTTTTCTTCTTTTTATCACTCCAAATTGACCTCTCATAATAGATTACGAGTTTAATTAGTATACACTAACACTATAAATTTATTTACACTATCAAATCATGTAAAAAGGGAACTTTTATGACAATCATGAATTGATAACCTATAAAACAAACATAAAAATTGATATGTTATAATAGGTAAATTATATTCGTAGATATAAAATGTATAAACTATATATAAAGGTTAATCTCAAACTTTTAGTCACTTAATCAACCATAAATCCAACTAATCAATCCTAGATTTTATCATAAGGTTTGTATCTGTCTTAAAATAAGAACCCCTCCCCCCCCCCCTCTCAACCCCCTTGCATTCTCCAAACCCATATGGACCCTTCTCTCCATGCCCTCACATGTTGCCCACTATCATCCATATCTGAACCATTTAATGACTGGGCCACAGCTTGGATGGGACAACCAAAATTAACCAAGCAAAACTCAATGTCTTTATAAGGTTTAACTATACCTACAGTTTTAAACTTTCTTTGTATTTTTTTACCTTGCTGCTCTAAGCAAAGCTTCATTTGTTGGCCCGCTAAGTAAATGTATGGTGCATTATTCTATAACAATGTAATGCACATCAAATCAATCATGTTACAACTTTTTTACTTTGTGATATGCAGATCAGAATGAACCATTTTCTTTTGTGTTATGATGTTGGATTTGAATACTACTACTACTTATTTAAGGGAAAGAAGAGTACTTGGAATTGGAATCCCACCTCTTCAAATTCAAAAAGGAAATCTTGAAAGTCCAACTAAATTATTAGAGATTGATAGTGTATATTTTTTATCTCTTGAATATTGATATTGGGTAATGATAAAAGAAGAAAAAAAAGCACAGTTTAATTTAATTTGTGGCTAGAAGTTCATGTTTTCTAGGGTAAATAGGACAAGCAACTCCACATTAGTCAAAGCACTATCCAAAACCAAAATCCATTCTATACTTAAGATGAGTAAAAGGAGTCTATCAACACCTCACTTTCCCAATGAAAACCACAAACCCACATGATTTGTTTTGGGATATTGAAAGATCACAAAAAACTCCTCTCAAAAGAATATCTCTTTATGCCCCCATATCTCCTTCTCCCTCCACCCACTCCAACAAATAGCAAAAATTAAAACCCCATTTCCTTTTCACTCTTAATTAAACCTAATGAGCTACGGACCAAATGAAACCTTCTCCATCCTCTAATACCCTGTCTATTCTAAAACACTATTCTCTTCTCATATTTCTATTTGGCTCTATCTTGAACAAGGACCCTACACTAATTAGCCTCTTCACCTACTCTCTAAACCAGGAGAATTCAACCAAATGTTGACAGGTGTCAAATTCTAATCCTGACACGTGTCTGAGCTTCAAGCAAATGCTGGCCCCCACTTGTGCTGACTTGGCAATTCCAATCATGGACAAACATGGGGGTCATCCAAGACCCTAAGCTTTCATGCATACGCAGCCAAACTCCCATTATTGAACTCAGAAAATTAAGGGCTATGGGGGAATGGAATTGAATGGCAAAGGGCCCTGAATGATGGATCCAAAAACCAAAGTACAAAAATGAGGTGCAATTATTCATGCCATAGAATTCAACTCCCCCAAACAAGTATTTTAAATTTTTAAAAAGTAAGGAAAAGAGGAAAAAGAAAAAGTATACACAAAAAGAAAAGGAAAAAAAAAAAGTAAGCCCCAAAAGCATATAATAAACTCTATCATTTCTAGTAACAAAAACTATACCAAGTTGATTGATATTGATACCAATATCTTATATCCCTCCCCCTCTTCACTTTTTATTTTGCTACTTTCATTGACATAAACAAAGGAAAAGAGAATACTTCTCTTTCTATTTCCTTTTTACTCATCTCTCCCTCTATATCTCCCCCTTCTTCTCTTCTTTCTTTCTTCTTCTTCTTCTTTTGGAAAATCCCTCTGTGAGAGAGCAAGATAAAAATAGCAATGAAAAACGCAATAAGATGTTGCATATCTTGCATACTACCGTGTGGGGCACTTGATGTGATTAGAATAGTTCATGCTAATGGAAAAGTTGAAGAGATAAGTGAAACTCATGTAAAAGCAGCTGAGATTATGAAGCTTTACCCTAAACATGTACTAAAGAAGCCATCAACATCTTATTCCTCAGAAGAAGGGGTAATTTGTCCCAAGATCGTTGTAGTTCCTCCTGATGCTGAACTTCAACGTGGCAAGATTTATTTCCTTATGCCAATCCCTTCTTCAACTGAGAAAACTCGTTCAAGATCATCAACTACAACAAAGAAAAAGAAGACAAGATCTTCATTACCACAAGCTCATGATCATGGGAATATTGGCCGAAATAATGGTAATAGTAATAGTAATAGCAATAATTTGATGGTTTCTAATGATCAATATTTGAGTGAAATTTTGTCGGAGAAAATCTCAACACAAAGAGATAGAAGAAGAGGAAGAGTTGGTGTATGGAGACCTCATTTAGAGAGCATTTCTGAGACTTCAAGTGATCAACCATAAATTAAATGCAAGGTTATTACTACTATTTTTTCTTGATATTCATTTTTCAAGAATTTCTTCACTAAGGTTTCTCAAGGAAAGTTTGAACCCTTTCTTTTAGTTTTTTTTTTTTTTTTTTTGTAAATAAGTATAGAAGAAAGAAAACAATAATATCCCTCCCCCCCCCCCCCCAAAAAAAAAAAATTGTATTAATGTTTGAATTTTGTATTAAATCATTTACTACCTGTTTTATCAGAAAATCTACGGCGATCAGAGCAAACTAGATTTGTCCTAAGGTGTAATTTATTTGGAATTTCGTTTCTTTTAAGAACACATTAATATCAGCTATATCGTTCTGCTTGTTTCCTGGTTTTGGTTCCCCTCATGTGTCGGCATTGACGCAAAGCTCATGTTAAATGTCCGAGTGAATTTCTTCTAAAAAATTAAGAGACGGTTGGCATTACTATTTTTTTTTTCTTCTTATTTTGCAGAGTAATTTATACTGTAATTTTTATCAGGAAAAAAAAGAAACTTATACTAATTTATGCAATTAAGAAAGAAGATTTCTAAGTGCATTTTTAAAATAAAAATATCACCCACCTTAATTATACAAAATACACAAGCCGCTCCGTGACTAAATTATTCATCATCCAATTAAATATTTACTTAAATTACGTTCTTAAACATAGTAGGCCATGTTATGAAATTTAATTTGAGGATCAGCGCATCATTAGATCTAATTAAAGTAGTTAAAAGAAATAAAATCATGACTCATGTGGGACTAAATATAGATTTGGAATTTGAAACTAAAAGAGAAAGGGATTCTTCTTTGGATCATTGCTTGAGACGAAGATTTGCATATGGTCCAAAAGCCTATCAACAACTAGATTATGAGCTAGACTATCATGAACTTTTCCCTCTAAGAAAAATATACTTTCTATTCTTTATACAAATGTTTGACAATAAACTATATATATTAAGATAATCAGAGGGTGCTTTAAGTTAAGTTTGACGAAACAATTGTTCCCACACTGCTTTTCCCCAAGCATAGAATAATGCACTTTTAGTTTGCATTATGCCTAAGTGAAAAACTAGAGTGATGAGACTATAATTAAATCTATTTTATGCCAATAGCTAAGCTGGCATCCTTAAAAAGCTTCCTTACCAATGCTTAGACCCTTTCATTTCCTGCAGGGTCAGATTCATCCATTCTTATTATATGTATTGACATAATGATTATTTGCAGTATCAGTGAATTTAGCTTGTATGGCATATTAATTATCATTTTAATACGTCAACAATTAGTGTTTGATTAAAAAAAAATGGACCTTAGTCAAACTCAACTTTAAAAAGATCACATAAGTAAACACATCAGTTAATTTCCAACTGATGTGACACTCAACAATGTTATCACAAAATTTATGTGTATTTAACTTATAATTAATTTAATTATATAAATCATCATATCATATCATCATATCATACTATATTATAAGTGTGAAGGCCTAAAGTGAAAGTTAAAAGACCTAAATGACCCTATAAAACTAAGAGACTATAATACCCTTAAGAAAATTAATAAATTCCTCCTTAAATCAATACAAGAACCTGGCTTACATTAGACAGCTTCCTCGTTGCTATTAACTATCATAAAATTATGAAGAGTTGCATTAGATAATAAATGTAGACCTAATTCAATTACTAAACGTGTGAAAGGAAAGCTCAAGGAACGTCAACTAGGAATAACTAACCATTATAATAGTACTGTAAATAATGAGTTAGGGGTGTACAAAAAATTCGATAAATCGTACCAAACCGATAAATCGAGTCAAACCGAAAAAAAAATCCGATGTGGTTTGGTATTAGAAAATAAAACCCGACCATAATTGGTTTGGTTTGGTTTTAACTAAAAAAAGTCAAACCGAAACCAAACCAACCCGATAGTACATTTATATAATTTTTAAAAATATTTTATACATATAAATATTTATTGTAATGTAATTTATAAATATTTCTTAAACTTTTTCACATTTTTATCTTTTAACGTATTATTTCAAGTTTAGATTTAACATTCTTGAATGGTAAATAAATTTTAAAGCCCATAAATATAGTAACTCAAACAAAGTTCAAATCAATACTAATGCTAACAAAAGTTCAATTCAATACTAGGAATGACGATAGTGTTGGATAATTATTTTAGTTTTACATTGGTTTATAATGAAAATGCATAACTTAGTTTATCTTTTTCTTTAGTGTTTAGTTATGTAATTAATATTAGTACTTATTAGCTATACTTATTTTAGCATGACCTATATAGTATTTTTAGATTATGTTAATTTTTATTATGGCTTATTAATTAGCAATATTTATTTTATGTAATTTTATTATTTTATCATTGTTATTGAATATTTTAGTATAATGCTATGACTTATCTCATATTATTGTGTTATTTTCTTGGAAAATACATTATATAGTTGGAGCACAAGTTACATATTTTATGCTATGAAAACTTTACCGGAAAAAAAATTCCGAAAATCCGAAAAACCTAAGAAAAATCGAGATTGAAAAACCCAACTTTGTTGGTTTGGTTTGGTTTATAAATTTAAAAACCTGACACCATTGGTTTGGTTTGATAATTGAAAAATTCGAACCCACCCGACTTATGTACACTCCTAATGTGAGTTTAAAATAAATAAATAGCATGTCGTTACAATTTTATCATTTATGTTGGTTAAAAATATATGTGTCAAATTAATGCTATCGAGCTACGAACATCAATAATTTTAACTCTATGTCCTCGGAATATCAACTATAAGGAACTATTAGGTGAAACACGCTTTATTACAATTTTATACCTCATAAAATTAAAAAATAAGTAATTTTTTTATCTAATTATATTTTGATTGTTCATTTTTGTAGATTCAAACGATATACAGTCACTTTGACCCTCAATAGACTAGTCACGATGAGACAATTCATATTAATCTTCACATGTACTTTATTTCTTCAAGTATGATTATTTAGTTAATATTAACTACATGATTCGGCATACACATCCAACGCACGTGCCGAGAAACTAGTACTTTCTATACACAATTACATAAAGTTAATTGAACTCTTTAATTATTCACTTAATTATTGTTCTTTGGGGGAGGGGGGGGGGGGTTATGAAAATGGTTCGTGATCCCAATATATTCGGATTCGTTTCAGTTTCTGAAACTCTCTTCCACTAAATTGGGGGCCAGCAAAAAGCTGGCATGATAATTATTTGGAATTTAATCCATTGGATTCATTGATTAGATATCTTGTGAGAGAAGAAAGAATATCAGAATGCCGAATTTTGTCAATTCCCATCCAGTTTTCAGGTTTTCCTCTTTTAAAGGTTTGGAACCCGCCAACAAAAAATTCAAGAGTGTTGGTTTCAAATCTGGATAAAATAAAAAAGTTACATAACTTAATGATCCATGAAAATATTAGATAAGTGTAGATGATTCTTATTATTGACCCCGACTAACTTAATATTGAATGGTGATTAATTAGTTGATATATAATAAGCAAGGGGGAAATGCGATTGAATTAGCCAATAACTATGTGTATCGTGATTCAAACTATAAGTTCATTGTGTGATATTTCTCGAACAATGAAAATTGTTATCATTTCTTTATTTTTCTTATCAAAAAAAATGTTTTATGAAGTGGCTCGAGTTCAACAAAAAATACATTCATTTTATGTAGCTATGTGAAAAGACCTTTTGGTCTAACACTCGTAAATTTTCCATGTTCATTGTTTATATTAATCCCTGCGACAATAACATGGATATTATGTCATGCGATCTCCAATTGGATATGGTCAACTCGTCAAGGTAGAATATGACGAATTATATAACGAAATCTCTTGAAAACTCCTTTTTTTTTTTTTTGGAAATAGTATAACAACAATGAAAATCTTAACTACATATATACTACTGAAGGTTGCAGTGGGTGGGTGATAGGTACGTATATATTTTTTAATCAGAGATTTCGAATTTGAACCTTAAAATTAGAGTCATCTTTGATAGGGAGAACATTACATCAAATTGAAATTTTCGATGCGAATATGAATTATCCGGACCCTAAAACAAATACGGAACGCGATGAAAAAACAATAAAGAAGAAAATCACAAGATATGTCCACTAAGACAAGTATCATGGATCAAAGTATCAACTTGCCCATCTTCTCTTCTGTCTTTTCGGCTCTAGTAATAAGTCTATCTATTTTTCTCTTTTTCTATACGGCATATAGAGAAGAGAAGTACAAAACAAAAAGTAAGAACAAAGGACAAGAAGATAATTTAATAATAAGAAATTAAATCAGAGCCTCTACCTGCTGCGTTACTGCGTAGGCTGTGAGGAAGTCGGTGTCTCTACACCTTTTACTATAATGGTGGTTTAGTAATGATTTTATTTTCGAAGATAAATTTGTCATGTTGTCATCAATACTTATGAGTGTTTTAAAAGGCTTTTTTGAGATCCGTCCCGGGACGGGCACTATCAAAACGCCTTGAAATTCATGTGTGGGGTTTAGTTCTGTGAGGCTTACGCCCCCAAGTGTCCGACTGTACGCCCTAAACACACCTAACGCTCAACGCTCGGGACTCGCCCTATAGTTCCTATGCAAATCATGTGTTGAATTCATTAATTTGCACCGTTGACTCTTAAATTCTTTAACAAATGAATGATTAAAGTTCTTTTTATCTATAGGAATATAAAAATTGTAAATAACTCAAATAACAAACCATAGTGTATTGCATATTTACTAATTGAAAATATCGTGAGGGTGAATATCATTTAAATATTTCTTTTAAAAATAGATGACTAAAATTTATATCTTTACTTAACAAATCTTCATGTCTTAGTTTTATGTCTCTCAAAATTATCATACATTTCTTCTTTTACTAAATATTTAAAAATAATTTTATATTTACGCAAGAAGGAGTAATATTTTAAATTACAGTGTTGATAAAATTTATTGAGAATTTACTTTTAAAGAGGTAAAATATGCAGTTTGATAATATTTTTTAAGAAATTATAATTTTTAATTGTTTGAAAGTTAAGAGGTTATAGTTAATTCATATTTCATAGTAACTTTAACAATATTATATTAATTATACTTGTAAAATATGCTAAATATTTTATTTTATATGAGTTTCTTTAATTGTTTTTAGTTTTTTGAACTTTTAATGTATCTTTTATATTTTTATTTTATTATAATGCTATATTATTAATTCATAAATTTAAAAAAATTAAAGATCCGTGGGGCTTACGCCCCGTGTCTCGAGACTTTCGCCTCGCCCCGTATTAAGTAAAACGCCCCGCCTCACGCTCCCGCCTTTTAAAACACTGGTACTTATAAAACGCGGCAGCTCATAAACGGGCTCGAGAAATTCTAACTTTATTCTTCTTTTAAGTATGATTTTTTTCTTTCTGAACTTTATGATTTTATGTATAGAATTTTATGGAATGCATTTTCTTCCTTCAACTTCCGGCCTCTTTTGTTTTTCTTTTTCCTTCTAATTTTCCCCTTTGTTCCCCCTTGAATAATTCTAATAGTACTTCTTTCGTTAGTTTGTCGGTAAATACCTAAAAATTTAATGATATGCCCCCATAAAGACACTGATTTAGGATTATAGGGTTAAGGATTTAAGGTATTGAATCAAAAGACATCAAAAGACAGGGTACACGACTAAATTAAGTGCCAAAAGATGCATATTTAAAAACTTGTCAACATATTTAGCTGCAATATGACTATACGATGACGGGCTTATTTAATTTGGAATACGAATTTTGAATCCTTCACCTACTCCACCATATATTGGACTCCTAATTAAGGAGTAATTTACATATCATAACTTGAAATATTCTTTTTGAGAAGACAAAACTTGAGTTAGTTCCAGGTATAGCTCCAACATACCGCAGCCACAGGCAATGAACTTGGAAGAAAAAACGAAACATATTGGATAATTGACCTTTATTCAGAAAGGAAAAGCATAGGTGCTATACAAGAATGACTAATTTAATTGTTTTGAGCTTCATTGAATTCTTCTAACTACCTCGGGAAAAAAATTCCTCTAACTACTAAAAATGCCTTACTTTTTCTTTTTATTATAATTTAGTTAGTATGTTCTCTTGGTGGGATAAAAGTTGAAGAGTGTATGGCACCTTCTCCACGTTCTCCCATGAAACAGACCAAATACTTCCCCTCAATTTATTTTTCTCTTTGGTATGATCCTTTTACACATATTTTCCCACTAAACAGTTTCCTTTTTCTTTTTTATACTATCAAAATATAAAGAGGTTTTTATTCATTTATTTTGGCTTTAATTGTTTATTTGAGGCTGTACTTCAAAATCACATTTTCTCCTCTATGGGAACATATAGTTCATTGATGGATGCAAATAATGCAATAGATAGTTACTAACCAAAGTCACAAACCAACTGCACGCTATTAAGAAGAGAAAATAATTCTCTATGACCCCTCAAAATTTTAATAGTTCATGTTTTTCCTCCATTAACCCGAAATGTCTCTTCGGCCCAAATATATTACATCTAATAGCCCGAAATATCTATTTTGTATAGTGACAGTTTATTTAGTATATTTTTTGTATAGTGACAGTTATTGTATATAAATTGCACAGTGGCAGTCTATTTTGTATATAAATTGTATAGTGACAGTCTATTTAGTATATTTTTTATATAGTGACAATCAATTTTGTATATATTTTGTATAGTAACAGTCTATTCTGTATATATTTTGTATAGTGACAGTCTATTTAGTATATTGTTTTTGTATAATGACAATCTATTTTGTATATATTTTGTATAGTGACAGTCTATTTAGTATATTTTTTTTGTATAATGACAGTCTTTTTGTATATATTTTGTATAGTGACAGTCTATTTAGCATATATTTCAACTTTATGCATAGTTATCTGAAAAAGAACAATCATAAAACTCCGATAATTCAAAAAGATAATTCCAATTAGAATAAATTAATTCAAATTTATCATTAAAGAGAACTTTAGTTATATAGCAATTACTTTACCTCTAAAATAGTCACGAGATGGCAACTCGAGCATCCCTTCGCACCAACGTCATGGGACTAAAAGAAAGAGGGCGAACTGAAGACAGAATTTTCTCAAACTTGATAACTAATTTAGAGATGGCAGCGACGCGATTGCAATACATGTTTAGTCTTAACCCGAAAAGACTTCAATACCCCCGCCCCACCATGTATAGCATTTTTTTCCCTGTGTAACCATATCTTGATTAAAAATAAAATCGATTGCAATACATGTTTAGTCTTAACCCGAAAAGACTTCAATACCCCCGCCACACCATGTATAGCATTTTTTTCTGTGTAACCATATCTTGACTAAAAATAAAATCTATTAAGTGCATGTAATATCAATCTTACTACAGGAACTATCAAATTGATAAAGTAAAGACTGATATTTATGATGGGTTATGATAATTGTTTGGATGGTACAGCTGGGCGTAGCAAAGAGGCAGAATGAAAAAGATAAGGTGGGTTAGTGAATATTTGTTATAGCCAATGCAATAAGTTTTTGCTATAATTTGTAATCAAATATAATGGGCTAGCGGTTGTTTAAGTTAGTGCCGAATGGCCAATTGTGTCGGAACATGTATTTACTATTCCATCATAACCAATGTTTCACACTTTGCAATTTAACGTTCAATTTGCCAGTGAGAATTAGCTCGTGTAACTTTTGAAAGTAAAACTTGTTTTTGCGGTGAAAATAGGTTAGCCAGTTTTAGGACCGGTAATAGAAAAATAACCAGCGTTTATAAAGTCATTGAAAAATAGCCACTATTTTGCTGAAACATGAAAAGTTCCAGCATAATATGCTGGATTATAAAGCTCAAGCGTATAAACTTCCAGTATAGTATATATGTTAGAACTCCAGCACAAGGAAAGTTCTAGTATAATATGTTGGATTGTGGAGCTCCTGTATATACTTCCAGCATATTATATTGGAACTGCAACACATTATGAAAATCCAGCACATTGTACTAGAATGTTATATATAAAAAAATTCAAACTTCAACATCTCTGTTTTAAAAGACGTTTTTGGGGCGAGCCCCGGGGCGAGGCGTACCAAAAATGCCCCGGGGCGATGGTGTGGGGCGAAAGTCTCAAGAGGCGTACTCCCCGCAATTTGGGGCGTACGCCCGAGCGTTCGGGGTGTACGCCCAGAGACTTTTTCAAATTAAAACAAAATTTGTTGAATTAGTCCTTCATATAATACCCAAATTCTCAAAAGTCAGTTTGGTAATTACTCAAAAGGTTTAAAAAGGAACTCAAAAGTATTAAATTTAAAAGTAAAGACCTTTTTTATTGATTTAAGCCCTAATTCTTGATTTTTTCAAATTTTTAACTTGTCCGCTAGTCTGCTAATATCTCCCACTTGTCCGCTAGTCTGCTAATATCTCCCAAAAGCAACGAATATTTTTTTTTTTTACAAATACAAAAAGAACTACATTCTTCTTCATAGCAACAAATTCAAAGTTCAAATTACAGGTTAATCATCCTTTTTGTTCCTCCATATAGAAAATTTTATTCTTTTAGACTCAAATTACTTGTGCTTGTAAGTAACGTATAATAGATTGTTTTGATTAGTTTTTTGTGGGGATGGAGCACACATATATATAGTTTTCTTCAATTTTTATGCAATTTTACCTGTTTATAAATATTTACTGTCATTATATTATTTTATAAAATATTAAAAATTAAATACCTATGGAGCTTACGTCTCGTGCCTCGGGGCTTACGCCCCGCTGAGGCACATGTAAAACGCCTCGCTTTACGCCCACGCCTTTTAAAACACTGATATTATGCTGGAATATTTTTGGATTTTAAGGGTGTTTTTGTTCAGATTTTATCTTTAAATGAAAAAGTGGCTAAATTTCGAATACTTTTGAAATTGTAACTATTTTTTAGTTACCAGTTGTAAATCTGGCTATTTCTGATTTTTCTCCCCTTTTTGAAAACATGTGACGCCCAATGGAAAGTGGGCTTTGGTTGGGGTCTAGCCCACAAAGTCTTTAAGAGTTCTGTTTGGGTTCGAGGAATATGAAAATAGTGGGGGTGGTATGCCCACCATATAACCTTTTTTTCTCTTTTCTGGAGTCATATGACCTTTACTAGTTTCAAAACTGACGGAGAGGTTATTAGCTAAATATCTGTTTGAAGAATCTAAATCCATAATGTTTTAAATTACAGTAAACAGTGTCTATAACAAATAACAAATAACAAAAGGTTTAAAACAAGGACATAATAGGCTTCACGAAATACCTTAAAGGGTTGAGATCCACAAGCTATTATTTCACTTTCTAGTTGATATTTGAAAAAAATTCCAATAAACAGTACAATTGGAAAGTACTACTCAGCAGTTTTAAGTAACATGTAGAGACAAATGTTTTATCTGCCAAAGAAAAGCTTAACAAATTGTTTACCCGTAAAACGGTACAGTTGAATTTATACGTGATTTTTAGACAAGTGAATTAATTTGATCCTGAAATAATAGGAGAATTGAATAAATATGCAATATTTAGCCTTGAGATGAAGATGAAATAGCAGAAACAGTAGTTCCGGGAGCAGGGCTTCCGGGCACAACAATAGTGAAATCAAAAAGTAAGAAGTTAAAATTGTATAAAACTTTGAATAGATTATAGCGTGAGTTTACCAGAAAATTCGTGTCCTTTACAATGATAACGAAGCTCACTATTTATAGTTGCACCTAGGGAACAAGGTCATAGGATCATGCCCTTCTTTAATTTCAATTATGAGGGTCATTGAAGAATGTGTAACGATGGGCATGAATAACAAATTCTTTATAACGGGCAATGTACTAAACGATGTAGAATATTATCCATTAAATGCTACCGGGTGGTAGAAATTTATAGCATCTTTATGAGCATCATTCTTTCCGGTAACAGATAGAACAACTGTCTTCGATTTTAGCTATCCGCTATCTTTGGCTCCGCGTGTCGCTCCCTCATGTAATCACTTAACATAGCATATTTTATCCTATACAGATAATCCCTCTGCTTTTCGGTGACATAACTTTGTGTCATCGGGAAGTTGGTAGAAATATTCTTTTGGCGGGAATTTCACTAACCCCCTCTGAAAAGCTTCTGACGGTTGATTAGACGCACGTCTCTCTGTATTTAATGCCCCAAACACGCGTCATCCCACAATTTAGCATAACTTTCGCCGGCTATCGAGGTAATTATGGCCACGAATTTAGCCGCCTATGTCACACCTCCTTTTTCCCGATGGAAGGATATGGAGTTTTTCCAATTAAAGTGACATTAATCGAAATGGGATTGTTTATTTATTTCAGAGTCGCCACTTGGAATAATTTATGGTGTCCCAAGTCACCGGTTTATTTTAAATCCCAAATCGAGGAAATTGACTCTTATTTATGGTCTGCGAACACAGAAGACCGGGTAAGGAATTCTGTTAACCCGGGAGAAGGTGTGAAGCACTCCCGAGTTCCGTGGTTTTAGCACGGTTGCTTAACTATTAATATTTGGCTTAATTATCTGATTTATTACCTCTTTTAAACCTATTGTGCATTTTACTTTTTAACCGCTTTTAATGTTTATGAAAATTATTTAAATAAGTCGCGATGTCGTGCACTTATTATTTTTGTACACATTGTGAATCGCGTCACGTGAAACGCACCCGCGACTCACAACATGTTTATTTTAATTAATATTTGAAGTTATGATAGAGTCACGTGAAACGCACACTCGAATTGGGATTATGTATCGTGACCATGTCACGGAAACCGTACCCATAGTCACGATAATTTATTATAAATCGCGCCTAATGCAAGCTACTATATTCGAGGATACTCAATTTTAATTATTGAGGAGATTAAGTGTTCAGGAAAAACTTTATTATGGATGCATCTGAATTAAGGTAGAAATGACATTAATATCACATCAGTTGAGATTACATTGCACAAGATAACACCAACCTCATATTCACTAATAAATCATCCCATTTATCCATATTTTCTATATTAATCTACAGCAATGTGAACAAGCACAGGTATAACAAAGCGAATCAACGCATTCAAGGATACATTTCAATTTCAGAGAAACTTGAGGACACTCAATCATATCACATAGTGGATATATAAGGAAGGATCTGTATATACAAATGTAACATTGCCACTCATTTCAATATTAAGCACGAGCAACTTGGATACTAACAATACTCCCTATTTACTACTGCTCCTAAATATAAGCTTGCCTAGACATGATCAAACAGTTGGTCTGCATTCCTGTTCCGCGATCATCTTTACAGAGGAACACATCATTTGGTTTCCAAATCATTAAAAAAAACATCAATAATTCTCCTGGATCTAATTATAACACAAAATCATAAAACTAATTAAGTCTCATCAACAGAATTCAAAGAAGGCATTTCAATTTCCTCATTAAAATAAGCTACACCATCATAAACTCAAATACATTAAGGGATTATCGAAGAAGTAAATGGATTACCTCAAAAAGGACAAGGATAAGCGATTTGGATCAAATAAAGGCCAGAAAAATGAAGATGAAGCTGAGCAACTTATTACGGCAGAAACAGCAAAATCACAGCTTACACTAGCTTAAGACGAAAGTGAATCTTTTATAGATCCAAGGAAAAGGAATTAGAACTTTGAAAATTCAGCAATCAATTACTTCCCAAATCTTGTTCGAAATCGCAGTTTTCTATGTGTATCTATGTGTGTGTATCCATGAATCCAAATGAGAGTGAGGTCCCTCCTATTGCGTGAGAATCCGAGAGGTGGGGGTGGCTGCTAAGTCCTTTTTTTTTGTAAAGGGGAAGATAGGTTTTCTAAGAGAGGGGGAGATCTGTTCTTCGTTGTTAGAGTGAGGGCTCTGAAATCAGAGATGGGGGTAGCTGCAATATCCGGGAGTGAAGAAAAAGATTGGCAACGCTAGGTTTTTAGAAAATGGGGGAGAGTTTTCGTCCGTCTCTGTTGTGGTTTTTTGCCTCTAAGCAGAGAGTGAAATTAGGGTCTCCTCTAATAGAGTGGGGGAGAAGAGTATGGGCTAGACGATGGGGTGGATTGAGCTTCTACAGGTATGGGCTTGAAACAATTACAAAATTAGTCACTTCGGACTCAAATTTTAATTAAAACCAATTTGTGTGGCTAAACTATTATATATATTTTACTCACTAATTGACTAATGACCTAATTAATTAACTAACCTAAGAATGCATGTAGAGTTACTAATGTATTTTTTTGATATTTTAGTGTTTTACAAATGCAATTGATTATGCAATTAAAATTTAAAAAATATAAAAATAAAATATATTTTTGTATTTTCTTTAGGATTTAAAATGCAACTTAAAAATGCATCAAATATGAATACGTACAAAGCAAACTAAATAAAAATATAGAAAAATAATTTAAAGCTATATATATATATATATTTTGGATTTTTTTAGGAGTAATTTTATATTAGGGCAAAAATTCGGTGCTCACAGCCTAAACCTTTACTTATACGCATCAACATCATTTATTCATACCCCATAATTGTCCAAACTCTCTCAAACTCTCTTCATGCAACTTGTACTTTGTTCTTCAACCTTTCTTTAATTCTCTTCATAACCAAAAAGTTTTTCCTTCTTCTCTAACAAATAATGGCTTCTTTTTCCAAAAATCTAAGTTCCTCAAAGAACAAAAGTAAATCCGATGAAGCCACTCCTCCTACCATGAGTACCATCATCCCTAGAAGTCTTGTTACAACTAAAGACTTTGAAGAGAAATTTTCTTATGCTAACTATCGTACATGGGCCGTTGGCAAATATCCTTTTTTTATTCGTCCTTCCAGTATTCCTGTTGTGAAGGAAGATTGTCATTGCCAGGACTTAGACATTATCGCTCCTGATCTGGCGGAGCGAATAACCCTACTCAAGAAGGATTTTACATACTTTATACGTATTCCTTCACTTTGGGGACGTTTTCTCTAAGCGGAGAACTTGACTCCATTATTGTGGAGCTCTGCCTCTGCTATCAGGTATGTTTGGCACAGGTGAGTCCCTCCTTGTGGAGGACGATTGCTTGTCTTCGGCGCCTGTGCCAAGAAAAGGGGGAGGAACTAACCTTAGCTCACGTGATGAATATTTATTCCCGCAAGATCTTCCGTGGGGGGGATGATTAACTTCATCAAGCAAGGCCACCATGCACGGATATCTAGCATGGACTATGATAATGACCGTGGGTGGATGAAATAATTTGTTTTAGTTGCCTCCAGTGACATCATCCCGGCCTCGGTTCCGTCTTTCCCGGAATTATGGAACCGTACTCGTAAGTATATAGTTTGCTTCTGCTTCTGCTAAAGATCATTTCTCGTCATTATTGACTTTTCCTCCTTTACATGTCTTAGCGACTCTGTGAGTTCCCCCTAGGGTTGAGGGTTTGGACCAATGGGTTAAGAAAATTATGGACGTTGGTACGCCCGAAACCTGCACGTGGAAAGAGCTGTCCCTGAAATATGGGTGGAAGACCAAAAATCATGGTAAGTTGAACTCATATTGTTTTTACCTTTTCTTATAAGAAAGTTATATGATTCTTCTCTCTTGTCGAATATAGGTCTACCCCCGAGTTCGGTTGTCATCCCCGAGGAGGACATTTTGGTTGATCTTGATAATGTAGCGAGGCTACTGCAGAAGGCTTTTTCACAGACAGGCGTCTTCGGACCTGCTTCTGGTGCGAGTGTTTCTTCTCAGAGTCCCCATCCGGAGAACAAGAAACAAAAAAGAAGGCGTTCCTCTGCGTCCGGGGGAAACAATAAGAGGGCGAAGGATGCTTCCCTCGAGTTGTCTCCAGAAGTCGTGGTGATGAGCCTCCGCCCGGGCTGGCCATAGATAACGTGATGATTGATGATGACAGAGAAGCTAGCGAGGAAGGAGGTTTTCTACATAAAAAATGACGACCTTCCTCAACTCAACAGACTACTCAATCTTGTTGAGTTAGTTACACCAACCGAGGAATATGCCTCGGTGCTTTGGGGAGTTTGAAATGAGGGAAAATGCCAACTCCCGTTTTCGGATCCCAGTCACTGCGCCTGGTATTGTGGGGCTGAGTACCGGGTCCCTACCGTCTTCGGTTGACGAGCAACCAACAACTAGCACTGCATTTTACGCAGCTGCTTCTCATCCTTCAACACCATCAGATTCATCTCCGTCTCCACTAATTCTTCCACCAGCAACTGCTACATCATCTCCATCGGCCGCATCTATCCTAGAAGAGGATGTTTCTCTGCCCTAGTCCCCAGTTCACGGGAATTTGGGGCAAAATTATGTTGCCCCCTCAAAAGATCCACAAATGAGGAGGAGCGTTACTCTCTCGATCTCTACCGGATGCAACTTACTGTCCCGGTTTGTGGAACTTGCTAACTATCTGAAGCCTTTGGCTTGAGAAAAATATTGGTAAAAGATACAAGCTCTCTCGGGAGCGTGTTTGTTTAACAATGTTATGCACAACTCCGCAACGGTACACTCTTCAGTTCCTTTGTCATTTCTCATGTCTTTGCTTTAGTAATATCTTGAGTTCGCCTTTATTGTTTCGCATGCCAATTTCCTTACTTCTGAGGGCCTCTAGAGGTTGATTTGGAAAAAAAAAGAACTTACCTCCGGGCGAGATCAACTTTTGGCCGAGCGAGACCAAAATACTGCTCGCCTCTCAGAACTGGAAGCCAAAGCTACTGAGGTCGTTGTATTGGAGGCTCGTTTGCAGCAAAGCGAGCAAGAAGTGGAAACCCTTAGCCAAGAGATCGCCCCGCTGAGGATTCAATTTGAAAAGTCCAAGGCCAAATGGGCTGAAGTCCATAGTGTTGTTCTTGCCGCATCCGATCGCGAGGCTGCCTCCGCTGAGAGATTGACCAACTTGGAGGCAGCCTTGAACTCCAAAACTGAAGAGCTTGCTGCTGCGGGTTCCGGTTGCGGGTCGTTTTATGCTCAATGGTCTTCTTATACTATGGACCAAACTGAAGATTCTATTATGCTCAATGGTTTTCTTATACTATGGACCCGCAGCAGCAAGGATGTTTCTCTTCCTCCGGGTTTCGGAGATGCAACAACTTAGCTTTTCCTTTTCTTTTCCCAACTTTTGTGCATGTGCCATTTTGGCACATTTATTGTGAATAAAAACATCTTTTGCTCAAGTATTGCATGAGTCTTTCTGCATTCTTTTGTTTGAAAATTTATGCAAGTTTTAATCTTTGCGTTCTTTCTTGCTTGAGTGTTTTGCGCAAGTTTTACTGTTTGTGTCTGATTATGTAAGGCCTTGGGTATATTTCTCCTCGAAAGATTTGGATTTCGGGCACAAGTTTTTCTGAAATCAACCCCTTATCGTGAGGATTTTATAAGAGAGGGCCCTGTTATGTTTACTGTGCTCTTGAAGAGGACGTCTCCTGTTCATTATGGCACTAGCATTTGAAGTACTTGTTTAACTTTCAAACGACAAAATCAATTCATCGTTCATACAAGAAACAAGATAGAAATAAAAGGACTTTACTTTATTCCTTCCATTTTCAAAAAGTACATAAGCATTCGTTATGCTAAAAAAAATTGCCATTTCTTGTGGCTAACTTGTACAACTTGTTTCTACAGGGCTGGCTGCGCAATTCCCGGTCCCGATGATACAACTATGTTTTCGGTTTTCGTATTTTTGTCAACGTGGCAGTCATTGTTGCCGTGTCCTCATATCATTCCCCCCCAGTGTTTGAATGTGAAGGATGCAAATTGGAACACTGGAAGTTTTGCACCTTCGAGGATTCCACTAATGAATTGCTAGATGGTCTTTAGTTCGGTAACAAATTTCACTTCCCCTTAGGAATTTATGTCATCGAGCCAAAGAATATCTAACAATCCCTAAGTGGTTTGCACTTGTGAACGGTCGGGTAACCTTTGCTTGATAGAAAACTTAATTTCCCGGTGGGAATTTTGCTATCGAGTCAAAGATTATCTAACTTCTTCGGAGTGGTTCTTCGCTTGTGTACCTTGCTATTAAAAGGTCTTATTGATGCTGTTGAAACCTTCTTTTCAGTAGGCTTTCCGTTGTTGCCTCATTAAAAACCTTGCCAGAAAAAACTCAATTGGGACAAAAACTAGACAAAGGAAAAAAGAGCGCATCACATACTTTCAGTACAGGTGTTGTTCATCAGCAATAATATCTCTTGAGGTGTGCCACATTCCAGTTGCTTGGCAACTTTTCTCTATCCTGATTCTCCAACTCCTATGAACCTTTTCTGGTGACAGCTGAAACCCGGTATGGGCCTACAAGACCAGCATACTGCACTAACTGGCAGGTCTACAAGCCTCTACCGACCTACCCATAGCCTATATACATATATACACAAGATGTACACAAAACTTCTAGACTCGGCAATTCCGAAGGACGTGGAGCTTACCGATAAAGCTGAACTCGGGCAACACCTACTGAGGAGGTCTACCCGTTTACCTACACGCATGAAATGCAGCATCCCCAGAAAAAGGGACGTCAGTACGAAATAATGTACCGAGTATGCAAGGCGATAAAACTGAAATGGAGGTATTATCAGTTTAGTTATGCAACTGAACTGATAATATAATAACTGAAAGTAACTGGGATTGATCTGGAGGTATACTTACTTGCTGTTACTGACTCAACTCTCTTAATATAGTAAGTAAAATAAATGTCCGGCCTTACAAGGCTCAGTATATATATAACTGCTCCGCCGTAGTAGGCTCGCTCATAGGCGCTTGGCCAGACTAGGCTCTGTATCTCGACCAAATGGGCTCGTTCATAGGCGCTCGGCCACAGTAGGCTCAGTATATAACTTACCATCTGATCTGAGGTTGCCCAATAGGGTCCTGTCCATCGATTATAGATCGATGGTAATGCAAATACTGTAATACTGTATATCTAAATGAACAATAAACGGGAAACCTATTTTAGGGTCAGAAACGTGTTAATACTTTGCCTTGAGATAATAAAATAGGATAACGTAACCAAGCAACACTTGTTTTATTTTAAAACTGCATGCTGCTAGTTGAAAACAAAAGAAGCATAGGCTATTCTGCATACCAAAGAACATTTGCACTTTTGTCACGTAATAGAAGGACCTGCATTTCTTAAACACTGATTTTAATATCCATCTTCAACTAAGAGTAATGCATACTCAGTCCCCACAAATAACCTCTTTACATGCAACTAGCTGTTGAATTTGCAAGCTAGGTAGAGTCCATAAATAAGTATATATAGAACCTTTTATCTCTTGACTAGAAGAAGACAATACTCAATTGAATAAAAAGTCCCGATAAGGGAGAATACTGTAACTTATGAGACTAGGAAAATGTACATAAATTACGGAATATGAATTTCTCTTTATGCCTCATTATCAAACTCATATAATTATGAGATCATGCCAAAATAAAGGAAGGGCTTAGCCTTAACATACCTAGAGTAGGGAAAAATCCCGTTGTTATTACGCAATGCAAATTTCGTATGAATTTCTTTACAAATCTAAGAACTGCCGTTGCTATTGTAACATGAAGTCTCATTATGTAAACTTCATATTTACATAAGTTCATGCCGTTGCTAATATGAACTTCCAAAATCTCCTCCAAAAATGAATTTTTGATATCAATAGAACATAATTGTAAAGATGACTAACATAGACATTCCTTCTACGTTTTTGATGACTAAGTGTATTGTCCATGTGTCTTTCTAATTTAGTAGCCTAAGTAAATAGTCATTAGACATTTCTCCACTTGCTACCATATGTCACTTGCTTCCACGTGGGGGGGGCGGGGGCTTTGTCCCCACCTACAATTATAAATAAATCTTTAATTATATGGTTAATCTCCCGTTAAACCAATAATTGACCAATTACCCACATAATTAAGAATTATCTCAAATTACTTAAAATACTACTCATTTTGAATACACTTTATACATCATACTATCATGGTCATATGGTACTTTGTGTGGTACTAGTCAATAAATATCGGGTATTATAGTTCGGACCGTATTTTATCCCAAATTGCCAAACTTTGACGAAACTTATTTTCTTCGATTCGCTTACCCTCTCACCTCCACGAATTTACTTATCCCTTGTTTGAAATAGCATAATACTTGTAATCTCAAAATAATTTCCTTCCCAAACTTATGTCGATTAACTTACGACGAAACAACGTATGAAAACACGAGATGTAACATTCTCCTCCCCCTCCTAGAAACATTCGTCCTCGAATGTTTATTCTTAGAGACTTTGGGAAAACTTTACCAAAGTCTCTTCCGTACATTATATTAAAGCCAACCTGTAAGTAGCCAGAAAATATACTATACATGCCATACATGTCCAATGTTTATAAATAGAAACACTTGGCTTCACACAGCTGTCCATTATAAATTCTGAAAATCAACAATAAGAGCTTACCTGATGACCTATTGGCCTGAATAGAGCTGTGCTGAGGTATCCCACCTCGAGCCATATCTTCCGTTTGAAATAGGTGGGGGTATTTAGACTTCATTTCTTCCTCCGCTTCCCATGTCATCTTTTCCACATTCCTGCTTCTCCATAAAACCTTCACGGAGGCTACCTCCTTATTCCATATATTGCGGATTTGTCTGCCTAGGATGGCAACCGAAATTTCCTCGTATGACAAGACCTCCATAATCTGTACATCATCCGTGGGCACCACCCGGGTAGGATCGCTAATGCACTTCCGTAACATAGATACGTGAAAAAATGGATGGACAGACTCCAATTTCGACGGCACTTCTAACTCATAAGCTACTTGGCCCACTCTCCGAATGATCCTATAAGGCCCAATATACCGTGGGCTAAGATTGCCTTTCTTACCAAAACTCATCACACCCTTTATAGGCGACACCTTTAAGAATACCCAATCATTAACCCCGAACTCTAAGTCTCGTCGCCGCACTTCAGAATATGACTTCTGACGACTTTGGGCTGTCAACAGTCACTCCCGGATAAGCTTTACTTTCTCTATGGCTCGTTGAACCAGGTCTGGTCCATGTAATCGAGATTCTCCAACATCAAACCACCCTATAGGAGATCTGCAGTTACGCCCATACAAAGCCTTGTACGGAGCCATCTGGATACTGGAGTTGTAACTGTTATTATATGCAAACTCGATAAGAGGTAAATGTTCATCCCAACTTCTTTTAAAATCCAACACACATGCTCGTAACATTTCCTCGAGCATCTAAATTGTGCGCTCGGCTTGTCCATCAGTCTGTGGATGAAAAGTTGTGCTAAGATTCACCTGAGTCCCTAGACCTCTCTGAAATGACCTCCAAAAATGTGCTATAAACTGGGCCCCACGGTCAGATATAATAGATATTGGTACTCCGTGTAGCCGCACTATCTCCTTAATATATAACCTTACATAGTCTTTTACTGTATATGTAGATCTAACTGGTAGGAAATGAGCTGACTTCGCGAGCCTATCGACTATTACCCATATGGAATCGAATTTATGATGAGAACGAGGTAAACCTGTGATAAAGTTCATGTTTATCGCCTCCCATTTCCACGTCGGGATCTCTATAGTCTGCATTAGCCCTCCGGGCTTCTGGTGCTCTACCTTCACCTGATGGCAACTAGGACACTAAGCGATAAACTCAACAATGTTCTTCTTCATATCGTTCCACCAGTACATATCCTTAATGTCATGGTACATCTTCGTCGACCCAGGATGAATGGAGTACCACAAATAATGTGCCTCTGACATAATCCTATCTCCTAGCCCTGCTACATCTGGAACACACAGACGACCCCTATATCTGAGAACTCCATCTCCCTTGATCTCTAACAATGGCTTCTTCTGCTGCGAAACTCGCTCTCTCAACTCGACCAACTCTGGATCCTCGTACTGCCTCTCCTGGTGGAGTACAACTCCACCATCGCCAGAGTCTACTAACCGAACCCCCAAACAACCCAATTGATGAATTTTTCTAGTTAATTTTCTTTTTTCGGCCTCTATATGTGCTACGCTACCCATAGATCGATGACTTAAGGCGTCTGCTACCACATTAGCTTTGCCTGGATGGTAGAGAATGTTAACATCGTAATCTTTCATTAACTCAAGCCATCGCCTCTGTCGAAAATTCAATTCTTTCTGCTTAAAGATATATTGCAGGATTTTATGATCTGTAAATACATCAACATGAACGCCATATAAATAATGCCGCCATATCTTAAGTGCATGGACAACTGCAGCTAATTCGAGGTCGTAGGTCGTATAATTCCGCTCGTGCTTCCTTAACTGCCTTGAATCATACACAATTACTTTCCCATATTGCATCAGGACACATCCTAACCCGACATCTGAGGCATCACAATACATGGCAAAACTATCTGGACCCTCTGGAAGTACTAGAACTGGCGTTGAGGTCAACATGTTCTTAAGCTCCTGGAAACTCTGCTCGCAAGCCTCCGTCCACTGAAACTTAGTTGCTTTCTGCGTCAACTTCGTTAATGGTGTCGAAAGGGAAGAAAAACCCTCTACGAACCTTCGGTAGTATCCTACTAAGCCTAGAAAGCTACGAACCTTTGTCGGAGTGGTAGGTCTAGGCCAGGATTTCACAGCCTCAATCTTCTTAGTGTCTACCTTTATACTGCCATCGGATACAATGTGTCCCAAGAATGCTACAGACTTTAACCAGAACTCACATTTAGAAAACTTAGCATACAATTTACTATCACAGAGGGTTTGGAGTACCGCCTGTAGGTGGTCCGCATGCTCATCCTCTGAATGTGAATAAACCAAAATATCATCAATAAATACTATAACGAACATATCTAAAAATGGCCGGAATAGGCTATTCATTAAGTCCATAAATACGGCAGGTGCTTTCGTCAACCCGAAGGACATGACAAGGAACTCGAAGTGGCCATATCAGGTCCTGAAGGTTGTCTTGGGAATATCTTTCTCCCAAACTCTGACCTAGTGGTACCCCGACCTCAAATCTATCTTTGAAAAGCATCTATCTCCCTATAACTGATCAAACAAGTCATCTATCCTTGGAAGTGGATACTTATTCTTAATAGTTACCTTGTTCAGCTGCCTATAATCGATACACATCCTCAGCGAGCCATCTTTCTTCCGTACGAACAGTACAGGTGCACCCCAAGGTAAGGTACTGGGCCTGATAAAACCTTTCTCCAGCAATTCTTTTAACCGCTCCTTCAATTTGTCAGGTGCCATTCTATACGGAGGGAAGGATATTGGTTGAGTTCCCGGAAGCAAATCGATGTCAAAATCAATCTCTCGCTCTGGAGGAACACCTGGAAGTTCATCTGGAAATACATTTGCGTACTCTTACTGGAATAGACTGAAGTGTAGGTATCTCAGCATCTACATCTCTAACTCTCACAATATGATAAATGCACCCTTTTGCGATCATTTTCCTCGCATTCAGATAGGAAATGAACCTACCTCTGGGTGTCGCTATATTACCTACCCATTCAAGGACTGGCTTACTCAGAAAAAGAAATCTGGTTGTCTTTGCTCGACAATCAATTGTGGTATAGCAAGCTGCCAACCAGTCCATGCCTATGATAGCATCAAAATCCAACATCTCTAGCTCAACTAGGTCGGCTGAAATCTGACGTACAACCTCGGTAAACCCATCTAGCAATAATCAATTTTTTGACCGGTGTAGATACCGCAAAAAGATCACTTAGTATTTCAGGCACTATACCAAACTTCCCTGCGACAAATGGGGTAATACACGATAAAGTAGATCCTGGGTCTATCAAGGCATAAACATCATGAGAGAAAATGGTCAACATACCTGTCACAACGTCTGGTGAAGACTCCTGGTCCTGTCGACCCGATAAAGCATAGCTACGATTTTGGTTACCACCTGAACTAGAATATCTACCTCTACCTCGACCTCTACCTGCCGAAGATTGAGACTCAAGCCCTGAAGGATACACAGACATAGATGATCATGTTATTGAATTCACTGCTTGTGCCATACCCCCAGAATCTCTAGTTGGGTAATCTCGCATCATATGCCCCTGACGTCCATATGTTTAACAAGCATCGGAACCGGCTCGGCATTGGCCCAAGTGTTCTCTACCACAGATGTCACACCACGGCAGAAATGACCATGTATGCTCTGAACCTTGTTGTCGCTGCAAACCCGACGCCCGTGAGCTCTCACCTAGTCCTGACTGAGTATAACAGGCATACCTGTAACCCTGTAACTGAGGTGGCGGAGGCCTAGGTGGCCATCCGAAGTACTGGGGCCTATAACTACCTTGAGACTACTCCTGAGACCTGGCAAATCTCATCCTCTTACGCTGCCATGACTCGGTCCTCTCCGTACCCTACTGCCGACGCCTACCCCTTTCTATATTCTGGGCAAATGCTTGAATACGGGAGATATCCATACTATCCTGCAGTGTAGCGGTGGCACATGCCTCGGTCAACTCTGGAGCCAACCCTGCTATAAACTTGTGGATCCTGTCCCGCATAGTAGCAACTATGGATGGTGCATATCGGGCCAATGAGTCAAAACAGAGACTATACTCTCGAACACTCATATTGCCCTGCTTGAGGGCTAGAAACTGATCGACTCGAGCCTGTCGGTTCTCCCGCGGTAAGTACTGGTCAAGGAAGGCATCCGAAAAATTCTCCCAAATGGCTGGAGGTGCATCACGTCCCCTGGACCTCTCCCATCCCTCATACCAAAGGATGGCTATATCTCGGAGTCGAAAAACTGCTAGCTCAACTGCCTCTTTCTCTGTGGCATGCATAACCCGAAAGATCCTGTGAAGCTGGCCTATGAAATCCTGCGAGTCCTCCCTCTGATCTGTCCCCGTGAACTCTGGGGGACTCAAAGCAATAAACTCTCGAACCCTTGAACTCCCAGACCCCTCAGAAGATCCTGCACTAGCGGGTGCCCTAGCCTGTTGCTGGGTAGCTACCAACTGTGTCAACAAATGCACCGCACTCCTCAAGTCCTGATCTGATGGAAGCGGAGGCAGAACTGGATGTGCGGTCTCCCTCCTAGGAATCTCCTCAAGTGGTGGAGGAGCTGGTAATGGCCGGGTAGGGGTCTCTCCCTAGGCCTCCGATTGGGCCCCATCTCACAAAATTAGGTTTCGACACGTGACAACTCTTTTAAGGGAGGGTGTTAAAAGAGAGAGTCACCACCTAACAGATTTAAGGTGCGTTAGGGCACCTATTTGCAGATAACTCTGGTTTAACCAGTTTGCGTCACCAAATATCGAGTAAGGGCTCAAATTACCTCGAGGAGAAGGTGTTAGGCACTCTTCGAGGTCCATAACGATGGGTCCCGGCCGAACTCTAATTATATGAATTTTTCTAAGCAAAAGAGAAAAGACAAAATTGGGCAAATAAATAAAATAATTGATTTTAAAACAAAAGGGGGGTCCTAAGTTTTGTAGCCTAAAGGATCACCCAGTGCAACATAAATAATACTTCGTAACTCCCTCGAAATGGGGGTGTTACTCGTATTATTCAGCGGGCACAGACTATCATATCCTGCTACCCGATTACTATCTTTAAGTTGTTTATCTAAAGCGCACTAGTTAATTCTAAATCGTATCCTATACGTGCACTACCCGTCCCGTGCCTATGGTCCAGGAGGCATTTGGACCTCTATCTCGGGTGGTTCTAGACTTAACTTAGGTTGCTCAAAATTAAGAAAAACTAGGTGACATACAAAACAATTTGGACTTTCATGTATAAGCAAATAAGGGCTCAAGTTGGCCTCCGCATTTAGACAACAAATACGCGCAAACTAATTGCCACTGACAGTTGCACATTTTAAATAAGTTAAGGTTGCAGAATCCTATAGGAGGGATCTCTATGTGGTTCTGAATTTTAATAAGTAGGCAGTTCGTATGTTAAAAGTCACTTCCCTTAATACAATTTCTAAAGCCTACATAGTTGCCTACTGATTACAAGTATAAGAGATTAAAACCTATACGCATCATGCCTAGGTGATTCACGCAGTAACTAACATTGGTAATCACAGGAATATTTTCAGAATTGCTTAATCGAGTCCTATAGGCATGGTTCCTAATAATGATAATTAACATAGTGTTGAAAACTCTTAAAATAAACGAGCAGAACAATAATTAAGACTGATTTTAGATCCTATAGGCAGGATTTCTATAGTCATAATTGAAAATGATTTTAGATCCTATAGGCATGATTTCTATAGTTACAATTAGAACCAATTTCAGATCCTATAGGCATGGCATCTAAATTTGTAGATTAGGCAGTGTATAAACAGAATCCTATACGCACATTGAGATATTAATCATTCAAAATCCTATAGGCATTGTTTCTAACAGGTAAAATCATAGCCCATTTGAACCAAATAGAGAACCTATAGGAAGGATTACTGACACATAATAATTGAACATGTTTGAGCATAATAACAAATTTAAGCAAAACAGGATACCTATAGGCAGGATTTTCAACACATAATAACAGAATATGTTTGAGCATAATGACACATTTATGAGCAAAATAGAATACCTATAGGCAGAATTTCTACCCATTTCAATGCAAGTGTAAGATAAAACCCCTTTCCCAATTTTACAAATACCCCAATTGTTATTACAACAATTATTACAGACCCAAAATGAATGGAATAAATTACAGAAATAAATGACTATAGGGAGCCTACAGCAGGCCCAAAGATGCACTCGGCCAGGCCAGGCCTTCATTCCCATGGTTCACAATAGCCCAGAAATGACATATTCATTGACATAAGGCAGCCAGAAACCAGTTGATTCACCCACTAGGTATAAAACATATAGAACCAAGACCCTAGTGTGTCAGAGTTCCCAAGGGCTTTAAAAACCCAGGGCAGTGCTCACACTAGGGAGGTTAATGGGAGAGATTCAGAGGATAACTAGGGACCAAGTCCTGGTGTGTCAGAGTTTACTAGGATCTCAATTGGACCCTGAGCAGTGCTCACACTAGGGAGGTCAAAGGGCAAAACCTAAGTAGCCTTGTCTTTCAGCTGGCTAAGGAATAAGAACTCAAAAAGACCAAGTAGTAAAGGAATAGAATGAGGTTAAGTGACAACACTGAAGGACAGAATCAAATTGAGCACGTAAAAAAATAGGTAACAGAACATGCTTAGATTTAAGACAGACTTAACCAAGTTTCAAAAAATGAGTTCAATCACATAATGCACATATTAACAAGACAAGTTGCGAGACAAATTTATAGTAAGAAGAGAAAGAGATTTCAGATTATGCTAAGTGCAGAAGGCTAGTGTCACAAGAAAGAATCATATCAATTGGCAATAGAAACTAACATGATGAGAACTAATTAGGGAAATTACTGGAGAAGTCAAGACATGATGAAAACAGGATCAAAACAGGCTACATTGCAGCAATTCAGAAACAGACTTGTTATTTACTTAATGATTACACTCATACTTAATCAACTAATTCATAGAAGGAGATAAGCGAGCATGTTCCAGTAGCAATTTTAAACAGTAGAGGGGTGGCTATCAATAAAACATAGGCTAGGCAGAATTAAAAGAAATTAATCAACTCAAGTCTAAACATGTCTCAAACTACAAACGTAATGGCATTCAGATTAGCAAACCCTAAAATTGAAGTGACATGGAATAAAAATCTTCAAAAGTGAAAGCTCATGTTAATGACAGGTAAATCAGAATGAAATGACAAAGCTTTGGTAACTCACCAGTTAAATGAAACAAGAAAGAAAGGAAGCCCGCAGTGTTATGAATATCAATGAAAGAGCAAGAACCCAGAATTTCTGGCCTTGGCTTTCAGCCGACCAGGAATCAAAATGCAAAACAAGATTGTTAAAGAGCAAAGAGCATACAACTTTAATTTTTAGTAATTTTCTTAATGATTCGAGAATTGTTTCAAAGGGGAGTGGGGAGGGTTTTATATAGTGGAGAAAGCGAACACATAAATATGGAAAAACATCAACCAAACACTTAGAAATGAAAGCAATCGAAATTAGTAAGGAAAAGAGAAAATTTTAAAACCCTAATTATAGGTAAAGTACACAAATCGACAGAAATCTAAAATAAATAAAAGGTAAAAATCACATACTGCATAGAATAAGATGAACATAGACAGAAATACCTTTAAAATCAAAGAATCGAACCAGATTTGGTTCGATTTAAAAGAATCTGAAATCCTAATTTTAGGGTGAGTAGGAATCACAGAAATACACAGAGATTCATACCATAAAAGAACAAGAATGAACATAGATGGAAATAGCGCTTAAAATCAAAGAATCAAACCAGATTTGGTTCGATCTAAAAGAGACCTGAAACCCTAATTCTAGGGTAAGTAAGAATCACAGAGGTTCATAGAGATTCTTACCATAAAAGAACAAGCACGAACATAGACGGAAAAAGTCAAGGAATTGAACCAGCTTTGGTTCGAAGTTGATGAGATCTGCTTGCCATATTTAGTCAAGCAATATATAGAAGGTTTCAGTACCAGGGGGAAGTAGAATATGGCAAGAAACAGCTATGTAATCCCATATCCGGTGGGATTAGAAGAGAAAATTGGGGGAGACGGCTAGGGTTTGGGCAGAGAGATGAGAGAATCCAAAGGCGGCAGATGGTGGAGAATAGTTTAGGGTTTATGGGAGTTTGGTTAATTAAAAGGGTAGGAGTAATATGGGCCGTTGATCTCAGAGATCAACGGCCACGATTAGTTGGGGTTCTGGGTCGGGTTAGTTTAATTGGTTGGGCTGGGGGTTATTTGGTTTGGGCTCAGGGTATTGGGATGGTGTAAGGGTGTTGGGTTTAATCTGAAAATAGGGGATTTTAGGGCTAGATTTTAAATACCCACTATCTAACAAATAAATAATTTATAAAATAATTAATAAATAGAAAAAATATAATTTGTGCATGAAAATGATTAAAAATAATTACTTAACATTATAAAAATATAAAAAGTCATTTTATGTATGAATAATATAATTATATATGCGTATGGGCTATTATTGCAAAATATGTAATTTGGCCCTAAAGAATGCAAATGTAATTATGATAAATGCAGTGAAAATATTTAAAACCTAATATTGATATAAATGATAAGTTTAGATAATTAAATCATCATAAAATAATTTGTAGGGTAATTATTGGATATTTATATAATAAAAATGCAAAAATAAATTGATTTAAAGTCTTTAAAAATTATGAAAAATACTTATGTATGCTTGTAAATCAAATGATGATGCATATGAGCTATTTTAGGGTATATATATATATATATTAGGAAACAATTGGGTATCAACAGTTGCCCCTCTTTACCCGGTATGGATGAAAGAGTTGTCGGGTAAAGAAATGATGATCGATTTTGACCGAACGGGGTAATTTTAAAAAATATAGGCCGGACCCTGGTTTTTGAGCTGCCTATATATCCCTGGTTTTACAAAAATCAAGCCATGTGTAGTTCTGGATCTAACGGTGGAATAAACCGATGGAGTTATTATAAGAACGAACAAAATATTCTAGATCGGACGATATCAGGATTGTAAACGAATGTATCTGGGAATGGTTAAGGATATTTGAATGGTTATCAGATGGAAACAGGTAACAGACGCTGGTTGGTTATGTTTGAAATAATTGTTGGACATGAACGTTGAATGAAAACCGGAGCAAAGATTGCTCCAGTTAAGAGAACGGTTACTTCTTGGATCACGTGCAAATTCAAAATACAATGCATACAAATACATATAGATTATTGCATAAATTTAAGCATGATGCAAATTCCCTCTGGACTATGGAGATCGTCTTTGGACGGTGAGGATGATGTCCTGAGACCGTGATGTCCCTGGCCATGAATTGTGAGATAGGGGATTCGCAGGCCATGAAATGATGTTCTCGGGCTATGAAGATGGTGCCTCCAAACTATGATGACTTTGAATAATGATGTGCGTTATTGAGAGATCCTCAGGCCATGGCATGGTGTCTTCCGGCTATGAGGATGATGCCTTCGGACTATGACGCCTTCGGAAAATTTGGCTATGCTTCAGCCCATGAGATGCAAAGACATGATGCTTGAGATGAAACAAGACAGAGCTTAGTCTTGTGTAGAACTGGGGGCAGAGCTTAGCCTCATACAAAATGGAGACAATGCTTAGTCTCGTGCAATGAATAGATAATAAGTGATAGCAGAGTATTTCTTAGCTGGAGATATGTTTGCGTTCGGTAGCTTTGTTGTTATGAAGATAGTGATTCTAAGGTGCGCACGTACTCGCGGCTATTCTTTGTTCCTGTATCCAAAGGAAAATTGTGAGACAATGCTTAGTCTCATGCAATAGGAAAGGCAGAGCTTAGCCTTATGCAATTAAGGAGGCAGGGCTTAGCCTCATGGAAGATGGAGACAATGCTTAGTCTCATGCAATAGGTAAGGCAGAGCTTAGCCTTGTGCAATTGAGGAGGCAGGGCTTAGCCTCATGCAAAATGGAGACAATGCTTAGTCTTATGCAATTGAGGAGGCAAGGCTTAGCCTTATACAAGATGGGAGACAATGCTTAGTCTCATGCAATAGGAAAGGCAGAGCTTAGCCTTGTGCAATTAAGGAGGCAGAGCTTAGCCTCATACAAAATGGAGAC
Source organism: Nicotiana tabacum (assembly GCF_000715075.1). Lineage (NCBI taxonomy): Eukaryota > Viridiplantae > Streptophyta > Magnoliopsida > Solanales > Solanaceae > Nicotiana > Nicotiana tabacum. The sequence goes on along the minus strand of NC_134096.1, from coordinate 121,307,470 downwards.
AATGCTTAGTCTCATGCCATAGGAAAGGCAGAGCTTAGCCTTGTGCAATTGAGGAGGCAGGGATTAGCCTCATGCAAGATGGGAGATAATGCTTAGCCTCATGCAATAGAAAAGGCAGAGCTTAGCCTTGTGCAATTAAGGAGGCAGAGCATAGCCTCATGCAAAACTGAGACAATGCTTAGTCTCTTGCAATGAATAGATAATAAGTGATAGCAGAGTATTTCTTAGCTGGAGATATGTTTGCGTTCGGTAGCTTTGTTGTTATGAAGATAGTGATTCTAAGGTGCGCACGTACTCACGACTATTCCTTGTTCCTGTATCCAAAGGAAAATTGTGAGCTTTATGGGAAGGTCGGTTTGTGCCTCCGCCTGCTTGCTTTGCTTTGCTCTGCATTGAAATCCTGCTCGAGTTACCATGGATAGCATCTGGCTAAAAATAAAGCTTTCCGAAAAATATGTGTGCATAGTTATTTAAAACACAGTAATATTAAATAAATTAGATGAACCAGTAATTGTGACATTATCAGAGACATTGCGACCTTCTTGTCATAGAATTTTGAGGGTCCTCCTCAAAATTCTGCCCTAGTTATTGAGACGATTTTCTGGATATTTCGCACACGGTGTCGTTGGTTGAGCTTGCCCCGGAATTTTGAGGGTCCTCCTCAAAATTCTACTCCAATTTCTAATTGTGGGGAAAATGAGAATTTTATTGAATTGTGACCGAATCCACATGGCTGCCTACGTATCCCCTCTTAAATGGGAATCATATCAAGCGTAGTTCAATTACATCAGATGAAGAAATGCGAACATTCTAAACATAATATCTTTTGAATTCGTCTGAATTGATAGGCTTTGGCCAAACCTCTCCTTCCATTTCCGCGAGTATGAGTGTTCCTCCTGTTAGTACTCGGTGAACCATGTAGGGCCCTTGCCAATTGGGTGAAAATTTCCCTTTGGCTTCATCTTGATGCGGGAAGATCCGCTTCAGTACCAGCTGCTCCGGTGCGAACTGTCTAGGTTTGACCCTTCTGTTGAAAGCTCTAGACATCCTATTCTAATAGAGTTGACCATGACACACTGCATTCATTCTTTTCCCGTCAATGAGAGCTAATTGTTCATAGCGGCTTATTATCCATTCTGCATCACTGAGTTCAGCTTCTTATATAATTCTTAAAGAAGGAATTTCAACCTTGGCAGGAATGACAGCTTCGGTACCGTAGACCAACAAATAGGGAGTTGCCCCGGTTGATGTGCGGACTGTGGTCCAGTACCCCAATAAGGCAAATGGTGACCTCTCGTGCCATTGCTTGTGGTTGTCTACCATCTTCCTCAGTATTTTCTTGATATTCTTGTTTGCAGCCCCCACGACTCCATTTATTTGAGGCCTGTATGCTGTGGAATTCTTGTGCTTGATTTTGAAGGTCTCGCACATAGCTTTCATTAGGTCACTATTGAGATTGGCGGCGTTGTCGGTGATGGTGGACTCTGGAACCCCGAATCGGCAAACAATACAATCTCTGATAAATCTACGATGACTTTCTTGGTTACAGCTTTGTAGGATGCAGCTTCGACCCATTTTGTGAAGTAGTCTATGGCCACTAAAATGAACCTGTGCCCGTTTGAAACGGCGGACTCGATTTGTCCAATGACGTCCATTCCCCAAGCGACAAAAGGCCAAGGTGCACTTGTTGCATTGAGTTCATTTGGCGGCACTTGTATCATATCTGCGTGTATTTGGCACTGATGACATTTCTGGACATACCTGATGCAGTCTGTTTCTATAGTCATCCAAAAATAATCTGCCCTCAGTATCTTCTTGGCTAAAACGAAACCATACATGTGTGGTCCGCAAGTTCTAGAGTGTATCTCTTCGAGCAGTTTGGAAGCTTCCTTGGCGTCAACACACCGTAATAAACCTAAGTCTGGAGTCCTTTTGTACATGATTCCTCCACTTTGGAAGAAATGGTTGGACAATCTTCGGAGCGTGCATTTTTAGTACGATTTGCATGCTCCGGGTACTCTCATTTTGCCAAGTACTCCTTGGTATCATGGAACCATGGATTCCAGTCTACTTCTTCTTCAACATGAGCGTTGTAAGCTGGCACATTATGAATCCTTACCGGAATGGGGTCGATGAAATTCTTGTCCGGATGCTGTATCATGGAGGACAAAGTGGCCAATGCATCTGCAAACTCATTCTAGATTCTCGAGACATGTCTAAACTCTATCTTCGTGAACCTCATCGTCATCTCTTGCACATGATATAGATATGGTAATATCTTGGTATTCTTTGTAGCCCATTCTCCCTGCACCTGATGTACCAGAAGATCTGAATCACCGATTACTAGTAATTCCTGAATATTCATGTCAACGGCCAAATTGAGTCTCATGCAAGCCTCATATTCTGCCATATTATTGGTGCACGAAAATCTGAGTTTTGCGGATACCGGATAATGTTGACCTATTTCTGACACCAAAACGGCTCCAATACTTACTCCTTTGAAGTTTGTGGCTCCATCGAAAAACATTTTCCACCCGTCGTAGGCTTCGGCGATATTTTCTCCTATGAATGATACTTCTTCATCAGGAAAATACATTTTTAGTGGTTCGTATTCTCCTCCTACAGGATTTTCTGCAAGATGATCCGCTAATGCTTGTCCTTTAACCGCCTTCTGAGTCAGATAGATGATGTCGAATTCACTCAACAATATCTGCCATTTTGCCAGCTTCCCTATAGGCATGGGTTTCCATAAGATGTACTTCAGAGGATCCATCCTTGATATGAGATATGTGGTATAGGCACATAAGTAGTGCCTCAATTTCTGGGCTATCCAGGCCAAATCACAACAGGTGCGTTCCAGCAAAGAATATCGTGCTTCATAGGGTGTGAACTTCTTACTCAGATAGTATATGGCATGTTCTTTCCTTCCCGTCTCGTCGTGTTGTCCCAAGACATAACCGAAAGCCTCATCTAATACGGAGAGATAGAGTAGCAGTGGTCTACCAGGTTCTGGCGGGATCAGGACTGGCGGTGTGGACAAATATTCTTTGATTCTGTCAAAAGCATTCTGGCAGTCTTTAGTCCAATTGGTTGCGGCATCCTTCCTTAACATTTTGAAAATCGGCTCACAGATCACGGTTGATTGTGCTATGAAGCGGCTGATGTAATTAAGACACCCCAAGAAGCTCATCACGTCTTTCTTATTCTTTGGAGGTGGTAAATCCTGGATAGCCTTGACCTTTGATGGGTCTAGCCTAATTCCTTGGCGGCTGACGGTGAATCCTAATAATTTTCTTGCGGGGACCCCGTAGGCACATTTTGCAGAATTTAATTTCAAATTGTACCTCTGAAGCCGATCAAAGAATTTCCTCAAGTCTGCTATGTGATATGTACTTTTCTTGGATTTGATGATGATGTCATCCACATATACCTCTATCTCCTTGTGTATCATGTCGTTGAAAATAGTTGTCATGGCCCTTATATAAGTGGCCCCAGCATTCTTCAGACCAAACGACATCATTTTATAGCAGTACACCTCCCATGGTGTGATAAAAGCTGTCTTTTTAGCATCCTCTTCATCCATCCAAATCTGATGATATTCTGCGAAGTAATCCACAAAGGATTGGAGTTCATGCTTGGCGCTGTTGTCGATCAGTATATGTATGTTGGGTAACGGGAAATCATCTTTGGGACTTGCTTTGTTTAGGTCCCGATAATCAACGCATACTCTGACTTTCCTATCCTTTTTCGGAACTGGCACGATGTTAGCCAACCAAGTTGGATATTCAACTACTCTGAGAACCTTAGCTTTGATCTGCTTGGTGACTTCTTCTTTGATTTTCAAACTCATATCCGGCTTGAACTTTCCGAGCTTCTGCTTTACCGGTGGACACATTGGGTTGGTAGGTAATTTATGAGCCACTATGAACGTGCTCAAATCGGTCATATCATCATAGGACTATGCAAAGATATCCTCATATTCCTTCAGGAAATGAGTGTATTCTTCTTTCTCTGATGGTGATAGATGAATGCTCACATGTGTTTCTTTGACTGTTTCGGAGTCTCCTAAATTGGACTTAGGCTTGTTTTCAAAATTTTCCACTTCTCTGACAATTTCCTCGAGTACTATATCCCCTTCCAGATCCTCTGAATCATTATCCTTATGTTGCGTTGTCTCATTACATATCACAGTCGTTGGTTCATCGGGATAGGTAATAATAATGCTGTAGAGAAAAAATGTAAAGAATAAAAATAAATACTAAAAACAATAATGCATTTAGATAAATCTTGAAAACGTCAAACAGGTACGGCTCGATGACCCGAGTAATTATTTCAAAACAAAACATGATTAAAACAAAATACTAAAAATGTCTTAAATGCTCATAAACATTGCTTTTAAAATAAATGATGCTAATTTTTAGGCTACCTAGGAATTCGATGGGTCTTTGATGGTGCAGCAGTCCAGTTCTTGAGAACAACTCCCTTCTCCACGGTCTGAATAATGAGGCCTTCCTCCTCCTCCTCATCTATCGCACTGCAATCCATGTCTTAATTATCCAGAAATAGATTCCTTATACCGGCTAGAACTTCATCTTCTTCGGACTCCCACATCATGTCAGCTTGATGAAATGATTGGCTCAAATGTGGTACTGGTTGCTTAAGAGGGTAATAAGGACCACGCCATGGTGGCGACAAATTCTGATACTCGTGACAGGTGTATTCATACCCAAGCCCAAATGTTGTGTCGTGACGCTTTAGCTATATTGGTTTGGTGATCCCCTGGAGATTCTTACTGAGACCTTTGACATGCCCATACCCTGTCCATGCCAATATGCCTCCACCATTTGTCATTTTCAATTGCGTTGACGCGCCCGATGTGATGGTATGTTTCTCCACCCAACTTCCTTCTATTCTCGATGATCGAAACAGTTTGACTGGTGTAAATAGGATGACTTTCGTCCCCATGGATGATCACTTCCTGATGGTTCCACTCAAACTTCACGACCTGATGTAGAGTAGAAGCTACGGCCCTAGCGGCATGTATCCATGGTCGTCCCAACAATAGGTTGTAGGTAGCAGGTATGTCCAACACTTGAACTCAACATCTAACCAGGTTGGGCCCATCTGTAGGCTGAGGTTGGTTTCCCCAATTGTGGCCCTTTGAGACCCATCAAATGCTTTCACATTCATACTTCCTGCTTGTATCTCGTGCAGGCCTTTACCCAATCTTTTCAGAGTAGTTAGTGGACATATGTAAAGACTCGAACCCCCATCTATCAGGACTCTGGCAATGAACTTATCCTCAAACTGCACTGTGATATGCAGTGCACTTGTGTGACTTAGTCCTTCTGGTGGTAGCTCGTCTTCATGAAAAGTGATCTTGTGGCTTTCCAACACTTGCCCTATCATATTGGCCATCTCTCCACTGGTAATGTTGTTGGGTACATAAGCCTCATTCAACACTTTCATCAACGTATTCATGTGTGCCTCAGAATTTTGCAGTAGTGATAGAATGGATATCTGAGCAGGGGTTTTGTTCAAATGATCAACCACAGAATACTCCCTTGCTTGCACCTTTCTCCAAAGATCATTCGGGCCGGTTTCAATGATGGGCTGCCTGGAAGCGGCTTCTTTACTTGTTTCCCCCAAATGCTCGGGCGTGTAAACCCTATCAGTTCTGGTCATACCTTGTGCTGCACCAGTTTTTTCATTTTCCCCTTTTCTTTCTTTCTTGCTTTCGCAACATAATCCCATGGTATAGCATTAGACTTATAAGACGGTGTAGGTGTTACCATCACGGTGAAGGGTGTTGTTACTTCAACCTCAAACAGAGTTGGTGCAGCTACCTCAACTTCAATTGGTACCTGAGTTTGTACCATGATAGGAGTGAGAGTTACTGGAGATGTTTCAGGATTATCCCCTTCTCGAATGAGTCTAATTGACCCCACTGAGTCCCATTCTTCATCGGTCTCTATCATATTTACCCCTTTGCCCTTGTGATCCGGGAGAGGATTGTTACGGACATTGGGTGCAACCTCCTTTGCATGTATGACTTTGGTGTCAATTAGTGTCTGAATCTTATCCTTCAAAGTAACACTCATCACTAGTTTGACCTTTCATGCCTGAATGATAGGCACATGTCTTATTTGGATTGACCCATTGAGAGGAAATTTCCATGGCGACAATGGGAATGAGAGTGATATAACCGGCAACCTTCAGTCTCTCGTACAGTTGGTCTATAGTTTCAGCAATTGGGGTGTATTGTCTAGGTAGTATGTGGTCAAAATTTGGTCTAGGTTTTTGGTAGTTTTGGCGGGCTGGTAGTGAGTGGTAGTATACGGGTTGGGTGTTATAGGTATGGTAAGTGGTGGCAAGTTGTTGGTATCTGGGAGGTGAAAGCTGATATGTGGGTGGAGGTGTTTGGTATGTGAGAGGAGACGTCGGACCTTGGGCTACCATTACTGCACCTACTTCTTTCTTCTTGGAGATACCTCCTAACTGCAGGGCCTTATTTGTGGCTTGGAGTGCTTCAAAATTTGTCACCATTCCGCTTTTGATCCCTTTTTCTATTCTCTCTCCCAACTTGATGATATCAGAAAATTTATGGTTTTCAATAACCATCAATATTTCATGGTATTGCGGATCCTAAGCTCTGACGAAGAACTTGTTCATTTGTTCTTCTTCCAGTGCTGGCCTTACTTTTGCAGCTTCAGACCTCCACCGAGTAGCATACTCGCGAAAAGTTTTCGTTGTCTTCTTCTTGAGATTTTGAAGGTAGAAAATGTCTGGTGCGTTTTCTGTGTTAAACCTGAACCGATCCATGAAATCCAATGCCATACTTACCCAATTAACCCATTTCTTTTGGTTCTAACTGATGTACCAAGACAGGGCGTCTCCAGTGAGGCTTCTCATGAACATCTTCATGCAGATTCTTTCATCCCTGCCAACTCCTACAAGCTTTCACAATATGTTCTCAAGTGCACCTTCGGATCACCAGTTTTGTCAAATATTTTGAACTTAGGAGGTTTGTAACCGTCTGGCAGTGCTACATCTGGCTGAATACACAAATCTTCATAATTCAAACCCTCAATGCCTTTGCCCCCTTCGACATTTTGAACCCTGCCGGTAAGTTTCTTGAGTTCCTCTGCCATGTTCTTGATGAGCAGGTCCTTCTCGACAGATTCGGGTATGTATAGGGTCTGTTGTGGGGTGTAGGGTAAGGTTTTCACATATATGGGATTGCTTTGATGGACTCCGGGAATTTGGGCGTAATGATGGTCATTGGTTGAGTTTTGTGAGTCAAGAGTAGGCTGTGGTGCATTCTAAGGAGTGTGGTATGTGGTATTTTATGGGTACTGGGTTGGATGATAATGATGCCGTGAAGGAGTTGGTGCTGGTGGAGGATTAGGATTTTGGGGAGGCATGGCGTATTGATGAGGTGCGGGAGGATTTTGCGGGTGTTGGTTTTGTGTGTTTTGAGGAGGTGTTGGGTTTTGGGCGTTTTGTTGGTTGATGTCGGGAACATTCAGGGTAAGGGAAAGGTTTACCAAATTACGGACCTGCTCAAGTTCCCCTTGTAACTCCATTATCTTTTGCTGTAATCGCAAAACCAAGTCGTTCTGTGCTGGAATACTCCGACCATCTGAAGTGTCAACATTCTCTGCATGTGTAGCGTTGTCTTTCCTAATACCGCTCAGATCATCCATCTTAACCTTTCCTTTGTTCTTAGGATCACTTGGAGGAGGAGGAGGTGGAGGATCTCTATATCTGGTATGATATGCCGATGATACCAGTATGCACAAACCAAACTTAGGGGATGGGAATAAACTAATAAAAGAAGAAAAACAAAAGGTAAACAAGTCAGTAAAGAGTACTAAAAGGATATTTACGATGTTTAAACTCGTATTGCGGAATTCGTGTCCTAATTTGGGGACCTCATCGTGCCCGATGTAGGCCTAGCGACATCGTCCTAGAGAGTCACTAGTGGCATTTGCCTTACTACAATCAAATTCTAAAACGAATCTAGAAAACATCACCCCTAATCTACTTGGTCCCAAAAGGACCTTCTCCAAGCTTGGCCTTCTTAGCCCCGTCAATCAGATTCCCCAGGTTGCGCATGTCCAATAACAGATATGCCCTTACCAGATGCCCTCCTTCATTTCCCTCTGCGTTCTGACAATCCGAGACCCTTTTCCTCATCTTTCCCTCAAGTTCCATCAAACCCTGCTCCAAATACTCCAACCTTTCTGTTGATTTAGTAGCGATTTCGCTCCATTCATTGATTGCTTCCATGTCCACTTTATGCTATTCCAAATGCCTAGACTCAGATTCAAAGACCCTTTTTGCGCAACCTCATGTATTTGACTTGTGCTTCAGCAACGTCGTCTATGACCTTATTTCTCAAATCAACCCCTGGCTTGACCTCTCCTGCTATGTCATCGACCAACTATGATGGGTAGAAGTACACATGAACAGCATGATACATGTCTGGCTCGATGGTATTTTTCTCCACAATAATCTTTTGATGCCACATATCATGTGCCTCAAACTTGAATGGAATGATATTCGCTTGGAAATCTACTTTGTAATGAACCATTTTGGAAACTCATGGTATAACCTGTTTTCTCCCAGCTTGCCTCATGACTCTGATAGGAGCATAAGGATAGATTTCCCTTAATCCGATTAGGACTAGATGATGAACATCTCTCGACCTGATGATGAATTCACTGCTAGGGAACCACTCTAACATCCAATGTATCTTGTCATCAGTCAAATTGCTAAAGAAATGTATCCAGCTAACAGCATTTCCCGGTTGTGCAAACCTGTCTGGGATAAAAGTCATTCTCTTCGGATGATGATAAGCTATGTAGTCATTTCATGGTCGTTGCAAAAATTCTTAACGATATTGTCCTCTCTGAAGGTGTTCCAACAACCACATTTACAACAACAGATTGCAACCCTCGAAATGCCTATATCCCTTTTTGCAACGGTCTAAGGCTCGGTACATCTCAGCCACGATCATTGGGACAATAGTGTAAGTTTGCCCCTTAATTCCTTTCATTAGGGTCTTAGTGACCATAGCTAGGCGAGTGTGGATCCTTTCTCCTTGTATCGGGAATATCAGCATCCCTAGAAAACAGATAATGAATCCAAAAACATGGCGATGAGTCCAACCCAAAGAAGTGATGACAAATTCATCATGGTAAAGGTGATATAACTTGTTGTGACCATAACACTCGTAAAGGAAGTCGAATGGTATGTAAGATTTCTTCAGATAGACTAACTCATCATTTTTCCTGAAACCCATCATTTTTAGGAAACCTCGAGAAGTACGGTTTTTCGGTACCAACAAGCCAGGGCTATCCCATGGGAGCCCAGCGAAGCCTCCTATTTTCTCTAGAACGGGAGTCATTTCTATATCACCAAAACGGAAGACGACCCTCTTCTCATCCCAGAACATGGTGGCAGCCTCAATTAACACATTGTTCGGCTGAATATCTAACAACGAAGGTAAATTCTCGAGAACTCTTTTCACATGGTTTTTGTCGCTCGGCGAGAGATTTTCCCACCAATCTAGCAACAAAGGTGGGATACTTCGAATCATGCCAAACCTGGGGACTTCGTGCCTCATTTTTGTAAAACAAATAAAGTTAGCCCTTTCCCCTCCAGATTCGACTATTTACACATTAATGATTAGCATATCGGCACGTTTTCTCCCAATAATGCACATATCATGATCTTACCCATTGGGATTTAAGGAAATCCCAACGGACTTTGGACAAGGCTTGCCTTAAAGAGTTATTACGCGGACAACGTTCTAACCTATACTAGGTTTAGACTTGATGCATCCACAGTTAATATAAGAGTGTGGGTTTCTAGAAGAGTCTAGACTGGTACCCTCAAGTAGACAACTTGAGAAGGGAAGGCACGGAACCGTCGATTGCACCGCTGATCGACTAGTTTTACCGCAAATAAGCCTTTTCAAATTTAAAAGGGTGATTTAGGAAGAGCGCGGACACTCATCAATCGCCGCTATGGTATTAATTACGCACGAGTAGAATATGATATGGAGCATGATTTATGTAAAGATAAGACAACACGTTGTCAAGTATTTTGCATGATGAAGACAATAAACGCACTATTAAATGGAGCATAAAGACATAAAAAGAAAGGAAAACAAGGAAGAAGTTAGTTCGTGCAATGTGAAAGAATTGCAATAAAGCAAACAAAAGGGTAGGGATGGGGAAAGACATGATATAGCAAAATTTTAAAAAATATGATTCGGAGCAAGTGAACATAACTGGAAAATAAAGGGAAAACGCATATTGTAACAAAATTAGGCAAAGATTTGCATATTAATATGAATTCACATAAAGGGAAAATAGGGAAAAGGATGTGCATGTAGCAATAAAAGGGAAACGAGAGTGGGATGTTCATGTAACGATAAAGAACAAGGAAACACATTCATCAAAGAAGACTAATTCATATAGACCAAGTTCGCTATGGTAAGAGCCTAAAAAATCTCCCCAGCAGAGTCGCCATGCTGTCGCGCTCCTTTTTCTTACGAAATCGAGTTTCGACACGTGACAACTCAAGGGAGGGTGTTAAAAGAGAGAGTCGCCACCTAACGAATTTAAGGTGCGTTAGGGCACCTATTTGCAGATAACTCTGGTTTAACCAGTTTGCGTCACCAAAGATCAGGTAAGGGCTCAAATTACCTCGAGAAAAAGGTGTTAGGCACTCCTCGAGGTCCATAACGGTGGGTCCCGGCCGAACTCAAATTATATGAATTAGTCTAAACAAAAGAGAAAAGACAAAATTTGGCAAATAAATAAAATGATTGATTTTAAAACAAAAGGGGGTTCCTAAGTTTTTAGCCTAAAGAATCACCCCGTGCAACATAAATAATACTTCGTAACTCCCTCAAAATGGGGGTGTTACTCGTATTATTCAGAGGGCACAGACTATCATCTCCTGCTACCCGATTACTATCTTTAAGTTGTTTACCTAAAGCGCACTAGTTAATTCTAAATCGTATCCTCTGCGTGCACTACCCGTCCCGTGCCTATGGTCCATGAGGCATTTGGACCTCTATCGCGGGTGGTTCTAGACTTAACTTAAGTTGCTCAAAATTGAGAAAAACTAGGTGACATACAAAACAATTTGGACTTTCATGTATAAGCAAATAAGGGCTCAAGTTGGCCTCCGCATTTAGACAACAAATGCACGCAAACCAATTGCCACTGACAGTTGCACATTTTAAACAAGTTAAGGTTGCAGAATCCTATAGGCAGGATCTCTATGTGGTTCTGAATTTTAATAAGCAGGCAGTTCGTATGTTAAAAGCCACTTCCCTTAATACAATTTTTAAAGCCTACATAGTTGCCTACTGATGACAAGTATAAGAGATTAAAACCTATAGGCATCATGTCTAGGTGATTCACGCAGTAATTAACAATGGTAATCATAGGAATATGTTTAGAATTGCTTAATCGAGTCCTATAGGCATGGTTCCTAATAATGATAATTAACACACTATTGAAAACTCTTAAAAGAAATGAGCAGGACAATAATTAAGACTGATTTTAGACCATATAGGCAGAATTTCTATAGTCATAACTGAAACTGATTTTAGATCCTATAGGCATGATTTCTATAGTTACAATTAGAACTGATTTCATATCCTATAGGCATGGTATTTAAATTTGTAGATTAGGCAGTGTGTAAACAGAATCCTATGCGCACATTGAGATATTAATCATTCAATATCCTATAGGCATTGTTTCTAACAGGTAAAAACAGAGCACATTTGAACCAAATAGAGAACCTATAGGCAGGATTACCGACACATAATAATTTAACATGTTTGAGCATAATAACAAATTTAAGAAAAATAGGATACCTATAGGCAGGATTTCTAACACATAATAACTGAACATGTTTGAGCATAATAACACATTTTATGATCAAAATAGAATACCTATAGGCAAGATTTCTACCCATTTTAATACAAGTATAAGATAAAAATCTATTTCCCAATTTTACTAATACCCCAATTGTTATTACAATAATTATTACAGACCCAAAATGAATGGAATAAATTACAGAAATAGATGACTATAGGGAGCCTACAGCAGGCCCAAAGATACACCCGGCCAGGATAACTATAGAACCAAGACCCTAGTGTGTCAGAGTTCCCAAGGGCTTCAAGAACCCAGGGCAGTGCTCACACTAGGTAGGCTAATGAGAGAGATTCAGAGGATAACTAGGGACCAAGTCCTGGTGTGTCAGAGTTCACAAGAATCTCAATTGGACCTTGAGCAGTGCTCACACTAGGGAGGTCAAAGAGCAAAACCTAAGTAGCCTTGGCTTTCTTGTCTGATACCCCGTGTAGGTTCAAAGTAAGTGGTTTGGGATCCATTGACTTAAACTGCTATCTTGCTTGTAGAGATGCAGCTCATGATGAGGCTAGTAATTTTTTGGTGGAAAGAGAAAGAAAGTTAGGGCCATGTAGACAAAGGGCCATTCGATTCTAACAAATGCTTTCTCTAGGTCAATTTTTATAATCAGATGGCCTTTTGCCCCTTTTATATTTTTGAAGTGGTTAAGGGATTCTTGAATAATTATAGCATTATCACATGCTCTCTTACCTTTCAGGAAACTAGATTGTCATGGGTCGATGAGATCATTTAGGTAGGGCTTCATGTGATTAACAATGATCTTTGTAATAATATTGTAGATCGTATTGCAAAGACCTATGGGTCAGAAATTTCTGAGGTTGTTAGCATGTTTGAATTTAGAAATGAGGCACAGTAATGTATGATTCATTGTCTCTGGAAGTTTGGTGCTTTCAAAAATTTCGTGGCATAATTGGGTAATTTGGGTGCCTATTATATTCCAATGTCTTTGATAAAAGAATTGGTGAATACCATCGGGGCCTGGGGCCTTATAAGGCTTGAAGGAGTAGACAACAGAAATGATTTCTTGAGTATTTAGGGGCCTATCTATTGGTGAAAGATCAATATTGGTAAAATTTGTAGTGGTATGTTTAATGGTTTTCCAACCCTTTTTGAGTATGGTTTGTAGTGAACATATTTTGAAAATATTGATGTGTGTGATCAATAATCCTACGGTGATCAGTTATCCAGTTACCATTATCATCATTAAAGTGCATTCCACTATCACGTCTACATTTATTGGGGACATATATGTGGAAGAATATTGTATTGGCATCGCCCTCATTGAGTCAATTGATTCATGATCTAAGCTTCCAGTGGTCCTCCTCAAGACGTAGAATATTATTATAGTCAACTATTAAGGTTTGCTCCAGGTTCCTAAGAAAGGTGCTAGTTGTGTATTTTGGTGAGCTCTGGATCCCTTTTAGCCTAGCATGGAGTTTTCTTTTATTTGCGAAATATCACCAAATTTTTGTGTACTCCAATTTTTGACATTGGTTTGAAAGTTAGTGATGGCGTCACTAAACTTTCTATTATATTAGCTTTCCTTGACCACGTTTGTGAACTCAGGATGAGTGCACCAATATATTTCTAGCCTAAAAGGTTTGTTGGTATTAATAGCACTAGGATTTGTTAACCTAATTAAAAAAGGGATGTGGTATGTTTTGGGCAGGTGCGTTATGTTTAATAATGGGTATGACTCTAGCCAAGCTTCATTAGTAAGACATCGGTCAAGTCATTCTAGAATAAGCATGTGCCTCCAATGTCTATGGTTTGACCAAGTGTATCTACATCCCTTGAACCCTAAATCTATTAACTTAAATAGTTGATACATGACCAGAATGTAGATGTCCTAGTATTGCTAATATGTCTGCCTCCCCACTTTTCATCCTATGTTAGAACATCGTTAAAATCTCCACCTATGAACCATGGTCCTTTGTAATTATTAAATATTGACCTAAAGTTTTTCCAAAGAGTATTTCTGTTAACTAGATATGTGCTAGCATAAATGGTGCCCTAATGCGTTCCACAACTACCATAGTGTACATCCACAAAATTACCAAGCCACCAGCTCTCCTATGGACTGGAACCTCTATCAGGTCAGAAAAGTGGAAATCCTCCTTAAGGGTTACATGACTTTTCATTTTTGTTTCCAATAGAGCTACCATGCAGGGGTTGTAATTATTGACCAGCTCTCTAAAGTTGCGCCTAAAATCTGCATTCTTTGCACCTCTAACGTTCCAAATGACTATGCTAGTGGGTGTACTCATAATTGAAGAGAAGTTAAGGTGTGTATCTCCATTAGAATTGGTTCTCTTCATCCTGAACTGACTCCCTCTCAGAGTTAGGGTCAGTAGGAGAGCATCCTTGCTGCAGCCTGTTGATTGGTGGTATTATCTCGATCGAGCATTTTTGAAGAGCTATCGGGCATCAGAATATGTATTTCCTGTCCTCCTCTCCAGGAATAGCATAAGGGCTATATCTCATATTATTGAAATTTATGTGAACGAGCTTCTTCCCGGAGGAGGAAGTATCTCGAGGTCTTCCACCTCTTCCATTTCTTGTCCTTCCAGATATGAACTTTGTGGTTATTCCATTGGAGCCGCTGTTTGTGGTTGTTATTGCGTTGGCTATGGTTGTCGTGGGAATAGCAAGGGGTCATGTATATCAATTCCTGAGGTTGGAAAAAGGGGATATCGAACCTTTGGTTCATGTTCAATAGTGGGTTGAAGTGTCGAGGAAGATTCCAGTGATTGTGCATGGCATGGTACAGTGCCAGAGCTACTACAGGTGCTAGTTGATCGAGGATATTGGCCATCCACATGTGGTTCATGTAATTGTTCATTGCCAATTTCATCCCTTATGTCACTACTTGGGCTAGAAAAATTGGGTTTTGAATGATCACCATGATCTCCTATCCCTCGAGCATCATTGTGAAGAATATAGTTTGGCCATGGAGGCCTTGCTCGATCCATAAGGTTAGTTGGTGGTCTAGGTATGGTGGGTGTGTTGCATAAACAAGGTCTGGGAATTCTGTGAGTTAGCAGTGTTAGTTGATTTCTCTTGTTTAAAGGAAGTCACAAGTTTGGCATTATTCTCTTCTATGTTGTCTTTAAAAATATTAGAGGAAAGCTGATTTGAAAGAGAAAATGATTGCAAATCTTTTGTGGAAGATTCAATTTGCATGTCATTGGGTGAGTTTGGCGTGT
Organism: Nicotiana tabacum; assembly: GCF_000715075.1. Lineage (NCBI taxonomy): Eukaryota > Viridiplantae > Streptophyta > Magnoliopsida > Solanales > Solanaceae > Nicotiana > Nicotiana tabacum. The sequence continues at coordinate 121,292,304 of NC_134096.1, read as the reverse complement.
GAGAGTAAATAGAGGTAGCTTGTTCAGCTAATTCCATAGCTATGTCCATTTGGATAATGGTTGATGACAAATGTTGAGCATTATTTTGTATTGTACGTGACTTGTCGTTTATGGAGTGTGTTTTGTTTGCATGTAATAGAGGAGGCTTAGTTAAACTTGAGTATTCATTAAGACTTGACAGTAAATCAAAATGAGAGGGTGTAGGGTTATGATAATTTAGAGTCATGTCTGGGACACGTGTCTTATCATCACTGGTTGTTTTCTTTGGTTGTATCGAAGGGATAGAGCGTGGGGTAGTGGAAGCGGTTTGCAGGTCATTTGGAGCATTTGAGGAATTAACATCTTCGTCGTGCTCTTCTTGGAGAGAACAAAATTTATTAGAAGTGGTGGGGTACTGGATATTAATTATTGGATTATTCTCCAACTTGTTGTCTATGGGATTGGCGTGTAGTTGTCTTTTATTATGTTAGTTATTACTAGGATTATTTGAATATTTAGAAACTTTAGATTTGAAAGCAAGCTTATGGGTATGGAGATACTTACCTATGGCGGCGTCAAAGATTTTAACATTTATATCTGGCTCTCCGCTTTGCAACATTGTGGCACTAGGTTGTTTTAATATCTGTTTTCCTTGGTTGTGGGTCCTAGTTCTTGCTAGAGCTCTCTTCCTCTTGGAGAATGAATCCGTTTTCCATTGCTCCCTCGACTGGGTATTGTTAGGCGTTGCTATGGGCTCTATTTCGCTGGCTGATGATGATGGATTTTGAAGGGTGCAGTGATGGAAGGTGTGTCCTACTCTCCCAGATAACTTACGGAGGATCTGTTCCCCCTCGTAGATGATTTGCTCTTTATATTTGCCTATGAAGATGTTGGTCTGGATTGGTTCATCAAGAGGTAGCATGATACATAGTCGTGCATATCTTTCTCGCATAGTCGCACTGGTGCATGCGTCTATTTTTAGCATGCGACAAATGGTGTTTCCAATTTTTCTTAGTATTAAAGCATCGTAGAACTCAGTGGGTAACTGTGGGAGGCATATCCAAATTGTTGATCTAGTTTGTGTTGCTTCACTTGCTAGGAAGTTAGGTTCCCATTTTTTATAGAGAGGAAGTAGCCATTAATAAACCATGGACCATTTTGTAGTGCTTTGATCATGTTTTCCTCTTTGTTAAATTTCACAATAAAGTAGTCAGACCCAAGGTCAATCAGTGGAAAGTTTTCTGATGGTTTCCACAATTCTTGTATTTTCTTTTTTAGGTATTGATGTTGGATCCTTTTTCCTATAATCTTAATAATCAGCGAGTGTTTCCATGGTTGGTACATGCGATGAGTTGGATAGACCTTATGCCTTGTGAGAGTTCTCTTGTGGTTGTATCGATTGCGGAAGCCGAATATATAGAGAGTAATTAAATCACAACTACTATATCTAAATGTAGCTAATAAATAGTAAGTGAGACAATAATAAAAAGAATACCAGAAATTAATGAGGTTCGACAAAATTTGATTTTTGCCTAGTCCTCGGATACAATCAACTCAAACTTTATTTCACTTCAAAAATACAAGTGAAATGTTACAAGAGATAAAGAAGATTCAAATGCCTTAGGAGATAGGAAGGCAAGTGAGAGATGTTTTACAAATGAACAAAGCCCCTACTATTTAAACAAGGGAAATGGCCTTAATAATGTCATGCATGACATCATATTAAGTGTGATCATGAAATGTAAATACATGAAAAATGCATCTACTAATTTCTTCCTAAAATGAGGCTTCAAATGTTCACACTAATTCACATTAATCTTGTCAAATTCAACAAATCTCCACCTTGGCAAGATTCCACTTTTTTAATTTTCTCTCACTAATAAATTTTGATTGTGTCTTCAACCTCAATCTTCAAAGTTTAACAATGTTGATCAAGTTCAAACAATGTTGAAACTTGATCGCAGTCACTACTTTTGTTAGCATATCGGCAGGGTAGTCTGTAGTCCGAATTTTCTGCACCATGACTCCACCTTCTTCTATAATATCTCGTACAAGTGATATCAAACATCAATGTGCTTCGTCCTTACATGATAAATTTGGTTCTTTGCTAATTGGATAGCACTTCAACTATCACAAAATAATGTGATGCTTTCTTGACCAATACCAAGCTCTCTAAGCAACCCTTAATGCTAAACTGCCTCCTTTACAGCCTGTGTAATTGCCATGTACTCTGCCTCAATAGTAGACAAAGCAATCATTGACTGTGAAGTAGACTTCCAACTAATTGGTACATTTGCAAAAATGAAAACATGACCAGTAGTTGATCTACGCTTGTCCAAATCCCCTGCATAATCCGAGTCACAATATCCAACCAGATAGTGACTATCTTCCTGCTCAAAAATCAATACAACATCTACAATATTACGAATACACCGTAGAATCCATTTCACAGCTTGCTAATGCTCCTTTCCTGGATCATGCATATACCTTCTTACAACTATGATAGCATGTGAAATATCAGGTCTTGTGTAAACCATTGCATACATCAAGCTACCAACGGCATTCGCATATGCCACTCTTGACATATACTCTCGTTCAGCTTCATTCTTCGGCGACATAGCAGCACTAAGGTTAAAGTGAGGAGCAAGAGGAGTGCTAACGCTACTTTGTGTTCTCATTCATGCCAAATCGATCTATAACTCTCTTCAAGTATTCTTACTGAGATAGATATAGTTTCTTTGAATGTCTATCCCTTTTTATCTCCATGCCAAGAATTTTCTTCGCCTCACCCAAATCCTTCATCTCAAACTCCTTTCTTAGTTGAATCTTCAACTTCTCAATTTCCTCTTGACTTTTGGAAGCTATCAACATATCATCAACATATAGGAGAATATATATGAAGGATCCGTCTTCAAGCTTGTGCAAATACACACAATGATCGTATTTGCTTCTTCTGTACTTCTTCCGCAACATAAACTTGTCAAATCATTTGTACGATTGTCTAAAAGATTGTTTCAATCCGTACAATGATTTTTCAAGTTTAAACACCATATTTTCCTTTTCAACAATTTTGAATTCTTCTGGCTGACTCATATAGATTTCTTCTTCCAAGTCTCCATAAATGTAGTTTTTACATCTAACTGAACTAGTTTCAAATTTAACTGTGCTACCAAAGCCAACAAAACTCTAATGGATGAGTGTTTCACGACTAAAAAAAATACCTCATTGTAATCAATTTCCTCCTTTTGAGCGTACCCTTTGGCCACCAATCTTGCTTTGTAGCAAACATCTTGGTTAGGAAATCCTTCTTTCTTTGCAAATACCCATTTGCACCAAATTACTTTCTTGCCCTTTCGGAGATTGGCTAATTTTCATGTGCAATTCTGATGAAGGGATTGCATTTCTTCATTCATGAAAATCCTCCACTTATCTTCTTCTGAACTTTGGACTGCGTCTTTATAAGTGGTAGGAATACCATCAGCTACAATTGAGGCTGCACAAGCCACCGTCTCTATGAGATGAACAGGTTTTTTTATTATTCTTTTTGGCTTGTTGGTTGCTATTGATTCAAGTTGAGATTCCTGAGTTGGAATCTCCCTCTCTACTGGCTCTACTTCCAGAGGAAAATCTTCTGTTGTTTCCTCATTTTCTCCCTGTGTTGGGAAAATTAATTTTCCCTCAAATTGTACCTGATTTGAAGCACCATTAGTTTATTTGACATCTTCAACTGTCACCTTATCTGTTATGGCAGATTCATCAAAGGTAACATCTCTGCTGAATATAATTTTTCTTGTGTCTGGACACCATAAGCGATATCCTTTGATTCCACGAGTAATCCCTATAAATATAGCTTTCTTTGCTCTCGGATACAATTTTGACTCTTTCACATGATAGTATGCAAATGAGCCAAATACATGCAAAAATATTATAATCTTCAGCAGGTTTTTCATACCATTTTTCAAATGGTGTCTTGCCACCAGTAGTGGCAGATGGTAGACGATTAATGAGGTGGCATATATATGTTATTCCCTCAGCCCAAAATTCTTTGCCCAAGCCATCATTGGACAACATACACTGAACCTTCTCCAGCAAAGTCCGGTTAATAAGTTCTGCCACTCCATTCTATTGTGATGTATTTCTGACGGTGAAATGTCTCAAAATGACATCATCTTCACAAATCTTATTGTAGAGATCATTTTTGTATTCTCCACCGGTGTCTGTGCGAAGACACTTTATCTTTCTGCATGTTTGAGTCTCTATCACCGCCTTCCATTTGAGAAACGTTTCCAGCACCTCATCTTTATTTTTAATAGTATACACCCACACTCTCCGAAAAAATTCATCAATAAAGGTTACAAAATAGTGTTTCCCACCTAATAAAAGAATTTTGAAAGCACCCCAAACATCAAAATGAATATAATCCAAAATACCTAATAAGAACTTAAAGAGACCAAGTAGTAAAGGAATAGAATGAGGTTAAGGGACAACACTGAAGGACAAAATCAAATTGAGCACGTAAAAAAATAGGTAACAAAACATGCTTATATTTAAGACAGACTTAACCAAGTTTCAGAAAATGAGTTCAATCACATAATGCACATATTAACAAGACAAGTTGCAAGACAGATTTATAGTAAGAAGAAAAAAAGATTTCAGATTATGCTAAGTGCAGAACGCTAGTGTTACAAGAAGGAATCATATCAATTGGCAATAGAACCTAACATGCTGAGAACTAATTAGGGCAATTACTGGAGAAGTCAAGACATGATGAAAACATGATCGAAACAGGCTACATTGCAGCAATACAGAAACAGACTTGTTATTTACTTAATGAATACACTCATACTTAATCAAGTAATCCATAGAAGGAGATAAGAGAGCATGTTCCAGTAGCAATTTTAAACAGTAGAGGGGTGGCTATCAATAACACATAAGCTAGGCAGAATTAAAAAAATTTAATTAACTCAGGTCTAAACATGTCTCAAACTACAAACGTAATGGCATTCAGATTAGCAAAGCCTAAAATTGAAGTAACACATGGAATAAAAATCTTCAGAAGTGAAAGCTCATGTTAATGACAGGTAAATCAGAATGAAATGATAAAGGTTTGGTAACTCACCAGTTAAATGAAACAAGAAAGAAAGAAAGAAAGAAAGGAAGCCCGCAGTGTTATGAATATCAACAAAAAAGCAAGAACCCAGAATTTCTGGTCTTGGCTTTCAGGCGGCCAGGAATCAAAGTGCAAAACAAGATTGTTAAAGAGCAAAGAGCACACAACTTTAATTTTTAGTAATTTTCTTAATGATTCGAGAACTGTTTCAAAGGGGAGTGGGGAAGAGTTTATATAGTGGAGAAATCGAACACATAAACATAGAAAAATATCAGCCAAACACTTAGAAAGGAAAGCAATAGAAATCAGTAAGGAAAAGAGAAAATTTCAAAACCCAAATTTTAGGTAAAATACACAAATCGGCAGAAATCTAAAATAAATAAAAGGTAAAAATCACATGCTACATATAATAAGATGAACATAGATAGAAATACCTTTTAAAATCAAAGAATTGAACCAGATTTGGTTCGATTTAAAAGAATCTGAAACCCTAATTTTAGGGTGAGTAGGAATCACAGAAATACACAGAGATTCATACCTTAAAAGAACAAGAATGAACATAGACGGAAATAGCGCTTAAAATCAAAGAATCGAACCACATTTAGTTCGATCTAAAAGAGATCTGAAACCCTAATTCTAGGGTAAGTAAGAATCAGAGAGGTTCATAGAGATTCATACCATAAAAGAACAAGTACGAACATAGACGAAAAATGTCAAGGAACTGAACCAGCTTTGGTTCGAAGTTGATGAGCTCCGCTTGCCATATTTTGGCAAGCGGTATATATATGGTTCCAGTACCAGGGGGAAATAGAATATGGCAAGAAACATCTATGTAATCCCATGTCCGGTGGGATTAGGAGAGAAAATTGGGGGAGACGGCTAGGGTTTGGGCAGAGAGATGAGAGAATCCAAAGGCGGCGGATGGTGGAGAATAGTTTAGGGTTTAGGGAAGTTTGGTTAATTAAAACGGCCACGATTAGTTTGGGGTTCTGGGTCGGGCTAGTTTAATTGGTTGGGCTGGGGATTATTTGGTTTGGGCTGGGGATTATTTGGTTTGGGCTCAGGGTATTGGGCTGGTGTAAGGGTGTTGGGTTAAATCCGAAAATAGGGGATTTTAGGGCTAGATTTTAAATACCCACTATTTAACAAATAAATAATTTATAAAATAATTAATAAATAACAAAAATATCATTTATGCATGAAAATTATTAAAAATAATTATTTAACATTATAAAAATATAAAAAGTCATTTTCTGTATGAATACTCTAATTATATATGCATATGGGCTATTATTGCAAAATATGCAATTTGGCCCTAAAGAATGCAAATGTAATTATGATAAATGCACTGAAAATATTTAAAACCTCATATTGGTATAAATGATAGGTTTAGATGATTAAATCATCATACAAATAATTTTTAGGGTAATTATTGGATATTTATATAATAAAAATGCAGAAATAAATTGATTTAAAGTCCTTAAAAATTATGAAAAATACTTATGTATGCTTGTAAATCATGTGTGTGTGTGTGTGTGTGTGTGTGTGTATATATATATATATATATATATATATATATATATATATATATATATATATATATATATATATATATATATATATATATATATATATATATTTGAAAAATATGAGTGAAATTGAACTGATAATATAATAACCAAAAGTAACTGGGAGTCAAAGATGATCTGGAGGTATACTTACCTGCTGATACTAACTCAACTCTCTCAATATAGTAAGTAAAATAAATGTCCGGCCCTATAAGGCTCGGAACGTATATAACTGCTCCACCGTAGTAGGCTCGCTCATAGGCGCTCGGCTAGACTAGGCTTTGTATCTCGACCAACTGGGCTCACTCATAGGCGCTCAGCTACAGTAGGCTCAGTATATAACTTACCATCTGATCAGAGGTTGCCCAATAGGGGCCTGCCCATCGATTATAGCTCGATGGCAATGAAAATACTGTAATACTGTATATCTAAATGAACAAGAAACGGGAAACCTATTTTAGGGTCAGAAGCGTGTTAATACTTTGCCTTGAGATAATGAAATAGGATAACGTAACCAAGAAACACTTATTTTATTTTAAAACTGCATGCTGCTAGTTGAAAACAAAAGAAGCATAGGCTATTCTGCATACCAAAGAACATTTGCACTTTTGTCACGTAATAGAAGGACCTGCATACTAAGAAATAATGCATACTCAGTCCCCACAAATAACCTCTTTACATGCAACTAGCTGTTGAATCTGTAAGCTAGGTAGAGTCCATAAATAAGTATATATAGAACCTTTTCTCTCTTGACTAGAAGAAGATAATACTCAATTGAATAAAAAGTCCCGATAAGCAGAATACTTATGAGACTAGCAAAATGTACATAAATTCCGGAATATGAATTTCTCTTTATGCCTCATTATCAAACTCATGTAATTACGAGATCATGCCAAAATAAAGGAAGAGCTTAGCCTTAATATACCTGGAGTAGGAAAAAATCCCGTTATTATTATGCAGTGCAAATTTCGTATGTATTTCTTTACAAATCTAAGAACTGTCGTTGCTATTGTAACATGAAGTCTCATGATGTAAACTTCATCTTTACATGAAGTTCGTGCCGTTGCTAATATGAACTTCCAAAATCTCCTCCAAAAATGAATTTTTGATATCAATAGAACATAATTGTAAAGATGACGAACATAGACATTCCTTCTATGTTTTTGATGACTAAGTGTATTGTCCATGTGTCTTTCTAATTTAGTAGCCTAAGCCAATAGTCATTAGACATTTCTCCACTTGCTGCCACGTGGCCCGGGGGGGGGGGGGATTTTTCCACACCTACAATTATAAATAAATCCTTAATTACACGGTTAATCTCCCGTTAAACTAATAATTAACCAATTACCCACATAATTAAGAATTATCTCAAATTACTTAAAATACTACTCATTTTTTATATACTTTATACATCATACTATCATGGTCATATGGTACTTTGTGCGGTACTAGTCAATAAATATTGGGTATTATAGCTCGAACCGTATTTTATCCCAAATTGCCAAACTTTGACGAAACTTATTTTCTTCGATTCGCTTGCCCTCTCACCTTCACGAATTTACTTATCCCTTGTTTGAAATAGCATAATACTTGTAATCTCAAAATAATTTCCTTCCCGAACTTATGTCGATTAACTTACGACGAAACTTTAACGTATGAAAACGCGAGATGTAACAGATTATAATATCTTTCTATTCTCTGCTTTTGGCTGCCATTCTTATATGCTCCAAGTCCCTGTGATCATCAAGTAGCTCCAAGTTGACTAACATTGCTTTATTGTTTGTCTCTTCACTTGCTTGGAAATATCTCAAGGTAGGCTTCCCTACTTCCACCGAGATTAAGGCTTCTGCTCCGTACACAAGGGAGAAAGCAGTTTCTCTTGTGCTCGATTTGAGCATTGTTTGATACGCCCATAGTACTCCGGGTAGTTCCTCAGGCCATCTACCCTTAGATGTTCCAACCTTTTTTTGAGATTTTGTATAATCATTATGTTCGTTGATTCCGCTTGACCATTTGTGCTCGGATGATAGGGCGAAGATGTTCTTTTGATTTTCAAGTCTTCAAGGAACTTTGTGATCTTTACGCCTATAAACTGTGGCCCGTTATCGTAGGCTATCTCTTTTGGTATTCCAAATCTGCATATTATGTTCTCCCACAAGAAGTTCACCACTTCACGTTCGCTGATCTTCTGATAAGGACCTGCTTTATCCCACTTAGAAAAATAGTCAGCCAAAATCAAAATAAATCTTACCTTACCAGGGGCCGGCAGCAGTGGTCAGACGATATCCATTCCCCACTTCATGAACGACCATGGAGATAGAACTGAGTGCAATGGCTCTGCTGGTTGATGTATCAGTGGTGCGTAACATTGACACTTATCGTATTTTTGCACGAAAGTTTTGGCGTCTTGTTCCATTCGGGGCCATTAGTATCCTGCCCTTACCAATTTAAGTACTAAGGAGTCTACTCCCGAATGATTTCCACATATCCCTTCGTGGACTTCTTGCATAACATAATTAGCTTCGGAAGCTCCCTAGCATCGGGCCAGCGGGCCTTGGAAAGATTTCCTGTACAGTTGACCTCCTTTGAAGCTATATCGTGTTGCTTTGGCACGCAGCGCCCGGGATGACTTGGGGTCTTCAGGAAACTTCCCGTGTTTGAGATAATCAATGATCTCATTCCTCCAGTCCCAGACCAAATTAGTTGTAACAACCTCGTAATAGCTATCTGCGTCCAGAACTGAGTGTATAAGCTGTACAATCGTACCGGAGTCTAATCCTTTCATTTTTTGGACAAACCCAGGTTATCTAATGCATGCGCTTCTACATTTTCTTCCCTCGAGATATACGTGATTGACCACTCCCGGAACCGAGCAAGCAGAGCCTAAACCTTCACTACGTATTGTTGCATGCGCTCCTCTTTGGTTTCGAAGATCCTATAAACCTGATTTACCACCAGTTGGGAGTCGCATTTGATTTCTATGACCTCGAAATCTAGACCCTGAGCCAATTCGAGACCTGCAATCAAAGCTTCATACTCTGCTTTGTTGTTTGTCAAAGGGACCGTTCTTATGGCATACCTTAGAGTTTCTCACGCATGCGTGGTTAATACTATGCCAAGCCCGGACCCCTTTACATTGGAAGCTCCGTTCGTAAATAATGTCCAAACTCTCGATGTCGATTATGACACCATCACTGCTTCTTTAGTTTCCAGAGGCAGCAGTTTCGGATTGAAATCGGCCTCAAAGTCGGCCAAAACTTATGACTTAATTGCAGTCCTAAGTTTATATTCTATGTCAAATTTACCTCATTTCGACGGCCCATTTGGCCAACCTACCCAAGAGTTCGGGTTTGTGAAGGATATTCCGCAGGGGAAAGGTGGTCACCACAGTTATCGGGTGATGATAAATGTGGATTTTGACTACTTATTAACACCTTTTTGCTTTTGTTTTAGTACGAAAGTATTGATTTATGTTTCCGAAACTAAAAAAAGTGTGCAAATTTCAGGAATGTTGGAAGCTTGAGCTCCCATGATGAAATCTGACTGAAAAAGGAGTGTTCCGACTCACAAGGAGAAGGGGCGCAGAACTTAAGAAGTGCGGTCCGCAGAAGAAAGTACGGACCGCAAAATTCCATTTGCGGCCGCAGATCAAGAAAACAAGCCCAGTAGAGTTTTATCCAATGTGCGGACCGCACATGAATTGTGCGGCCGCAAAACAAGGTCTGCACTGACAAATGATTCAAAGTTCAGAGAGTATGCAAAAGACCAAGACCTGAAGCCTTGTTGAAGTGCGGACCGCACAAGAATTGTGCGGCCGCAGAAGATGCTTTGCAGCCACAATCCAGAATTGTGTGGTTGCAGAATCCAAAACCCTGCCGGCTGAAGCAATCTGCGGACTGAACATGGAATTGTGCGGCCGCAGAACCTCCCGAGGGGCATTTTTGTCTGCGAATTTTGGGCCACTATAAATAGACGAGATTCATATTTGTAGGTCAAGTTTCGAAGTTTAAGCTGCTATAACCTTTATATTTTTCCATTTTAGGAATTTTGTGACTAGTTTAGGTCTTAAACATCATATTTTATCATTCTAATCTTAGATTATTAGTTTAATTAGCATTTCTTCTTTGTTTTCTTCATTTCTCACTATGAGTACCTAGATTCTTACTAGGGTTGTCGCCTAACCCTAGTGTGTACAATCTTATGGGTATTTAATTTAATGCTTGTTTATGATTGAGTGTTGATTATTTAGCTTATTTTATGCTTCAATTTTAGAATTAATGGTTGCAAATATTGATTCATACCTTTTTAACGTGGTCTCTACCTGAGAAAGAGGGACCTAGTCTAGGAAATCTTGGCTAACAAGGAATTGGGCTAATTGAGGGTTTGATTAGCCTAATTAAATGGTTCAAACTAGAAATAGTGAGAACCCAACTTGAGCTCATATCAACTATTTTGTTTTATACCCATTTGTGCTTGAGAAAGCCAAATTGGGCAAAATCACTCTTTGACCGAGAGGTATTGAGTGGGTAACGTAGAGTTGAGAGCTATAATACACCCCAATCAACAAAACAAATATTAACGTATTTAACCCATTAGGCAAACACCTAGGTTATGGTCACATCCCTAGGCTTTTTAACTATTTGGAAAAACACCAAAAATAATCATTCGCTTCTAGTTTCTTTTCTTAGCTTATAATTGGTAAAGTAAAATTAGAAATCAAAACCTGTTGTTTGGAGCCATAATTAAGTTATTCCATTCGATTTCATCAAGTGTATACTCCTAATAAGGTGTGTTGGCTGAGGAAATCAACCTCGACTCTTGTTGGGTACTATTCTTCCAACGACCGTTTCCACTCACTATTGAGTGTGGATTGGATGTGGATCAATTTTTGGCGCCGTTGCCGGGGAGTTAAAACGTTGTTAGCTATATATTTGGTTTTGTTTTTGGAAAATCTTCTTTTCCTTCCTTGTAACTAACTTGTGTGAGAAATCTTAGGTACAACTATGGCAAACAATGAGATAAAAAATTTGCCTTTGGGAGATTTGGATGCGGATGAGGAGCAAGTAGAGGAGGTACCTCATAAGCCACAAGCCAATCGGAGAGGGCGGGTCCCTCATGACAATGTGCCTATTCCACCACCACCTCCACCACGAGCGGCTTCAACACAAAATGCGTATAAACATTTGAAGGGGTTTGTGGAAACTTGTTGGGGGAGCAAGCAAACAAATGCCTCCGAGGATGCATTGAGGCTAAGGCTTTTTCCCTTCTCTCTACGAGGAAAAACTTTAGATTAGTTGGAATGATTGCCGAACCATTCAATTCACACTTGGGATGAGTTGGCGGAAAAGTTCATTGCTAAGTTTTTCTCTCCCCATCACATGGCTACACTTAGAGATGAGATCTTGGCATTCAAGCAATAGCCAAATGAACCATTACACGAGATATGAGAGTGCTATAGAACTATGGTCAAGGAATGTCCCAACAACGATATGACGGAAAACATGATTCAACAAACTTTCTATCGTGGGATTAACACAACCAACCAATGTGTAGTGAATCAACTAGTCGGTGGAAACTTTATGACTACGCCTTATGCGGAGGCGTGTGAGATTTTGGATGAGATGGTGGACACGTCGTCAGCTTGGCATCCCGGGCTAATGTTCCACAAGGTGACCCGAATATGATCCACCTTCACAAAGAATTGCAAGACCATGGGCAAGCCATTGCCGAATTGACAACTACCATGGCTCAACTAGCAAAGGCCCAACTAAATCGAGTGCAAACTCCTAATCAAGTCAATTCTATGGAAGGAGTGAACATGATGGTGAATAAGAGGAGGATCAAGGGTCCGCAAGTGCAAAATCGAGTGGAGAACTATGTGCAAGAAGATGGTAGTTTTGAGAAAGATGATTCTTATAATGAACAAGAAGAGGAAGTGCAATATGTAAATAATTTTCAAGGGTAAGGAAACAACTTCCAAGGCCCAAGCCAACAACAATGGCGACCACAAAACAATCAAGGCGATTAAAATTCTAACAATCAAGGAAATTGGAGTGGAGGCAACAATCAAGGGAATTGGAATAACAACAACAATCAAGGAAATTAGAGTGGAAACAACCAAGGAAATTGGGGAGGTAACAATCAAGGCGGATGGAGCAACAATTAAGGCAATTGGGGGTCGGGTTTTCAAAGGTCCTCAATATACCAATAACCATAAATGGTCACCGGGAAAAACAATGAAGTATTCCGAGTCAATGGTCACCGGGTGAAGCACTACTTGGGAAAGGTTGGAGATAGACACATTATGGAGGCTATTCATTTCACTTGAGGGTAGTTTGCGTCATGCCGCAATGTTAAATCAGGCGCTTCTTGGGAGGCAACCCATGTTTCTTTTCCTTTTTCTTTTGTAGGTAGGTGTTATTTGTGTTCTAACTTGATTTGAAGTGTGCTACAGGAATGAGTGTGACTTATAAGAATTGTGGACGAAAATATGGCTAAGTGTTCAAAAGAGTGTGGACCGCACTTTATGTGTGCGGACCGCATATTTTTATGTGCAATAGCAGATGAGCATTGCATCCACACATTTCTCTTGTGGACCGCACATTTGAAACATAAAAAAATACAATCTCTTTGAAGTTTAAGCTTGTCAGTGCGGAGGTCGATCTGCGACCGCACGTGAAATCTGCGGCCGCACCTGAAAATGTGCGGACCACAAATTGGTTTCTAAGAATGATCACCCAGGTGGTAGGGTGCGGACCGCACATGAAAATGCACGTCCGCACTCGTCTCTGATCCCTTCTCAAATTGAATGGTATAAATAGAACAGTAGGGCTCATTTTACCCTTTTCCCACTTTGAACAAAACACTGTTGCCGTGTTAAGTTTTCTTGGAGATTTCAACTATCCACACATACAACCACCTAGAATAATCACTCAGTGCATTCACTCTATTTGATATGCTTCAATTTCATGTTAATTTTTATGTTAGTTTAATTTGTAGATTTGTTAGTTCTTTTTAGACCATTTGTTATTAGAGTTCCATTGTGTGTCCATGTGAGGTAGATCTGAACTGGGTTAACTTTATACATGCTCTACTGGGATTGGGTTAGTGAAATTTCATGCTTTTACAATGTTTCCATGCCTATTTGTGCAAGGAATTGAAAAATCTCAGAATAAAAAAGTTGTCTGCTCGTAGTTGTTTGAATTATGCGGCCGCACTTGAATTGTGCGGTCCGCAGATATGGATTTTTAGAAACTTATATGAGGCAGGAATCTACAGCCGCAAGTCAAATTGTGCAGACCGCATATTTCCTCTTGAGGCCGCAAATTAGGCCCTTCTCTGTCATCACAAAGTCTTCACTTTTGCGACTCCAAGGTGCGACCGCAAGTCAAATTGTGCGGACCGCAAATTTCCTCCTGCGGCCGCACATTGACCATTTCTTTGTCATCAGAGAGTTCATAATTTTGGGACTCAGAAGTGCGGCCGCAACCTCAAATGTGCGGACCGTACTTCCCTTCTGCGGCCGCAAAATAGAAATGTGCGGACTGCGAGTTCCCATCTGCGGCCGCAGGTCAAATTGTGCTGACCGTAGATCCCTTATCCTGCATGCATGACTCAATTTTGCAACCCCCCTGTGTCCAATTGTTTCTCCCTTACCTACATGTCTCATGTATGTGTTTGAACAATGAATTGCAACTAACAATCTTATCTACTTGATACAGACAATGGTTCGATCAAGAGGCCGAGGCGACACTTCAAAGGGGAGAGGTGAATCTTCTCGGGGTCGAGGAAAAAGTGACTTGCCCCTTGGCCTGCCCAAGACAATAAGAAAGAAAACAATAGCCGACAGATGGAGAGGTGTAGATCTCTCAGAGTCTAGCTCCTATGTCCCGTCTAGGGAGGTGTCAAAGGGCAACTCAGCCTCTATTTAGAAGGAGCAAACGGCCACACAGTCGATGCCGCAGGGGAGATACCAGCTTAGGGACGAGCCATCTTTATGTCACAGTACCTCCTAGGGATCGGAGAGTGCTAGTCAGGCTTTTGAGCCATTAGCTACACCAGTCCCTGATGATGGCAGAGGGGGAGATGCTGCAGCTACATGGCTTGAGAGATCAAAGAAGAAATAGATTTAGGAGGATCGTTTCGTCAGCTTGTCCGCCTTCACCAGTTTTCGTATGCGGTGGCCAGTGAGGTCGCTAACTCTTGAGCGACAGTTTCTGTTGAAAGATTTGGAGAAATACAACTTAGCTATATTGAGACAGTTCAGGGCACGAAATGGATAGATGTGGTTCACCAAGAGAGTGGAGGATGCAAAAGAATACATCGCCCGAGAATTTTATGCTAATTTTGCTCATATCAAGAAAGGGACGAAGGTGACCAAAGTATGCAACCTCAAGGTGAGGTTTGATCAGCATACGCTAAATGCGTATTTGGTCTTCGAGGATGTTAAGATGAAGGAGTACTGGAGAAGTGCGCACTAAAGGAGCAAGTCCGACCTTGGTTGGCTGAGATTCTAGCACCACCAGGGCCACCACCACCATAGATTACCGCCTGGGTTCCCATTCAGCGGAGTACTTTGAGCTTTGAGGCTAAAGGGCGGTAGACCTTTGTTTGTAGTTGGTTGGATCCATGCTAGAATGAGACTCACATTCCTATCCCTCGGGCAGTGCTTGTGGCTTCCATCATGGCCGGTTACCCAATCAACGTGGGTGTCGTGATGTCGACCAACATTTTAGTGATTGCACGGCAGGACAGCTCAGCCTACCCTTATCCCAACACTGTCACAGAGTACCTTACTGATGCAAAGGTAGAGCCAAGATATTTTAACACCAAGGTGAAGCCAAAGAATCCATTTGATTGGTATTCTCTGATGGATGCGAGCAACCCAAAGAAGAAAGCTCAGCCTTCTACCACCACAGGCCAGTCTGATGATCCAATAGTGGTAGCTTCTGAGGCAATTGATCTTCCATCCACCTCTGCTAAGCCTTCTACCAGTGCCACTTATATTCCTCCACCATCATCTTCAACTCCTACCACAACTCCTAGAGTTGCTCTAAAGCCAGTGCCCATGCCCACAGTTCCCCTATTTGCTCTGCGAGTCTCCCAGACATTGGCGAGTCTCAACAACTGGATGCAGATAGCTACTTCTAAGTTGTCTGACTTGTCTAGTACTATTGCAGTGCAATCCACTTATCAGGCATCACGGGATCCTTCTGACATTGATGAGACACTAAAGAAGATTTTGGAGAATTAGAAGACGATCATGGACACCTTGGTACAACACGGGTCAGTGATTGAGGAGCTGGGAAAGGAAGTAAAGAAGATGAGTAAGTCACAGGTCAGCAAGAAATCAATGGACAAGCTCCGGCGGGAGGTGACTAGACTTGCTTCAGCTGGAGATCTTCCTTTTGATATGTTGCTTGACCCGCACCAGTCAGCCCCAGATCCTTCAGCACCATCTCTACCGGTAGCACCAGCTGGCCAGTCTAACGAGCCAGACCTAGTTGTCGACACTGCTGAGGCAGTGCGTGTGATGTTCAACAACCCAGCCACGCCTAGATTTGATGATGATGATGAGATTCAGTTGGCTGACCCTGAGGGAGATGACATTGCTGGGGACACTGAGATGTCCAAGAATCCTTAGGGAGTTTTCTTCACCCTCTCCTCTTTTACTCTTATTTTGTTAAGCATTGGAGACAATGCTTGCTTTTATTCGGGAGGGGGGGCGAAGTTTATTTGACACATTGGTACACTTTGATACATTTGGTCTGTAATAACTTGATGATACTCTTTATTTTCTTATTTGTATTTATCTAGCTTTTCTCTCTTCTCTTATGTATATTTATCTCTCTTTAGTAGTTTTTGCTTATTAGCTTCTTATTTTTTCCATATTAGTTCTTGTTTTGTTAAGTAGCTTCTTTTTATGCTTTAGTAGATAATAAGCCTTTGGTTTTCTTAACGCCACGATACTTTTCAAAGGTAGTTGTTGTGTTAACTGGGTGACTCATCCTAACGATGGATGGCGTGATAACATTCTTAAGGGAATGAGTCTGTTTTTGTGTTTAGGTAATAATAGTAGTAGTAATGAATAAAAAGACCTAATCAAGTCATTATCGAAGAGTTAATCATGCTTCAATTGGTACCAACACACTTAACTACGTGCTTATGGTTAGAGACAAGATTTTTGAAAGAAATAGTTCTAGTTAGTGACTTTGTGACTCTTGAGTTGACTTTGGTAATCATCAAGTGGTTTGAATGGACCATAGTGATCTTTAAACTTGAATGTGGTCGTTGTAGGCTCTCGACTCTATCCTTTTTTCCAATCTAGTTACGTGAGGGGTTAGATGAATTATTGCTAATCCAAGTATCCGTGCGATAGGTCTAGAACTTGCCCCGAATGTGTTTCAAGGCGAAATCCTAAGTTTTGGTTGGTTTGAGAGGTGATTGTAGGCTTTTATTGGCCAGTTTGAGCTTTTTATTGCCAACCAATGTCATTATCCCTAGTCAACCCCTTTGAGACGTTAGCCTTTCTCATTTGATAACCATGTTATAAGCCTTTACCCGTTTCGTAATGACCCTCTCTTGGAACCTGGACTTTCCTTAACACTCTTGTGAAACAAGTGGCTTAAAACATAAGTTTGGGGGAGAGATGAGGAATTTGAAAAAGGTATCAAGGCACAAAAAGAGAAAAGAAATGATCTCTATGAAAAGAGAAGGCAAGAAAATAAAAGAACAAAAAGAAAATGCAAAACGTGAATAAGCTGAAGTATTGATGGATTCAAAAGGAGGTAATGATCCCTAGCATGAGCAATCAAAAAGGGAGAAAAAGAATGAAATGAACAAGAAAGAGTAATGTTAAGTCTCTCTAGTCCCCAATGAAAAGAAAATGCCTCTAAGAATTGATAATTGTGAGCTGAGAAACGAAAAGGTGGAGTGCTTAAGGAAAGGTGTAACCACTTACTCATATGGTATCCTACCCTAATCTAAAAGTCCTTCTTTACAACCCGAAAGAAGTCCTACTTAATTTCAAACCGAGTGAGCTTACATTAGTGGCGATCTACATGAGGGGCAAGCCTATGGTACTTGAAGCCGTACTTGTGACATTCTCTTGTAAGAGACGAGTGAACCTTTCATGAATCTTAAGATTGAGGGCTAATTTCTTAAGTGAGCTTGGCAAATGGAAAGTAGAGGAGGAAGAGTTTGGAGTCAATCGTAACCTACATGATAGAACAAGAGTCCTTGATGAGTAAAATCAATTCCTAAAGCTCAAATTTCATATTAGAACTATATGTGCATGAATATTTGACTTGTCACATTGTTGATAATGCATGAGTGGCGTGGGTAATTGTTGGTCCCAACTAATGTGTGAATGGCTCACCTTTGACTCGCTGAAATGACCCTTAACTCTAAGGAGGTGGAAACTAATTTATTTGCTTGAGGACAAGCAAAGACTTAAGTTTGAGGGAGTTGATAAGTATGGATTTTGACTACTTATTAACACCTTTTTGCTTTTATTTTAGTCCGAAAGTATTGATTTATGTTTCCGAAACTAATGAAAGTGTGCAAATTTCAGGAATGTTGGAAGTTTGAGCTCCCATAATGAAATCCGACTCAAAAAGGAGTGTTCCGACTCATAAGGCAAGAAGGGGCACAAAACTTAAGAAGTGCGGTCCGCAGAATTCCATCTACGGCTACAGATCAAGCAAAAGAGCCCAACAGAGTTTTAGCCAATGTGCGGCTGCAGAACAAGGTCTGCACTGACAAATGATTCAAAGTTCAGAGAGTGTGTAAAAGACTAAGACCTGAAGCCTTGCTGAAGTGCGGACCGCACAAGAATTGTGCGACCGCAGAAGATGCTTTGCAGCCACAATCCAGAATTGTGCGGCTCTAGAATCCAAGACCCTTCCAGCTAAAGTAATCTACGGACCACACATGGAATTGTGCGACCGCAGAACTTCCTGAGGGACATTTTTGTTAGCGAATTTTGGGCCCCTATAAATATGCGAGATTCACATTTTAGGTCAAGTTTCGAAGTTTGAGCTGTTGTAACCGTTATATTTTGCCATTTTAGGAATTTTGTGATTAATTTAGGTCTTAAACATCATATTTTATCATTATAATCTTAGATTATGAGTTTAATTAGCATTTCTTCTTTGTTTTCTTCATTTCTCACTATGAGTAGCTAGATTCTTACTAGGGTTGTGGCCCAACCCTAGTGTGTAAATCTAATTGGTATTTAATTTAATACTTTTTTATGATTGGGTGTTGATTATTTAGCTTAATTTATGCTTCAATTTCAGAATTAATTATTGCAAACATTAATTCATACCTTTTTTACTTGGCCTCTACTTGAAAAATAGGGTATTAGTCTAGGAAAACTTGACTAACAAGGAATTGGGCTAATTGAGAATTTGATTAGCCTAATTAAAGGGTTCAAACTAGAGATAGTGAGAACCCGACTTGAGCTCATATCAACTATTTTGTTTGATACCCATTTGAGATTGAGAAAGCCAAATCGGGCAAAATCACTCTTTGACCGAAAGATATTGAGTGGGTAAATGTAGAGTTGAAAGCTATAATACACCCCAATCAAAAAAATAAGTATTAACGTATTTAACCCATTAGGCGAATACCTAGATTGTGGTAACATCCCTAAGCTTTTTAACTATTTGGAAAAACACCAAAAATAATCATTCGCTTCTAGTTTCTTTTCTTAGCTTATAATTCTTAAAGTAAAATTAGAATTAGAAATCAAAACCCGTTGTTTGGAGGCATAATTTAGTTATTCCATTCGCTTTCGTCAAGTGTATACTCCTAACACCCATAGTAACTCCATGTGGAAATCGACCCCGACTCTTTTTGGGTACTATTCTTCCAACGACCATTTCCACTCACTATTGAGTGCGGATTGGACGTGGATCAAGTGATACTGGAAGTAAGGCCTCAGCTTTCGAGCGGCGACTACGAGAGCTAAGGCCAGCTTCTCCAAATGCGAGTAGCGAGTTCCTGCTCGCGTTAAAATTCTACTACTTAATAAATGGGAGATTACGTACCTTAATCCTCACTGACTAAAACGACGCTTACTACTACCTCCGAGACTGCTAGGTAAATTAACAATTTTTCACCTTCCTCTGGCTTTGATAATAACGGTGGGCTTGACAAGTATCTTTTCAAATCCCTCAAAGCATGCTGGCATTCTGGGGTTCATTCGAAGTTGTGTTTCTTTTTTAGAAGAGCGAAGAAACAATGGCATTTCTTTGATGACCGGGTATTGAACCCGCTCAAAGCGGTCAATCTCCCTGTGAGCCTTTGAACCTCTTTTACGCTTGACAGTTGGTCCAGGATGTCTTCGATGGCTTTGATCTTATCGGAGTTTACCTCAATCCCCCTTTGTGACACCAGAAATCTTAGGAACTTGCCGGAGCTGACCCCGAACGCGCACTTTTCGGGGTTAAGCTTCATGTTATGCTTCCTTAAGATGTCAAAAGTTTCTTGCAAATGCTTAAGATGATCACCTGCGTTCAAATACTTAACAAACATATCGTCTATATAAACTTCCATGATTTTCCCTATTTGTTTTTCAAACATCTTGTTTACGAGTCGCTGATAAGTGGCTCCGGCGTTCTTTAGCCCGAAGGACATCACATTATAGCAATATGTGCCGAAATGCGTTATGAACGAAGTCTTTTCCTGATTCTCCGGGTTCATATTAATTTGGTTGTACCTAGAATAAGCATCGAGGAAACTCATTAACTCGTGCTCGGCCGTTGCATCAATCATTTGATCGATGTTTGGTAGTGGGAACGATTCCTTTGGGCACGTCTTATTCAAGTCCTTATAGTCTACGCACATGCAAAATTTATTGTTCTTCTTAAGAACTACTACTACGTTAGCTAGCCAGTCTGGATACTTTACCTCTCGGACCGAACCGATATCGAGTAAACGAGTTACCTCTTCCCTAACAAATTTATTTATGGCCTCGACAATAATACATTTCTTTTGTCTTACCGGAGGAATGTTGGGATCCAAGCTTAGTTTGTGCATGACCACTTCCGTCGGGATACCTGTCATATCCACATGTGACCACGCAAACCAATCGGCATTAAACTAAAGAAATTCAATAAATCCATACCAGAGCTCGGGGTGCAGTCCTGTCCCCAAGTGGAATTTCCTCTCCAAGAACTTTTCAAAAAAATGTGACTTGCTCAAGCTCTTCCGATGTGGACTTCATTGTGTTTGTCTCATCTGGTGCCTGGAAATATCTTGGCACCTAATAAGATTCCGACGTTTCTTCCCCCTGGTTAACTTCACTTGATTCGGGAGCAGGCACCGGTTCCTATAACTGATATGCCATATGTTCCTTCCCTTTGCTACTGGAGATCGAAATTGCATTCATCTCCCTTGTTGCCGATTGGTCGCCTTTTATCTGTATAATCTCCTCGGGAATTGGGAATTTCAGCAACTAATGATACGTTGATGGAACGACTTTCATCTCGTGCAACCACGATCATCCCAGAATTGTGTTATAACCCATATAACTATCCACAATCTCGAAAAGGGTTGTCTTCATCACCCACTCGACATTTGTGGGCAGCAAGATCTCTCCTCGGGTCGTTACGCTTGCGAGGTTGAACCCGACGAGAAGTTTTGTGGCCGGAATGATGCTTCCGGTAAGCTTGGCTTGCTCCAATACCCTCAATTGTATGATATTGGCTGAACTTCCTAGATCTACCAGAACACGTTTTATTTTAAAATCTAATACATTTAAAGAAATTACTAATGTGTCGTTGTGCGGTAGCAACAATCCGTCTGCGTCTTCGTCCGTGTAAGTGATGTCGTCCTCAACGACTTCCCAGAATATCTTCCTGTGAGTTACTGATACCTTCGTCTTTTTTGCTATCGAGAAGGTAACCCCGTTAATCTCGTTCCCCTCGAAAATCATGTTGATTGTCTAGCGTCTTCTCCTGTTTTTGAGGGCTACGCGTTATCACGGTTCCGACCATAATTTTTCTTGGCCCAATCACTTAAGAATTCCCTAATATGGCCATTTTTCAGTAGTGTCGCCATATCTTCACGCAGATGTCGGCAGTCCCCAGTCCGGTGGCCATTCGTCCTGTGGTATTCGCACCACAAATTAGGGTCCCTCTGGCTGGTATCGGAACTCATCGGCTTCGGGAACAATGCTTCTTTAATGTTCCTCATGGACGATATTAACTCTACTACACTGACGTTGAAGTTGTATTCTGATAGCCTGGGATAGGAAGGATCCCGAGAACCTGACGTTTCCTTGTCCTATAGCGATTTGTTATTTCGGTCACGATCAGTTCTTCTGTCGGTAACGAACCTGTCTGCCGATTAGAAACCTTTGTCGTATCCTTCGACCCATTCGTAGGGCAAAAACTGGCCCCTCATCTTCAATCCTTATATTTGACTCATACCGGTTATGATCATCCGCCCAAGTCATCACTTGGAATTCGAGCAAACTTTCCTTCAACTTTTGGGAAGCATCGGAACTTTTCGTATTCAAATCCTTGGTGAATGCTTCAGCCGTCCATTCATCCGGAACATCCGGGAGCAACATTTTTTCCTTTTGGAATCGGGTGACGAATTCCCGTAGCAACTCGGACTCTCCTTGTGCAATTCTGAATATGTCGGCCTTTCGGACATGCACCTTTCTGGCCCCGGCATGGGACTTAATGAAAGAATCCACGAGTATCTCAAAGGAACCTATGGAATGATCGGGCAATAACGAATAACACGTCAAGGCTCCCCTCGTGAGAGTCTCTCCGAATTTCTTCAGCAAAATAGATTCGATCTCATGGGGAGCTAAATCGTTCCCCTTCATCGCCGTTGTATGGGTGGTAATATGCTCCTAAGGGTCCGAAGTCCTATCATATTTCGGCACGCCAGTCATTTTAAACCGCTTCGGGATCATTTCTGGTGTCGCGCTTGATTTGTACGGCAACTGAGTATACTTCTTTGAGTCCGGTCCTTTCAGCACCGGTGGTGCACCCGGGATTTAGTCCATGCGGGCGTTCACTTCCCTCATAAATCATAAAAGCTCAATTTTGAAGGGATCACTCTCGTTGTTGTGACCGGATCCGCTCCCCCGACCCCATCGAAGCCGACCTCGTCCCTTGGAGTGTTGTTGTCGACCCTTTGCGTTGTTTGATTTGCGGGAGCACCAGGAGGAACTAGACCTCGTCCATTCGCGTTATTGGAAGCACCCAACAACGTATGCTTTAGTTCCGTCATAACTCTATCATGTCGTGTGAGATGGCCTAGAATGACCTCTTGTTGCTCCTGCAGGACCTTTACCGCTTCAACAACATGCTCCTCTTCAGCATCATCGGGAGTCGTCTCCCGAACATGTCGCGGGTACCGCCTTACATGAACTGGAGTGGTATCGTTCCCCTCATTGTGGGTATCACTGATTGAATCCTCGTGCTGTGGGTGGTCTCCTTGGGCCTAAGATTGGGTGTGTTGTTAACACCATTATTTACAAAAAGAATTGCGATTTTTGTTAAGTACAAATAATCAAAATACGTTAGTAAAAGAGGCAAGGATCAACTTAATTATACGACTGTCTAGGCCCCATGGTTGGAGCCAAACTGTTTACCCGTAAAATGGTATAATTGAATTTATACATAGTTTTTAGACAAGTGATTAATTTGATCCTGAAATAATAGGAGAATTGAATAAATATGCAATACTTAGCCTTGAGATGAAGATGAAATAACAGAAATAGTAGTTCCGGGAGTAGGGCTTCGGGTCACAACATTAGTGAAATCAAAAAGCAAGAAGATAAAATTGTATAAAGTTTTGAATAGATTATAGCATGAGTTTGCCAGAAAGTTCATGTCCTTTACAATGATAACATAGCTCACTATTTATAGCTGCACCTAGGGAACAAGGTCCTAGGATCAAGACCTTCTTTAATGTTAATTATGAGGGTCATTGAAGAATGTGTAACGATGGGCATGAATGACAAATTCTTTATATCGGGTAGTGTACTAAATATTGTAGAATGTTATCCATTAAATGTTATCGGGTGGTAGGAATTTATTGCATATTTATGAGCATCATTCTTTCCGATAGCAGATGAAATAATTGTATTCGATTTTAGCTATCTTCGGCTCCACGTATCGCTTTTTTTTATTTTATGTAATCACTTCCTATACACAAATATAGTCATCAAAATCAGACCATTTGCCTGAGCAGTATTAACTATTAAGAACCTTCAATCGTTAACGACACATTTTTCTTATTTTGAACGAAAATAATGAAAGTCACAGAAGTGCCAGAAAAAAAATAAATTATTTTGTTACTTTCATATTCTGAGGACCCGTTTGCACATAAATTTCTAAATATTTTCTGGAAATACTGATTAGAGTGAAGTTTGATTTGAAATTAAAAATGTGCTCGGACATAAATTTTGGGGCAAATTTTGACATGTTAAAAAGTCCATTTTCAGCTAAAAAGTCTCAAATGGTCATGATTTTGTCCAAAAAAAATATTCTTAAGCTATATTTGGGATTTGAAGTTTTGGTTTTCAAAATCTCAAAAAAAAAAACAAGATTAATTCTATGAATGTTAATATTTAAAAAAAACTTTCAAAACTTATGCCCAACGCCTACTTAAAATTTTGAAAAATACATGTTTTCAAAAACTAGGGGTAAAATAATAAAATAAAATAGTAACAAAACAGTAACCAACTTAGCTAGAAAGATCTGTCCGAACCTGCAAAATCTGATCCAAATCAGATTTCACTTTTCTCCCAACTTAACTTCTCAATCTCATCCTCGGCCCATTCCCACTTCTCCGTTTCGTCCATCACACAACTCACGCCCGACAAACAAATACATTTACCTGAAAATAAAAATTAAAACAGGAAATAATCGACAAATTTCAATTCCAACAACAACGTTACGTACTCACGTAAGGCAACCCAATCCCGTCCTGTTGCCGTCCTTTACTTCCCCTAATCGCGATCGTAGCTTCACGCGCCATTTCCCTTATCCCGGCGACTTCATTTCCTTATGTCATCATCTCCGTACACTCAACATCTCCTACTCATGCGGTTCACGCGCTTTTCCAGTCCTAACCGGCGCTTCTCCTTTTTACCCTTCCCTCTTTCACTCCTTTTCCTCCTCATTCTCTTCTTCTTGTTGATTTTTCCGATCAATGGGTGAAATTACTGCACCCTCCACACAGGTAACGGCGCCGTCAAGGCCATTGCCGTTTCGTGAGGATTGTTGGACTGAAGAAGCTACCTGGACGCTTGTTGATGCTTGGGGACGTCGTTATATCGAACTGAATCGTGGATTTCTCCGTCAAACAGATTGGCAACAAGTGGCGGATTCTGTAAATGCTCTTCACGGACACACCGCGAAAACTCGGCGAACCGATATTCAGTGTAAGAATCGGATTGATACGCTGAAAAAAAGGTATAAAGTTGAGAAGGCAAAAATCGTTGAGTCTAACGGAACCCTAACATCATCCTGGCCCTTTTTCGAACGGCTTGATTTTTTAATCGGGAACTCCGGCAACAAAGTTACCGCGGTGATGGTGTCTCCGTTACCTTTACCGTCACGGTCTCCGCCTATGGGAGTGCCGTTGCCTAACCGGCGATCGATGACGACGGCAACGGCTGCTCCGGTGGTGACACCGGTTGTTTTGCCTCAGAAACGGCAGATGCCGGTTTTGGATGATTCGTATTTCAGGAGGAATTATTCGGCGGTAGCTGCTGCTGCTGCTGCTACAGCAGGAGGG
Organism: Nicotiana tabacum; assembly: GCF_000715075.1. Classification (NCBI taxonomy): domain Eukaryota; kingdom Viridiplantae; phylum Streptophyta; class Magnoliopsida; order Solanales; family Solanaceae; genus Nicotiana; species Nicotiana tabacum. The sequence continues at coordinate 121,266,876 of NC_134096.1, read as the reverse complement.
GAAGAGGATTATGATGATGAGGAGGAAGAGGAGGAGGAGGAAGATATGGGGATGAGTGAGGAAAAGGATGGGATGAGGAGGCTGGCGAAGGCTATAGAGAGATTTGGAGAGATATATGAGAGAGTTGAAGAGATGAAACAAAGACAAATGGTGGAGTTGGAGAAGCAGAGGATGCAGTTTGCTAAGGATTTGGAGGTTCAAAGGATGCAATTGTTTATGGATACACAAGTCCAGCTACAGAAGATTAAGCATACAAAGCGGTCTGGCTCTGATGGTATAAAGTTTATATCTTTTGATTTCACATGAAGCTGTTTGCTCTTTTTTACCATTTATTTATGTGGAAGTTCAAAGCTTGTTTGCTTAGCATGTGTTTATGCATGTATTAGTGATCAGTGTCTTCTATTGTTGTTAATATTAAGTTCCTTTCAATGATTTATCTGTTATGAGTTATATAATAGTGAATGTTGTGCCTCCAAACCTACATATAAGTGTAATAGAATTGGTGAGGCTAACATGGATGTATAGTTCTACATGATTGAACAAAATTAGAAATGATCAAATGGTGCAAGTAGACATGTGAAGGGTAAAATAAGAGGTCACTTGAGAAGTTTGACTATGTCCTACGTGGACATTCAAATGTTCTAGCCGCAAGTGTTATGTATGATGATTTAAGGTGCGAAAATAGAACAAACTAGACCTAGCATAATATGGAGGGGACTTATTTTATAAGGTGTACAATCTCTCTAAATCAAAGTGAACTTGGCTTGCAAAAAAATATATTAAAAAGCGAAGGATCTATATAGGCAATAGCCGCGACACTAACTAGTTGGGATTGAGATTTATTTGTTCTTACACTTACATTAACATTGGTTGGGGTTAAGCTTAGAGTATGTAGTTTTATAGAACCTCTAGGTTTAGAGAACTCCTATTTTCTTGCTTACAAGTATTGGAATGTACTAGGACCCACTAGTGCAGAAAGTATAAAGGATTAATATCAGCTCGGAATTGAGACCTGGTTGATATTTATTAATTGACTATTATTATGTGAAACATCCAGCAGCAAGGACTCTTGAAGTTTTGTGTTGATCATCATTGTGGCTTGAGTTGTATTTGTTGTTGTGGGGGTTTGTAATTCTTTATCTTATATTGAGTATTTAATTATAGGATAAAAAGCCATGCACTTTGTTTTGTTAGTTGGTTTCTAAAAATTATAAGAAAAATAACATTTTACCCCTTTTGTAATCGGTCAACTAATCTAAAGATAGCTGTCACTGCCTGGAAGTTGAGGTAGGAGGAGGAAAATGTTAATTGTTCAGTGTTGGAGGAGATGTTTGATTTTTAAGGCAAAGTTAGAGAATAAAAATGATTTCACCAGTTTCTAAATTGATTATCGTCCATTACGCTTTTGTGGGAGCTGAAGGTTAGCTTTGAACTGTCATATTGTTGTTTTGAGAGTCTTAATTCTGAATACTCATGTGAATAACTTCTTGTTTATTTGTTGCTTATTGTTGAACTGTGAATGTTGCACGAGAATTTGTTGATTTGTGTGTGGAGCAGGATCTTGAACTTCTACTGGTAACATATTGGTATACTTCCTGATGCTAATAGTTGCTAGAAGCCTAGAAGGAAAGAAATTTTTCTAAAGCAGTTCCTTAAGCAAGGGTTTCACATTCTAATTGCTCTTTAGCTATAAAAGACTTATTTGTGGGATAGTAAGATGACATTCAATGATAACTTGCTATATTACATGCCAAACTAGTTGAACGTTTATTTAAAATTCTGATATGCCTCTGAATGTTGTGTTAGACATTTTCTAAAGCTGAATGTTGTTTTAGATATTTTCTAAAGATGAATATGCAATGAGTACGAAAGCATTTATTTCGTCATTTAGTAGTGATTGACAAATGAATGATTGCCTGTTCTATGACTATCTTGTACTGTCTAAAATGCTACTTTTTTAATGTTGCAGATATCTATAGCTAGCTCTGTGGCAAAAGAGCACTTGAAAAGAAGTGGGATTGCGAAACTATGGTGAGGCAATCCAGTCGGTACTCCTTTAGTTGTCTCCAAATTCATGTCTAATGATGACCTAATATAATTGATTATCACTTTTTTGAGCAGGAACAGTTGGTACCTGTAGTTAATTTTCCTTTTATTTAGCGGATTTAAAGTACAATATTAGTCCGTGTAGAAAATTTTCTTTATTGAAATCAAGGTACCTTTTCAACATTTTATTGGCTAGTCCATGGATTAGACGATGGTATATCAATAAGGTTATACGGACATGCATTCTCTGGGAACTGCCTATTTCGCATTGTTTTAAATTACATTGCAAAAGTTTGGTAGATAGAACAATCCCATGTCAATCCCAGTGCAAACTGCAGATAACATTTCTTATTTTGGTGACTATTTTCAGGTTATGGATTTTGTATTTCGTTTCTAGTCTTTTGTTTGCTCCTTTAGTTCATGTGACTTGTATGATATGCATGTGTGGTTGATGTGATGGTCGCGATCTCGGCAAAAAATACCCTCTCCTCCCTTATTTTCTCTAGGGAACTTCACTTGGCTTATGTCAAGATCTTAATGAGATTGGTTGGTCTTGAAAGTTGCTTTTTAGAAGTATCATGGTACTTTCCGCCAGTTGTTTAGTTCTTCAGGAACGTTATTGGTTATAGACTATTCTCTATTGGATATCAGAAAGTATTGGAAGTTTGGTGGAAGGGTAAGAGGAAGATTTGGGAGACTATTCCTGAGGAACAAAAGATGTTCTGAAAGCAAATATGATAACATTCACATTTTGAAGCATAGATGTATATCTTTTTTGGTGTTGTAGTGCAGATCAGAAGATGTTAATACAGCGGATAGGATAGATTTCCTCAGCTTCCTACAGTAATTGTAAAGGAACTGAGATGTCTATAATTTTCGGAACAACCTTACCATTCTCAAAACAGAGTCTGAAGGTATTGGAAAAAGGTGAGGATGAAGAAGATTGGCTCTACCAGAGTGCCAGTAAGATAAGGAGCTGACTTTGATTTCTTCCATTAGTCAATGATTATTCTGTTTGTTTTCGACCAAAAGTGTCCCAATTTTGCAAACTTGACGAACTGTTAACATTCATGATTATAGAAAGGACCAAATCCATTTGCGAAAAGAAAATGAATTCAAAAGTTTGTTCTTTTAAGTCTGACCAATGATGGATTTGTCAAAGTCAGCAAATGTTTGTCAAATGCAGGATATTGATCCACTGGATATTAGAGGCATAAGACATAAGAATGGATTTCTCTAATTGGACGTATATGTTCGTTACTAATAAATTGAGCAAGTCATCACCTTAGCTTAGTGATCGAGGCTAAACCTACACCACTATAGAGTAGCGAGGATGGTCGATGCAGTTTTACCCAACGAGGTCGGGATCGATTTTCACAGGGAGTTAATTAGGCTTGGAGTTGGGTATCTAACTAATCTAGATGTGCGTGTTGTTCTTAATTGCACTTCCAAACATTGTTGCGATTGATTCTATTCTAATTTTATACTATTGTATGCTAAGTGTAAGCTAAGTACAATATTTTTGGTGAAAGTTTTCAAGTGTTAAAAGGCACTAGGGAAGTGACTTCCGCCTAGGTGAGTATCTAATGGGTATCAAGAATCTAGGGCAAGCTTGTTATGACTGGGGTCGTGATATAATCATCACACATAAGTGCTCACTCTATACCTCTCGGTAGTTTGAGTGACTTTGCCCGATTTGGCTTTCTCAAGCCCAAATGGGTGTTCATACAATACAAGTGAAATTGGCTCAAGTCGGGTATTACTATCTCTAGGTTTAACCCTTTAATTGGGGCTATCAATCTCTTGAGTTCACCCCAATTCCTTATTAGCCTAATTTTCCTAGACTTAGTCCCTCTTTTTCAAGAAGAGCTTAAGTCATAAAGGCATGAGTCAGTGTTTGCAATCACTATTTCTACAATTTTAGCATGAACTAGGCTAAATATCACTAACCCATAAACAATTAAGCCCTAAAATTCAAGACCCATTAAATACTCACACTAGGGTTGGGCCACAACCCTAGTGGGTCTAGCTACTCATAATAACAACAGAAATCAAAGATAAAGATGAAATATAAGCCATAATATTAAAGTACAAGATGAAAATCTAAAGTTTGAAGGTAAATCTACTCTAAAATTGCCCAAAAAGGGAAAAATCAGCCGTTCACTTGCTCTCCTCAACAAAACTTAACCTAAAATTGATAAAATGATCTATTTATACTAGGCTGAAAATTTCGGACAAAAATGCCCCTGCGGAGTTTTCGCGAACACATAATTCTGACCGCGTCCGCGCTTGGGCTTTTGCGGCTGTGTAATAGTGAGCGCGTTCCGTGTTTCTTCATATTTGGGCCTGGGTAGATCTTCGTTTCGCGGACCGCGTAATGTTCACCGCGTCCGCGTGAGATTCCTTCGCGGCCGCCTAATTTGGACGCGGACCGCCTTCTTCATTTATGCCCATCTTGCAAAGTCTCTGAACCTCGACAAACGTTGTCCGCTAAATTCTAACCGCGGTCGCGCTAGTCACTTCGCGGTCGCGTCTTTCTGCCGCTCTCAGCGCTCAATTTTAGTGCTCAAAACAGCCTCTCTGAATCTCTATTTCGCGGTCCGCGGAATAATGGCCGCCTTAGTGATGATAATTTCATGGCCGCCCTTTTCTATCGCGGTCCGCGTTCCACAGTATTGGTCCAGACTTGGTTTTTGTTCAAGTTTGACTCCTTTAAGAGTTGGTTATGGCTTCTTTGGTTTATTTCGAATAAAACCCTGCAAGCAAACACATTAAGTTAGTTTTCGGGAATACCTTCACGCATTTTTGGCCCAAAACCCAAGTAAAAAAGAGAGTAAATAATAGGCTAAAATCCCTACTTATCAACTCCCCCAAACTTAAGCTTTTGCTTGTCCTCAAGCAAACAAGGTAATTCCCACCTCCACAAGAAAAATAAATAAAAATTTCAGCTGTCCTAAGATGACTTCATCAAGCATCAATTGGTACTAACAATTACCCTCAACACAAATGCATTATCAACAACATCATGCTATGACTTTTTGAGTTCCATAGTTCTAATGTGACACAAAAGCATCAAGAGTTGATTCAATTCATCAAGGAAGCTCGCTCTCTCACGTAGGTCATTGTGGATCCCAAACTCCTCCTCCTCTACTCTCCATGAGCAAATCTCACTTTATAGAATGTGACACTCAAAACAAGGATTGTAAAGAAGTGCGTTCATCACTCTCAAAAGAATGCCACAAGTCCGGCTCTAAGTACCATAAGCTTGCCCCTTATGTAAATCACCACTAATGTAAACTCACTCAACTTGAAATCATATAGGGCTTTAGCAGGATGTAATGAAGGCTTTTTGGATCAAGGTAGGACATAATGAACTATGATGATTTCATCTTTCCTTAAGCACTCCATTTTCTCATTTCGGTTCATACTTTCTTAACTCTTTGAGTCATTTTCTTCTTCCTTAGGGGAACTAGAGAGACACATTGTCACTCTTTCTTGTTCATGACAATCATTTTTCTCCTTTTCTCATCATTTCATGCCTTTCAACATTGTTTTCTTTGAATCCCTTCAACCTTTTCTTTCTTTTTGACATATTTCTTTTTAACTCTTCATCCTTTTCTTTGCCTTTCCTTTTCATCAATTCTTTTTGTTCTTTGTACCTTTCATCACTTTGAAATTCCTCGTCTCTCCTCCAAACTTATGTTTTTGCTAATTGCTCATCATGAATGCTAAGGAAAGATTGGGTGCCAAGAGAGGGTTATTATAAAATGGATGAAGGCTTGTAATGTGGCTATTGAATGAAAAAGGCTTAGGCTCAAAGGGGTTACCTAGGGATATCATATTGGTAGGCTACAAAAGCTTTCACAATTCAAAAGGGACCAAGGAGAGCCTACAATCACTTCTCAAGTCGAGCTACACTTAGAATTTCGCCTAGACAAACATTCAGGGCAAGTTCTAGACTTATTGGCACGGGACTTGGACTTGCAATTAAATACATCACCTCTCTCTCAAGCTAATGGATTGTTAAAGAGAACAGAGTCGAGGGCCCACAACAACCCTAGCTAAGATTGAAGATCACAGATGGCTCAAAGAAACCACTTGATGATAGTTTTAGTCAACTCAAGAGTCTAAAGGTCACAACTAGAGCTATTCTTTGTCAATCAACTTGTTTCTAACCATGAGGTCGAAGGTAAATGTGTTAGTACCAAGTGAAGCCTGCTTGAGACATTTTTATTCATTACTACTACATATCAGAGCAAAAAGAAAAACAGACTCAATCCTTTAAGACGGTTGTCACGCCATCCATCGTTGGGAAGAGCCACCTGGTTCACACAATATCCACCTTTGAAAAGAACCGTGGCATTAAGAAAACCAACGGCTTATTGATCACGCAAAAATGTGAAAAGAAGCTAAAAACTCAAAAAGAAGCTACTAAAGGAAATAAGAAGCTAAGATATTAAGGAAAAATACAAAAGAAGTTATAAAGTAAACTATAGAAAGTAAAATGAATATGTACAATAACGGAGCGAACCGAATATATACAAAATGGAGATGAATATATACATGGAATGGTAAAGTTATATACATACCAAAAGTGAAAAATAACGAAAGTGAAAATAACGATAAGTAAAAATAAAGGAGAATAGTATTATAATTATTACATGCCAGTCATCAAATCAAAATAAGACCCCCCTCCCCCCCCCCAATAAAAAATAGCATTGTCCTCAATGCTAAAAGCAAAAATAAGATTAGGGAAGGGATAGAGAGTAAAGAAAACTCCTTATGTGGTCTATGTCTACATGGGGTCAGGCTCACTAGTGGGGACCTCGGACTACATAAGATCATCAACTCCCTCCGGGTCCTCCAACTATATCTCCAGGTCCTCTGACTGGGGCACCACAAATCCTCTCACCCGCTCTCTGTCAGCTTCCTGCTCTAATGCCTGTGCTATCTGTGCTACAGGGGCAGTCTCCTCCATAAGCAGGTCCAGTGGAATATCTCTGGTAGAAGTGAACTTCTCTACCTCCTTCTTCAGCAACTCCACTGACTCTTTTGAAGCTTGAGTCTTCTTCATCTTTTTGATTCTTGCCCAGCTTCTTGATCACCTTCCCATGAGTATCTAATGTCTCCAGGATTTTCTTTAAGTTGTCGAGGAGCTTCTTCTGGTTGTCCAGAAGCTCCTTCAATGAATCCTCCACTGATGGAGGTACCTGAAGCTGCGCTGGGGTTGCCTGTGCTGCGACTGCACTGGATAAGACATACAGCTTTGATGTAGCTGCCTGCAACGAGTTGTTGACGCTGGATAGCGTCTGAGAGACCCGCAGTGAAGTTTGAGGATATGCGAAAGATGAGGGCACAGATAATGGGGCTGTGACAGATGTCCCGGATGAGGGAGGTGGCATAGCATCCAAAGAACCCTCCGTTGTGGAAGGCTCGGAACCAGTGGCCATTACCCTTGGCTCTTCAGACTGGCCAGTGGAGGTAGTAGCTTTGCCTTTGGACTTCGGGTTGTCTGCTCCCTGAAGGCTGTACCAAGAGAAGGGCCTTTCCGGCTTCACCTTCATGTCAAAGTGTCTCCCTCAACCTCCTGGTCCTCTAGGTACATAGTGATGAAATTTGGGTAAGGGTAGGACCTTTCTTCCTTCCATATTGCCTTAGATATGTTCTGGGCCATGAGGTTCCCCACATTTATTGGGTACCCCGCCATGATGGATGCTATGAGGATCGCCCGGGAGAGTGGAATGTCACTGTCATGCTGGCACGGATCAAGGCGGCTGCAGACGAAGGTGCACCACCCTTTGACTTCAAAGATAAGGGTGTTTCTGGCAATTGAGACTCCCGGTGTAAGCCAGGCCGGTGTTGTCCCTGGTATGGCTATCACCTCTGCTACCCATGGATGGGCTGCTTCATCTAATGCCAACTTTTGTATGTATAGAGCAGCGTCTACATCATCAAACCCTGCATATGTATTCAAAGTTTTGCCATCGAACCAGATCTTCTTATTTTGTACTTTAGTCACATAGGTACCCTTTTTGATGTGGGCAACAATGGCGTAGAATTCCTTGACTAGGTACTCATTTGCTTCCGGCAACTTGCTGGTGAAGAATTTCCACCCCACTCTTTCATCAAATTGTCTCTTCACATTCGGGTTGTGAGGGAGAAGGTCTCTTTCTATGAAATGTCGCTCAAGGGTGAGCGACCTTTGTGGCCACCATTCCCGGAATTTGTGGTAGGACTTCTCACTTACGAACCTATCTTGCGACACTGCCGGCTTCCTTGATCTAATCAACCCCCCCTCATGAGTATCACCTCCTCTACCGTCATCTGGAACCTCTTCTTCATCATCAATATCAATAGGAGCAGCTGTTAAGGCCGGAGTTGCACCAGAAGGGGCAGATGGTGCCGAAGTGTCACTACCTCGTTCTGAGCCATCAAATGACTCAGATGAGGAGGTGGGTTGATTGACGAGATGGATAGGTTGAGATTGAGCCTCGGGTTGTTGTACAGATTCTCCCTCGGAAATCTCCCGAGAAGGGAGGTATTCACTAGTGTCCGAGGAGTTAGCCTGAGGTCTCACAGATGGTGCCTTTTTGGTAATAATCTTCTGAGGTGCTAAGGGTGCAGTCTACTTCCCTTTGCCTCGGCCTCGGGAGGATTCTCCCCTCCCTTTTGATTTGTCGGGACCACCACGAGATTGCACCATTATCTGCACACACAATTAGTGAAAGATCATTAGTATTGTGGTTCAATGAATCCTTAAAGAAATGCAGATGAAATGAAACAGTGCACCGCGGACCGCGAAAAAATGGGCGCGGCCGTGAGGAGGTTGGACTCAAACTACCAACTCTCTGATCATGGTTTTCTGCGGACCGCGAAATTTGGGACACGGCCGCGAAAGATCAAACACGGACCGCGTAAAAATAGACGCGGCCGCGAAAGCAATTGCTAAACTCTCTGAAACTCATGAGCGCGGACCGCGAATTTTGGACGCGGCTGAGTAAGTTCAAACGCGGACCGCGGAAAAATCACCGCGTCCGCGAACATGCAACCATACTCATCTCTCACAAATTAAAGAACGCGGACCGCGTAAAATGGACCGCGGTCCGCGGAGTTCAAACAAAATGGGTACTCGCACATTTGAAACCTAGGGTTTTTACTAAGTGCAAAAATTAATGCAATTAACATACATAGTTAATAACCATATCCCCTATTAGGAATGTAAAACAATTACCCACATGAATTTAAGCATCAATTAAGCATGATTTTGAGATTGTGGCATGTATTAAACCCTAACTAAAAAGAAAATTTAAAACTAGAAGAAAAGAAAAGAAAGAGATAAAATCAATGCAAAGATTTGAGCATACCAGTTGCGAAATTGTAGAGGAAAATGGATTCTTGATTGATATGAAATGAGATTGACAGTCAAAGAAGAAGAAGATGAACAATGCTCTAATGTGCTGAAAGTTTGAGGTTCGAAAAGCGTAAAAGTCCTAAGGACTTTTTATTTATACTAAACCGATGGGGACCCACCGACTTACCCTAGCGCGGTCCGCGAAATTCACCCACGGTCAGCGCTTTTTACCTTTCGAAGAGCTGCTGCAAAATCCTGGGCACGGTCCGCAAAAAACTGGGTGCGGTCGCGAATGTCACCGCGGTCCTCCAAATTATGAACGCGGACGCGAACTCAACTTCAGAGAGTTGATATTTTGGGCTCTTCAAGCACGCGTCCGCGGATAAAATGTGCCACCGCGAAATGCTAACGCGGACCGCGAAATTTTGAGCGCGGTCCGCGAAATTCCCACACTTAGTCAGATTTTTCCCTGTCAAAGTCCTGCACTGCACAACCAATTCCTACACAAACTTCACAACTAGTTAGTCCAAAACAATGCCTAATATAAGAAGAAAATCAAAAAGAAAGAAAAGATAAAGAAAACGTCACATAGGTTGCCTCCCAAGAAGCGCCTGATTTAACGTTGCGGCACGATGCATGTTACCATCATCATGTGAAATTGATCAAGGCCACCACGTGGCTGTCATCAAACTTGCCGAGGTAGTGCTTCACTCGGTACCCATTAACTTTGAAGATTTCACCATTTTTATTTTTCAAATCAAATGCACCAAACGGAGTTACATGCACCACTTCGAAAGGGCCACTCCATTTTGACTTGAGCTTTCCCGGAAATAGTCGTAACCGAGAGTTGAATAGAAGAACCAAGTCACCCTCCTTGAATTCTTTGTTCCGGGCATATTTGTTATGTAAGTACTTCATCTTGTCCTTATACAAGGATGAGCTGGAATAGGCATGAAACCGGAATTCATCAAGTTCATTGAGTTGCTCTACCCGGAGATTGGCTACTACATCTCATTCAAGGTTTAACTTCTTGAGCGCCCACATGGCCTTGTGCTCTAACTCAACCGAAAGATGGCATGCTTTCCCAAATACCAACTGGTACGGAGATATACCAATTGGAGTCTTGTACGCAGTTCTATAAGCTCACAAAGCATCGTCAAGTTTCCTTGACCAATCCATCCGGCTTGCATTGACAGTTTTTGATAGTATACTCTTTATCTCCCTGTTGGAGACCTCAACTTGTCCACTAGCCTGGGGATGATAAGGGGTTGACACCTTATGATTGACATCATACTTGAAAAGTAAAGTGTCGAAGGCCTTGTTGCAGAAATGAGAACCCCCATCACTGATGATCGCCCTAGGAGTGCCAAACCTTGTGAAGATATTTTTCTTTAAGAATGCCACCACACTCCGTGCCTCATTGTTGGGCAAAGCTACAGCTTCAACCCACTTGGAAACATAATCAACAACAACCAAAATGTAAGTGTTACCACAGGAACTCACAAATGGCCCCATGAAGTCTATGCCCCACACGTCAAAAATATCGATCTCAAGAATACTGGTGAGAGGCATTTCATCCTTCTTGGAAATTCCACCAGCCCTTTGGCATTCATCACACCTCTTAACAAGCTCGCTTGCATCTTTATACAGGGTAGGCTAATAAAATCCACAGCTAAGAACCTTTGAAGCAGTTCTCGCCCCACCTTGATGACCACCGTAGGGCGAGGAATGGCAAGCATCAAAAATATTCATTTGCTCCTCTTCCAGGACACATCTCCGGATCACACCATCAATGCAAATCTTGAAAAGATAGGGCTCGTCCAAATAATAATCCAAGCTGTCCCGTTTGAGTTTCTTACTTTGATTAGAAGAGAGCTCACTCGGGACAATGCCGATCATAAGAAAGTTAGCCACATCGGCGAACCAAGGCAAACCATTCAAAGACATGGAGAGGATTTGTTCATCCGGGAACGAATCATTAATTTCGAGGCCATCGTGGCGCCTCCCCTCATATTCTAAGTGGGATAAGTGGTCCGCCACTTGATTATCACTTCCTTTTCTATCAATGATTTCAAGGTCAAAGTCTTGAAGCAGAAGAACCCATCTCATCAACCTAGCCTTCGAGTCCTTTTTGGTCATCAAGTAACGGAATGCCGCGTGATCGGTGTGCACAATCACTTTGGCACCCATGAGATATGGCCTAAACTTTTCCATGGCGAAGACAATGGCTAATAACTCTTTCTCGGTCACCGTATAATTGACTTGGGCGTCATTCATCGTTTTGCTTGCATAATAGACCGGATGAAATATCTTGTTGACCCTTTGCCCCAAAACCGCAATGTCACTAGCATCGCACATGAGCTCAAATGGTAGGCTCCAATTGGGTGAGGTAATGATGGGAGTGGTTTTCAATTTATACTTGAGAAGCTCAAAAGCTTTCATGCAATGTTCATTGAACACAAACTTTGCATCCTTTTCTAGCAGCTTGCACAAGGGGCTCACCACTTTTGAGAAATCCTTGATGAACCTTCGGTAGAACCCCGCGTGCCCAAGAAAGCTCCTAACTCCCTTGACGGAAGTAGGAGGAGGAAGTTTTGAAATAACTTCAATCTTCGCTTTGTCCACTTCAATACCGTTCTTTGAGATCTTATGGCCGAGGACAATGCCCTCCTTAACCATAAAGTGGCATTTTTTCCAATTAAGCACTAGGTTGGTCTCTTCACATCGGGCCAACACTTTATCAAGATTATCCAAGAATTATTCAAATGAGTCCCCCACAACACTAAAATCATCCATGAATACTTCGAGGAAGTCCTCCACCATATCCGTAAATATTGCCATCATACACCGCTGAAAGGTAGTCGGTGCATTATACAAACCAAACGGCATCCGTGAGAATGCAAATGTGCCATACGGATATGTGAAGGTGGTTTTATCTTGGTCTTCCGGTGCAATGAGAATCTGGTTGTACCCTGAGTACACATCCAAAAAGCAATAGTAGGCACGCCCGGCAAGTCTGTCCAACATTTGATCAAGAAAGGGCAATAGAAAATGGTCTTTGCGGGTCACTTTGTTCAGCTTTCTGTAGTCCATATATACCCTACATCCGGTGACAGTACGAGTGGGGATCAACTCATTTTTCTCATTTGTGACCACAGTCATATTCCCCTTCTTCGGCACACATTGTACCGGTGAAATCCATGAACCATCCGAAATAAGGTACACAACCCCTGCATCAAGCCACTTGATAATTTCCTTCTTGACGACCTCTTGCATAGCCTCGTTCAACCTCCTATGATGTTCCATGGAGGGTTTGGCATCATCCTCTACTATAATTTTGTGCATGCAAAAGGCGGGGCTTATACCCCGAATGTCAGCAAAAGTCCATCCAATTGCCTTTTTCCTTCTTTGAAGCACCGCAAGGGTGGAGTCTACTTGCACGTTAGTTAGGCAAGCAGAAAGAATAACAGGTAATGTGGAAGAAGGGCCTAAGAATTCATACCTGAGGTGTGAAGGCAAAGGCTTCAACTCCAATGTTGGTGGCTCCTCGATTGAGGGCTTTGTTGGTGGAGTCTTCCAGTTTTCCAAGTCCAAGGAAAGTTTACGGGGCCCATATGAGTAGGATCCCATTCCTTGCAATGCATTTGCACATTCAACCAGGCCTTCATTTTCATCATCCCCATAGTTTAACAACACAGCTTCCAAAGGGTCTTCCACATTGATCATGGCACTCGTGTCATCAACTATCATCTCCGTCATAAGATCCACAAAAGAGCAAACTTCATTGCTATTTGGTTGCCTCATTGATTTGCACACATGGAATACAACTTTTTCATCGCCCACTCGGAAGGTGAGCTCCCCTGCTTCCACATCAACCAATGCCTTCCATGTTGCTAGGAAAGGTCTCCTCAATATTATAGGCACCTCATAGTCGACTTCGCAGTCGAGAATCACAAAATCAGCATGCAAAATAAACTTGTCGACCCGGACTAGAACATCATCAATAATACCAAGCGGCTTTTTCATTGTCCGATCTGACATTTGTAATCTCATGGAAGTAGCTCTTGGTTGCCCAATATCTAGTGTCTTAAACACAGAGTATGGCATCAAATTAATACTTGCTCCCAAATCACACAAGGATTTTGCAAAATCGGCACTACCAATGGTGCATGGAATTGTAAAGGCACCGGAATCTTCAAGCTTTGGAGCCATCGAGTGCACAATGGCACTAACTTGATGAGTCATTTTGATGGTCTCACAATTCATAGATCTCTTCTTAGTTACCAAGTCCTTCATGAACTTGGCATATCCCGGCATTTGTTCGAGAGCTTCCACCAAGGGCACATTGATTGACAAACTTTTCATCATCTCAATAAACTTCTTGAATTGGTTTTCATTATTTTGCTTTGCAAGCCTTTGAGGATACGGTGGAGGCCTTGGCAAATGGGCCTTGGCTTTAGGCACTACCGTTTCCGGTATGTCTATCACGTAATCCCTAGACGGGTTCACATCATTTTGAGTCTCCTCCATGTTGTCATCAATATCAATCCTCACTTCATCATTCACATTCTCATCATTGGCTTGAATCTCATCATCTTCTTGCAACACAACATTATCACTCACAATCTTCTTTGGATTAGAGGTACTTACATCTCCACCTCTACCGCTTCTTGTGGTCACCGCCATAGCATGGCCTGTATTGTTCCCACCCTTCGGGTTTACTACCGTATCACTTGGTAGTACCCCTTAGGGCGAGTATTCAATGCTTGAGAAATTTGACCTATTTGTACTTCCAAGTTGCGAATAGAGGTAGTATGGGAAGCTATTTGGGCATCGAAGTCAGCATTAATTTATATCATTTGTTTGAACATACTGTCTATCCACCCCATCTCATTGTTTAAAGAACTTTGCCCTTGAGACGAATATGGAGGCGGATTGTTGGGTTGTTGATACATCAGGGGCCTTTGAAAGCCCGACCCCCGGTTGCCTTGATTATTATTATTCCAACCCCCTTGGTTTCCATTGCCTCCCCAATTGTTATTGTTGTTCCCCCAATTCTGATTGTTGTTCTCCCAATTGTTCGAGTTATTGCTGTTGACATTGTTCCAATTCCCTTGGCCTTGGTTGCCCCAATTTTGATTGTTCCCTTGCGATCTCCATTGTTGATTTGGAGCATTGCTCCATTGACCTTGGTAGTTATTGGCATATAAAACTTCCTCACTTTGATCATCATAAGAATCGTCTTGATTGTAACCACTACCACTTTGCTCATATTGATCTTGATTGTTTTGCACTTGTTGACCATGCTGTCTCCTCTTGTTGACCATGACATTTACCCCTTCCATGGCATTTACTTGCTTAGTCCCTTGAACTTGCTGAAGCTGAGCCTTTGCTAACTGATTCATAGTAGTTGTCAACTCGGCTACGGCTTGTCCGTGATCATGAAGTTCCTTGTGAAGATGGATGACATTAGGGTCACCCTGAGGAACATTTGCCCGACTCTGCCAAGCTGAGGATGTGTCAGCTATCTCATTAAATATGTCACAAGCATCGGCATAAGGCATTTTCATAAAATTTCTCCCAGCTAGCTGATTCACCACACACTGGTTGGTCGTGTTGATGCCCCTATAGAATGTCTGATGAATTATTGCTTCAGTCATATCATTGTTTGGGTATTCCTTGACCATTGTCCGGTATCGCTGATCACGCCCAACTATGCCTTGTAAAAAGGACTAAGCGGTCGTTGCAAATATAACCCGGTTCAAGTCCGGAGTCGAATCCCACAGGGAACTAACCTATTTACTACAACCTTAAATAATACTAATGATGAGCTCAGACAACTTCCGGATGCAAGAGTTTTATGAATAATCAGTGGAATTTATTTAGCCAAGGAAAAATGACAATAAAATTAGAAATAATCAAGACTAAAATCGAATTCAAGGGTAAAAGGATCTAGGGCTATTGATTTCCCCAATTGCCGGATTAATTCTCAACTCTTTAGCTATAATCTCGCTGTAATACTCTATGAGGATTATGAGTTCCGGGCTACCGTAATTACCTTTCGATCAATTACGATAATTTACTAGAAGCATTCTCTCGAACTACTCTAGTTAACAATTTATGCAACTCAGAATTATCCCACCAAAGTTTCGTTATTTCTAACCCCACTTTTAAATTCAAGTAATTAATTACTTAACTTCCCCAAAAGTGGTGTTGTTCAATAACAATCTAACCAAGTGTTCTTTCTCAAGAAACACATGGTGAATAGGCACGATTAATCGAGGGCCCTTTCAATTAACCACAATACAATACGTAATTGATCAATCATAGAACAAACATGGCTCAATTATAACAAAATAGAGTCAAGACTTCATCTAACAATTGGTTCCATCAACCCTAGATAATAGATTTAGCTACTCATACTAATGGAAAATAAATCACTAAAATAATTCATAATCAACAAATAGAAGTATGAAGAAGAAGATGAAAACTCTTAGGAATGTATCCGTCTTCTCTCCCTCGTTCTTGCCTCTAAATTCTTCTAAAACAGCTATATCCCACTTCTGGGCGAGTTTAGATTTCATATAGGTTTAGGTTAGTCCCTTAGGAAATTACATAATTAACCCTGCGTGTTTGGCTTTCGTCCGCCCGTCTGCGGCCGCGGATCCGGTCGCCGATTTGGACTGCCTCACTGCCTTGAGTTCGCGGCCCACTCCGCGGCCGCGCACCTGGAGGGGTCGTTTCGCTTGCTTTTCTCGCTCCTTTTCGACCGGGCTAACCTTCGATTGCCCTTTCACATTCCATGTTGACTCTAAAACACTCGTTAGCTCCCTCCTAGCTCGGAGTAGCTCCTGCAAAGCATCAAATTCTTAATTAGAGCATTTTGTTATCTTTTAGCATTCAAATATCAATAAAGTGCGGCTAAATTAGAGTGTAAGTTGTGTCTAAATTTCATGAATATAGCCTACTATCAACACCCTACACTTAAACCATTGCTCATCCCCGAGCAATGAAACCACACTCTAAGAGGCCTAACTTTACTGAGCGACTTCCCTACTCGTCACACCAAGAATATTTCACATAAATTGAGTACATTAGTGCAACATCTACACCTCAAGAGTTGACTCCCTCTAGCCACGCAATGTTCCTAACCGGCTTACTTACTCTATATCAAAGGTGCAGACTTGACTCTCCTTCATGAATCAAGTGCCTGCTTACAACAAAAGAGACTCATTTCACAATCAGTAAAATTCACACACACTGAGGAACTTTAAAAGGAACAGAATTCACTCACCCTCAGAAATGACATTCTTGTGCCACAGAAAACGCACTATAGGCTTGCCCGTAGTGTACGACTCTACTAATTGAGCTCACTCAGTCTAGGATCAAGTAGGATTTTATTTGGATGTAATGTAGGATGTAGGTTGGGTAGGATATATTTGGATATATAATAGTAACTACACCTCCCTAAGCACTTTAATACATTTATTTTACAATCAAGTCCATACCTAAGTTAAACCAATATTTTCATTTTTAACACCACATATACCACCCCACACTTCTTCTTTGAGAACAATCACCTTAAAAGCCACAAAAGATTTATTACCAATCAACATGATACACTATTAACAATGTTTTTCTCTTCTTCTTTTTTCCACAAGTGGCCTTTTCCAACAAGATATACCTTTCTCCTTATTTCCTAGTTCCACTCAAAATCTCCATCAACTGCCCCACACTTTATCCTTTGTAAATTCATAGTATTTTCAGTGCTTACGAGAGGTAAAGGATTCAAAAAAATGGTCAATTCAAACAAGGGATAGGGCTTGTAATGTGGTTGCCAAGGAAACAAGATTACAGGCTCAACGTGGTTAACTATGGTACGTAGCAAATAGGTGGGTGGAGTATGTATATATATGGTTCAACAAAGAAATGCCTATATCACTTCCCAGACTAAACAAGACTACCATTTCGCTTTGCAGACACACAAATCAAGTTCTAGGCGCTAAATGTCGTGCACAGAATATAACAAGCCTCCCACACACATGGCACATGACTCATTCCAGATTAGATCATCAAACACTCAGATCAGGGTACTTCAGCCAAATTAAGAACATACATTTTAAGGCCTTCTTACAAGAGTCAACAAATGAGCCTAAGCGTCACACTAAAGTAACCGCTATATTCAAGGCACTACGAAATTAAACAAGGCTTCCTATTTTAATTCTGTCCAGAGCCCATAAGTTCCTAACTAAAAAATAAAAAGCTAACTACACTCGGTTCAAACAAAACCCTTGGAAAAGAACTGTGGTTTGAAGAAAAACCAAGGGGGAATTGATACACTACTACAAAAGAAAATCTTTTTTTTTCTTTCGACTTTAGTCCCTCAAGAGACCCGTCGAATGATATCCATCGTTGGGCCAAGTCGAAATTGATTTATATGAATAAACTATGAAACTATCTACATACAACAAAGTATCCCCCACCCCCACACTTAAAAAGATGGCATGTCCTCATGTCATACAAAGTAAAGTAATGTGAGGTAAAGGAACTTCCCTGGTGGATCAATCTTGATCGGAGATAGTGCCAGGGTTGAGATGACATGCTCTCCCTAGCGCACGCAACCAGCCCATGATTTTCTTTTCTGAATTCGCATTTTGGGTTGCCAGAGCATCAACTCTGGTCCCTAATTCCGTGACGGAAGTGCGCAATCCTTCCATGTCTTGTTCTAGGGCTGTCATTTGCGTGCTCCGTCTGCCCTGGGATAGTCCTTCGGCCACTGCAGCTTGTTCCTGTGGGGTGAGGCAGGTTCAACCTCTTCCTGCCCTTCGTCGCCCTCTTCCAACGCATTAGAATCGTCACTATGAGTTTCCCCTGGTGCCACCGAGTCTTTCCCGATGGTCACTTTGTCTGCCCGGAACTTTGCTTCTTTCTTTACCATGCCATCCGCATTTGGGTTCTCAGGCACCCTTGTTGCCCGGCACAATCTAGTGATCAGAGAGGGGAAAAAGAACCCATACCTCTTATGTGTTTAACGGACGAACATCTCAGACTGAAGAACCTTGGCCACATCGAAGTCGTGGCCATTCACGAAGCACCATATCAAGGCAACTCTCGGACCATTTACCTCCGTGGTGTTGTGGGACGGCAGTAAGCGACTGTTGATGACGTACAACCAGCATTTTCCTTCAAAAGTGAGTGAGGAAGAGTGTAGCTTCGATCCCGGCACAACCCATACTACCTCTTTGTCTGGTGCACAGATAGTTCTGAAAAACCTGTTCCATATGATGGGTTCTCTCCTGTAAGCATCATAGAAATCCTCCTCCCCATTGAATTCAGGCAATCGATATACTTTCCTGATGGCTTCTAACGAGGCATCCACCCTCGTGTGTCGCACAGTGCATATTCTATCCTCATGTTCGGGGCAGTTGGCATAGAACTCCCGAACAAGCATCAAGTTACCCTACTCCGGCTCTTCGAAAAAGTTGACCAATTTGCACCTGATCAACTCCCGATACATATTAGGGCATTCATCCTGGAGGGACGCCCTGTCAATACCCCTTTTCGGTACAGGTTTTTTAGTGGCCTTCAAACTGAAACGGTCTTGGGCAGCTCTGGAGACAAACCTGGTACGATCAAACTAAGCTGCACTGGTCAGTGCCCGTCCCTGAGATGAGCCTCCATGACTACATGATGAGGCCCTGGTAGCGCGTCTCTTCCTTGAAGGTTGCATGTTACCTACACAATAAATACTACTATCAGTGGAGAGAGAAATATGTGTCCCAATTGCGGTTAATCAGATTTTACTCGCACAATTGGTCACAATTTATCTTCAATACTCATTAAGGCAAATCAACAAATAGGTAGTGTGCATATGTACCCCCAAGTCACCCAAAGACCCAATCAGACCACCAATCCTCACAAACCCAACAATGGCCTCCTCCAAATCAATCAATGCAGATAGCCTCCATATACCACATATAAACCACAATCCAAATCCCAGACAAAAGTACCTATGATTTTACTACCCTATACAGAAAAGGAAAAAAAAGAAAAATACTAAGAAAGAGGAATAAAATCATGTACTTACTTGGAGATCTTGAGAAGAACGGAGGTTGGAGATCGGTAGAGTGGAGAAGAGAAGGAAGGAGAAGAGTCTTGTGTTAAAAGGAAAATATGGGAGAAGGGAGGGGTTTGGGTTCTTGAAGTTAGGAAGGGAAGAAGAGAAGTAGGGGAAGTGAGGGGTTTGGGTTCTTGAAATTAGGGAGGGAAGAAGAGCAGTGGGGCGAAGTGAGGGGTTTGGATTCTTGAAGTTAGGAAGGGAAGAAGAAAAGTGGGGGAAGTGAGGGTTTGGGTTAAGGAAAAGAAGGGGGTTGGGGATTAAAAATAAAAAACTTACCTGGACACGCCCGCGCATCTGCGCCCCAATTCGCGGTCCAATCCGCGGTCGCGGATTCTGGACAGAGGGGCTCCCAAAATCCGCGCCCCAATCCGCTGGCCGATCCGCGTCCGCGAACGGGGGGCAGAACACAGGCCAAAATCCCGGCCATATCCGTGGCCCAATCCGCGGCCGCGGATCTCCGTCTCCAACCAATTTTTGTGTTTTCCACATTTTTTACCTATTCTTGGGTTAATTTCGACCCCCGAATCCTTCTGATGCGCATGATCTTTGCCCTGCACACTAGTAGGTCAGTCAAAATCGTTCAAAATCAATTACAACAACCAAAGTAAGAAAAATAATGGGTTGCCTCCCAAAAAAG
This sequence comes from Nicotiana tabacum, assembly GCF_000715075.1. Classification (NCBI taxonomy): domain Eukaryota; kingdom Viridiplantae; phylum Streptophyta; class Magnoliopsida; order Solanales; family Solanaceae; genus Nicotiana; species Nicotiana tabacum. Next base: position 121,246,722 of record NC_134096.1, on the reverse strand, counting down.
CACCTAAGTTAACGTCGGGGCACGGCGATTTACAACAAACCATGGGTTGCCTCCCAGGAAGCGCCTGATTTAATGTCGCGGCATGATGCAGGCTTTCATTATCACTCCTCGTTCGCGTACTGAGGCTCTTCCAAAGTTATCACCACTCTATCCCCTTTCTCTTCGACCATTCCAAGGTAATGTTTCAACCTTTGCCCATTTACCGTGAACTTGTTTGTCCCATCTTTGGATTCAATCTCCACAGCTCCACTTGAGAACACTTGCACCACTCTGAAGGGTCCTGAACATTGGGACTTCAATTTACCCGGAAATAACCTAAATCTCGAGTTGTATAACAACACTAGATCTCCGGGCTTGAAGTTCCGATCTAAGATGTGCTTATCATGGATCATTTTCATCTTTTCTTTGTATAATCTAGCATTTTCAAATGCATGGAACCTGAATTCCTCGAGCTCATGTAACTCAGTGACTCTGCTGGTGCCTGCGGTCTCTATATCCAGATTCAGCAATCGCAGTGCCCAGTGTGCTTTATGTTTGAGCTCTACCGGAAGGTGGCATGCCTTTTCAAACACCAACTTGTACGATGACATACCAATTGGAGTTTTAAATGATGTGCGGTATGCCCATAATGCATCATCCAACTTCTTCGCCCAATTGGTCCTTGTTGCATTCACTGTCTTTGTCAGGACACTTTTAATTTCTCTATTGGACACTTTAGCTTTCCCGCTCGTCTGTGGGTGGTACAGTGTGGCTACTTTGTGGCGAACTCCATACTTTTCCAACAGACGTGTGAACGCTCTATTGCAAAAATGGATTCCACCATCACTGATTATAGCTCTCGGGGTGCCAAAACGTGTGAAGATGTTTTTCTTTAGGAAACTTGTTACCCATTTTGCATCATTGGTTGGGAGAGCCACCGCTTCGACCCACTTGGAGACATAGTCAACCGCTACCAATATATATTTGTTACCATACGAGCTGACGAACGGCCCCATAAAGTCGATCCCCCACATGTCAAAAACCTCCACCTCTTGAATTGTGGTCATCGGCATCTCGTGACGGCGAGATATGTTGCATGTCCTTTGGCATTCATCGCAAATTTTAACCCAAGCATGGGCATCCTTGAACAGAGTAGGCCAATGAAATCCCGATTCCAACACCTTTGCTGCTGTCCGGATTCCTCCAAAGTGTCCACCATATGGTGAAGCATGGCAAGCCTGCAAAATAGAAGGTTGATCTTTCTCAGGGATACACCTCCGGATCATGTTATCTACACATATTTTAAACAATAGAGGTTTGTCCCAATAAAAGGCTCGACAGTCGCGGAAGAACTTTTTTTTTTGAATTGAGGAGAGTTCATAAGGTACAATACCGCTTGCTAAATAGTTAGCAATATCAGCATACTATGGCGTCTCCTCCATTGTCACAGCAAGTAACTGTTCATCCGGGAATGTCTCTGTTATGTCTTCAACCTCCATTCTCTTTTCAGCTCCTTCCAATATTGAGAGGTGGTCTGCCACTTGATTGTCCGTCCCTTTTCTATCACGAATTTCCAGATCAAATTCTTGTAGCAAAAGAACCCAGCGAATCAAGCGTGGCTTTGACTCCTTCTTTGCTATCAAGTACCTAATTGCTGCATGGTTAGTATAAATAATAACTTTTGAACCAATTAAGTACGACCTAAATTTGTCGAAGGCAAACACTACAGCCAGCATTTCCTTTTCTGTTACAGTGTAATTGAGTTGTGCACCACTGAGCGTCCTGCTTGCATAGTAAATCGGGTGCATCATCCTGTCTTTTCGCTATCCCAAGACTGCTCTTATAGCATAATCACTGGCATCGCACATGAGCTCGAATGATTTCTCCCAGTTGGGTGCAACAATGATGGGTGCAGTTATCAGTCTATTCTTCAGCTCCTCAAATGCCAACCTGCAATCATTAGAAAACACAAAAGGGCTGATCCTTTTCAAGAAGTTTACGTAAAGGGTTAGCAATCTTGGAAAAATCTTTTATGAATCGCCTGTAGAACCCGGCGTTCCCAAGGAAACTTCTCATTGTCTTGACCGAAGTGGGCGGTGGAAATTTCTCAATCACATCAACTTTAGCATGGTCGACCTCAATTCCCTTACTGGACACTCGATGCCCCAAAACTATTTTTTCTTGTACCATAAAATGACACTTTTCCCAATTTAACACCAAATTTATCTCCATACATCTTTTGAGCACTCTTCTTAAATTGTGAAGACAATCTTCGAATGAATCCCCCACTACGGAGAAATCATCTATAAACACCTCTATAATATCATCCACCATGTTAGTGAAAATGGCTAACATGTACCGCTGGAATGTAGCCGGTGCATTGCAAAGTCCAAAGGGCATTCTTTGAAAGGCAAAGATTCCATATGGACAAGTGAAGGATGTTTTCTCTCTGTCTTCCGGGGCTATTGAGATCTGGTTATACCCCGAGTATCCATCCAAGAAACAGAAGTGGGACCACCCAGCTAACCTGTCCAACATTTGGTCAATGAAAGGCAATGGGAAATGGTCCTTTCGAGTGGCTATGATCAGTTTCCGATAGTCCATGCAAATCCGCCACCCCGTGACTGTACGAGTCGAGATCAACTCGTTATTCTCATTTTGTTACGACCGTCATTCCTCCTTTTTTCGGCACACATTGGACAGGACTGACCCAGTTGCTGTCAGAGATGGGGAAGATGATACTCACATCCAGCCACTTGATCTCTTCCTTCTTTACTACTTCCTTCATATTTGGGTTCAGACGTCGTTGATGTTCCCTGGAAAGTTTGTGCCCCTCTTCCAGAAGAATCTTGTGCATGCAAAAGGCTGGGCTGATACCCTTTATGTCTGCCATGGTCCAACCAATGGCAATCTTACATTCTTGCAATACCTTCAATAGTTGCTCTACCTACATAGCTAGCAAACCAGATGATATAATAACAGGCAAAGTAGAATTAGGCCCCAAGAAAGCGTACCTGAGGTGGGCTGGAAGAGGTTTCAAGTCCAGCTGTGGTGGCTCCTCTATTGATGGTTTTGCAGGTGGTGTTGCTCTCTCTTCTAAGCGTAGGGGCTCGAACTGAGGTTCCCTTTTCCAGAATCCATGACCTTCGAGAGCCATGACCCACTCTGCCAACCCTTCACCGTCCATCTCTTCCAAATTCATCAAGCAGGCTTCTAGTGGATCCTTGACATTAAGGGTCTCATCCTCTTCGTGCAGTATCACATCTACGGCCTCCACTAGCGAGCAGTTTGCAAATTCACTGGGTCTCCTCATGGATTGTTGAACGTTGAATATTATTTCTTCATTGTTCAACCTCATTTTCAACTCTCCAATCTCACAATCAATTAATGCTCTCCCAGTGGCTAAGAATGGCCTTCCCAGAATGATTGGTATCTCTTCATCCAGCTGACAATCAAGAATAACAAAGTCTGCAGGAAATACAAATTTTCCCACTTGCACAAGCACATCATCAAGAATTCCTGTCAGTCTTTTGATTGTGCGATCAGCCAGTTGTAGCAACATTGAGGTCGGTCTAGCTCTGTCAATGCCCAGTTTTGTATAGATTGCCAAGGGCATCAAGTTTATGCTGGCTCCCAAGTCACACAATGCTTTAGCAAAAGTATAACTCCCAATAGTGCATGGGATAGTGAAGCTACCTGGATCAGACACCTTTTGGGCCATAGGTCTTGTCACTACCGCGCTGCAGGTCTGTGTCAGAGTTACAGTGGACAGGCCCTGGAAGTCAAATTTCCGCGACATCAGGTCCTTCATCATTTTTGCATACTCTGGCAATTCCGTCAAAGAATCCATCAGTGAAATATTCAATTGAATCTGTCGAAGCATTTCCATGAAGTTCCTGTATTGATCATCTTTCTTTTGTTTTGCCAATCTATGAGGGAATGGTGCAGGAGTCAATCTTTGTCCATTACTTGATGTCTTTTATTTGTTGGAAGCTTCTGGCACAAGAGGTGCCACCTATTCTGAGACTTGTTCACCGTCCTTCTCCTTACCCTTGTCAACCTGTGCTTGTTCAATTACAACCTCGGTGAGCTCTGCTGACTCATCTGCCTCTAATGTAACTGGAGTAGTTGGCATAGTCTCTCTCCTAAATTGAGCAACTTCTTGCTCTCTGTCTAAATCTCTTCCATTCCTGAGACTCACTGCCATTAGCTGATTTGGATTCTGTTCCTTTGGGTTAATATTTGTATCTGCAGGCAATGTTCCTTGGGGGAGATTGTTCAAGGCCATATACAGTTGTCCCAGTTGAGTTTCAATGCCTTTGATTGCTGAATCATGTGCTGTTAACTTTTCTTGCATCTTACCATTTGTTCCAATGAGTTGTTGCAGCATACCCCTGATTTCTACCACATTGTTGTCCTGTTGTTGATGAGGTGGTTGGTAGGCCAACTGTTGTTGGTGCTGCTGATTATAGCCATGCTACCTTTGATAAGGCACAACTTGACCTTGTGGTCGTGCGGCCCCAGAATTAGGGTTGTGTTGTGGCAGGTTGGGTCTGTACTGCTGGTTTGGTGCTGGTCCCCATTGTTGTCCACCTTGCCTCTGACCTCCAAAATTATTGACATAATTCATGTCTTCTTTGACGCCCTGATTGTCATTCTCACCACTCCACGAGCACACATATGACTGGTTTATGCAAGGAGTGCACAATCCTCCATTCGTTGTATCAACAATGTGCACTTGCTTTGTACCCATCTCATTAATTTTCTTTGTCAGTATGCTCATCTGAGTCATGAGAGTGGCTATGTTCTATGCATGGGAATTGTTTGGGTCAAGAGCAACAGAATGCACTATTGGTGTAAGTGTCGTACCTCTAGCCATCCAGCCTGAATTTTGAGCCATCTTGTCAAGAAGAATCTTGCACTCTGTGAATATCTTGCTCAAAAATGCACCCCCAGCTGAAGCATCTACATTGGCCTTCAAACTATCTGCTAAACCCATGTAGAATCTCTGTCCCAGCATCTGATCTGGAATGCCATGATGTGGACACTTCACTAGCATACCCTTGAACCTCTCCCAGTTTTCTTTCAAGGACTCAGTTGGTTTCTGCCTGAACTGCAATATCTCATTAATCTGCCTTGCAGTCTTGTTGGGAGGATAAAAATTGTTTAAGAACTGTTTGACTAATTCTTCCCAAGTGGCAATGGAGTTTATTGGGAGTGAATTCAGCCAAGTTTGAGCCTCTCCAGTCACAGAGAATGGAAACAGTAATAGCTTGATGGCTTCAGGAGTCGCATTCGGCTGTCTTTGGGTCACACATATTGATAGGAAATTCTTCAGATGTTGTTGTGGGTCTTCAATGTATGACCCGGAGAACAGTCCCTTATTTTGCAACAGATACAACATGTTTTTGGTGATCTGGAATGTGTCCGGTTGTATCTGAGGTACAGCATTGGCGGTGGCTAAGTTATCAGCAGTTGGTTATGCTCAATCATATAGAGCAACTTCTGGCACAAAGGGTGCCACCACTCCATTGTTTGGGTCAACCCAATTATTCCAATTGTTTTCGTTGACATCGACGTTGTCCATTTCAATTTCGAGTGTGTGTTTTTGTTGTAACTATTTGTTCTTCTTGTTGGCTCGATTAAATGCCCTGGATGCTTTCTCGGGGTCTGAGAGTCCTTCAAAAAGTTCATCAGTCCTCGAAGAGCTAGGCATACATTTAAGTCACAGGAGAAGTTAAACGTGAGAATTTCAATGAAAAAATTTAAACACCATAAGAAATTGATCTAAACTAAGAATCCTAGCAATTCTTCTAAGTTGTAATAAATAACACCATTAGTTCCCCTGCAACGGCGCCAAAATTTGATCACGCCCAACTATGCCTTGTAAAAAGGACTATGCGGTCGCTGCAAATATAACCCGGTTCAAGTCCGGCGTCGAATCCCACAAGGAACTAACCTATTTACTACAACCTTAAATAATGCTAATGATGAGCTCAGACAACTTTCGGATGCAAGAGTTTTATGAATAATCAGTGGAATTTATTTAGCCAAGGAAAAATGACAATAAAATTAGAAATAATCAAGACTAAAATCGAATTCAAGGGTAAAAGGATCTAGGGCTATTGATTTCCCCAATTGCCGGATTAATTCTCAACTCTTTAGCTATAATCTCGCTGTAATACTCTATGAGGATTATGAGTTCCGGGCTACCGTAATTACCTTTCGATCAATTACGATAATTTACTAGAAGCATTCTCTCGAACTACTCTAGTTAACAATTTATGCAACTCAGAATTATCCCACCAAAGTTTCGTTATTTCTAACCCCACTTTTAAATTCAAGTAATTAATCTCTTAACTTTTCCAAAAGTGGTGTTGTTCAACAACAATCTAACCAAGTGTTCTTTTTCAAGCAACACAAGGTGAATAGACACGATTAATCGAGGGCCCTTTCAATTAACCAGAATACAATACGTAATTGATCAATCATAGAACAAACACAGCTCAATTATAACAAAATAGAGTCAAGACTTCATCCAACAATTAGTTCCATCAACCCTAGATAATAGATTTAGCTACTCATACTAATGAAAAATAAACCACTAAAATAATTCATAATCAACAAATAGAAGTATGAAGACGAAGATGAAAAATCTTAGGAATGTATCCGTCTTCTCTCCCTCGTTCTTGCCTCTAAATTCTTCTAAAAACAGTTATATCCCACTTCTGGGTGAGTTTAGGTTTCATATAGGTTTAGGTTAGTCGCCTAAGAAACTACATAATTAACCCTGCGTGTTTGGCTTTCGTCCGCCCGTCCGCGGCCACGGATCCGGCCGCCGATTTGGACTGCCTCACTGCCTTGATTTCGCAGACCAGTTCACGGCCCACTCCGCGGCCGCGCACCTAGAGGGGTCGTTTCGCTTTCTTTTCTCACTCCTTTTCGACCGGGCTAACCTTCGATTGCCCTTTCACATTCCATGTTGACTCCAAAACACTCGTTAGCTCCCTCCTAGCTCGGAGTAGCTCCTGCAAAGCATCAAATTATTAATTAGAGCATTTTGTAATCTTTTAGCATTCAAATATCAATAAAGTGCGGCTAAATTAGAGTGTAAGTTGTGTCTAAATTGCATGAATATAGCCTACTATCAATCGCTCCCAGATTTCATGTAGGGGTTCATTAGGTTCTTGTTTAAAGGCTAAGATCTAATCCCTCAATGCTGCCATATGACCCGGTGAGAAAAACTTGGCTATAAACTTTTCTGCCAACTCATCCCACGTGTGTATGGAGTGGTTGGGTAGCTTCTCGAGCCAGTCCAAAGCTTTCCCTCTAAGTGAAAATGGGAAAAGTCTCAATCTCAGAGCGTCCTCCGATACGTTCGTCTGCTTGCTCCCCCAACATGTGTTTACAAAATCCTTTAGATGCTTGTATGCGTTCTGATGAGGAGCTCTAGTGAAAAAGCCCCTCTGCTCCAATAGGGTCAGCATGACATTTGTAATTTAAAAATTTCCCGCTCGAATTCGGAACGGGACAATTGCACTTGCGTAACCTTCATTGGGTAGCACCCGGTGTGCTGCCAGTGGAGGAGGTGGGGGAGGGTTTGGAATGTTGTCATTAGCCTGGCGGCCTCTTCTTTGGACTTGAGGTTCTAGATTAACCTCATCCTCACCATTGTCATCTACCTCCTCCCCCGGAAGAACATGTCCGTGAGCATCATTATGAGCCATTTGGTACCTAAAGTGATTGATACACAAAAGTTAGAAAACAGAAGGAAAGAAAAACAAGACACACAAATAGTTAGATAGATAGCCAACACTGTCTAACTCCCCGGCAACGGCGCCAAAAAGTGATCGAGGCCAAACCTACACCACTATAGAGTAGCGAGGATGGTCAATGCAGTTTTCCTCAACGAGGTCGGGATTGATTTCCACAGGGAGTTAATTTGGCTTGGAGTTGGGTATCTAACTAATCTAAATGTGCGTGTTGTTCCTAATTGCACTTCCAAACATTGTTGTGATTGATTCTATTCTAATTTTATACTATTGTATGCTAAGTGTAAGCTAAGTACAATATTTGTGGTGAAAGTTTTCAAGTGTTAAAAGGCATTAGGGAAGCGACTTCCGCCTAGGTGAGTATCTAATGGGTATCAAGAATCTAGGACAAGCTTGTTATGATTGGGGTCGTGATATAACCATCACACATAAGTGCTCACTCTATACCTCTCGGTAGTTTGAGTGACTTTGCCCGATTTGGCTTTCTCAAGCCCAAATGGGTGTTCATACAATACAAGTGAAATTGGCTCAAGTCGGGTATTACTATCTCTAGGTTTAACCCTTTAATTGGGGCTATCAATCTCTTGAGTTTACCCCAATTCCTTGTTAGCCTAATTTTTCTAGACTTAGTCCATCTTTCTCAAGAAGAGCCTAAGTCATAAAGGCATGAGTCAGTGTTTGCAACCACTAATTCTACAATTTTAGCATGAACTAGGCTAAATATCACTAACCCATAAATAATTAAGCCCTAAAATTCAAGACCCATTAAATGCCCACACTAGGGTTGGGTCACAACCCTAGCTATGGGGTCTAGATACTCATAATAATAGCAGAAATCAAAGATAAAGATGAAATATAAGCCATAATATTAAAGTACAAGATGAAAATCTAAAATTTGAAGGTAATTCTACTCTAAAATTGCCCAAAAAGGGAAAAACCAGTCGTTCACGTGCTCTGCTAAACAAAACTTAACCTAAAATTGATAAAAGGATCTATTTATACTAGGCTGAAAATTCCGAACAAAAATTCCCCTGCGGGGGTTTCGCGAACGCGTAATTCTGACCGCGTCCGCGCTTGGGCTTTCGCGGCCGCGTAATAGTGAGCGCGGTCCACGTTTTTTCATATCTGGGCCTGGGTAGATCTTCGTTTCGCGGACCGCATAATGTTCACCGCGTCCGCGTGAGATTCCTTCGCGGCCACCTAATTTGGACGCGGACCCGCCTTCTTCATTTATGCCCATCTTGCAAAGTCTCTGAACCTTGACAAACGTTGTCCGCTAAATTCAAACCGCGGCCGCGCCAGTCACTTTGCGGTCGCGTCTTTCTGCCGCTCTCAGCGCTCAATTTTAGTGCTCAAAACAGCCTCTCTGAATCTCTATTTCGCGGTCCACGGAATAATGGCTGCCTCATCGATGATAATTTTGCGGCCGCCCTTTTCTATCGCGGTCCGCGTTCCATAGTATTGGTCCAGACTTGGTTTTTGTTAAGTTTGACTCCTTTGTGAGTTGGTTATGGCTTCTTTGGCTCATTTCGAATAAAACCCAGCAAGCAAGCACATTAAGTTTGTTTCCGGGAATACCTTCACGTATTTTTGGCACAAAACCTAAGTAAAAAAGAGCAAATAATAGGCTAAAATCCCTACTTATCACTTAGCTACTCAAAATTGTGCTCATTCACCAAAACAAACGATGTCTTCCTATTCATCTTTGCTTGTCATCACACTTCGTACCCTACTCATAGCAGCTTTTAGCTAATGTTCCTCCTCCAAGAACCTTTAAGTACATCAATGAAGGCTCACTCAGTGAATACTTTGTTGAATACAATGCATATCATCGTGTCTTAAACATTGGTACCTTTCCCTTCACGCTTTGTTAATTTATCTACCCCAAATGCCTTCATCCTTGGGCTATGAATGGGTCATCGCACATCTGAATCCGTCATACGATGGGTTTGGGAGGCTAATCGTGGCAATCCTGTGCGCGAGAATGCTACTTTAACCTTTGGCAGAGACGGGAATTTGGTGACACGGTAGCTTGGCAAACTAATACTCTTTTACGTAATGGCAGATTTCTGTGGCGAAGTTTTGATCACCCAACCGATACACTTTAGGTGGGTCAATCTCTAAGTGCTAAAGGCCCATCTAGGCTAATAGACAGAAAATCCAACAGAGAACCTGTTGATGGGCCTTATAACATTGTCCTTGAAGGAAGACATTGGGCCATCTTCTCTCATGTAAGTATGAATCAGTAAATTACAATCAATGACCTTAAAAATTAATGGTCTTGATTTTTTGACCCATACTTTCCCCATAGGCAAATCTTTAGGTCAAAAGTGAGGCAAGAGAGGGGAAACACTAGTTAAACTTGACGATCTGCCCATGGAGCAAATAGGGTCAAAAAATCAATAGTGGCGCAAATCAGCCAGTGTGAATTCACAAAGCCTTTACCATACTTTAAATCAAACGACTATGGGAATGGAAAGTGCTCTTCGGCCAACTTCGTTTTCTATTGTGAGTCAGAATATGGTGCAAACCATGTCTTTGAGCTAGAATTTGGGTTCAACATGACCAACTCTCCTAGCTTTGGCACTTCCATCCATATTTATAGGCCCAAATACAACAGTACGTACAATTTGTTTAGAGTTGATATGGATGGTAACCTTAGAGTTAGAATGTAAACTAATTATAAACCAAATAATGTTGAATGGTGGGCACGGGAGATCACTTATCAACTTTTCGACAGGGATAACAATGGAAAAAAGTGAATTCAAGATTCCGAGGAGGTGTGGATATATAATATCGTTGGGTGTTTACGAGGATAGCTAGTCATGTGTGGCGTTTCCGAATCTTCAAGGCTTGGTTGGGTGGAGCAAGGGTTGTGCACCACTAAGTTTGTCACCATGCAGGTGAGGATCAAATGTGGACTATTACAAAGGTTGAAGGAGCTGAACATTTCGCTAGTGATTATATTGAAGGCATTGGACCTATGCAACTAGCTGAATGCAAAGATAGGTGCAACGAAGCTCTGCAAATGTGGCTACACCAAGATCTCAAAGTAGTTAGATGAAGTTATAACTTATTGTATTTATATTAAGCAAGCTTTTTTTAAGTAACTTTTAATGTGGTTTTCTCCGAAAGACAAACAACAATAGATGCATTAGCATACCAGATTCTGTTAATCAGGCTAAGAGGTATACGAGAGATCAGCTGCATTTTGGATTTTTTCGTCTGAATATCCAGTGTCATATAATACAGCCATAATTGTCTATACCATGTATCTAAACCAAGTTTAAGAAAAGCAGTCCATCAGAAACTTGAACTACAAAGCCTTTGTTGACCATTTATGACAAATCACTCTGCTCATACATACCACATAGACACAGAAGGATTTAAAGAAAAGAAAAAAGAAGGAAGAAATAACCCTTTACGCAAAAAACATATTAGAGATTAGATGTATAACAAGGAGTAAATAGTGTCTTATTAAAAACAACCAAGTGCTGAAAGAAAACTGAAATACTCCAACTATTAATGACTTCTGCAGTAATTGATGTCAAGTGTAGCAGCAGGGAAGTAATTCAATTTACAGCAATAATTAAGCAGTGGAAAACTCCCTTCACAATTTTCCAAAAGAGAATTATTCCTGCTTTTTTTTCATTGACAGAAACTGATTATCTAACTAAATTATTTAAGACTAAGACTTTATCAGTATATAACTTAATAATCTACTAATAAGAAAACGTAGCTAGCTAGCTAGAGCTAGCTAGTATTCAGGTAGACATTTGTTGGCAGGCAGCAACATCTTCTTATCTAAGATACATCCGATTGTGACCACCCTATACCTGCAATGAATTTGGTAAGCATAAAAGTAGAATTATCTTGGAAATAGAAAAGATAAGAAAAACCTTAAACAATTTGACATTAATTGAATGATTGTAGAAATATCCGTGAAAAAGTAATGGTACATGCATCAATGTTTGATAGTCATTCTAGCCTAGCTCTCTAGGGTTGCCTGTATATATAAATTAGTCATGTAATGGAATCTAGCTAGGTACGTAGGTCGCAAAGAATATCTGATCTATATGTCTATATAAGAGATCAAAGAAATGAAATGACATACTACATGCCAGTTTAATTAGTATTAACTTACATGCATGCATGCTTCAATAATGAGATAAGTTTGCTATACTACTCTAAGGTTTCTCTGGGTCTTTGCAGTAATCTGCATGACCCTCGATCGAACTTTTTTTTATGGACCGTACATGTTTCAAAAGACCATAAAATCTTACTCGCACCTGTGATTTACATCAATCTAATATTTTTACACTATCGATTAAATTTAACAAGTTATAATGAGCTAGAGGCCTAGCTACGCGTTCGGTAAAATGCAGTAGTTTTGCCAAAATCCTCTATTTGTGTGATACATCAAAATGATAGGGAAAACAGAATATATAAGTTTCCTAAAGTTAAAATGATAATGGTGCAGAAATTCCATGAAGAAAACCTGATATTAACTTGATACGTTGCTAAATAGATAATATGTGGGCTAAATGAATGATGAGACTTAAGAATTAAGGCTATGTTATTGGCGGACGATTATCATTCTTCCCATTATCACTCAATTTTGAAAAGATTTAACTTATATGTATTGATAACGTAAAAGATATCTGCACAATCAGGTCACTTATAATTATAAATAAATTTCTGTAATAATCATTAATTGATAACATGATAAAAATGATAAATATTACGATAGCACATTAAAATGTGATGACAATGTATTATAATATTGCCACTGTATATAACTTAATTAAGATAACCATCATTCTCAATCAAACCCTCTAACAACAGACTACCTTGCTCGATAGACACTTAAGATAGCTCAGTAGGAAAAAAAAGACACCAAATGGCTTAGAATCGACATGACCTTGAAAGTCATACTTCATGACTCTTTGAGAGAAAGTTTAGCCATATAGCACTAAAGTCAATTCCTTGATACCAATAACATCGGGTTCCCATCAAGAAAAAACAGTAGTAATATAAGAAACAACCAAAAGAAAGTAAAAGAAAAAATATATTTTCACCTCATGATAGAATGTTACTCAATCTACTCACAGCTTTCACCTCACACATAAGGCAAGATATCAATATATTAAGCTAACCAATATGGAAAAAAAACTTAATTGTTTATTCTTGTCAATGAGCACCTACATGTCAAGTACTTTTCTCATAAACAGGCCGCTTTTGTGCGGGATTTAGGCAGAGACCCTTATCTGTATATTAGAATTCAAAAGCGAATTCAATAAAAAAAATGCTTGTTCTTAGCAACAAAAAAAGAAAAATTCAAAAGTGAACAATACATTTACCTCTTGATTATAATCTGGAAGAATTGAACATTCTCAATTCCTTTAAAAAAAATGGTTAGATGATCAAAAGTATAATGAAGGTGATACAGTACTTGTCAACATTGACAAATGAGTGTGGGGATATTGATGCAATTAGCAGGAAGTAGACCAACGGGGACTTTTGTGGTTCCAACAAAAAGATATGATAACAATCAAATCGTGTATAAGATTATTACTTCATGTTAAGTTGATTGACCAGCATTATTGATTAATTCTTAAATTTAAGCCATCTCGAGTTTTGTCATGAACTAAATCATTGAGCCATCTGCTGATATGCACTTCAAACGAACTATGCATGTGAACAATTTTCCTTTGGTTTAACCTTACTCGTAATAAATCTTATTGCACAAGCAGACTGAGGATTTCAAAGTACGCATTAAGGTTAAATTTTCTATCGGATAGCAGTCGAAATTTTATAATACTTCATTGAGAAGTAAATAGACTACAATAAGTTATGGCTTAATCACGTGTCCGTTGATTAACAGTCAATAGAAAGTGCAAGCTAAGTGGAGTGATTAGGGCGTTTACTTAGAAATCAGACACAAAAAGAATCAAAGTCTACAAAAGATCATATATATCTTGAACATCTCAGATACTCTTCACAGGAGAGGATCATTAAAATCCCAAAGAAGAAGTCTAGAGACATTCCTAAGAAGGAACATAACAAGCTACAAAAGGACCACGTACTTGCAAAAATATATTCTTCATATGTGACTATTTACTACAAATAATACGAAAAAAGGCCTTGACTGCTAAAACCTACGTACAAAAGGCAAGCATAATATTCGTCTGGAACTTTTTGTAGTAATCATTACATATATGCTTGTTGGAGATGTACAGGCGATTCTATTAATTATATAATTTAAATTAATGGTTGAAGACTATATAGGCATTCCTAGTTTTGTTTCCACTTCAAAATTACTCCAACTATAGTAACATCACATGGTTTGTTCATGAGCACACAAAATCTTTCCAAATCTTTTAAGGGCCAAGAACTATTGAAAACAGATAGTAGTATATTTTAAGAGAAGCAAATTCAACAGTGAAATTAATAAACTGTTTTTGCGTGATATCAGAGAGAGAAAGGGAGAAATATATAGGAGAGAGATTCTTTTTTTTTTTTTTTTGGAAAATATATAAGAGAGAGATTTCTTATAAGCTTACTAGAATATGCACTATTCTTACCCTATATAGTACTCCAAATATTATAAAATAGATGACATTTTCTTATACCTACTAGTCCTCAAATTCAATTGCTTCGCTATGACCACAAAGATCAGGGTTTTTGGAATGGTTTAGGGATTTTGGTGTTAGAAAATCAACTTGACACCGAGGTCTAATGGAAGATAGTTACCCTAGCCATGGCAATCATAACATTTCATTTTTACTTATAAATCTTGTAAAATTCCTATAAAATTTTACTTTTCGTTTCTTCACTGTATTGCTTTCTTGAACTTTTTCAAGAACATATATTGATACACAAGTAGAAACTCAAGCAAATTTCTTAAATTCTTCAATTGGTTAGGTTAGGAGCATATTTTTATACAGATTCTATCAAGAGATTGAGTCAAATGAAATTGAAGTAAGTCCTTATGGTTTAACCAAATGATCGTATAATTTACCAGACTCCGGAGCAAAGATTAGATGGTTAAAAGAAAAATACTTACCCATATTTATCAGAAGAGATATCCAAGATGCTTTTAGCTTGCTTGCATCAAATTCTTATGTTGATCAGTAGCAGCAGGTGCACCAATGGTAGCCTTAATAGGATTATTAAGCTTCCTTTTCTTCTTCTTCTTATAAGGAATCCCTCTTGCCTTAGCTTGACACTCCTTTACTTCTCTCAAATAAAGGCGAATCGCACCATTCCCAAATGGATTATTCTCAGGTGAGCCTCCATTTTCTTCATAAGCAGCTCTAAGTCTACCTATCAAAGCATCAAGACTGCCCCAAGCTTGCCTTAGAGGGCAAGTACAAGGAGCAGGCGGATCAGGTTGTCCGAAAAACACACAACCATGTAAATGAACCTTAGTCTTTCCGAACTGGTCGAGATATCGGAGGAATTCAAGAACATGGTTGCAATTACACTGTGATAATGGAACTGGTGGTCTCTGATTCTTTAAGTACTGTCCAAAAGTATTCCAGTCTCTCCTCTTTTGTGACTCATATCGGCTCAACGGTGCTGGATTTTGCAACTGTTCACCGCCAGATCGTGACGATCCTTCGGGCAGCTCCTTTGCCATGACTATAGCTGAAGGATTCATTTGTTTTTTTGGGTAAGAAAATTTAGAAGGAAAGAAAAAATGGAAGGGTGCAGTGTAGAAAAAAAGATGAAAATCACATCCTTCAGTCCACTAAGGAGACATTGCATGGGGCCCTTATTAGAGGTGCTTTTGTTCTTTCTTTTATTTTTTATTTTTTTATTTTTATTGATCTCTCACTTTCTTTCATTTTCATTCTTCCTTTTTTAATCACAATATTATCTTCACTAAACATATAACATATTAAGGGTAACATCATCCTTTCAAATTGTTCTAGTTTTTAATTAATACCATACCACAAGTGTTGGTACCCGTGACTTGTTAGTCGGTCCAATTTGCCTTGTACTGAAAAAACACATTTCGTCCATAAGAAAAATTTTCCTTTATTATGAATAAAAATTACAGTAAAATTTCTCCCGATGAGATTTTGATGTACTTATTGGATTTGTGTAATTATCTCATTTAACAGCTAAGTTATTATAGACAATATATTTTTATTTACTCAATTATATCATCAACACGCTCTCCTCAGATGCAATTCTGCTTCTTTTTTTCATGAGTCAAGTATGTGAAAATTCTTTTTGATAGTGGGTGACGGTAAACGCAAAACTAAGTATTCTCTAATACCATATTGAAGTTGTGACTATCTCATTTTAGTTATTGTTTGAAAATCGAAATTTCTAGTCAAAGTTCAATTTAAAATTTAAAATTTAAAATTTAAAATTCAAATATTATGAAAGGGCTTATAGGGCTTAATTTGGAAGTGTTTTGGATATTATTAGTATGTCGAAAGTGAGCTTGTCACAAGTCCTTATAGCCCCTTTTTCTATCAAAAATTTCTTCTTCTTTTCACGTACTTGACTCATGAAAAAAAGAAGCAGAATTGCATCTGAGGAGACTTTAATTAATAGTATTGAACTAAGTTAGAAGATTTAGTCACTTATTAAAGCTCTCGAATAAAAGAATGAGTTAACAAAATACTTGTAAAGTTTACACAACCCATCGTCGCTATTTTGTAAAAGTATAGTCAATATGTCCAGTGATGACTCTAGCTAGTAATTTGGTTGTTAATTAATGTCATTGCTCATTACATTCTTTTTGTCACGAATTGACCTAAATAGGTTAAAAATTACGATATATCACAAAATACTTGTTTCTGAATTGTTTTTGGGAATTTAAGCCCAAAGAGGCAAGTCTTTTCTGCCGATATTATGCATGCCATGACAAACACACATGATTGTATTTGCAGACATGACATGCATTCATGCATATGCCCTTTGCACCAAAAGTATAATGAAATAAATGTAGGTACATTATAAGGAGCGGTAGTAGTTTCCAAATACACGAAAATTCGTCACTATAAAATGATGAAATTTGATGTTATTCCCACTTGTGTTTTAACAGAAGTTCGTCTTGAAAAAAGTCTTTCACAATAAAAGTTAAAAATATTCATTGTCACGGTTGATATCTCTTATGATACAAATAGGACACGTGATCCGAGTAATTGTAGAAGGTTCTACATGAAACGTTATTATTCTCTCTATTTCAATTTAAATAACACATTTTCCTTATTAGTTCATTTCAAATATAATGATACATTTCTATATTTGAAAACAATATAACTTTAAACTTTTTATTTTACCCACTTTATCGTTAATGAGAAATTTTTATAGCGATACAAATATAATGGTTCCACAAAGCTTTTGTCCTTTAAGCTTTTAGGACCACATGTTTCAAAAGTATTCTTTTTTTTTCTTAAATTTTATGTTAAGTCAAGTAAATCATCTAAATTGAAACGGATGGAGTATTATTTTACCTACTAGCAATTAATTTGTGGCTGAAATGGAGGGTCCCAGAGATCATTTGTTTGTTGATTAGGTATAATCTATTCTGAGTAAACGCGTTTTGTCATTGTACTCTTGAGGCTGCTTTTAATGTAAGCTATACTAAGCTAATTAATTAGATTTCATTAAAAAAAACTAGGGCCATGATTATAATACGGTAAAAAAACGAAGGGTTGTTTAGAGAATGGAAGGACCAAATTTATATTCTTGGAGTGTGCATAAACGTAGGGTATTTTCTTTTCAATTTATCTAAAAAATAATATTATTTTACTTACAAATAATTTTTAACTTTAATTTTTTTTCTTAATCTTTAGTAAAATAACTTATAGTGTCACGTTTAGTCCAGAAATTTTTAAAAATCTTTCTATTTTCTTAAACTCTATATTCAATCAAACACTATCACAAAAAATAGGATAGAGAAAGCAATTAATTACCTTAGGAGACTTTCTTGGAATAGGTATGTATAGGGTTATATAGACGGCCTCTTAATAGAGTTTAATCGCTAAGACCAATATATATTAAGACAATATACGGTATGTCAGTATTGATACAAGACTAAACATGCTAGAAGATGATCATATACGACAAAAAGTACATGAGATGCACGTACACAAAGTATAAAATGAGATAATTAAGATCGTTTAAGATGTGATTTAGTCATATTCGACGGAGACCTCTAAATATACTGATCCTTAGACGTAAAACCATGTCGATTGTAAGTGTTTAAAAAGAGCAACGTAGAACCAAAATCACGTGCAAATAAGTCGTCTTGAAATACGATCTGTCAAAAATCTGCCCATATTTAACTAAAAACATATTACACACGACAAGAAAGATCCATATACCGAAAAACAATACAAACTAGTTGGGATTAAAACCTTAGCTGTTGGGACACTTACTTAAAGTTTGGAGTTTGGTAGGAGCTCTTTTAGCTTTTTTACAATGTCGGGATAATCTCTAGCATTGCACAATCCCTTATTCCAACTTAAGACAAATTTATTGAGTATTTTAATACTGGGTTCAAATAGTGAAAATGAAACCAGAATTTATATAATCGATCCCAACTAGTATACCACTGATGCTAGTTATTGTTGTAGAGAGATTTCGGTGGAATAATAACAAAATTGCATTCGCTATGGTTTGCGTGCTTGGGTGTGTATCTTCTGTAGGGTTTTAGAAAAATATTAGTCAGCTTATTTTTATGTCAGGTGTCCAAACAAACAAATACGAACATCTAATTAAATAGTCGATACTGTTTCATATTAGCCAATTTAAGGAACTTTCCTCTGAACACTAACATTCCTTCTCTTTTTCTTTTCAAGTAATAACGTCAATTGGTTTGAAGCAATTTCTCAAATTTGTCGAGAAAATCTTTCCAAGAGAGATGGGTCCAACCATGAGGTACGTAGTGTTTTCTGGTTCAACATTATAGTGCTTCTCTGTACCGGGCAGCATCTTTATGGATAGCAGAGTTTCACTATCATCCTAAAAGGGGAAATCTTTCAAGAACATAGCTAATGGCTATTTCTTATGCCAATTCATAAAAAGATCCTTTGCCTTTGCTTTCTTTTCAAGAGCAATTAATCATGTGAGAATATAATAAACAAGGAATGTGGTGTAATAGATGGATTCATCCACCCTTAATCAAAAATTTCGATTTCGAACTTTGAGAATGAAACAAATTCTTGATAGAAATTAATGTTCCTCTTAAATGAACTCTATGCAAAAAAATCATTTGGAAGGCTAGCTACTATAAATAGGTACATCCTTCATATATTTTCCAAAATACACTAACGAATTTCAGGAAGGGGGCATTAGAGTAAGGGTATATTAAAGTTGTTTCTGTAGGGTTCGAACCGTGAAAGCAAACATTACAGTAGACTTCTACGTCACACCTCTTGAAGTGGGAATTTTTTCTGAATTCTGTGTGAACGTGAAATACTTTGTACATCCGACTGAACTTTTTTTTTACACTAACGAATTTCAGAAAACTCACACTTAGGCTAATGAATTAATGAGTTAGTGCATTGATACCAAATTTGGATGACCAGAAAAGAACAAAATAGAACAAAACTTTACCGTTTTCTTAGTTTACATCTGGCAGCAAAAATATCTCTAGTTGAAAGTTGAAACACAAGCCATCTCATGACCTTAGCTCAAAAATTTCCTCCCAAATAAACACTCCTAGCTGATACCCACCCTTCCGTTGAAGTAGGTAGCTTCATTATTAAATATTGTTAGATGAAAAAGGGCTTGTTATTGGTGCCAAAAAAATCCAGTCATGAGATACTGTCTCCTGACTTTGTGTTTCCACTAGTTTGTTATATTATTAATAATAGATGCTAATTCCTATATCCTACCTGCTTCCTAGCTCATATATATTTTGCTAATTGGTCTGTTCATCTAATTTAAAGTTAGTAAGAGTACAACAGTATTTTTTTTTCAAATAACATCTCACTTGGCTCCATCTTTGCATTAAATACTGATTTAAGCACCCTGACGTTTTAATTTTTTTAGCATTTTAAGAAATATCTACAGACATTAACTTAATTAAATTCATTGTTGGTAAAACTAATCGTTACAGATTTGGGAAAATAGGAATTTGAATGGGGGAATTAGATACTATTTGTCTTGATAATCACTTGAAATTGGGTGGGAAAATTTAAAAAAGAAAAGAAAAAGTGAAAAACTGGAACATAATCTATTTTCAATGGTATTGGTCGAATTTACATATATAGCCAAAGATCATAGAAAGAATTCAGTAACTGGAGAGGGGAATGGTCATTTTTATCAGAGGAATCTTGAATGATTTGACCATATTTGTTGTTTGACCAGGGATGGATATTTATACCTACATACCTCACAGAGATATTTCTCATTCTTAAAATGGATGAAGAAATTTACAAGACGAACCTCTAATCCTCAATAGTCGAATCATTGATATTATTAATAGTACTTATATTGAAACGTCACAATGTCTGATCACAGGTGCGATCCAACTATATTTATTTGTGAGAGAGATGATTCTGTACGTTTGTCTACTTATTCTGTCTTGCTATTTTCATGTTTCTACCACACTCTTGCCCTTCTCATTCTTATATTCATTCTTGATGCCCTCTCATATTCCAGCTTCCCAAGATTAGATAACTCAAAAGACTAGACATAAATAAAACCAGCAATATGTCATGAGCAGTATTGTTGTAAAAAAATAGCAACTCGTTTTTCTTATCAAGTCCTTTAATTTAGACTTTAGAGGTAGATAAAGAATTACTTTAGCTATATATTTTCAACAACAAAAATTTATCCGTATCGAATATTGATATCACTCCAATAATCCATTAGACATGTAAATTATTTTCGTAGCGTGGGGTATTGTCCTTGAAGCTTGATGGTGTTTTCAATCAACACACGTGGGTCGTGGGACCTAATGTTTTTACAATAAAAAGAAGAGAATCCTCCCTTCCTTGTTTTTCTCCTTTGGTTTCCTTTTTCTACCATAGTCCATATATCAAGTCTTGTCCAACCTCTCTTCTTTTACTTATTTCTTGCTTTTATTTAAGGTAGCCAAGCGTATCACATATACTTTTATATCATATATACCAAGATTGTGTGTCATTGTTCTTTCTCTTGATCATACATTATAACTACTGGCCACTTTGAACAAATAGAAAAACTTTAATTTAGATAAGGAGGTTCTGTAACTCTATTTTCTTATTTTTCATATAGTACAATATAAGCTTATATGTTGAGTCGAAAATCATAAGTTGTAGCTGCCAGAACCCTTCAAAATCCGCCGATGCCTGTATATAAATTATAGAGATAGGGGTTGCACTTGCACAGTAACTATTGCTCCAGGTTTGAATCCCCTACTAAATATTTTTCTCATCTAATATTATTTTCTCTTCTACTAATCTTACCCCTAACAAATTAAAGAAAAAAAAATCGAAAGAAAATGTCTACATGTATAACAGTTGTATGCTTAACAGTTTTGTATTGCTTTTCTTATCAGTTATAACAGATTCTTCAACTGTTGTAGAAGTTACTGCAGAATTAAGTCTCTAATTCAAGAGGCTACTTTACTTGCATATGTATATATAATTTGAGAAATGCTGAAACTGATTTGGAAAGAAAATTTTGTGTGTTTCACAAATAATACAAATACTTAAAATTCCTGTCAAACAAGAAAATAATTTCTTGAAATGGTCGAACCCTACTGCTAATCGTGTTACAAAATGTACATTCACTGAGATAATAACAAGAGATTGAGAGAGAGAGAACATTTTGCAAAAAATAGATTAAAATCCTTTAATTATATTTTAAAGTTCAAATGGTAATTAACTGGGGTTCCAAAGGAAAATTTTTACTAACGTGCAATTAATAAGATAACATTAGTGAATGAGTAACATTAGGCTTTTAGTTGCGTGGTCTCTTTCATTTTTCTAATTTATCTTCCCCTCTAGTACATTAGTACAGCTAGCTTTTTTTCCTAAAGTTAGCTAATTAATTAGGTCCACTGTCCCCTCTTCAGCAAGATAATTTTTTCACTTGGCATCAAGACTTTTAAGTGGTTTCAGATAGGCCCACCACATTTATTCTTGTCTAAATAGAAAACAAATCCGTACTATATTGTGTGATTTTTTGTTGATTATGTCTATATTAAAAAGGCACACAAGGAACTATAAATTTAAAACTTCGCTTATTTAATTTGGCAATGATGGAATAACTTTTAAATATTGGAGCACCAAGTACTGACCTTTCGGTAAAACGTATCAAAAATTTATTTGTCGGACAAAAATTACCATTAGAAATCATGTTTTTTTTGTTTAGTTGTCTGATAGTTGAAACTTCACGCGTGGTATCTTATTTTGTATCGTAATATTGTGCGTAAAATTGTGAGAATAACATCATAAATTCACCCTCAAGCTAAATTTACCGCTAAAGATCGTATCTTTTTCCTTTCACGACTAGAATTGAAGCAAAGTACTAAAGTCATGCACTTACATCAAAGAAAAACATTACCGTCGAAGACCATTCACTTGTTTTACTTGTGTGGATAGAACTACGATCGTGTTCTTAAACTTTACATTACATCTAATTAAATGATGCACTTGTGACAAGCGAATTTTTTTTAACTAAAATTTAACATGTTGTTTCCAACTCTTTTCATTTTCCAAGGATAATTTAAGAAATATCGTTGCAAAAAAACAAAAAAAAATTACAAAACATGATTAATGTTGTCTTATCTAATTATTATCTAAATTTAGAGTTTTAGGTGATCTAAATAGATTCGGATAAATCAGATAAACGAGATTTATGTTATAAAACATAGCTCAAAGTAACAATATAGAACAAGAAAAAACAAGTTAAAAGATATAGAGAGAAAAAGATGGGAGATTCTTATTTCTTCTTCAATTGTGTGTATTTTTCTATCTATTACAAGGCATTTATATAGGTATGAAAAGTGGGAAAAAAATGTCATTGAATATGTTATTAAGTATAGAAATATGTCATTGAATATTTCATTAAGCATTTGAGAAGATCATGGAGTAAGAGTAGACATCCACCATAATTTAATTTTTCTTATAACACTCCCCATGGGATGTCCATAGATAATGTACCTCGTTAAAACCTTATTAGGAAAAAACCCTATGGGAAAAAAATCCTAGTGAAGGAAAAAGAGTACACATGTTTAGAAATACGTCTTTTGGTTGCCTCATTAAAAACCTTGCAAGGAAAACTTAGTGGGACAAAACCTTGTAAGGGAAAAAGAGTACAACATGTATTAACTCCCCCTGATGAGAGTATCAATTCACATCCTTAAACCTTCGCATCCCAATCTTGTACACTAGTTTCTTGAAGGTTGACGTCGGTAGAGATTTGGTGAACAAATCAGCCATATTATCACTTGAACGGATCTGTTGCACATTGATATCATCATTCTTGTGAAGATCATGTGTGAAAAATAACTTTGGTGAAATATGCTTTGTCATATCCCCTTTTATGAATCTCCCCTTCAGTTGGGCTATGCATGCTGCATTGTCTTAATACAAAATTGTGGGTAGTTTGTCATACTTCAAACCGCATTTGTCTCGAATAAGGTGTATTATAGACGTCAACCATACACATTCTCGACTTGCTTCATGAATAGCAATTATCTCAGCATGATTAGATGAAGTATCCACGATTGATTGCTTAGTCGATTGCCAAGATATGGCAGTGCCTCCATATGTAAATACATAACATGTTTGAGATCGAGCCTTGTGTGGGTCAGATAAATACCCAGTATCGGGATAACCAACAAGATCGAGACTGCAATCATTGCCATAAAATAATCCCATATCGGTAGTCCCTTTTATATACCACAATATGTGTTTGATTCCATTCCAATGTCTCCATGTAGGAGCAGAGCTATATCTTGTTAAGATATTAACTGAAAAAGTTATGCCAGACCTTGTAATGTTAGAAAGATACATTAGTGCACCAATTGCACTAAGATATAGTATTTCGGGACAAAGAAGCTCTTCATTATTTTCATGAAGTCGAAATAGATCTTTATTTATATCGAGTGATCTCACAACCATCGAGGTACTCAATGGATGTGCTTTATCCATATAGAATCGCTTTAAAATCTTCTTAGTGTATGCTGATTGATGGACAAAAATTTCATCTTTCATATACTCAATTTGTAGACCAAGACAAAATTTTATCTTTCCAAGATCTCTCATTTCAAATTCTTTCTTTAAATAGTCTACTGCTTTAGGAAGCACCCTAGGAGTTCCAATGATATTTAAATCATCAACATATACGGCGATTATAACAAATTTAGATCCATATCTTTTTATAAAGATACAAGGACAAATTGAATCATTCTTGTACCCTTCTTTCAACAGGTACTCACTCATGCGATTATACCACATGCGCCCTAATTGTTTCAATCCGCATAAGAATTTTTGAAGCTTTATTTAATAAATTTCTTGAAAACCTTAATATGCTTCAGAACAATTTAAATCATTCAATGATTTCCATTATACGCATGTAATATTTTTCTTGTATTGCCAGATTAAAACCTGAAATGACGACATCCACCACAGAAGAACATGTCTCTATATAATCAATGACAGGATATTTATAAATCTTCTTGTGACACAAGTCGTCTTTATGTCTATCGACTTGACCTTTTTTCACACAAGAACATATTTATACCTCCACTGACTTTATACTTTCAGGTGTTGGGACTATCTGTCCAACTTCATATTTTTCAGGTGAAATTAATTTTCATTGCGTATTTTTCATTTGGCCAATCATTTATTTGCCCAAATTTCATGATAGATTTGAGCTCAAGATCCTCGTCAATATTAATAATATTGAGCGCTACATTATATTAACAATATCGTCGACGATCATTTTATATCGGTTCTACTATTATCCAATAAAGACATAACTTATTGAGATCTCTTTATCTTATTATTTTCAGGTACCTGAGCCTCTCCCATGAGGTCTTATGAAGTGTTATGTCGTGGTGCTCTTCTAGAGCACTTGCCTCTTATTATGACCATCTTGAACATTTGCTCATCTCCTTCTTCAAGGAGTTTTATCTTTGGAACCGATTAGTCTATTATGCTTCATGCATGCCATATACTCTATTCATTATGAACTTTATTTTATTTGGAGCATTAGCAGCTGAATATGACATTTAGTTTTGGGTCAGCAAATACGCCTGGCAATATTTTGCAAATGAATTATCACTTGAACTTCAAGTTCATATTTTCTCGTACGAGGATCTAGATGTACTCATAATAATTCATTACATGCATTACTTTTTCAGCTGCCCATTTTCTCCCCTTATTGTTGGGATCACCAACACATATCCCTAGCCTTATTTGGGAATCCATCTTTGTGCATTGTAGTGGAATAATTAAATCATATAATATTTATAGATAAAAATTATTTGGTTCCTGACCCTGAACCGATTGTGATATGGAGAACTTATCATAACTTGGTTAGATGCGTACAAGTGCTGTTGTATATCAAATAATACATCACATACCAAATTTTATTTTGACAGTTTTGTTCTCATAACCGATGGTTTAGATATAATTGGAGGCATACAATTTCTGCTAAACCAACTTGGATTTAAACCAGTATTATCAAGATAAATCATTATAATTTATATTCTGGAACTGTGCTCTAATAATTTGAGCAATCAATCTTGCAAAAGTCAAACTGCAAGTTGATAACAAATGCACATATGACTATAGAATAGATGCATCTATAAAAATTATATAATAGTAAACGGTCCACATGGCAGGTGACTGAGCCCATATATTTATCACCTATTATTTTTTCCAGAAATCAAGGGATTCAATTCCAACCTTAACTGGTATATCATGAGAATAAGCAGCACACGAGAATTCTTGAAAAATCTTCTATTTCTTCAATATATACCAATGTAATTCTCAATTAATTTTTCGCATCATAATTGAACCGGGGTGGTTAACCAGTCATGCCAACTAATATTTGTTTCAGTAAACCTCTAGTTTACTTGTGACATATGATTCCATCATCATGCTTATATTTGTGTAGTACAAATGGAAAAAAAATCGGGTAACCTTTCATATTTACCCGTTATGATTATAGAAATATGAAGATATTCAATATTCCTTTCATTTATAGTTTCAATATGCCAACCACTTTGACTTATACATTTGAAACTCAAAAAGTTTCTTTTGAGACTTTACAATATTAATGTCGTGAATAATTGTATTCATCCGGATAGTAATAAATTAATTTTTTCGGAGCTCTTAACAACCTTTGTACTATAAGATCTTTTGTCAAACCATTCATATGGTAAATATCTCCTTCACAGAGGAAATTATATCATAATATATTATCATGGTCAAAATCATCATAAGCAAAATCATTTCTTGCTTTAATTTTTCCTTTAATAACCTTTTATAAAGCACAACAAAATATATATATTTTTTGGCGTATCATATGTACGTGACCAATGACATATTCATGTAACCACACAATAATATTTATTCTCTTTATTTCACTCAAAACTCCCTTAGAGGTGAGTTGTGTGGTATTCATCTAATCATGCGTTGCATATCTTTATTCATTACTTTTATCACATATTGCCACATTCACCTTTAGGAATGAGTCTGCATTCTCAATGCTTATCACAAGTCACATTATCTTCAAGGAATGGATCATAATCAACGGCTTGCTTTATTATTTTTCGTATCAATTTGATGGTAAACATTGCCTTCACATTTTGAAGGATTATTGTTCTCCTTTTATAATCATAGTGATGACTATTATTATTTTGATCTTTGGAACGCCCACGTTCATTGTTCAACCACTTATCTTCATTTAGACTTATTATGCGCTGCTACCACATTCACTTCAAGAATGGAGCAAATCAAGTGGGACAATATTCATGCCTTTTCATGAAAAATATATTATTTTTCTTTAGTTATCATTATATCATCAATATGGTATAGTGAGACTCAAACCCAATGTCTTACCAATATAAAGGCATGTTAGGCCATAATGAATTGAGACTCAAACCCAACTCTTATCATCATGGAGCATCAAGACTTGATCGTGATGTCTTACCCTCATGGTGCATTGCGACTTGAACTCATTGAAGTTGATATCATTAATAGCAAAGGACAAAAATAATTTCAAATACGAAAGAAATGCATACCTCTTGAGTTAAACTCTTCATAATGTCATTTGGATATAATTCTCAACAATAGACTTTCGTTTACTCAAATCAGCTAAGTAATTAGTGTCAAACAAATATATAAAAATATAAAATAATATTGAAAATTCACATGTGGTCTTTGCTGCAATAAGCTTACTTCAAGATGAAAGTGATATGACCAGAACATTAAGAAAAAATTATGTATCAAACAGAATAATAGTACTACTAGTTACCATGCACTTTTGTGGAAACTAAGTATTATGCTCTCTAGAAAAATAAAAAAGATATAGCAGAACCTTTAAGTCAATCATGGAATCAAAAAAATAGTGGACAAATCTCTGTCTACTATCTACTACTACATGCTTTCCATATAGAAATGATTCAACATGTTAATTTGATAAGCATTATCATCAATGAAAAATTTGGTGTAGTACATACTTCTTGTACTAATATATTATCTTATCAAAATAAAATAGTTATGAATATTATTATTATTATTATTATTATTATTATTATTATTATTATTATTACTATTATTATTATTATTATTATTATTATTATTATTATTATTATTATTATTATTATTATTATTATTATTATTATTATTATTATATTTGACAGTAAACTAATGTATAATCATTATACTAGGCATACTAAAATCGTATTATAAGGTAAAACCATAAGCATACATAATAAAGTATAATTTTAATTTTGTAGATTATTTAGTATACTGTATGCCACCTACTATTAAGTTCATGAAAATTTAACAAGGTGACATCCTTAGCAGCCACATAAATACTAATTTTTTAATAACCAGACCATTGTAAATAGTGGTACAAACTTATATGGTTTAAAGTTCGGACTTGTTGTTGTAGCAGAAAGACGTATCTGTAACACTACATACCTTTCTGAATAAAATCTGGATAATTTTGACAATAGATCATCGAGATATACTTTACCAGAAGTGGAATTCAACCTTGAGGTTAGAGACTTCGTGCTGATAACGTGTTATAAAATATAGCTCAAAGTAACTATATAGAACAAGAAAAAACAAGCTAAGAGATATAGAGAGAAAGAGAGGAGAGATTCTTATTTCTTCTTCAATTGTGTGTATTTTTCTATCTATTACAAGGCATTTATATAGGTATGAAAAGTGAAAAACAATATGTCATTGAATATATCATTAACCATTTAAGAAGAACATGGAGTAAGAGTAGACATCCACCATAATTTAATTTTTCTTATAACAATTTAGACATATTATCAAGCAATAATCAAATATTAGTAATATGTATTTCCTCTCAATGACTTACAAGCTTTCATTACCCACCTTTAAATGTTGTTATCCTATTAGGATCATCAAATCAAGTGCCAATCACTTAATAGAGGAATATTAGTGGATTGAATAGAGAAAAATACTAGTGGATATATTTAGAAGATATGAAATGACACACACCTTTAATAACACTAAAATAAAGCTTTAATTTTCTAAAACCCATAAAAATATGGGGCCTTGCCAATCCACGTGAAAGGGCCTACGCTCTTCTCCAATTGTCTCTTAGTGCACACTGTGGTGAAGGCCCACTAATATTCATTGTGAATTCACTATGCTTGAGGTCAATTATTGATAGTTGGATTCTCCCTAAAAAACATTTACTGCACTATTAATTACTACTTGTTTACTTTTAAAAAAATATTTGGTCTTTATAATAATTGAGAATAAAAGGAAAGCATGCTTGAGACAAAATTCAAATTCGATAATTAACTTGTCAATGAGCTTCCTTGTACTCTATTTGTTTCTCTGTCTATTTGGATTGTTAATAATATTGATGAATTTGAGACTTTTATCCAAGTGGAGCTGAGTATAAGTTTCTCTACAATGAAAAATATACTTAAGAAAGAAAAGAAAGCTTGACCAAAAGTAGATATAATGAGTGAGATATAAAGCCTGCTAAAATTAGAAAGATGTGTCTACTTTGAGATCTTGATGTAACATAACCAACATGAGAGGAGGAGTTGTCCACCTTGACCAAAGTTCTTTTTTCCTAAGGAACCAACACATTTTCGGAGTGAAAATAGCACGGCGTAGTCAGTTATCGGACAGGTAATTAAAAAATAGCCAGCGTTTGCAAAATTATTAAAAAATAGCCACTATTTTACCGCAACACGGAAAGTTCCAGCATAATATACTGGAGATTGGTACACCTGTGTATGAACTTCTAGCATATTATGCTGGAACTCCAACACACGGAAAGTTCCAGTATAATATACTGGAGATTTTAGCACGTGTATGAACTTCCAGCATATTATGCTAGACCAGTATATTACGCTGGAACTCCAGTATATTATGCTGGAATATTTTTCGGATTTTGAACAGTGTTTTCGTTCAGATTTATCTTTACATGAAAAGTGACTAAATTTTGATTACTTTTAAAATTGTGGCTATTTTTCAATTACCACTTATAAATCTGGTTATTTCTTAATTTCACCAGCTTTCGGATCGTGGGGGAAAAGCCCAAGTACTTGTAATGTTTGTTGCATCTATCTTTGCATGCAGCTAGTTTTATAGGCCCAATACCGTCATTACATGCACAGGTGCTGAAATGTTCAACATCATTTACATTCGGTGCTTGCATCAAATCAATAAGTGTATAATATATTTGCACATAATTTTTATCACTTGATAATGGTTAATTAATATGTATTCTTCCTTTAGTTCATCACCTTATTGTAATAAATTAACATAATTTGGCTTAAACTATATTTAGGTAGTTGATATTTTTCTAAAAAAACCAATGACATCCATGCTCAATGCCACAAACGGCCAGGGTGCTGTTAATGGAGAACTCATCTCAATGGGTCAACACAAACAACTAGAAGTAATTAATTTTTGACTTAGACTATGTTATTAGCACTTTGATTTCGTTTCTTCCGTTAAAACCACGATTTACTACTACAATACTTGTTAAAACTTTGTTATTAATGCTTGAACCAAGCTTGAGGATTTGGCAAAAGTGTCAAGAGTTGATATTCAAATTAATACTATTGTGTGTATTTGCATTGCTGGCAGTTATAAAAAAAAAAAAAACCATGTTTACACGATTTGTTAGTTGGATAAAGTTGCCCAATCCGAAGAAAGTAGCACAATAAATACGAGAAACGGGTTATTAACTAATATAGTCAACTAATCACGAAAATGGTACTGTCTATGAGTCAACGGCTTCAATAAATCCTTTTTTTACACTTCAAATCTGACCTCTCTAATGCTTATTGCCAGCTGATTTCCAGCACGTCAAGTACCACAAACAATCCAAAAGCAGTAAAAGGGAAAAAAAAAGGTATTTTTTCATTCCTATACCATAATACAAACTTATTTACCAAAGTACTCTAAAGTTTGTTATTTACCTGCTATAACTACATATTATTTACAATTCATATACATTCCCTTAAAAGACTCCTAATTGTTGAATACTACCTTAATTACCACGCTTCTTCCCAGCCCCAAAACCAACATCGTTGTTGCAGCTATAGTCCCATACAAAAGTGTACAAGGTAGCGTTGATTCCTTCGAATTCACCCCCACCTCCTAAGGAATTTATTTTCTTTTCTAGGTAAAAATCCTTCATCAATTATCGCCCCCAAAATAGATTTTCATCCAAAAGAGATTATACATAGAAAAAAAAATCCCCCGATGCACCTTCACCGCACTTGGTGATAATCTACTTAACTCACCAATTCAATTCCTCTGAATTCACCCAAAACTTATACTCAACTTTCTCTCGTAGATAATTCCTATTTTCTTAGCCTCCATTTACGATTCTGGTGACCTCGTCATCGATGGCTACGTCCACCATGCCAAAACTTCTCTTCGATTGCCTCAACCTACTCATGCATGCCTCTATCCAAAACCGACTTCTCTTCAATTTCAATCGGTTTGGTCTGGGAGTCAACTGTGACAATTAAATTTGTTTATAACTTTCATACGATATTCATACAAATATGATATAACTATAATAATATATAACTTAAATACAATTTTTATACATCTTAAATACAATTTTGATAGATCTTCAAATGTATTTTAAGTTACAGTTTGTCTGATATGTTTTATATAATATCATACAACTTTCATACAAATTATATACAAAATGTATTTGTATTGATTTTTATGTATTTTGTATGTGGTGTGCTCTTCTTCTTCTTTTTCTTCTTCTTTCTCAGAACCATCAAGTTCGAGACTGAAGATAAACTCTCTGATCCTATCTTCCATGCTCTCCCAAACATTCTCAACTCTAGTAGTTTCCTACATAGTTTCCTGATTGTTTCGTTCCAATATTGAGATCAGCCTAAGGGCCAAGCTAACATCATTATGATCACATGAAAAGTTAAGATTTTATTGTAACTCCAACAATCAGGTGTTGCCCTCTATCAATCATATCATGTTAAATTCCATACAATTATTCATACAATATATAATTTATTTACAACTTTCATACAATATTCATAATTTTAATACAAGTTCAATATAATACAATTTAAATACAATACTCATACAAATATCATACAACTTTAATACAATTTTATATGTATTTTGCATGTCTTGTATTCTTTTTTTTTTTCTTCGAGTTCTAATCTAAAAATTCAGTTAAAATCAACTCTAATCTTCACCAAATATCCTCAAAATTGAAATATAAACTCCAAAGGATATTCCGAATCTTTTGCAATAACATCCAATCCAAACAAATAATATTTTTAAAATCTCAAATTTGAATCAAAGCTTCTAAGCGTTTTAATGACTGTCAATGGTGGAGAGACAAACACCCTCAAATTTTATGAATTGGTAATTTTAATTCGAATAACTGTGCAACAAGAAAGAAAATTGCTAATTTTAAATTCCATAACTAAACGAATGAAATGCATTATTCAATTCCTTGAATAAGGCAAAAGATAAAGATGAGAAAAGAGAAGAGAATCAGAGAAGATTAAAAGAAGAAAACTAGGGCGGATAAAAGAACACACACACACACACACACACACACAGAGAGAGAGAGAGAGAGAGAGAGAGAGAGAGAGAGAGAGAGAGAGAGAGAGAGAGAGAGAGAGAGAAGCAACGAAGAGAGAAGGAAAAATTAATGTGGTATCAGTTATTACCCATTTAATTACCTATGATTAAGGGATACTCATTTAAAACTAATTTGTATATAATTGATAAGTTGTATATGACTATGTAATTAAGTTAAAACTTGATTAGGGTAGGTAAATAAGTTTCATATGTAGTATAGATAAGTAAAAATATAGAACAATTAAATTAAATAGCTGCACACCTAATCTCTTAAACTAAAAATAGCCAATAGATGTCTAATATATGTATAGTCTATGTATACTGTTACACTCCTTTTTTTCACCTCACTAACCCTCTTTAAAATAGATAAAAATGATTTAAAAGCTCAAAAGGGTTTTCAATTTGAAAGTGACAAAATTGATTGTTTAAAAGGGATTTTCTCAGAGTCGCCACTTGGCATATAACCTCGGTGTGCCAAGTCACCATTTAAAAGCAATTTTTCCTTAAAAATATATTTGACTCTAAACCAGTTTACACCAGAGATTCTAGATAAGGGGGTATATTTGACTCGGGGAGAAGGTGTTAGGCATTCCCCGAGTCCCGTGAAGTTCACGATTGCATACATGATCAAGTTGGCTTTTAAAATATTCAAATTGAGGTAAAAAAAATATAAAAGGAAAATAAACACAAAAGAGCCTCGAGGACGTCCCCATCTAATAAGAGAAAATGAAAAGAAAAGAAAATTCCTAAACTAACCTATGCTATGACTTCTCCATGATGCTCGTCAAGGCCTCCAAAATATTTACAAAGTTCTTCGGGGCATTCCCCGGATAAATTTAACTAAGGGGATGACCTCTCACCTCAAAAGAAACTAAAACACGAACGACCTAAAGGTTTGCCTACCCAAATGTGGTCGGCCTAAGCATACTTCTAGCGGACAATGTAATAAAAGTAAAATAAATAAAACTAAAAGAAATAAAAATTAATTTCATGCTCATTTCCTTGAAACTTCTTATTTCATGCATTCGACCAAGCCCGATCCTAAAGTATGAGAACGATTAATTACTAATGGACTTTGATCGTTCCCCACTCCCACGATCCAACAAGCATTTGAGGTGCCATCAGCGTAATATTCCAAATAAGCAAACATCCGAACAAGTAAATCAAACATACGAGAAATAAAAGGACAATAAAGAAACCAAATAAAGAAAAAGGGTGGATTCAAAATATGATAAGAGCCTCATATTACTCAGCTAGCCCAATCAGTCTTATTTACGGCATCTCCCAAAGTCGAAGAACTACCACTCTTTAAATGAAAATCCTTTTTCAAAAATCAATTAAAGAAAAACTTTCAACACCTCACATGGTATGAACTCAACAACAGAACATGAGAATGTGATTTAGCTACTAGAGTAGTCCAACAGAACTTGCAATTCTTCAATTTTAAAACATGATCTTTGTAAACATGAACAATAACTACACTGAAATTAAATGCACATTTGTTGTAGCCAAATGCACACGCAAGTATATGCGGTCGTCAAATAATAAATTAACTAAAAGTCGGATGTCGAACCCACGTTAACTTGTGATTAACTATTAACTAAATTAGACTATCCTAATTATCTAAACAAGAATTAAACCTAAAAATATTTGATTCTAAACTAATTAAATAAAAAAATATAAATAATGAACTTTGAACATAGAAAGAGAAGATTTTTATGATATCAATGTAATGAAAATGATCTAGGGTTATGGGCTATCTAACAATCCTATTGTATTCTTCAATTGAATTGGCCGATTAATTTATCTAGCTTATTGGTTGATAGGGTTAATATTGCTCATAAGAATCTACCGAATTCTTACTCGCCTATTCAAGCTAACCTAACGCCTATATGTCTATGGAGTTAGAATCAACAAGAACGCATTTATAATTCATGTAAATCAACCAAGCAAGGCAATTAGGTATATGTCTATCCTAACCACGAATCCGTTCCCCGATGCCCGAGTTCAAGAACTTGCTCTACTCAATCCTATATGCAATCTAGAATTTTCACTTTCGAGTTCAATTCTAGATTCGTAGATAGTATTCAATTGGTGATCAAGCAATTAAATAATTAAGCGCAAGATTGAATAAATAAACCAATATGATAAATCAAGAAAGTAAAATCAATATCCGAATAATAATAGTCATGAAAGAACCACAACCTTAGAACGTGAAGTTTAGCTCCACATAGACATGGTAGCCAAACAACAAATCATACAAAGAAACATAAAAATTACTAAGTTTGGTGGAAGAAAGATGGAACTTAATGAATTCCGGCCTCCACTGCGGCTCTGTGCTTGTGTTTTCCTCTCAAAAACATCCTCTCCAAGTATGCTCTCCCCTTGTATGTTCTCCCCAAGTATGTTTTTAGGTCTATTTATATGTATAGGAAAAGACCTAAACGTGTAGTACAAGTACTAGTCAAACCCGGAAACGAATTAAGTCTTCAAAACTCGGATTGGACCTGGCCCCAGGCCAGGCGTCGCCAGCCTAACGCCAGCTTCAGCCTGGCTTTAGCTTTGCAAAGCCAGCCTAAAGCCAACTTCAAGCCTGGCGTCGCCAGGTTCTCTCATTCACTGCTCCTGCGCACGTTTTTGACTTGTAGGTCTCCTGTTTCTTCTACTTTCATCTCCAATTCACCTACATATAAAATAGACTCAATTAAACACAAATGTAGTATAGTTTAGTATTAAAGTCCCCAAATATAAGGTAAATAATGCACTAAAAATATGTAATTATAATCAAACATCACTACCCCACACTTAAACTCTTGCTCGTCCTCGAGCAATCAAACTACACTTTATATAGACACGACCTTTTTAAACAATTCTCCTAACTCATCACACCAAGAATCTTTAAAATAGACTAAGCACAAGAGTGTAACATCTTCACCTCAAAATTTGACTCATAATTACCACACATTATTCACAACTCACTCACTTACTCTAACATAGAGATCAATGACATTACCTTTCCTTCATAAATCAAGTGCCCTCACACAACAAAAGAGAGTAGTTCCACACACAATAAAAATTTAAGAACAATTAGGAATTCAAGATAGAAAGAATTCACTCACTCTCAGAAATAACATTCATATGCCACAAAAGATGCACCATAGGCTTGCCCGTAGTATACTACTCTACTAATTGAGCTCATTCAGTCTAGGATCAAGTAGGACTTTAATTGGTTGTAATGTAGGCTACGAGTCGGGTATGATACATTTAGATATAAGAGTGACTACACCTCCCTAAGCACTTTAATACATATACTTTAACATTTAACTTCACACTTATGTCAAACCATAACTCCACCTTTACATCAATGTGTATTAACTTCATACTTCTTTAAGCACAATTATATCAAGAGTCACCACTATCAAGGAATATTTTCCATAGCAATACAACTATTTTTTCCTTTCTTTTCTTTCTTTTTCAATTCAAGTAGCTTTTCTTATTTTTTTTTCAAAATAGGCACCTTTCTCCTTATTTCATTAGTTTCACTCAAAAGCCATACCAACCATCCCACACTTTAACTTTTATAAAGTTCATAACAATTCAAGTGCTCATGAGAGGTGAAAAGGTTCAAATAGATGGTTAATTCAAACAAATAGGTAAGGCTTGTAATGTGGTTGCCAAAGAAACAAGATTACATGCTCAAAGGGGTTAACTACGATACATAACAATAAGAAGGGTAAATTATATAACTGGTTCAATAAAGAAATGCCTATATCACTTCCAAGACTAAACAAAACTACTATTTCGCTTTGCAAACACACGGGGCAAGTTCTAGACATCAAATACAATGCACAGAATTACACACAAACCTCACACACACATGGCACATAACTCACTTAGGATTGGACTCATTAAGACATTCTAGTCAAAGTAGTTAAGTAAAGTTAAGATCATACGATTTAAGCTACTTATACAAGAGTCAAAAACTGAGCTTAAGCGTCACAACCAAAGTACTCACTATTCTCAAGGCATAACAAAGTTAAGAGATATTACTCCAATTCAATTCATCTCATAGTGGCTCCTACTCCTAAAAAAATATAAAACTACCTACACCCGTTTCAAATTAAAAAAACATAAAACTACCTACACCCGATTTAAATAAAACCCTTGGAAAAGAACCGCGACACAAAGAAAAACCAAGGGAGAATTATTACACTACCTAACAAAAGAAAATCTTTTTTTTTTGATACACTAAGAACGAGTACTACAACTAAGCTAAGATAGCACAGAAAAACACCCAGACAATCTCCTCACCCCACACTTAAAATTGTGCAATGTCCTCAATGCACACTATAAATAACAAGAAGGGAAAAAGAGACTCCCTGGTAGGCCAAAGGCCAAAGAATTAGCAGTTCACGGGATACTCAGACTTTTTCCAAGTATGGTCCTTTGTGTGGGCAACACAAACTTAGTTCTCACCATCTAACTCGCTTTGTCACTCTTCCAATGACTTTGTTTCCCATGCTTATCATCCTACAAAATCAAAACAAAAACTATGAAATAATATAATAAAAACAAAAATAAAAGAAAGTAGTAAAGTTGGGTTGCCTCCCAACAAGCACCTGATTTAAAGTCGCGGCACGACTTGAACCACTTTTTGCCTCCACCTTGAACTTATGAATTGTACCCCTAATTTAGTTTCAAGTTTTCTACTATGCTCTTTTGGTGAGGCTACAAAGATAACAAGACCAAGTAATAAATTTTTCTCTCTATACTTTTCGGCCTTTAGACGTGGAATGTAATTTTTGCTTTTTGGCACAACAAATTCAAGAATATAGGAATTCTCATCCTCACCCTTTGACTCCCCCATAGGCTCAGATGGCTCGATTACTATCTTACTATCTAAACACAATGTGAAAAAATAATTGGAATGAGGTCTAATGTGCTCTGACTCATGAATTGTACTACTATTTACATCCCCATATATACACACACTCAAGTCTCCCAAAGTAATGTTATCTACTACCTCGTATGTCTCTAGATCGCTCTTCTCAACATTAACATCCTCAAAAAACATATGGTCTAATGATTGGTATTCTTGTTTTAGCTCCTCAATTTGGTCTAGAAGATTTTTTTCAGCTTTACACAACTCATCATTAAATTGTTGGCCATTACACGCAACAACCTTTGCATTCAAATTTGCATCTAAGTTATGCACAACCAAGCCAAAACTATCAATTTCTTGTGAAAGATCAACTCTCTCCTTAGACCAATCATTCACCAACGTTGTTAAGAGACAGCGTCGTTCCGTATATTCGCTTAATTGAGAATATCTGTCCCAATACCAACCCTTACTTCCATATTCAAATTCAGACCTTCCAGAGTTCAGGGCATGACAAGACCAAAAAGATGGGCCATAACGGTCTTCCGTCAACCAAGCGTCTTCATCAATAACCTTACCTCTGTATACTTCATCCCTAGATGTCATGTTGAGAGAACTAGAAACACACTAAGAGAAAAGTTAAATAGTTATAAAATTAAAAAGATTTACAAAAAAAAATAATATAAATAAAGTTAAAAGTAAAAGTCTAATCTAGAAAGATAGCTAATTCTAAGTAAAGTTAAAAGTAAAAGTTTAATCTAGAAAGATAGCTAATTCTAAGTCCCCGGCAACGGCGCCAAAAACTTGTTGGGGCCAAACGCACACGCAAGTATACGCGGTCGTCAAGTAATAAAGTGATTAAAAGTCGGATGTCGAACCCACG
The DNA here is from genome assembly GCF_000715075.1 of Nicotiana tabacum. NCBI lineage: Eukaryota > Viridiplantae > Streptophyta > Magnoliopsida > Solanales > Solanaceae > Nicotiana > Nicotiana tabacum. The sequence goes on along the minus strand of NC_134096.1, from coordinate 121,208,931 downwards.
AGGACTTGTAATTAACTATGAACTAAATTAGAGTATCCTAATTATCTAAACAAGAATTAAACCTAAAAATATTTGATTCTAAACTAATTAAATAAAAAAATATAAATAATGAACTTTGAACAGAGAAAGAGCAGGTTTTTATGATATCAATGTAATGAAAACGATCTAGGGTTATGGGCTATCTAACAATCCTATTATAATTCTTCAATTGAATTGACCGACTAATTTATCTAGCTTATTGGTTGACAGGGTTAATATTGCTCATAAGAATCTGTCGAGTTCTTACTCGCCTATTCAAGCTAACCTAACGCCTATATGTCTATGGAGTTAGAATCAACAAGAATGCATTTATAATTCCTGTAAATCAACCAAGCAAGGTAATTAGGTATATGTCTATCCTAATCACGAATCCGTTCCCTGATGCCCGAGTTCAAGAACTTGCTCTACTCAATCCTATATGCAATCTAGAATTCTCACTTTCGAGTTCAATTCTAGATTCGTAGATAGTATTCAATTGGTGATCAAGCAATTAAATAATTAAGTACAAGATTGGATAAATAAACCAATATGATAAATCAAGAAGGCAAAATCAATATCCGAATAATAATAGTCATGAAAGAACCACAACCCTAGAACGTGAAGTTTAGCTCCACATAGACATGGTAGCCAAACAACAAATCATACAAAGAAACATAAAAATTATTAAGTTTGGTGGGAGAAAGATGGAACTTAATGAATTTCGGCCTCCACGGCGGGTCTGTGCTTGTGTTTTCCTCTCAAAAATGTCCTCTCCAAGTATGTTCTCCCCAAGTATGTTTTTAGGTCTATTTATATGTGTAAGAAAAGACCTAAACGTGTAGGACAAGTCCTAGTCAAACTTGAAAATGAATTAAGTCTTCAAAACCGGATTGGACCTGGCCCCAGGCCTCGCGTCGCCAGCCTAACGCCAGCTTCAGCCTGGCTTTAGCCTTGCAAAGCCAGCTTCAAGCTTGGCATCGCCAGGTTCTCTTATTCACTGCTCCTGGGCACGCTTTCGACTTGTAGGTCTCCTTTTTCTTCTACTTTCATCTCCAATTCACCTACACATAAAATAGACTCAATTAAGCACAAGTATAGTATAGTTTAGCATTAAAGCCCAAAAATATAAAGTAAGTAATGCACTAAAAATATGTAATTATAACCAAACATCAACATCAAGTCACCCGCTCAAAAGAAATTAACAGAGACAAATGGATCTAAATACTAGCCACCCGAATGCAATTCAACTCGACATTAAGCCACAACCGTAGACATCCCAATTTTATCAATTACTAATGTTTAGGTTCAATTATGCTAGCAAGACGATCTCACAAAATCAAAAGCAAGAAATTGGTTGTTTTAAACCTTAGCCATGGTTGATCTTTTAATCAGTAGAAGGAACAACGCGCAAGATGTTGTATGTTTTCAAACAGAACAGGTCGAGTGAACAAACAACTTCAAACTTCATATACTTGAACTACGACTTTGCGATAACATACTGACACAAAGGCATTAGCTCAAACCCCAATAGGTAACAACAAAATGGAGGCAGAATGCTTAAGAAAATTTTAACATAACAGCCATTTAGCATTCTAACATGGATACCCTACGCTTACTCAAGACAATAGACGTGCATCGATCCATACAAAAGCTTAAACAGAACCAGAATAGAAGTCTGAGTCTGAATTTCAACGTTAAATAGAGGCAGCTATGATATAAATGTCGAATTTCCTACTTGAACAGTGAAAATGACAGGAGCAAAACACGAAAGCTTGGTCGCGTGTAAAACAAAATTTGAGACAGCATTCAAACACAATCCCTTTTAAAACTAACTGTGAAGAACCTACAGATTCGTACCCTATTAGAGATGTTAACAAATCCCAACCCGACTACTGCGGCTCTTATCATATTTTCAATTGACACCCAAATAGATATAAGAAAAGAGATGGAGATTGGACCTGATTATGCGAAGCTTTGATTAATTCTCGAAATGAATACAAGTAAAAGGAAAGCGTGACACTGAATTCCAAAGACAAAGAGCCACTATTGAAATTCGTAAGATCAGAACCATGACCGAAAATTTTGAACTCGAACTCGCGCGGCAACACTCAACTGTGACAAATTCAAAATAGCTTCAAACTCCACCGAATTCCATAGCTTATAAAAATTTAGACGAAGAAGCTAGAAATGTTTTGTATTTTTTTTTTCTGATTTCGAAATGGAAATAAAACTTATAACGAACTAAGCTCAAACTATTTTTTGGATTTATATATTTTTTCAGGATTCCCAACAAAATGGAGATGATGAAAATCAGAATATAACCTCAAGAACCCTAGAACCTTTTCTGCCTCCTCCTCTCTATCCGAAAAATTTCAGGGAAAAAAAAATCCTCCCAATCTAAAAAAATAACTCCTCTTATATAGGTTGATCTATGAAATATGGAAGGCTAAGATTGAGCCCTTTTCTCTCAATCTTACGGCTCCCATTAATCAAAACCCATCCATAAGAGTGTGAGCATGTGAGAGTGTTCTTGAATGTTCCATTAGGGTGAGGAAAATTTGGAGAATATTTTGAGTTTGTTAGGTGTCAAACCACGTGGAAGAAGAGAGAGGAGAGAGGGGAGGGGACCATGGCTTACGTGGACTGTAGGATTTTGGGTGATTTCCGGCAGGTTTGGGGTGGGGAAACAGCGGCAGAGGCATATAGAGGGGCGGGCGCCATTTGGAGAGGGATTAGGGTTAGGAGGGGGGTGTTATAATTAGACTTTTATATGGAGTAGGGAAGGAATAGGGATCGTTGAATTTAATTGGATCAAAGGCTGAGATTAAATCCTTTGGGCCTGGCAGATGGGGATATTGGGCTCTAAATTGCTTATAAATTGGCCATAAAAAATACTAATTTTCCCTTCTAGTATAATATAAATATAAAATACTTTTATAAAATGCAAAATTACTCTTAATTAACTAGGTAAACTACTAAAATAAAATCAACTATCAAAAGTGAAACTATTTTTATGTTTTTAATTTTTAAAATACTAAAACAAAAAAATAAAATACTTTATATATATATAAATCCTAGAAAATAATATTTAATAAAATAGATATATAAAATCCTAGAAAATTAATATGAAACCAAATAGATATGTATAAAATACTAGAGTAGCTTGAACAATAGACGGGTCAAAAATTATGTGCACACAGCTGCCCCTCTTTGCTTGGAAACTCGAAGAGTTTTTGAGCAAAGAATTAGGTAAGCAACGTAATTGGCTTCTGACCCGATACTTATTCAAAGCAAATAAGGATGGATTAAAAAGATTGTGACCGAGCCATGGTATTTGAGCTGCGTACATATCCTTGGCTACAAAGGAATCAGGCCATGTGTAGTTCAGAAGTAGGAAAGATAAAGAAGGGTACTGAGGTGGAGAGTCGAGTGAAGTGTCGTCGAGGTTCCGGTCTGCGGTTCCTGTCGCTACATCAAAAAATGAAAAATAAAATAAAAAATAAAAAATAAAAAATTACAAGAAAGCTACAAAACCCTATCTATTGTTCTGTCTTGAATCTTTTACAGTCTTGTTGTGCATCTCGTATTGTTGATTTGTATTTTTGAGGCGAGGCTCTGCTACTTCTAACTTGAATTGACAATATTCTTCAGGCGAGTTCCGGATGTTGATTTGGATTTGAATTTAACTCTAAAGTGAATACCCTCGTTCTCCAGGTGGGCGCCTGCTACCGACTTGAAACTTGAAATAACTCTGAATGAATTCCCTCGTTCTCCAGGTGGGCGCCTGCTGTTGACTTTAAATTTGAAATAACTCTAAAATAAATTTTCTCGTTCTCCAGGTGGGCGCCTGCTGCTGACTTTAAATTTGAAATGACTCTGAAAAGAATTTCCTCGTTCTCCAGGTGGGGCTTGAAACTTGAAATGACTCTGAAAAGAATTTTCTCGTTCTCCGGGTGGGCGCCTGCTGCTGACTTGAACTTGAAATGAATCTGAAATGAATTCCCTCATTCTCCAGGTGGGCGCGTGCTACTGACTTGAAAATTAAAATAATTATTAAATGAATTTCCTCGTTCTCCAGGTGGGCGCCTGCTGCTGACTTTAAATTTAAAATAACTCTGAAATGAATTCCCTCGTTCTCCAGGTGGGTGCCTTTTACTGACTTGAAAATTGAAATAATTCTGAAATGAATTCCCTCGTTCTCCAGGTGGGCGCCTGCTGCTGACTTGAACTTGAAATGAATCTGAAATGAATTCCCTCGTTCTCCAGGTGGGCGCATGCTACTGACTTGAAAATTGAAATAATTCTGAAATGAATTCCCTCGTTTCCAGGTGGGCGCCTGTTGCTGACTTTAAATTTGAAATAACTCTGAAATAAATTCCCTCGTTCTCCAGGTGGGTTCATGCTACTAACTTGAAAATTGAAATAATTTTGAAATGAATTCCCTCGTTCTCAAGGTGGGCGCCTGCTACTGACTTGAAAATTAAAATAATTCTGAAATGAATTCCCTCGTTCTCCAGGTGGGCACCTGCTGCTAACTTGAACTTGAAATGAATCTGAAATGAATTCCCTCGTTCTCCAGGTGGGCGCCTATTATTGACTTGAAACTTGAATTAACTCTGAAATAAATTCCCTCGTTCTCCAAGTGGGTACCTGCAAACATAACAAAACAGACAAAACAAAGAAAATTTTCTGCCCCAATTTGTACCAGGAACATTTGTGAGTGTTAGTTGAATCCCATTATCCAGGAGGGTCCTGAAAACTTAAAATTAAATCTCATTATCCAGGAGGGTCCTGAAAACATAAAATTAAATCCCATTATCCAGGAGGGTCCTGAAAAGTCGAGAACGAACTTTCCTGAACTATGCTTCCCTTTTGGAGGATCCCTACAGACTGAACAAAAATTTCTTGCCCTTGAACCATGCTTTCCTCATGGAGGATCCATGCGAGTGAGCAAATTTCTCTGCCCCTGTTTCAATCAAAGGAAATTTTGTGAGTTTGAAAATGCGGTGGTTAGTTTGTGGCATCGTTGCTGAAGGTGTCCGCTTCTGCCACTGCCATGTTTCATTCTGATTAGTTGCTTCGGGCTAACAGTGAGTCGAACCTTGACCACAAAACCTCTGAATGACCCGAATTCCTTACACTCCCTTGTTGTATGGCATTTCATTCTAACGATTGTTGAAATGATTGTTGAACCTTTGCATTTCCTCAAAATTCAAGATTCACTTGATCACCTGAACTTCAGTCACCACCACATTTCTCCTTCCAAATCATGTCACATACGATGTGCTTGGCCTAACTTTGCCTTGTGCAATCAAGAAGTTGGTAGCAGGCTTTGAAGTCATTTCTGGCTTGTTTAACAAAGACTAACTTGAAAGAGACTCAGAAAAATAGACCCAAAAGAAAACAAAGCGAGGTGACTTTGAGAATTAGGAATAAAAAGGAAAATTCTTAACAAAAATGACTATTTGAAGAAGAATGGAAAAGAGACTTATCTAAGTGAAGCAGCTGGCTCCAATGATCATGACATGCATTTCAGATTGATCAGCCTAACCCATCCAACCAATCACATTTTCAGTTCATGTCATGTCTCCATACTTCAAAAACCGGGCTTTCAATGATCCAATTTCTCTATAAAGTCACAAACCTCTTTCGACTTGTAGTGCCCTGAAGGGTTTTCACCAACAAGCCTCTCTCATTTGTTCATCTCTCAACTTACCGTCGCCTTACGGTGCCCGCGAGGGTTTTCACCAATAAGACTCTCTCATTTTAAATTTTCTCTTAGCTCACCATCGTCTTACGGTGACCGTGAGGGTTTTCACCAATAAGACTCTCTCATTTATTCATTTTCCTTGTGCCCATGAACAAAGTGTTACCCATGATGTAAATCATACCTCTATCTTGCTTGACTTGGCATCCTCAAAGATTGATCGAAAGGTCTTTCTTTGGACCGTAGTGTAGGCTTTTGGACAGGGTTAGAAAGAAAGGGTGGCATGAAGGCTCAAGATAATTTAAGATGAAAGGGTTCAAAATTTCAACTTTTGGAATCATATCTTTTGCAAAACTAAAACTTCTGCCCCAGTTTCTTTGAGTTTGGGAAATTTTGAATTTTTATTTTGATGGGACCAAACCTCAGAGTAAGGCTGTCTACGTATCCTTAAAAGGAATCAGGTCGAACGTAGTTCCAACATAAAAGTTGTTTTGTTTTTGTTGCCTTTTTTTCTTTTCTTCTTCTTCTTTTTTTTCATTTTTTTTTCTTTTCTTTTTTTTTTCTATTCCTTTTTTCCCCTATTTTCTAACTCTACTTCTGATTCCAAAAGAGGGGTATGAAAGAAAATAAATAAGGCTCAAAAGGGGTAACAAAGGATAAAAATATTTGGGGTAGCAGAATAAAATACCTTCGTCATTCCAACTTTGAGCATGCTAAGTACAAAATGCAATTGAAGATAAGCAAAGAAATCATACATAATATCTCTTGACTACATCAGAATTGATAGCCGTATCCACACATCTGCCTTCTATGTCTGTTAAATATAAAGAACCATTGGGCAACACTCTTGTCACAATGAACTGCCCCTGCCAGTTTGGGGCGAACTTGTCTTTAGCTTCGGCCTGATATGGACGGATGTGTTTCAATACCAACTGGCCCACTTTAAATTTCTGGAGACGTATCTTATTGTTGTATGCTCTTGCCATTCTCTTTTGAAACAATTGACCATGGCATACTGCTGCCAATCTTTTCTCGTCAATCAAACTCAGTTGACATACTGCTGCCACTCATCATCATCAATTTCAGCTTCTGCAACAATCCGAAGGGATGGAATCTCAACTTCCGTAGGTATGACTGCCTCAGTTCCATATACCAGCAAATAAAGAGTTGCACCTACTGAAGTGCGAACAGTAGTGCGATAACCCAGTAAAGCAAAAGGTAACTTTTTATGCCATTGCCTAAAACCTTGCACCATCTTACGAAGTATCTTCTTTATGTTGTTGTTAGCAGCTTCAACAGCTCCATTTGCCTTGGGACGATACGGAGTGGAATTTCGATGCATAAGCTTGAACTGTTGGCATACCTTTTTCATCAAATGACTGTTGAGATTAGCAGCATTGTCTGTGAACCTTAGGGATTCCGAACCGGCAAATGATATTTGAATGAACAAAATCTACCACCACCTTCTTGGTCACGGACTTGAAAGTTACAGCTTCGACCCACTTGGTAAAGTAATCAATGGCCACCAGAATAAACCTATGCCCGTTTGATGTTGTAGGCTCAATTGGTCCAATGACATCCATGCCCCAAGCAACAAAGGGCCAAGGTGAAGACATTGTGTGTAACTCAAATGGCGGGGAATGAATCAAATCACCGTGCACCTGGCATGGATGACACTTACGAACAAAGCTGATGCAATCTCGTTCCATGGTCAACCAATAATAACGTGCTCGAAATATCTTCTTTGCCAAGACATACCCGTTCATATGTGGCCCACAAACTCTATAATGCACTTCGGTCATGAGAGTTGAAGATTCTTTAGCATCTATGCACCTCAGCAGTCCTAAGTCTGGAGTCCTCTTGTACAAGATTCCCCCGCTTAAGAAAAATCCACTAGCCAGACGTCGAATGATTCTCTTTTGATCACCTATGGCATGTACCGGATATACCACCGACTTGATGTATTCCTTAATATCATGAAACCAAGGTTCACCATCAAGTTCCTCTTCAACCACATTACAATAAGCATGTTGATCATGAACTTGGATATGCAGAGGGTCGATGTAAGTCTTGTCCGGATGGTGTAACATGGATGCCAGAGTAGCCAAGGCATCGGCAATCTCATTATGAATTCTACCGACCTGAATCATTGACAAAGATCATGGAAACACTGTTGATACGGTATGAGCTTTAAGTCCCGAGTTTCCCATTTTCCCTAAATCTGGTGAACCAACAAATCTGAATCTCCCAGAACCAATATTTCCTGGACTCCCGTGTCTATAGCTAACCTCAAACCCAGAATGCATGCTTTATACTCATCCATGTTGTTAGTGCAATAAAATCGCAGCTAGGCTGTTACAGGGTAGTGTTGTCCTGTTTCAGAAATGAGTATAGCCCCTATTTCGACACCTTTCATATTAGCAGCTCCATCAAAGAATAGTTTCCAACCTAGATTCTCATTAAGATCAACCTCATCAACATACATCACTTCTTCATCAGGAAAATAAGTCTTCAATGGCTCATATTCTTCATCCACTGGGTTCTCGGCCAAGTGGTCGGCCAAAGCTTGGGCTTTCATCGCGGTTTGGGTCACATAGATAATATCAAACTCTGTGAGTAAAATCTTCCACTTTGCAAGTCTTCCTATGGGCATAGGTTTCTGAAAGATATACTTTAGAGGATCCATGCGAGAAATGAGGTAAGTAGTGTAGGACGAAAGATAATGCTTCAACGTTTGTGCCACCCAAGTCAAGGCGCAACATGTCCTCTCAAGAAGAGTATACTTAACCTCATAAGGAGTGAACTTCTTGCTGAGATAATAAATGGCTTGCTCTTTCTTGCCCGTGATGTCGTGTTGACCCAGTACACAGCCAAAAGAATTATCCAGGACCGTCAAATAGAGAATTAACGGTCTCCCAAGCTCCGGCGGGACCAACACAGGTGGGTTTGACAGGTATCTCTTAATCTTATCGAATGCTTCCTGACACTCGTCAGTCCACTTGACCACAACATTCTTCTTCAGCAACTTAAAGATGGGCTCACAGGTCGTTGTGAGTTGAGAAATAAACCTGCTGATGTAATTTAACCTTCCGAGCAAGCTCATCACCTCAGTTTTATTCTTGGGCGGTGGTAACTCTTGGATGGCTTTGATCTTCGATGGATCTAGCTATATACCGCATCGACTAACCACGAATCCTAACAGTTTCCCGACGGGACACCAAATGCACATTTTGCTGGATTGAGCTTGAGTTTATACCTGCAGAGCCTTTGGAAAAACTTTCTCAAATCCCTGACATGGTCGGACTGCTTCTTTGACTTTATGATCACATCATCTACATAAACCTCAATTTCCCTGTGTATCATGTCATGAAATATGGTAGTCATCGCCCTCATATAAGTCTGCATCTTCCTCATCCATCAGGATCTGGTGATATCCCGCGTAGCAATCCACAAAAGACCCAATATCATGCTTGGCACAATTATCAATCAGAATGTGGATGTTCGGCAATGGAAAATCATCCTTTGGGATAGCTTTGTTAAGATCACTATAATCAACACATACCCTAGTCTTACCATCCTTCTTTGGTACTGGCACAACACTAGCTAACCGAGTGGGATATCGAGTGACTCGAATGACCTTTGCATCGAGCTGCTTTGTGATTTCTTCTTTGATATTCACACTCATGTCAGTCTTGAACTTTCTTAACTTTTGCTTGACATGAGAGAATGTAGGATCAGTTGGCAATTTATGAACTACCAAATCAGTGCTTAAGCCCGACCTATTGTCATATGACCATGCAAAGACATCTTTGTACTCAAACAGTGCTTTGATTATTTCTTCCCTGACTTACGGCTCCAGATGCACACTTATCTTGGTTTCCCTGACATTATCCTGATCGTCTAAATTGATTGCTTCAGTTTCATTCAAATTAGGCTTTGGTTTTTCTTCAAAGTGCTTTAGTTCTTTACTTATTTCCTCAAATGCTGCTTCTTCATCATATTCTACTTCTTGGATCATTATTTTAGGATTAGACTGACTTTTAAGGCTTGGCTGAAAATTCTTCATGCATGTCATGTCATTAGAACCAGCATAAAAATAACTGTACAAAAGAAAAACAAAATGAAACACTATTAGGAATAAGAGAAAACGGGAAATTTCATTTCATTGAAAATAAAAGGATAGAAGGGTTTGAATATCAAAACAAGCAAAAATAAAAATCTGGATTACAACCTTCGAACAACCTAGATAACAGAAAGGAAAACAAAGCAAACTACCAAAACTCCTTCGGGTGGGGAGAGGAGTAGCTTCCCAATTCCTAAGCTTCACATTTGGCCCAACGAGCTGCACATCTGCGTTACTAGAACTTTCCCCAACTTCCACCATGTTAACCTCATCAAACATACTCTGGAACCTCTTGATTAGCTCTTCATCAACATCGACCACAGGTTTCGGGACTGATGATATTGACCGTTTTGCTGCGCCTGGCTTGACAAAAGACTTGGAAATGTGTGGAATAGGCTTGGGGAGTGACCATACCTTCTGTCTTAAATTTTTAGCCTTTTTCACGTCCTTCTCTATGGGCATGAATCCCAAACCAAATGTACCAAGATTTTCACGTGGGCACACAGGATGCACAATACCCTGTAGAGATGAACCCAGACTTTTACCCGGCACAAAACCATTCTTCAACATTTTATTTGCTACCATGACGGACGCAGAGGATAGCTTCGGTCCTGGAATGCATTCTCCCTCAGAAATCTTCTCAACAAACACAATTTCAAAAGTTTGGTAGACCCAAGGCCCTTTATCATCTCCAGCTTCAATAAATGGAACTGACGGGTCATTATAAGCAGATATGTCCTCATCACCGTGCACAACTATTTTCTGCCTGTCCCATTCGAAGTTTACCATTTGGTGTAGAGAAGACGGGACTGCCTTAGCTGCATGTATCCAAGGCCTTCCCAATAACAGATTGCAGGAGACAGAAATTCCATAGTGAACTCAACTGGCCCTATCGACAATTCGAGCATTATATCACCAACAAAATCTTTACCTCTCCCATCAAAGCCTCGAACACATACACTGTTCATGTGGATTTTTTCAGTGCCGATCTTCAACTTTTGCAAAGTGGACAGAGGGCAAATATTTGCACTAGAGCCGTTGTCAACAAGTACCCTTGAGACAACAGAATCTTCGCACTTCGCCGTGAGGTAAAGAGCTCGATTGTGTTCTGTACCCTCCACAGGAAGTTCATCATTTGAGAAAGTGATCATGTTTTCTTCGAAGATCTTGTTGGCAATCTTCTCCAAGTGATTCGCCGTGATCTTATCAGGAATATGTGCCTCATTCAAAATCTTCATCAAGGCTCTGCGGTGGTCATCTGAATGTATCAGCAAAGATAAAAGAGAGATCTGAGCTGGTGTTTTTCTTAATGTTCCACAATGGAATAGTCTTGCACTTTCATCTTTTTCAGGAACTCTTCAGCCTCTTCTTTGGTGACTGGCTTATTTACTGGCATTTGGCTATCCTTGAATATCTTGTCCTTCCTCAATTCTTCTGGGGTAAAACATCTCCCAGAACGAGTCAGTCCTCCAGTTTCATTTACTTCCTCCTCCACTTCTTTCCCTTTGTATGTCACTATCACTCGTTTGTAATTCCACGAAACAGCCTTTGTATCAACCATCGGCAACTGAGTCACTGAATTAATAATAATAACAGGGGTAATACGAGCTCCTTCCATGACTACGACAGGCTTGTTTGAGATCCCTGGCATGACTACTTTCGACTTTTCCTGACTTGTCCCCATATCCTTCGATGGCCCTTTCACGACCAACACAGGTGGCTTTACGTCGAGCATGCTTGGTTTCTTTGTCACCCCTTCAACTATCAAGGGAATTACTTTGGTAGAGTCTAAAACCTTAATAGAACTATCTTCACGGCACGAATCATCATGACGGACTTGGAAGGATTCCTGAACTCCACATCCTTATGAACTATTTCAATCATATGTGTCTCTGCATGGGATGGAAAAGGATTTTGGTTGATGTTTGGTGCATCTGAGCTCTGGAATACAATCTGATTTGTATCAATAAGCTCTTGGATTGCCCTCTTCAAATGCCAACACTTCTCTGTGTCGTGCCCTGGGGCATCAGAACAACATGCGCACCTCAGAGAATAATCAAGGTTTTTAGGGGTGGATTTGGTATCTTCGCCTCAATCGGCCTCAACACGTCCACTTGCCTCAACCTTTGAAACAAACTAGCATAGGACTCTCTAAGAGGGGTGAAGGTTTCTTTCCGCTATTTCTTTTATTGGACCAGTAGGGTTTCGGTAGGGTTGTGGGGGTGGATAAGTATTTTGTGGAGCTGGAGCACGCCATTGTGGGTAAGGAGGGGGTTGAGCATATGACTGTGCGTGGTGAACATGGTATTGGGGTGGTCTAACTGAGTATTGAGGGTCTTGTGATGGGAAATAATGTTGGGGTGGATTAGATGGAGCTTGGGTGTAGGCTTGGGGTTAGGGTCGAGGGTGAGTGTACTGGTGAGGTAAACCCCTTGGGCCACGCCATGGTCCAGATACAACCATGGTGACATCATCCTTCTTCTTTTTGCCTAACAAACTTCATGTGCCTCTCTGGATTGCCTGTGTGGTTGCTTTTATGGTGGAGTAGTTCATGATCTTGCTTGACTTGAGTCCATCTTCCACCATTTCTCCAATCTTTACCACATCGTTAATGGGTTTACCTATGACTGAGATCAAATGGCCAAAGTAAGTAGGCTCCAGGGCTTGAAGAAAGTAATCGACCATCCCGTCTTCTTCCATCGGAGGATTGACCCGTGCAGCTTGCTCTCTCCATCTGAACCCGTATTCCCTAAAGCTTTCACTGGGCTTCTTTTCTACCTTTGTCAGGGATAGGCGATCTGGGACAATATCTATATTGTACTGAAAGTGCCGGGCAAAGGCCTGATCCATATTGTCCCATGTGTACCACCTGCTAGCAACTTGGCGGGTGTACCATTCTAGAGCTGCCCCAGATAGACTCTGACTGAAATAGGCCATCAATAATTCATCTTTCCCACCGCCGCCTCTCATCTTACTGCAATAACCTCTCAAGTGGGCTACGAGATCACCATGTCCGTCGTATAGATCAAACTTTGGCATCTTAAGCCCGGCGGGCAATTGGATGTCAGGAAATAAGCACAAGTCCTTGTAAGCCACACTTACTTGACTTCCTATCCCTTGCATGTTCCTCAAAGATTGTTCCAAACTTTTCACTTTCCTGAATATCTCATCTTGCTCCACGTTCTTAGGTGGCTTCTTGGTTTCAACAGGAAGCTCAAAGTGAGGGGGGTAATAATAAGGATCCGGGACCTTGAAAGTTGGTTCTGGAGCATAGTACTGGGCATCTGGAACCTTGAATGCAGGTTCACTAGAAGATCGGTGGAGGGTAGCTTACGGAAAGGCTACAAAAACAGGAGTGGATGTTGGAGCGGGATATGAGGTTGTTTTGGCTAGTGGTGCATGGAAAGTTTGGGACGAGGTGCCAGGGTAGTTGTGGTAAGGGGTAAAGCCCGGTGCATGTTGAGGGGAAAGATCGATTGTAGTGGGAACATGGGCTTGTGATAGTGGTGGGATGGAAGCAGGGTTTTCTGTATAGTTAGTGGGGAGTGAGGGAGGAGGATGCCCCCTGATCCAAGTCTGATACATTTCTTCCATTTGTTGTTTCAACCTTTGGACCTCCTCTTTCAATTCAGATTCCGACTCCACAATCTCCCTCGATGGGTCAACAACTCCTGTGTCCAATTCTTTGCTAGCCATGACTACCTTACGCTTTGATCTAGTGTTGTATGGATGACTCGCCAGAATGCCAACAAACTAACCACTTTCCTGATAATATTATAATAAAGATAACAGAGAAGAACAAAACAAAGCCGACATGTTAGCGTTAGGGCATTTATCAGATAATAATATCACATTACGTGCAATGCACCTAGCAACAATCAACGGTTCTAAAATGACTTTGAGGGTTGCATGGTCATATGGCATCATCCCAATTTGCTCATTTCAATCTTCTCCTTTCTTTCTTTTCTAGCACTTCTTGGCTTACATCATTTTCTTTCCACTCTTTTTATCTTTGCTTATCACTCTTTCTTTTTCTCTCATTTCTCATACCCCACAATTCCATTTTTTTTCTTTAATTTTTTTTAAAAAGATTCGATCGAACCCGATGTAGGTTGCCTACGTATCCTTAAAAGGAATCAGGCCAAGAGTAGTTCTGAAAAAATGGTGGAAAATAAAAATCGTTTGGATTTTTCATTTATAATAAAAAAAAATTCTTTCAAATACAAAACAGGGAATATGATAACGAAAGACTCAACAAACTCAACTATACTATGACAGACTCTGATACCACCTAACGGACTCAATACTACTGGACAAGACTAGAAAGTAAATGACAAAATAAAACAGACTCAAAACATATAAATAAAAAAGCCTCCTCAACCTGCTCCTGAGTGCGGTGCTCCCAACTGGGATGGTCCTGGGGCATCTGTCATGCTCAAGCTCTGTAACATGCCTCGTAGAGATGCACCAATGCTGGAAAAAAAGGTCTTGGCGTGTGCCCCGCCTCCTGAAGGCCGACCCTTAACAAATATTGACCATGTTGCTCCACATTTGTTATCAATCCTGTTAACTGAGACCTTATCAACTCAAGCTTACCCCAAGGATCTGGATCCAAAGCCTCCTCAAAATCATCTGTCTGAACTGCCCGACCCCTAAGTTGTGCTGGTAATGGGGTGCTGACCCATGGTGGAATAGACTGCAACCAAATCAAGTACTCTTGAGTACACTCGGGCCTGCCAATGTCCTCTACTAATGTATTCTTCTTCATCCTCTTTGCATTGTTCCAGTATTGCAAGTACTTGATCTCATCAGCCGCCTTTTTGCTAAAATTCATGATGTGCCTCCGAAGATTCAAAATTGGCGGATCTTCCTGCCTCCTGCCCAACTGTCGCATCACCCTATCAACATCAAGAAAGGCTGCATGCGACATCCTACCAAGATCTCATCTAAAAGTAGCCAAAGGTAGGCCCACAAAATATTCCCATTTGTCCTCAAACCTAGGAACTCAATCCAAGCCATGGCGCCTACTGGGTATGTAAACTTAGGAGACTTCATCCTACGCTCAATGCATACCACTCGATCCCGCAAGGCAGAGTCGATGGGGCAAAGTCAGGAAACGGTGTGTAAGTGCTCCATCCACAATTGTAGCAAAAGGTTGCTCCCTTCAAAAATCTAACACCTCCCCTAACCTCACTTAGGGATCGAAACAACTCTATCAAGATCATCGGTACAATGGTAACGACTTTGCGTTGCTTCTCATGAAATAGCGCCATTACCACTGATTGCAGACGGATGCAAATGTGCCTCTCATCTAAAGGAAATACCAATATTCCCAGCAAAGCAAGGTTGAAGGTTTCAAGGCGGCATCTTTGCCATTTTGCCTTGGTTGTGCAAAACTCATCCCAAAAGACATCAAAACTATCATGGGGTCCAAATCTAGCAAACAAATAATCCAAAGATATCCAAGACTGCTTGAGGCATCCTAAATGCTTATTGTCTTTCAGACACAGGTCGCTAAGGAATCTCGTCCTAGAGTGATCTCGGGAAATTATCATGTTTTTGCCTATGTAACTTAGACGAGTGAGACCGGACATTTCTGACAAGGTAGGAGTCATTTCACACTCTCCAAATCTGAAAACCATATTTTGCGGGTCCCAGTAGGTCAACATCTCCTCCACTAAGTCTGGGCGGGGTGTGATATCAAGAAGCGAAGTGAGGGTGCCTAACTTCTCCATTAGCTCATGCTGCTCTAACAGTGAAAATATTTTCCACCACTTGACCAACTTCCTAGGAATCTTTACTACCATCAACACTTTGGATCGAATTAGCGGGTCCATACCTGAATGGATAGAACACGGTTAGCGACTCAAGACACTATGTGACACCACAACACTTCTTATTAGATACATGCAAGACATGATTGGGCTATTTCTGCAAAATGGCCTACGTGGCCAAGGGTGACTATTAGTGCAAGCTCCACAAAGGTGACCTCTAAGACATGGAAATACCCCACTAAGACTTATACGGCTTCAAAACTCCCAAAAATCATGGTCCAAAATTACTTTGCAGAAATGACCCATTTTGCGAAAACGGCCTATATGGCCAGAAGTGGCTAAATGTGCAAACTCAAAAGGACGGAACCTAAGGTAGTGGGGCACTTATTTGTGTACTCAAGATTTTAAGACATGGGTTACTAAATCACTTTTGCGAAAATGATCCCATTTTGTAAAATGGTCGGTGTGGCCAGAAGTGGCTAGAAATGCAAATTCAATAGAGACCAACCTTAAAGTAAAGATACACATGATTGTGGCTTCAAGGATCTAAGATGCGGATCACTGAATTACTTTTGCGAAAATGACCCCATTTTGTAAAGATGGCCGACGTGGCCAAAATTGGCTAGACATGCAAGATTTGGCTACGACCTCCGAAGCCAAGAATTTGAGACTCACTAGGAAGACAGGACCTTATGTGGGCTGCCTACGTATCTCACCCCGAAAGACGAGAATCAGGTATGCGTAGTTCGGGAAGATTGGATATGGGAGAAAGCTTTGAAAAATGCAACTAATTTGGAAAAACCATTTTGTCTTTTTGAAAATAATAAGAAAGTGTAAAATCTTTTTGTTATTTTTTTCTTTTAGAAAATGGGGCAAGAAACTAAAAGTGACAAAACCCTCAATATTCTTTCTTGCTTCACTTTTCACCCTTATTTCCAAACATCAGTCTGCCAAATGACCTTTTTACCCTCAAAGATGCAACATTTAGCACGTAGAATGATTGAATGTCTTTTGGGCCGCGTGGACCCATTTGACACAATTTGGACAGGTTTCCTACAAAGGTCACGATACCTAGGACCGGGCCCTGCTAGGTCATAATGATATGATGCAGATAAAAATGACCTAAAGGCTGACCTACGTTTGCGGTTCACTAACAAGGCAATTCGGGGGGCGTATGGTCGATGGTGGCTGCTCAAGCTTTCCACCCACTCCATACGTCCGACGGCCCCCCTCCGAAAATAAGGGTGACTTAACAGAGAGTTCGTGTACGCGATGCGTACTACGAGACTTATTGCAGAAAGAATTGACCGGGTAATGCATATGATGACCGTTATAAAGCAGCAATACATAAAGAAAAAACTGCAAACATATAAACAACTAGCAAATAATAAAACGACATAAACAAAAATAAAAATCAAATAAAGCAAATAAAAAGCATAAAAATCTCAACCGAATATTCTAAAAAGCCAACAAGGTCAAGTATCAACTCGAACCTACAACTCCCCAGCAGAGTCGCCAGAGCTATCACACCCATTTTTTTCACCTCACTAACCCTCTTTAAAATAGATAAAAGTGGTTTAAAAGCTCAAAAGGGTTTTCATTTTGAAAGTGACAAAATTAATTATTTAAAAGGGATTTTCTCAGAGTTGCCACTTGGCATATAACCTCGACGTGCCAAGTCACCATTTAAAAGTAATTTTTCCTTAAAAACATATTTGACTCTAAACCAGTTTGCACCAGAGATTCTAGATAATGTGGTTCATTTGACTCGGGGAGAAGTTGTTAGGCATTCCCCGAGTCCCGTGAAGGTCACGATTGCGTACATGATCAAGTTGGCTTTTAAAATATTCAAATTGAGGTAAAAAAAATATAAAAGAAAAATAAACACAAAAGAGCCTCGAGGCCGTCCCCACCTAATAAGAGAAAATGAAAAGAAAAAGAAAAGAAAAATCCTAAACTAACCTATGCTATGACTTCTCCATGATACTCTTCAAGGCCTCCAAAATATTTACAAAGTTCTTCGGGGCATTCCCCGGATCAATTTAACTAAGGGGATGATCTCTCACCTCAAAAGAAACTAAAACACGAACGACCTAAAGGTTTGCCTACCCAAATGTTGTCGGCATAAGCATGCTCATAGCGAACAATGTAATAAAAGTAAAATAAATAAAACTAAAAGAAATAAAAATTAATTTCATGCTTATTTCCTTGAAACTTCTTATTTCATGCATTCGACCAAGCCCGATCCTAAAGCATGAGAACGATTAATTACTAATGGACTTTGGTCGTTCCCCACTCCCACGACCCAACAAGCATTTGAGGTGCCATCAGCGTAATATTCCAAATAAGCAAACATCCGAAAGTAAATCAAACATACGAGAAATAAAATAAGGACAATAAAGAAACCAAATAAAGAAAAAGGGTGGATTCAAAATATGATAAGAGCCTCCTATTACTCAGCTAGCCCAATCAGTCTTATTCACGACATCTCCCAAAGCCGAAGAACTACCACTCTTTAAATGAAAATCCTTTTTCAAAAATCAATTAAAGAAAAACTTTCAACACCTCACATGGTATGAACTCAACAACAGAACATGAGAATGTGATTTAGCTACTAGAGTAGTCCAACAGAACTTGCAATTCTTCAATTTTAAAACATGATCTTTGTAAATATGAACAATAACTGCACTGAAACTAAATGCACATCAAGTCACCCGCTCAAAAGAAATCAACAGAGAAAAATAGATCTAAATACTAGCCACCTGAATGCAATTCAACTCGACATTAAGTCACAATCGTAGACATCCCAATTTTATCAATTACTCATGTTCAGGTTCAATTATGCCAGCAAGACGAGCTCACAAAATCGAAAGCAAGAAATCAGTTGCTTTAAACCTTAGCCATGGTTGATCTTTTAATCAATAGAAGGAACAAAGCGCAAGATGTTGTATGTTTTCAAACAGAACAGGGCGAGTGAACAAACAACTTCAAACTTCATATACTTGAAATACTTGAAATACGACTTTGCGATAACATACTGACCCAAAGGCATTAGCTCAAACCCCAACAGGTAACAACAAAATGGAGGCAGAATGCTTAAGAAAATTTCAACATAACAGCCATTTAGCATTCTAGCATGGATACCCTACGCTTACTCAATACAACAAACGTACATCGATCCACACAAAAGTTTAAAGTAAACAGAACCAGAACAGAGGTCTGAATCTGAATTTCAGCGTTAAACAGAGGCAGCTATGATATAAATGTCAAATTTCCTACTTGAACAGTGAAAACGACAGGAGCAAAACACGAAAGCTTGGTCGAGTGTAAAACAAAATTTGAGAAAGCATTCAAACACAATCCCTTTTAAAACTAACTGTCAAGAACCTACATATTCGTACCCTATTAGAGATGCTAATAAATCCCAACCCGACTACTGCGACTCTTATTATATTTTCAATTGACTCCCAAACAGATATAAGAAAAGAGGAGGAGATTGGACCTGATTATGTGAAGCTTTGATTAATTCTCGAAATGAATACAAGCAGAAGGAAAGCGTGACAGTGAATTTCAAAGACAAAGAGCCACTGTTGAAATTCGTAAGATCGGAACCGCGACCGGAAATTTTGAACTCGAACTCGAGCGGCAACAATCAACTGTGACAAACTCAAAATAGCTTCAAACTCTATCGAATTCCATAGCTTAGAAATAAAAATTTAGACGAAGAAGCTGGAAATCTTTTGTATTTTTTTTTGTTTTCTGATTTCGAAATGGAAATAAAACTTATAACGAATTAAGCTCAAACTATTTTTTGGATTTGTATATTTTTCTAGGATTCTCAATAAAATAGAGATGATGAAAATCAGAATATAAGCTCAAGAACCCTAGAACCTTTTATGTCTCCTCCTCTCTATCCGAAAAATTTCAGGGAAAAAAAAATCCTCCCAATCTAAAAAAATAACTCCTCTTAAATAGGTTGGTCTATGAAAAATGGAAGGCTAAGATTGAGTCCTTTTCTCTCAATCTTACGGCTCCCATTAATCAAAATCCATCCATAAGAGTGTGAGCATGTGAGAGTATTCTTGAATGTTCCATTAGGGTGAGGAAAATTTGGTGAATATTCCGAGTTTGTTATGTGTCAGACCACGTGGAAGAAAAGAGAGGAGAGATGGGGGGCATGGCTTACGTGGACTGCCGGATTTTGGATGATTTCCGGCGGGTTTGGGGTGGGGAAACGGCGGCAGAGGCGTGTAGAGGGACGGGCGCCGTTTGGAGAGGGATTAGGGTTAGGATGGGGGTGTTATAATTAGAGTTTTATATGGAGTAGGGAAGGAATAGGGATCGTTGGATTTAATTGGATCAAAGGCTGAGATTAAATCCTTATTTTAAAGGGCTGATGGGTTAGTGGGATTGGGCTTAAGGGTGGGGCTGCCGATTTGGGCCTGGCAGATGGGGATATTGGGCTCGAAATTGCTTATAAATTGGCCATAAAAAATACTAATTTTCCCTTCTAGTATAATATAAATATAAAATACTTTTATAAAATGCAAAATTACTCTTAATTAACCAGGTAAACTACTAAAATAAAATCAACTATCAAAAGTGAAACTATTTTTATGTTTTTAATTTTTAAAATACTAAAACAAAAAAATAAAATACTTTATATATATATAAATCCTAGAAAATAATATTTAATAAAATAGATATGTATAAAATATTGGAGTAGCTTGAACAATAGATATGAAATCAAATAGATATGTATAAAATACTGGAGTAGCTTGAACAATAGACGGGTCAAAAATTACATGTCTATAGGGTGAAGATAGACTATTTGTGATCCAACTGCCTATTTGTGTAAAGATTCCTTTCACATGCTCCCACAAACTTTCACCCATGTATATTTCACCTCTTTCACATGTTTTTAGGAGCTTTTTAGTTGCTCTGTCCTTCACGTATGGATGATGGGGTGGAATACTTTTATCATGGCTTTTTGGAACAAGGAGGGTGCAATTTTTAATCCGAAGGGCGTGATTTTCCATTGGAAGTGATGATCGGGGATGCAAAATCCCGTTTTGGGTCTTTCTTCAGGGTGGACTCCTCTTTTCCGAGATGTATGCTAGTTAATGTTCAATTCTTCAAGGAGTTTGACAGATCTTATCGATTGGGAACAATTTCTCGCGAAATATCCAATCTTGTGGCAAATAAAATATCTGTTTTTCTTGTGAAAATTTCCTGGCCTTCTTCGTCTGAAATATTTTGTGCACCTCTTGGACCCAAATATGAAAGAAGATGGCCCAATGTCTCCCTTCCAGGACAAAACTATAAGGCCCGTCAACAGGTTCTTTATTGGGCTTTCTGCTAACTAGCCTAGATACGCTTTTAGCTGTTAAAGCTTGACCCAGAAAGTGAATCAGTTGGGTGATCAAAACTTTGCCAAATAAATCTGCTATTTTTATTATATGCAAAACCAATTTAAATATACTAGTGATGGCTGTGTGCATTACGTCGTAGCGGGATAAAAATAATTGTTATTAGTCGACTGACAACATTCAATTTAAAAATGAAGTTTTTGGCACGCTATTTTAAGACAATAGAGATAACTATAGTGACTCGTGCTGTCGAATTTTTGGTCTCATTAATTGCTTTACAATAAACATTCAATTTTTTCTCAATTCATTAAAGATGCTGGCTTTTTTTAGAAACAAGAAAAATAGAACTTAGCACTGTATATTTATTATCCTTAACAACAACAACAATAACAACATACCCAATATAATCTCACATAGTGAGATTTGGGAAGAGTAGTCAGTACGCAACATTACCCCTATCTTGTGAAGGTAGAGAAACTATTTCCAATAAACCCCCGGCTCAGGAAATCATAAGCACCACAATAATAAAAAGAAAAACAAGACGGGACATGATCACGCCCAACTATGCCTCCTAAGAGGTCTAACGGTCGTTGCAAATATAATCAGGTTTACAAGTCCGGAGTCGAATCGCATAGGGAATTAACCTATTAATCACAACCACTAATTTCGCAAGAATTCAAGTAATCAACCTTCAAAAATACTAAATATCGAGTTGAGTGTTTATTAACTAAGATAAGAGTAATTAAAATACAGTAATTTATACTAGTAGAGCAAACGTTGTGGACATGATTTGGAAAAGTCTAGGGTTATGATTTTCCCTATTGTCGAAATCTCCCCCGCTACGTTTTCTATAAATTCGCCTAAGTATTCTCTATCGATCGTGAGTACTTTGGGTGTCGTAGCTCTCTCGAGAGAGAGAGAGAGAGAGAGAGCAACTACCACAATTTACTAGACATATTCTCTCGAACTACGCTAGTTGGCACTAATTCACCGCTCACTACAATCGCACCAAGGTTTCGTTATCTCTAGTCCCGCCTTTAAACCCTCCATATTGATCTCTCAAATACGTTAGAAGTGGTGTTATTCAACGACTACCTAAATGAGTACTCTCTCTCGAGTAATACACAGTAAATATGCACAGTTAATTGAGAGTTCTTCAATTAATAACAACAAAAGTATAGCTGAACAAGTAGAGAAAGATCAACGGCAAATTTATATTAAACGTAGTGAACAAATCATCCTCCAATAGGTTCCATCAAACCCTAGATGGGAAGGTTTAGCTACTCATAATCATACTAACAATCATGATAATAATTGAAAGCATTAAAATACAGATTAAGGAAAAATGGAAGAGAAACTCTTGTGATTCGTTGCTTCTAAGTGTTCCAGTAGCCTTTTTCCTCTCTAATAATGTCTCCCCCCTAAGAAATAGGTTTAGAACCCATTTTATACATGTTGGGGGCGTGTAGGGTCGAAACTACCAAGTCCTAGCCGAAATAGGATGAAATCCGTCCTTAGCCGTCTCGCTTGGCGCCTGGCGCCAATCAGGACGCTGAAATCTTTCACTATTCTGCCTTTGGCATTTTGGTTGGTGCTTGGCACCAACCTGGGCACCAAAGTCATACCCCCTCCAAATTCTTCTATTTTACTTCACTTCGCATGCAAGCTTGCCAAATCACTTCAGATTGACTCTTACACATATAAACACCATTATTAAGCTCAAGTCACAAATATTTACGCTAAAGTTAATAAGATGGAAGTATAATGCAAGAAAAATTACATGCGAAAATATGGATTTTTAGCCTAACGTCACCACCCCACACTTAAGCTCTTGCTCGTCCTCGAGCAACCTAAAACCTTGCTATTCAAACAATGCACGCAAGACATCATACAATGGAGGAACAATTGACAAGTCAACACACTACACCTATGACCATGGATGATATCAACAATTGAGCTCTTGCATACGCATTCATATCTTTCCTAACTTTCACATGCCGGAAGATTAGTGACCAATTAAAAACACTCAAACAACCTGCCATAACCACCCAACCTCAAAGACCGACTCGTCGCCAATAAGAACTCTCAACTTGTGCATTCACCCAACAAAAGATATTTAATAACGTCACATATCCGTCATGGAATCATGTGCCGCACCAAAGAATAAGAGGGTATTTTGTCCACACATTCAAATATGCATTCGAATATAATTTAAGGACATCACATATATGAACAACGAACTACTCACTCTCACAAAGAAATTCATGTGCACTCCGTGGTTGTACCATATGCTTGCCCGTAGTGTATATATCCAGTAATCTAAGCTCGCAAAATCTAAGATCAATTAGGTCTTTACGGGTTATAATGTAGACTAAGGGACGGGTAGGATATATTTTGGGTGTAGTAACTAACCCTCCTAAGCACTTTAATACACTATACTTTACTTTTAAATACACACTCTTCATGACCAATTCAAGCAATGCCACGAAACCATATACACTTGGCCCTTCTTCTTTAAGCAAAACTAGCCCGGATTGAGAGGACTAGGAGGTGCATTTTCTCTTTTTGGTCATTTTGTATGTTCTTTGCTTTTCTTTTTCTTCACTTTTTTTTTTCTGACACTCTCCATAAGATTAGTATGTCCGGCTAATGATCTTCTAAAACATACATGTACCTTTTGGCTTTTTCTATGGTTCCACTCAAAAGTTACCCCAACTCTCACCTTACTCTTCTAGCGACTTAAGCGTTTTCGGAGGTAAAGGTCCGGAAAGATTTAATTAAGAACAAAATGGGAATCGGCTTGTAATATGGGTGCCAAAGAAAAAGCTTATAGGCTCAAATGGGCTATCTAAGGATAATTTTATTTATGGTGGCATAATAGCTCAATGGACAATCAAAGAAACGGCTACATCATCTCTTAGACTCACAAAGCTTACTTATTTCGCTTCGTCTAACACACAAGGCAAGTACTATACAAACACATGATAGCACAGAATATAATCACATCTCACATCACACAATGCACATGACACCAATCGGTACGGTTCTATTCCAACTCTCAAGTTTAGGCAATTAATCACAAGGTCAAAAAGTATTAAGATATAAAGCACTACATGAACAATGAGTCAAGTAACTGAGAGAAAGCGTCACAGATATGTTAGGAAGGTAATTTGAATGCTACGGCCTAACTATGTTAGCATCAAACCGGTCAAAAGTCCTATAGGACACTCAAGTTTTCTTCCCTCAGTTTCCTAAAAAATAAAAAATACAAAACAACCCGGTTCAAGTTACATCCCTTGAAAAAGAACCGATACCACAAGAAAAATCAAGGGGGATTATTATCTACCTACGACCAACTAAAAATAAATTAAAAAAATATTTTTAAATTTTTTTTATTGAACCTTAATCCCTCAAGAAAGCTGTCCAAGAGATCCATCGTCGGAAAAAGTCCAAATTTTTGTTTTTGAATTAAACTACCAAACTAATTCTACTATACTACATTACTGCTTCTATTAACTACGCAATTAAAATCAATAAGCTAGAATTTAAAAAGAAACTAGAATCTAAAAAAAGAAGAAGTTACAACTAGGTACCGACATAATACTACTACTCATCAAAGGAAATTCCTCACCCCCACACTTAAAAAGAAATGCAGTGTCCCCAATGCACCTACAACAAAAATATAAAGCAGTGGGGTGGATAGAAGGAACTCCCTGGCTAAGCGGACCCATTCGGGTCGTAGTTGGAGCCCTCTCCGTTTGAGTCCTCATCTACCAATCTATGCACCTGCCCCGATCTACTAGACTGCGAACCACCTGTTGTGCTATCCTCCATAGCGCTCATTGATAAGTGGGGATTTTGACTACCTATTAGCGCTTTTTAGCTTTTGTTTTAGTCCAAAAGCGTTTAATTGTGTTCTCGAAAAATAATAAAATGTGCTTAATCACAGGAATATTGGAATATAAACTCCCGAGATGAAATCCAACTCAAAAAGGAGTAATCTAAACTTAAGGACATAAAAGGCACAGAAGCTCAGAAGTGCGGACTGCAGAATATCCTCTGCGTCCGCAGATTATGAAGGAAAAGTTAGCAGAGTTTGGTGCAAAGTGCGGTTCGCACATGAATTGTGCGGTCGCAATAGCTGGGCAGGGAGCAAAGTTCAGAGAATGTTCATTCCAAGTCCATCAAAAGTGCGGACTTGGAATGCGGTCGCAGATGTTAAAAGCGCGGAACGCAGAAGATCAAGTGCGGCCGCACATGTAAAAGTGCAGACTGCAGAAAGAGTGCCATGCGGCCGCAGATCAGAATTATGCGGCCGTAGACTTCCAGTCCTGACAAGTCGAAGAAAAAGTGCGGACCACACATGGAATTGTGCAGCCGCAGAACCTCCCGAAGGGCATTTTTGTCCGAAATTTCCAACCCTGTATAAATAGACGAGCTTAACAATATTAGGTTAACTTTTGACATCAGCAGCTACAATAGCCGTTTCTCTTTACTTCTTTTAGTAGTTTATCATATTTTGAGCTATTTTAACATAGATTTTATCATTTTAATCTTGCAATACGAGTTTAATTATCGTTTCTTCTTTTTTTTTCTTCAATTTCAAGCATGAGTAGCTAGATTTTCACTAGGGTTGTGACCCAACACTAGTGTGTAAACCTTATGGGTGTTTAATTTAATGCTTATTTATGGTTGAGTATTTATTATTTAGCCTTGTTCATGTTTTAATTTGTAGAATTAATGATTGTAAATATTAGTTCAATCGAGAGATTGATATTATGGTTTGCCTATTTGACATAGTCTCTACTTGAGAAAGGGAGACTTAGTCTAGTAAAACTTGGTTAGCAAGAAATTGGGTCAATAGAGAGATTGATAATCCCAATTAAAGGGCTCAGCCTAGAGATAATAATAACCCGACTTGAGCTTTTATCAACCGTTTTGTGCAATACCCATTTGGACTTGAGAAAGCCAAATTGGGCAAAAATCACTCTCTGATCGAGAGATATTGAGTGGTAATTGGGTGTTGATAGCTATAATACACCCCGATCAATAAAATAAGCATTAAGGTTTATATCCCATTAGGCAAACACCTAGGCGATGGTCATAGCCCTGGGCTTTTTACAAAACTTGAAAAACAACAAAAATAATTTCTTAGTTTTATTTCTCAACTTGCACTCTTAGTTTTAAATTAGACTTAAAAATAACTCCAATTTGTGGAAGTGTAAATTGATATAGTCAAATTCATATACTACAATATATACTCCTAACTCCCATATATAGCTCCCTGTGAAAATCGACCGCGACTCTTGTTGGGTACTATCATTGCATTCGACCATTTCATGACCTTGAATTGAGGTGTAAAATTGGACGAGATCAATTTTGGCATCGTTGCCGGGGAGCTAAAAATGGTGTTAGCTATATATTTAGGTATGTTTTAGGAAATATCTTCTTTTCCTAACGTGTTGAGAAATCATAGGTGCAATCATGGCAAACAATGAGCTCGAAAACTTACCTTTGGGGGATGTTGACATTGAGGATGATCAAATGGATGAGGTCCCTCTTGAACCTCAAGCCAATAGACGAGGCCGACCGCCTCATGACAATGTACCCGTTCCACCCCCACTTCTACCACGAGCGACTCCACACCGGGTATTGCCGAATGAAGGGTATGCAAGTGTTGTGGTCCCTCCCCATATTAGGGCGGGCAACTTTCAAATAACCAACATGATGCTCACTTTTATCGAGCAATGAGGGTTCTTCACGGGTGCACCGGGTCAAAATACATACAAACACTTGAAGGGGTTGGTAGATACGTGTCGGGGGAGTAAACAAACAAATCTCCGAGGATGCTTTGAGGCTAAGGATTTTCCCCTTCTCTCTACGGGGGAAAACTTTAGATTGGTTGGAACGTGTGATGACCCGATAGATCATCTTATGTTTTAGAACCTAATTCTGTGCTTTGAAGCCTTAAATACCTCATTTTAGCTTTCCTCGATTTGCGTGCACAGTTCGGGTATTTTTTCGGAAAGATTCTATGTTAAAAACTGAGAAAATATGAAATTTTTGCCTTAAAATTCATTTGAGTTGACTTCGGTCAACGTTTTGAGCAAACAGACCCGGATTCGTATTTTGACGGTCCTGGCTTCTGTAGCTTGTGACTTACGATATTTCGGGTTTTGGGAAGACTGTGTATTTATAGAATATTGGTTATTGTACATGCCAAGAGGCATTGTTACTAGTTATTCAGTTATCCACTCCTGTTAGTTGCCAAGTTTTACTTTCGTTTTGTTATTTTTAGCAATTTGTTAAGCTTACCTAGTCGTAGAGACTAGGTGCCGTTACGACGTTATACGGAGGGAGTTTGGGTCGTGATAAGTTGGCATCAGAGATCTAGGTTCATAGCTATCGTGATTCACAAGCCGGTTTATTAGAGTCTTGCAGATCGGTATGGAGATGTTTGTACTTATCTTCGGGAGGCTATGGAACTGTTAGGAAAAATTACGCTCCTTGATTCCTTGTTGTGTGAAAATTGTTGACTTCAAAATTCTAAACTTCTGTATTCTATTCTCTCACAGATGGTGAGGACACGTACAGGCAGATCTGATGACCAGGCACCGGCACCCCCTGCTAGAGTCGCGAGAGGCCGGGGCTGGGGCCGCGGCCGGGGTAGAGGCCGAGGACGTCCATGCGGTGCAGCCAGAGCACACACATGAGCTGCGACAGAGCATCCCCCAGTAGCTCCAGCTAGAAGGCAGGCACCTAAAGTTCCTGTTGCTGCACTAGCCCTCCAGAAGACTCTAGCCCAGTTCATGAGCATGTTCAGCACCTTAGCTCAGGCTGGATTGATTCCACTTGCACATGCCACATCTCAGGCCGGGAGAGGAGCACAGGGTACTCCAGAGCAGCGGGTTCAGGTCGACCAGGTTTCGAAGATTTTACCAATGCAGCCAGTAGCTCCAGCTCAGCCCGAGGTTAGGGTAGCAGTTTCTGAGGCGGAGCAGCTCAGACTTGAGAGGTACAAGAAGTACCACCCTCCTACCTTTAGTAGATTGGCGTCAGAGGATGCCCAGGGTTTTCTGGAGGAGTGTCACCATATTCTCTGCACTATGGGTGTAGCATAGTCGAGTGGGGTTTCTTTTACTGTATTCCAGCTTAGAGGAACAACCTATCAGTGGTGGCGTGCTTATGAGTTGAGTAGTCCGGCTGAGGCAGCTTCACTTACATGGACTCAGTTCTCGGACATGTTCTTGAGGGAGTATGTTCCCCAGAGTCTCAAAGACGTATGGCGCGTGGAGTTTGAGCAGTTGCGTTAGGGTGCTATGACTGTGTCAGAGTATGCAGTTCGCTTCAGTGATTTAGCCCGACATGCACCGACCTTGGTTGCTATAGTTCGAGAGAGGGTTCGTCGGTTTATTGAGGGACTTCACCCAAGTATCAGGATTAGTATGGTCAGGGAGCTAGAGATGGATATTCCTTACCAGCGGGTTGTGAGTATTGCTAGAAGATTGGAGGGCATGCAGGATAGAGAGAAGGGGCAAGCCAAGAGGTCTCGAGAGTCTGGCACTTACAGTGGTACTCGTGCCCCAACTAGAGTTCGACATGGTAGGGGTTATGTGAGTCGCGTCGTTCATTCAGCTCTTCCAGCCGCCAATGGTATTTCAGCCCCTTCTAGGCCCCATGAGCCTTATTATGTACCGCCAGTGTCTAGTGTACCTCCTGCACGGGGTGCTTTTAGCGGTCAGTCCAGCAGACTTGGCCCGAGCCTGTCACAACTGCCACGCTCTCTGAGATCTTGTTTTGAGTGTGGCGACACCCGCCATATGGTGAGGGATTGCCCCAGACTTAGGAGGGGTGCACCTCCAAAGACTTCTCAGCCACCGCGTGCTCCACCGGGTCCTCAGGCTATGATTCCAGTACCAGCTACCTCCCCACCTGCTCAGACAGCTCGAGGTGGAGGTCGGGGAGTCTAGGTCTCCCTAGAGAGGGAGGCCAGGCCAGATATTATGCTCTTCTGGCTCGTACATAGGCTGCTACTTCAGACTCTGTCATTACAGGTATTGTTCCGGTCTGTCATAGAGATGTGTCGGTTTTATTTGATCCAGGCTCCACTTTTTTGGGCGTATCTCGTGATTCTTTGAGTTCCCATGTTTATGTGTCTACTCCTGTGGGAGATTCTCTTATTGTGGACCGCGTGTATCGGTCGTGTTTGATTGCTCTTAGTGGTTTTGAGACCAGAGCCGGTTTATTATTGCTCAGTATGGTATACTTTGATGTTATCTTGGGCATGGACCGGTTGTCGCCCCATTATGCTATTCTTGATTGTCACGCTAAGACCGTGACACTGGCTATGCCAGGATTACTGCTTTTAGAGTGGAGATGTACCTTAGAGTATACTCCCAGCAGAGTTATTTCATTTCTTAAAGCTCAATGAATGGTCGAGAAGGGGTGTGACACATATCTAGCTTATGTGAGAGATGTCAGTATTGATTCCCCTACAGTTGAGTCAGTCCCAGTAGTGAAGGACTTTCCAGATGTGTTTCCAGCTGATCTTTCGGGCATGCCGCCCGACAGAGATATTGATTTTGGCATTGATTTGTTGCCAAGTACTCAGCCCATCTCTATTCCTCCGTATCGTATGGCTCTTCCTGAGTTGAAGGAATTGAAAGAGCAGTTACATGAGTTGCTTGATAAGGGTTCATTCGGCCCAGTGTGTCACCTTGGGGTGCTTCTATCTTGTTTATCAAGAAAAAAGATGGTTCTATATGTATGTGCATTGATTATCACCAACTGAATAATGTTACAGTGAATAACAGGTATCCATTGCCTCGTATTGATGATTTATTTGATCAGCTACAGGGTGCTAGAGTGTTTTCCAAGATTTATTTACGTTTCGGCTATTATCAGTTGAAGATTCGGGAGGCAGATATCCCTAAGACTGCTTTTAGGACTAGGTATGGTCACTACGAGTTCTTTGTGATGTCATTTGGGCTGACCAATGCCCCATCAACTTTTATGCACTTGATGCACAGTGTGTTCTGGCCTTATCTTGACTCTTTCGTCATTGTGTTTATTGACGACATTCTGGTGTACTCCCGGACTCTGGAGGATCATGAGTAGCACCTAAGGACTGTGCTTCAGACCTTGAGAGAAAAGAAGTTATATGCAAAATTTTCAAAGTGTGAGTTTTGGCTAGACTCAATAGCATTCTTGGGTCATGTAGTATCGAGTGATGGGATCAAGGTAGATCCGAAGAAGGTGGAAGCAGTGCAGAGTTGGCCTAGACCGTTATCAGCTACGGAGATCCGGAGTTTTCTTGGTTTGGCGGGGTATTACCATCATTTTGTAGAGGGATTCTCATCTATTGCAGCACCTATGACCAGGCTAACCCAGAGGGGTGCTCCGTTCAGATGGACATAGGAGTGTGAGTAGAGCTTTCAGAAGCTCAAGACAGCTTTGACTACAGCCCCGGTATTGGTATTGCCTACATGTTCAGGATCTTATACTATATATTATGATGCGTCGCGGATTGGTCTCAGCGCGGTGTTAATGCATAACGGTAGGGTGATCGCCTACGCGTCCAGATAACTGAAGGTCCATGAAAAGAACTATCATGTCCATGACTTGGAGTTAGCAGCTATTGTTCATGCCTTGAAGATTTGGCGGCACTATTTGTACGGTGTCACTTGTGAGATTTACACCCATCATCGAAGTTTGCAGCATTTGTTCAAGCAAAAGGATATTAACTTGCATCAGCGGAGGTGGTTAGAGCTACTTAAGGACTATAATATTATCATTTTGTACCATCCGGGGAAAGACAATGTGGTGGACGATGCTTTGAGTCACCGGGCAGAGAGTTTGGGAAGTTTTGCATATGTACCAACAGCGAGAGGCCATTGGCGTTGGATGTTCAGGCCTTAGCCAGCCAATTGGTGAGATTGGATATTTCTGAGCCGAGTCGAGTATTGGCTTGTGTGGTCTTAAGGTCTTCTCTTTATGATCGTATCAGGAAGCGTCAGTATGATAACCCCAGTTTGCTTGTCCTTAGGGACACGGTTCAGCACAGTGATGCTAAGGAGGTCACTATTGGGGATGATGGTGCATTGAGGATGTAGGGCAGGCTGCGTGTGGCCAATATAGATGGGTTGTGTGAGTTGATTCTCCATGAGGCTCATAACTCGCGGTACTCCATTCATCCGGGTGCCGTGAAGATGTACCAGAACTTGAGGCAGCATTACTGGTGGAGAAGAATGAAGAAGGACATAGTGGAATATGTAGCTCGGTATCTGAATTGCCAACAGGTAAAGTATGAGCATCAGCGGCCAGGCGGATTGCTTCAGAAGTTAGAGATTCCAGAGTGGAAATAGGAACGAATCACTATGGATTTCGTGGTTGGACTTCCACGGACCCAGCAGAAGTTTGATGCAGTTTGGATAATTGTGGATAGGCTGATCAAGTCAGCTCATTTTCTTCCTGTGATGACTACCTATCCATCCGAGCAGTTGGCTCGAATTTATATCCGCGAGATTGTCAGGCTTCATGGCGTACCGGTATCTATCATCTCTGACTAGAGTACGCAGTTTACATCATGGTTCTGGAAGGCCATACAACATGAGTTGGGTACTCGAGTGGAGCTGAGCACAACATTTCACCGTCAGATAGACGGACAGTCCGAGCGCACTATTTAGATATTAGAGGATATGCTCCGTGTGTGTGTGATAGATTTTGGAGGTTCTTGGGATCAGTTATTACCACTTGCGGAGTTTGCCTACAACAACAGTTATCAGTCAAGCATCCAGATGGCACCGCATGAGGCTCTGTATGGTAGGCGGTGTCGGTCTCTAGTGGGTTGGTTCGAGCCGGGCAAGGCTAGATTATTGGGTACAGACTTGGTTCAGGATGCATTGGAAAGGTTAAGGTGATTCAGGATCGACTTCGCACAGCCAGTCCAGACAGAAGAGTTATGCGGATCGGAAGGTTCGCAATGTTGCATTCATGGTTGGGGAATGCATCTAGCTCTGGGTGTCACCTATGATGGGTGTTATGAGGTTCGGAAAGAAGGGAAAATTGAGCCCAAGGTTTATCGGCCCATTTAAGGTGTTGCGACGTGTTGGGGAGGTTGCTTATGAGCTTGCCTTGCCTCCCAGCCTAGCAAGAGTTCATCCAGTATTCCATGTTTCGATGCTCCGAAAGTATCACGGAGATCCGTCTCACGTGTTAGATTTCAGCTCTGTCCAGTTGGACAAGGATTTGACTTACGAGGAGGAGCCGATGGCTATTCTAGCCCGGCAGGTTCGTCAGTTAAGGTCGAAGAGTTATCCTTCAGTCTGAGTGCAGTTGAGAGGGCAGCCCATCGAGGCAGCTACTTGGGAGTCTGAGTCGGACATGCGGAGTAGAAATCCCCACTTTTTCACCAGCCTAGGTACTTTTCTATGTTCGTTCGAGGACGAACAGTTGTTTTAGAGGTGGAGAATGTGATGACCCGATAGGTCATATTATATTTTAGAACCTAATTCTGCTCTTTGAAACCTTAAATACCTCATTTTAGCTTTTCTCGATTTGCGTGCGCAGTCCGGGTATTTTTTTCAAAAAGCTTTTATGTTAAAAACTGAGAAAATATGAAATTTTTGCCTTAAAATCTATTTGAGATGACTTTGGTCAACTTTTTGAGCAAACGGACTCTGATTCATGTTTTGACGGTCCCGGTGGGTCCGTATCGTGATTTGAAACTTTGGCGTATTCCCGAAATCAAATTCGGAAGTCCCTAGCTTGCGTTATTGCACTTTGTTGAAATTTGAAAGTTAAAGGCTTAATGACATTGAAATGTTTGACCAATGTTTGACTTTTTGGATATCGGGTTCGTATTTTGGTTCCGGAGCCCGGTATAGGTCCAATTATTTATGACTTGTCTGTCAAATTTGGCGAGAAGCAAAGTTGGTTTGACGTGATTCGGACGTCCTGTTGTGAAAATAGAAGTTTCAAAGTTTTTTTGAAAATTTCCTTTGATTTGATGCTAAATTCGTATTTCTAGGTATTATTTTGGTGATTTGATCATGCGAGCAAGTTCATATGATATTTTTAGACATGTGTGCATAATTGGTTTAGAGCCCTGAAGGCTCGGGCGAGTTTCGGATAGGCTACGGAGTGGATTGGACTTAGAAAGTATTGCTGGTGTGTCCCAGTTCTGGTGCAAGCCTCTGATCTCACATTTGCGAGGTCAGGCCTCGCATTTGCGATATGGCAGCAAACCTGTCAGTTTTGCATTTGCGAACATAAGCTTCGCATTTGCCAAGAGACCCAGTTGCGCAATTGCGACCAAGTCTTCGCTTTTGCAATGGGGACTAGGAGGGGGAGAGCTACTTCGCATTTGCGATCAATGGGTCGCATTTGCGATCAGGCCAGTTCGCATTTGCGAACAATTTATCGCATTAGCAATGGAAGCAGAGATGTGAAGATCTTCGCGTTTGCGATTGATTCTTCGCATTTGCGGAGTTCACATTTGCGAACCCCCAGTTCGTAAATACGAACTCCCAGTTCTCAAATGCGACATCAGCAATTGATCAAAATGGGACTTAGATGGGATTTTGGTTCATTCTCTCAAATTTTCAAAACAAGAAACCCTAGAGGCAATTTTTCAAAGAACCTTTCTTCCCCAAATCATTGGTAAGTGATTCTAAACTAGTTTCTTTCAATCTTTCACTATATTTCCTAAGATTTCAACCAAAAATCTTGTGTTTTCATGGTGGAGATTGGGGGTTTTAGGTAGAATTAGGGATTTTTGTAAAATGGGGATTTAGACCTCAAATTGAGGTCGGATTCCAAATCAAATTACATAACCGGGCTCGTGAGTGAATGGGTGTTTATATTTTGTAACTTTTACCCGATTCCGAGACGTGGGCCTGGGGAGGCTTTTTGGGGTGATTTTTTGATTTCTTGCTTTAGCTTTGATTTCATTAATTAGATTAGTTTCTTATAGTTGTATTTATGGTATGTAATCGATTCTGACTAGATTTGGGCTATTCAAAGTCGGATATTCGTGGAAAAGGCATTGTTACCGATTGATTGAGCTTTGTTCGAGGTAAGTGGCTTGCCTAACCTTATGTGGGGGAAATTCCCTTAGGATTTGGTACTGTTGTGATATGTGAGCACCGTGTACGTGAGGTGACGAGTACGTACACGGGCTATTTGTTCTAAAACCCGATTTATTTTACTGAGTAGTAACTTGTTTCTCCTTTAATTTTAGTTATACCGTTTAAATGAGTATTAGTCTATTTTCATTCTTAATTGAGCTATTCCAATATGTGTAGTTATCCTGTTTAGTCTAATATCGCATGTCTACGTGCTTTAACTTCTTATTTGAACTCTGTGAAGCATGCCTAGTTGATTTTCTGCTTTTCCTTGTTCTTTATCAGTATAGCTGTAGAAATCTTGCTGTTAACTGTTGTATTTATCGGTTTGAGCTGTGTGTTTACTTTTGAGACTACGAGGCGGTTCCTCGAAAGTTCTCCATGTACATTTACTTTTGAGACTACGAGGCGGTTCCTCAGGAGTCCTCCCTGAGACTACGAGGCGGTTCCTCAGGAGTCCTCCCTGTACATTTACTTTTGAGACTACGAGGCGGTACCTCGGGAGTTCTCCATGCACATTTACTTTTGAGACTAAGAGGCGGTACCTCGGGAGTTCTCCCTATATATTTACTTTTGAGACTACGAGGCGGCACCTCGGGAGTTCTCCCTGTATATTTATTTTGGGACTATGAGACGGTATCTCGGGAGATTCCCTGTTGTTTACCCATGTGTGTTGTACTTTTGCCTTGCTACATTTCCTTTTGTTAAATTCTAGTCTCTTATTATACTGTATATTCTCCTGCCTTATTTATTATTTACCAGTGGGCCTGACCTGACCTCGTCACTACTCGACTG
The DNA here is from genome assembly GCF_000715075.1 of Nicotiana tabacum. NCBI lineage: Eukaryota > Viridiplantae > Streptophyta > Magnoliopsida > Solanales > Solanaceae > Nicotiana > Nicotiana tabacum. The sequence goes on along the minus strand of NC_134096.1, from coordinate 121,174,021 downwards.
AGGTTAGGCTTGGCACTTACTGGGTACCATTGTGGTGTACTCATGCTACTCTTCTGCACATGTTTTCGTGTGCAGATCCAGGTTCATCATACCAGCCTCGCTATTAGTTGTGCATTTGTTGCTGTTTCGGAAACATCAAGGTACATCTGCTCGCGTCCGCAAACCTAGGAGTCCCCCTCTATCCTCCTCTATGTCAAACACTTCCTGTATTCCTTTAATTAGACTCTGGTGTATAGAGATGCTATTTTCCTTCTGTAGCTTGTGACTTACGATATTTCGGGTTTTGGGAAGACTGTGTATTTATAGAATATTGGTTATTGTACATGCCGAGCGGCTTTGTTACTAGTTATTCAGTTATCAACTTCTCTTAGTTGCCAAGTTTTACTTTCGTTTTGTTATTTTCCGTAATTTGTTAGGCTTACCTAGTTGTAGAGACTAGGTGTCGTCACGACGTTATACGAAGGGAGTTTGGGTCGTGACAGAACATTTGCCAAATCATTCCATTCATACTTCGGATGAATTAGCAGAGAAATTTATTTCTAAGTACTTCTCTCCCGGGCACATGGCTATTCTTCGGGATGAAATTCTAGCATTCAAGCAACAACCCAATGAACCACTACACGAGATATGGGAAAGGTATAGAACAATGGTGAAAGAATGCCCCAAAAATGATATGGCGGAGAACATGATTCAACAAACTTTCTATCGGGGGATCAATACAACCAACCAATGTGTAGTGAATCAACTTGCCAGTGGGAACTTCATGACTACATCTTATGCGAAGGCATGTGATATCCTGGATGAGGTGGCGGATACTTCATCAATGTGGAAATCTCGGGCTAATGTTCCACAAGGTGACCCCAATATGATTCACCTTCACAAAGAGTTGCATGATCATCGACAAGGCATAGCCGAGTTGACTGCCACCATGAACCAATTGGCAAAGGCTCAACTTCAACAAGTGCAAAACCCGAGGCAAGTCAATGCAATTGAGGGAGTGGGTATGATGGTGAACAAGCGAAGAACAAGAAGTCCATAAGTGCAACAAAGAGTGGACAATTTTATGCAAGATAATAGTGGATTTGATCAAGATGAATCTTACAATGACCAAGAAGGTGAGGTCCAATATGTGAACAACTTTCAAGGGCAAAGAAACAACTACCAAGGCCCTATCCAACAACAATGGATACCTCAAAATAATCAAGGCAATTGGAATTCTCACAACCAAGGTAATTGGAGTGATGGAAACAATCAAAGCAATTGGAATAATAATAACAGCCAAGGCAATTGGAGTTTTTTTCTTTATAGCTTCTTTATCTTTATGTTTGTTTTCTTTTTGAATTAGTAGCTTCTTTTTATGTTTTAGTGGTTAATAAGCTTTTGGTTTTCTTAATGCCATGATTCTTTCCAAAGGTAGTTTTTGTGTGAACCGGGTGACTCTTCCCAACAATGGATGGCGTGACAACCTTCTTAAGGGATTGAGTCCGTTTTTGGTATTTAGGTAACAATAGTAGTAGTAATGAATAAAAAGACCTAACCAAGTCATGCTCGAAGAGTCAAACATGCTTCACTTGGTACCAACACACTTAACTATGTGCTTATTGTTAAAAATAAGGTTTTTGAAAATAAATAGCCCTAGTTAGTGACCTTGTGAATCTTGTGTTGACTTAGGCAATTATCGGGTGGTTTAATCGAACCATAGTGATTTTCAATCTTGAATATAGTCGTTGTGGGCCCTCAACTCTATCCTCTTTAACAATCCAGCTGCGTGAGAGGTGAGATATATTTGTTGAAAGTCCAAGTACCCGTGCGAATGGTCTAGAACTTGCCCCGAATGTGTTTCAAGGCGAAATCTTAAGTTTTGCTTGGCTTGAGAAGTGATTGTAGACTCTCCTTGACCCTCTTATATTCATCCATTGCCCACCAATGATGTTATCCCTATTCAACCCATTTGAGCCTCGAACCTTTCTCATTTGATAACCATGTTACAAGCCTTTACCCGTTTTGCTCAGACCCTTTCTTGGCACCCGAGCTTTCCTTAACACTCTTGTGAAACAATTGGCTAAAAACATAAGTTTGGGGGAGAGACGAGGAACTTGAAAGAGGTATCAAGGCACAAAAATAGAAAAGAAATGAAGAGAAGGGAGGGCAAGAAAAGGAAAGAACACAAGAAAAATGCAAAAAAATAGTGAATAAGTTGAAGAGTTGAAGGGATTCAAAGAAAAGTAATGATGCAAAGCATAGAGAAATCAAAGAAGGAGAAAATGAATGTCATGATCAAGAAAGAGTGATGCTAAGTCTCTCTAGTTCCCCCAAGGAAAAGTAAATGCCTCAAAGAATTAACAAAGCACGAGCCAAGAACAGAAAATGGAGTACTTAAGGAAAGATGAATTTGTTCTATCATAGCATATCTAACCTTAGTCCAAAAGCCTTCATTGCATTCCGAAAATGCCCTACGTGATTTCAAGACGAGTGAGCTTACATTAGTGGTGACCTATATGAGAGGTAGGCCTATGGTACTTAAAGTCGTACTTGCGACATTCTTTTAAGAGAGATGAGTGAACCTTTCGCAAATCTTTAGATTGAGTGCTAAAATTCTTAAGCGAGATAGGCAAACGGAGAGTAGAGGAGGAGAAGTTTGGGATCCATAATGACCTACATAAAAGAGCGAGCTTCCTCGATAAGTAAAGTCAACTCTTGATGCTCAAGTGTCACATTAGAACTATTTGTGCATAAAAGTTTAACTTGTTGCCTTCTTGATAATTCATAAGTGGTATGGGTAATTGTTGGTCCCAATTAATGTGTGAATGACTAACTTTTGATTAGCTAGAATAGCCCTTAACTTGTGGAGTTGAGAACTAATTTATTTGCTTGAGGACAAGCAAAAACTTAAGTTTGGGGGAGTTGATAAGTAAGGATTTTGACTACTTATTAGCACTTTTTAGCTTTTATTTTAGTTCAAAAGCGTTTAATTATGTTCCCGAAAACTAATGAAATAAGCTTAATTGAAGGAATATTGGAAGATGAACTCTTGAGATGAAATCCAACTCAAAAAGGAGTAATCTGAACTCAAGGAAATAAAATGCACAGAAGCTCAGAAGTGCGGACCGCAGAATATCCTCTGCGGCCGCAGAATATGAAGGAAAAGTCACCAGAATTTGGTGCAAAGTGCGGTCCACGCATGAATTATGCGGCCGCAAAAGCTGGACCATGAGCAAAGTTCAGAGAATGTGCATTCCAAGTCCATCAAAAGTGCGGATCGCACAAGAATTGTGCGGCCGCAGAAGAAGTGCTATACGGCCGCAGATGTTAAAAGCGCGGACCGCAGAAGATCAAGTGCGGCCGCACATATAAAAGTGCTAACCGCAGAAAGAGTGCCATGCGGCCGCAGATCAGAATTATGTGGCCGCAGACTTCCAGTCCTGACAAGTTAAAGAACAAGTGAGGACCACACATGGAATTATGCGGCCGCAGAACCTCCCAAAGGGCATTTTTGTCCGAAATTTCCAGCCCTCTATAAATAGACAAGTTTCACAATTTTAGGTCAACCTTTGACATCAGCAGCTACCGTAGTCGTTTCTCTTTACTTCTTTTAGTAGCTTTTCATATTTTGAGATATTTTAACATAGATTTTATCATTTTTAATCTTGCAATATGAGTTTAATTATCATTTCTTCTTCTTTTTCTTCAATTTCAAGCATGAGTAGCTAGATTTTCGCTAGGGTTGTGACCCAACCCTAGTGTGTAAACCTTATGGATATTTAATTTAATGCTTGTTTATGGTTGGGTATTTATTAATTTAGCCTTGTTCATATTTTAATTTGTGGAATTAATGTTACAAACATTGGTTCATGCCTATTTGACTTGGTCTCTACTTGAGAAAGAGAGACTTAGTCTAGGAAAACTTGTCTAACAAGAAATTGGGTCAATCGAGAGATTGATAATCCTAATTAAAGGGTTCAACCTAGAGATAGTAATAACCCGACTTGAGCTTTGATCAACCGTTTTGTGCAATATCCATTTGGACTTGAGAAAGCCAAATTGGGCAAAAATCACTCTATGATCGAGAGATATTGAGTGGTAATTGAGTGTTGATAGCTATAATACACCCCAATCAATAAAATAAGCATTAAGGTTTATATCCTATTAGGCAAACACCTAGGCAAATGGTCATAGCCCTAGGCATTTTAGAAAACTTGAAAAACAACAAAAATAATTTCTTAGTTTTATTTCTCAACTTGCACTCCTAGTTTTAAATTAGACTTAAAACAACTCCAATTTGTGGAAGTGTAAATTGAGATAGTCAAATTCACATACTACAATATATACTCCTAACTCTCATATATAGATCCCTGTGAAAATCGACCCCGACTCTTGTTGGGTACTATCATTGCATTCGACCGTTTCATGACCTTGAATTGAGGTGTGAAATTGGACGAGATCACTCACAACGGCTAAAAGCCCATCAACCTCTTCACCAGCCTCGCCAGGGGTATTCTAACAAATGGTCCAGCTTTCTAACAAACGGTCCAGCTTTAACTCTTTTATCCGGTCCAGAACGGTAGGAAAATACTGCTCCAAAGCTGTGGTGTTGATGCCCATCTCTGATATATACCGCTCGTATGGTACAAAGGAGTGGTACCAACTTATTGCATCCTCTCTATATACCTGTAGGGCTGGACGAGGCACACGAGGCTGCCTTGTTGAAGGCTCCGCCACTTTCTTTCCTTTTCCCGATTTGCATGAAGCAACCTCACTTTGTTTTCACTTCTTTGTGGATGGGTCAGCCGTAGAAGGCTTTAATGTTTCCTTTGCCTTTGCCTTTTGCGGACCTTCACGAACCATTAGTACCGACACCTGTGAACAACGAATATCACGTTAGTGAAAACTTCAAAAATCCTCGACCCCACACTTAAGATTCAAGCAATGCTTCGGGTACTCAAGACTTCCCCTTAGCAACCAACAACATCCACATGTAGCTTATAATGGCAGCACATACATTACAATGCATCGCACTACACTCGGGCCTTTAAAGTAGAGTGATCATAGCATTCTTTGCCCCAAGTCGCTACCCATGCAATTACGATACTCTACAATTCAATGAAACATCTAAAGGGGGGATACAATACACGACTAGTGCACACAGATAGGCCCACACAAACGACCTTCGTGCACGACATCACTCCCTAATACCCCATAGTCTCACCGTAGTGCAACAAACAATGTGTGGTTACTCAGACTTTGCCGGCAATCAACCATTTTCGTTCAAGAATCATCAAACACTTGGTGCGCAACACTTTCATTCAAGTTTTTCAAACGATTGGACAAATGCCATACCCTCCCAAATTCAACGAGGTGGTGGGACTTCTAGTTTTCCACCCCGTAGTCAATCAACAACGCCAAAAAAAACAACTCAATTGGAATTCAATACACAATTGCCAACATTCTACTCTATGGGAAGTTTGGGGGGAAAGCAGAGGGAGAGATGATAAAACACATAAGAATACAAAATCCAAAAGTAATTAAAACATAAAGAGAAGAAAAGACAACAAGAAAAAAAAAAAAAAAAAAGAAGAATTACTCACCTTGTGCTTGAGAAAAGAAGAAGCAGCAAGCGGGGGAAAGGAATTTTGAAGAGAGAGAGAGAGAGAGAGAGAGAGAACTAGGCAGGTAGGGGTGATCCCGTCCAATTTCACTCCTCTATTTGAGGATATGAAAACGGTCGATGCAATAATAATACCCAACAGAGTCGAGGTCGAATTCCACATGGAGCTATGTGAATGGGTATTAGTAGTATATATCTTAACGCGTGAGTTTGTATATCTTAATTTGCACTTCCGCAATATTGGGTTTTGTTTGGAAATCTAAGTTAGACTACAGTTGTGATTTAAAGAATGAAACTAGGAAATTGTTTTTGGTTGTTTTTCAAATGATAAAAGACCTAGGGATATAACCTTCACCTAGGTGTTCGCTTAATGGGTTGTAAACTTTAAAGCTTATTTTATTGGTCGGGATGTATTATAGCTATCAACACTCAAGTACCCACTCAATACCTCTCGGTCAGAGAGTTATTTTGACCAATTTGGCTTTCTCAAGCCCAAATAGGTATTTGAACAAAGCAGTTGATAATAAGCTCAAGTCGGGTTTTACTATCTCTAGGTTCAACCCTTTAATTGGGCTTATCAATCTCTCGATTGACCCAATTTCTTGCTAGCAAAATTTCCTAGACTAAGTCTCTCTTTCTCAAGTAGAGACCAAGTCAAAAAGGCATGAAATAATATTTGCAACCATTAATTCTTTAAATAAAGTAAGAACAAGGCTAGATATTCAACACCCAACCGTAAACAAGCAATAAATCAAATACCCATTAAGTTTACACACTAGGGTTGGGTAACAACCCTAATAAAAATCTAGCTACTCATGCTTAAATTAGAAGAAAAAGAAGAAGTGATAATTAAACCCATATTAATAATTAAAATGATAAAATCAATATTCAAAAAAACTCAAAATAGCAAAAACTACTAAAAAGAGCAAAAGAAAACGTCTAGAGTGGTTATTGATGTCAAAAGTTGACCTGAAAAGTCAAACTCTTCTATTTATACAGAGCTGGAATTTTCAGACAAAAATGCCCTTTCGGAGATTTTGCGGTCACACAATTCCATGTGTGATCCGCACTTTGCTTTAGCTTGAAAATGTTGGAAATCTGCGGTCGCATAAAAATGAAGTGCGGCCATACTGCCCTCTTTCTGCGGTCCGCACATTAATGTCTGCGGCCGCACCTTGTTCTTCTGCGGTCCGCACAATAATGTTTGCGGCCACACAGCTCTTCTTTTGCGGCCGAACAATCCACACTTGAATTGGACTGGAGGTGCAGGTTCTCTGAACTTCTACTCTGACCCAGCTTCTGCGGCCGCACAATTTCATGTGCGGTCCGCATCTTGCAACCTTCTCTGATGGAATTGCTTCATGACTTGCGGCCGCAGTGGTATTCTGCGCCGCTCTTTTAGCTTTGAGCTGTTTTTGTCCTTGAGTTCAGATTACTCCTTCTTGGATTGGATTTCATCTTGGGAGATCATCTTCCAATATTCCTTCAATTAAGCATATTTTATCAGCTTTCGGGAACACAATTAAGCGCTTTTGGACTAAAACGAAAGCTAAAAGGCGCTAATAAGTAATCAAAATTCCCACTTATCAACTCCCCCAAACTTAAGCTTTTGCTTGTCCTCAAGCAAATAAAGTAGTTCCCACCTCCACATGTTAAAATCCATTCCAACTAATCAAAGGTGAATCATTCACACAACAATTAGGACTAACAATTACCCACGACGCTTATGAATTATCAACAAGGCAACAAGTTTAACTTTTAAGCACGAATAGTTCTAATGTGACACTTGAGCATCAAGAGTTAACTTTATTCATCAAGGAAGTTCTCTCTTTTATGTAGGTCATTGTGGATCCCAAACTCCTCCTCCTCTACTCTCTGTTTGCCTATTTCACTTAAGAATATAGCACTTAATTCAAAGATTTATGAAAAGTTCGCTCATCTCTCTCAAAAGAATATCACAAGTACGGCTTTAAGTACCATAGGTTTGCCCCTCATGTAAATCACCACTAATGTAAGCTTACTCGGCTTCAAATCACGTAGGGCTTTTTCGGGATGCAATGAAAGCTTTTGGACTAAGGTTGGATAAGCTATGATAGAACAGGTTCATCTTTCCTTAAGCACTCCATGTTCTTTTAACGACTCATGCTTTTGCCAACTCTTTGAGGAATTTTCTTTTCCTTAGGGGAACTAGAGAGACTTAACATCACTCTTTCTTGGTCATGATATTCATTTTCTCCTTCTTTGCTTTTTCCATGCTTCGCGTCATTACTTTTCTTTGAATCCCTTCAACTTTTTCTTTTTGCATTTTTCTTTTTGTTCTTTCTTTTTCTTGCCTTTCCTTTTACTCATTTCTTTTCTCTTTTGTGCCTTGATAAACTCCTCATCTCTCCCCCAAACTTACATTTTTAGCCAATTATTTCACAAGAGTGTCAATGAAAGCTTGGGTGCCAAGAAAGGGTCACGACAAAACGGGTAAAGGCTTGTAACATGGTTGTCAAATGAGAAAGGTTTTAGGCTCAAATGGGTTGACTAGGGATAACAACATTGGTGGGCAATGGAATATTTCAAGCGGGCCAAGGAGAGACTACAATCACTTTTCAAGCCAAGCAAAACTTAAAATTTCACCTAGAAACACATTCGGGGCAAGTTCTAGACCATTCGCACGGGTACTTAGACTTGCAATGACAATATCTTACCTCTCACGCAGCTGGATTGTTAAAGAGGATATAGAGTCGAGGGCCCACAACGATATATTCAAGATTGAGGATCACTATGGTTCGACTAAACCACTTGATGATTGCCTAAATCAACACAAGAGTCACAAGGTCACTAACTAGAGCTATTTCTTTCTAAAAACCTTATTTTTAACTATAAGAACGTAGTTAAGTGTATAGGTACCAAGTGAAGCATGTTTGACTATTCGAGCATGACTCAATTAGGTCTTTTTACTCATTATTAATACTATTATTACCTAACTACCAACAACGGACTCAATCCCTTAAGAAGGTTGTCACGCCATCCATCGTTGGGAAGAGTCACCCGGTTCACACAAAAATTCACCTTTGGAAAGAGCCATGACATTAAGAAAATCAAAGGCTTATTATCCACTAAAACATAAAAAGAAGCTATTAAAGCAAAAAGAACTACTACTTCAAAAATGCAAATAAAAAAGAAGCAACCAAGTCAAAAAGAAGACAAACATAAAGATAAAGAAGCTAATAAAGCAAAAAGCTATTGAAAGCTAAACGAATATACATAAAGAGGGATAAGAGAGAATATATATACATAACAAGAAGTAAGGAGAAAATAGTACTAAGTTAATTACAGGCTAATTTGTCTCATAGTTATCAAAATACATCATTAGAATCATCAAAATGTCAAAGAAACTCTACCCCCTGAATAAAAATAAGCATTGTCCCCAATGCTTAACAAAATAAGAGTATAAGAAGGGTGAGAGTGAAGAAAACTCCCTATGGATTTGTGGCCATATCTGTGTCTCCAGTAATGGCACCAACCTTAGTCTCCAGTTGGATCTCATCATCCTCAAGTCCGGGAGTAGCTGGGTTGGTGAAAATCTGACGGACTGCCTCAACAGTGTCAGCAGCAAGGTCTGGTTCCTCAGACTGGCCAGCTGTTGTGGTGTGCTCTGTAGGAAATAGGCCAGGGTGGTGCGGGTCTATCAACATGTCGAATGGAATGTCTCCGGCTGTTGCAAGCTTGGTGACCTATCGCCGGAGCTTATCCACTGATTTCTTCAAAGCCTGTGACTTTCTCATCTTTTTTACTTCTTTGCCCAATTTTCAATCACAAACCCATGTTGTACCAGAGTAGCCATGATAGTGTTCTGGTTGTCCAGGATCTTCTTCAATGTTTCTTCGACTGTGGGAGGAATCTGGGGTGTCGGAGAGGATGATTGTGCTGTAACCTGACTGGATATGTTAGTCAGATTTGTAGTCATTGTCTGCATCCAGTTGTTGAGGCTCGCCAGTATCTGGGAGACTCGCAACGCATATAGTGGAGCAGAAGGCATAGGCACCGGCTTCAAAGCCGAGGAGGGAAGTATTGTGGCTGAAGGTGGAGGAATGAAAGCTGTACTAGAAGATGACACTGCTAAAATAGAAGGCACATCTGCGGACTCTGCAGCTACCACCGAAGGTTCATCAGACTGGCCTACGGTAGTAGTCGGCTGACCCTTTCTCTTGGGGTTGTGTGCATCCATCAGAGAGTACCAAGAGAAGGGCTTCTTTGCCCTAACCTTCGTGTCATAGTCTCTAGGCTCTACCTGTGCAACTGTAAGGTACTCAGTGATGGTGTTGGGATACGGGTAGGAAGTATCACCCTGCTTGCCTACCACTGACATGTTGGCCGACATCATGGCACCCACATTAATCGGGTACCTGGCCATAATAGAGGCGACTAGAATTGCCCGTGAAGTAGGTAAGTTTGTCTCGTTCTGGCACGGGTCTAGTCTGCAACATACAAAGGTCTGTCATCCCTTCGCCTCAAAATTTAGGGTGTTCCGCTGAAAAGGAACCCCTGTAGTGATCCATGGTGGTGGTGGCCCCGGGGCTGCAAGAAGCTCAGCTAGCCAAGGGCGAGCTGCATCACCTATCGCCAACTTCTCTAAGTAATGCACTGGCTCCACATCCTCAAACCTCAAGTAGGAGTTCAGTGTGATCTGGTCGAACTGCACCTTAAGATTTCTCACTTTTGTAACTTTGGTCCCTTTCTTGATATGTGCCACATTGGCATAGAACTCCCGGACCAAGTATTCCTTTGCATCCACAACTAACTGGGTGAACCACATCCACCATTTTCTCTCTCAGAACTACCTCAACACTTTTGGATTGTGCTTGTCAAGATATCTGAGTTGGAATTGTCGCTCAAGAGTGAGCGATCTCACCGGCCACCACTAACGAAAACTAGTGAAGGCAGCCAGACTCACAAACCGGTCCTTCTAGACCTCTCAAAGCCGGCAACTGTGGTATCACCTCCTCTACCATCATCCGGAATATCATCTACAGCAGCTGCTGGTGCTTCAGGGAAAGGTGTAGAAGAGGGCTCTGAATCCTGACTTGCACTCTCTGAACCCTCGGAAGTGCTATGTGAGAAAGAAGGTTCGTCTCTAAGTTGATACCTTCCATGTGGTTGTTGTGGCTGTGATTGAACAACAGGCTGCTCTTGCACTGAGTCACCCTCCGATGCTTCCCGAGATGGGGCATATGAACTAGATTCGTAGGGCCCAGGCTATCGGCATCGGCCTATTGTAGATTTCTTGCTGATTACCCTTTGGAGGGTGAGGGGTAAATTACTTTTGCCTCTGCCTCTGAAAGGCTCACCCCTCCCCTTTAAAGTATCACCACGACCTCGAGATCTGACCATTTTCTGTAACAAGCAACAGCAGAAGTCAGTTGTAATTCAGTTGAACATGGACAGTATATCACAATGCAGAACATGAGTGCAGGGTAGGGAAGTGCGGTCCGCACAATTGCAAGTGCGGCCGTAGATTGGGTTGTGCGGACCGCACAATTTGGAAGTGCGGATGCAGTGATGAAACTGTGGTCCACACAATTTTGAGTGCGACCACACATCTAGAGTGCGGTCCGCACAATTTTTATTGCGGCCGCACATTAGATGCCTCTAAATAACAACTCTCTGAAGACAGAGAATGGGCTGATATGCGGCCGCGGTGAAATTTCTGCGGTCCGCACAATTTTAAGTGCGGTCCGCAAAATCATGCTTCACCAACTACCCTAATCTCCACTTCTGCGGACCACACAATTTCTTGTGCGGCCGCAGATTTCAAAATTAAATCGGGCAGATTTTCTAAGGGTTTCAATTTTTTGCACAAATTCGACATGGTAATTGCAATAAAATATGATATTCAATATACCCATTCCCCAAATAGCAATTAGGAGTTGACCCAACATAATTTAAACCCCCTCATAGACATAAAATTGACCTCTAGTGACAAATGACCTAAAATAACTAACAAATTATAAATTAAATTAAGAAAATTGAAGAATCCTAAAAGTGATTTAAGCATACCAGATAAGAAGGAGTGCAACTAGGTAATCACAGATGTGGATAGAGTGTGGCAGATGTTTGAACAGATGAGTTCCAAATTTTAGAGTTTAGAGTGCTCAGAGATGGAAAACTTGTACAGTAGCCCAAGGCTACTATTCATACCTATGGGCAGGCTTGAGGAACAAAGGAGAAGTGTGGCCGCTAAATTCCTTCTGTGGTCCGTACTTTATTACCTGGGGGCGCAAGTGCCCGTGATGATCTGTGGTCCGCACAATTTAGGGTGTAGCCCCAGATTTTGGCTGCGGACCGCACAATTTGATGTGCGGCCGCAGAATGGCCAATTCTCTGATAGACCAAACTTCAAAGAGTTTGCATTTTTCCATCTCAATTTGTGCGGTCTGCACAAGAATTGTGCGGCCGCAATTGCCTTCTGCTGTAGCATTCAAAATTGTGCGGTCCGCACTTTTTCCATACTTAGCTACCTTTACTGAGCACAATTCCTGTAAAGCACACTCATTCCTTCAACACACTTCAAATCTAGTTAGCAAAAAATAAGACCTATCTAAAGAAGAAGAAAAAGAAACATGGGTTGCATCCCAAGAAGCGCCTCATTTAACATCGCGGCACGACGTAGATTACCATCACTTCAAATGAAACTCTGCCACCATGTGGCCATCATAAACTTGTCCCAAATAATGCTTCACTCGGTGACCATTGACTCGAAATACCTCATCATTTTTGTTCTTCAAGTCCAGTGCACCAAAAGGTGTCACACCCACAATTTCAAAGGGACCACTCCATTTGGATTTCAGCTTTCCGGGAAACATAACCAATCGTGAGTTGAACAACAAAACAAGATCACCCACCTTGAACTCCCTATTTCGGATGTATTTGTCATGAAGGTACTTCATTCTTTCTTTGTACAAGGACGAACTTGCATATGCATGATACCGGAATTCATCTAATTCATTCAATGTGCAACTCGCAAGTTAGCAGCTGCATCCCAATCAAGTTTTAACTTCTTTAAAGCCCACATGGCCTCGTGCTCGAGTTCCATCGGAAGATGACAAGCTTTGCCAAATACCAACCAGTATGGAGACATCCCGATAAGAGTTTTGAAGGCAGTCCAATAAGCCTATAGTGCATCATCAAGCTTCTTTGACTAATCCGTCCGGTTAGCATTCATTGTTTTGGACAAAATACTCTTTATCTCCCGGTTGGAGACTTCCACTTGACCACTAGCTTGAGGGTGATAGGGAGTTATAACTTTATGAGTGATACCATACTTGCTAAGCAAGGTGTCAAAAGCTTTGTTGCAAAAGTTTGACCCCCATTCGCTTATGATAGCCCGCGGAGTACCAACTCTTGTGAAGATGTTCTTCTTCAAAAATGCCATCACACTTCTTGCTTCATTGTTGGGTAGAGCAACGGCCTCAACCCATTTAGATACATAATCAACCGTGACCAAGATGTAGGTGTTTCCACAAGAACTCACAAAAGGTCCTATAAACTCAATTTCCCACACATCGAAAATATCAATCTCTAAAATGGTGGTGAGGGGCATTGCATTTTTCTTTGAGATTCCACCGGCCCTTCGACATTCATCATAATGCTTGACTAGATCATCCTTGTTAGGAGTGGGACAATAGAAACGGCAACTTAGCACTTTAGCCGTCATTCTTGCTCCACCATGGTGACCACCATACGGCGAAGAATGACAAGCCTCGAGAATTTCAACTTGTTCCTCCTTTGGTACACATCTTCTAATCACTCCATCCGTACAAATCCGAAAAATGTACGGTTCATCCCAATAATAGTCTTGACAATCCCGTTTGAGCTTCTTCCTTTGGTTTGAAGAGAACTCATCCGGGGTGATACCACTTATAAGAAATTTTTCTAGATCCGCGAACCATGGCGCCTCTTTTATTGAAATGGAGAAGATTTGCTCATCGGGGAAGGAGTCATTGATTTCAAGTCCATCATGCGGCCTCCCCTCCTCCTCCAAACGAGACAAGTGGTTCGCCACTTGGTTTAACTTCCTTTTCGGTCTTGGATGTCTATATCAAAATCTTGCAACAAAAGCACCCATCTCATCAACCGGGATTTGGAATTTTTCTTGCTCATCAGATAACGAAGTACCGCATGATCCGTGTGGACAATCACTTTTGCACCCATCAAGTACGGGCGGAACTTCTCAATAGCAAACACAATGGCAAGGAGCTCTTTTTCGGTAACGGTGTAATTGACTTGGGCATCATTCATGGTCTTACTAAGCATAGTAGACCGGATGAAAGATCTTGTTGATACGTTGTCCCAAAACTGCTCCAACCGCCACATCACTAGCATCACACATGAGCTCAAAAGGAATGCTCCAATTAGGAGCAGTGATAATGGGAGTAGTTGTCAACTTGAACTTGAGCAACTCAAATGCTCTCATGCAATTATCATTGAAGTGAAATTTAGCATCTTTCTCCAAACGCTTGCACAAAGAGTTCACCACTTTGGAAAAATCCTTTATGAAACGCCTGTAGAACCCCGCATAACTCAAGAAACTTCTCACGCCTTTCACGGATGTTGGAGGTGAAAGTTTAGAAATCACCTTTATTTTTGCTTTGTCGACCTCTATTACCTTCTTTGAAATCTTGTGGCCAAGGATAATACCCTCCTCGACCATGAAATGGCATTTCTCCCAGTTAAATACCAAGTTCGTTTCTTCACACCTTGCCAATACCTTGTCCAAATTTGCCAAGTAATCATTAAAGGAATTCCCGACTACCGAAAAGTCATCCATGAAGACTTCAAGGTAGTCCTCTACCATATCCATAAAGATCGCCATCATACACTGTTAAAAAGTTATCGGTGCATTGCATAAGCCAAATGGCATCCGCTTGAAAGCAAAAGTGCCATAGGGACAAGTGAAAGTTGTTTTCTCTTGATCTTCTGGGGCAATAAGGATTTGATTGTAGCCTGAATATCCATCTAAAAAGTAATAGAACGCCCGACCGGCCAACCTATCAAGCATTTGGTCAAGAAAGGGTAGTGGGAAATGGTCTTTCCTTGTGACTTTATTTAGCTTCCGATAGTCCATACACACTCTCCATTCAGTCACCGTTCTTGTTGGAATCAACTCGTTCATATCATTGGTGACCACAGTTATGCCCCCTTCTTCGGAACACATTGCACCGGAGAAGTCCACGAACTATCAAAAATGGGGTAGACAACCCCGACATCTAACCACTTTATGATCTCCTTTTTGACCACCTCTTTCATGGCTTCATTGAGTCTCCTTTGATGTTCAATGAAGGGTTTGGCATCTTCCTCCAAATTAATCTTGTACATGCAAAATGTGGGGCTTATTCCCCGAATATCCGCCAAAGTCCACCCAATAGTTTTCTTCCTCTTATGGAGCACTGCCATTGTAGAGTCAACCTGCATGTTAGTCAAACAAGAGGAAAGAATAACCGGTAAAGTAGAGCAAGGGCCAAGGAATTCATACCTGGGATGTGGAGGTAATGGCTTCAACTCCAAGATAAGAGGCTCTTCAATTGAATACTTTGTAGGAGAAGTTTTCCTATTCTCAAGATCCAAGGAAAGTTTCCGAGGTACATAATTGTATGACCCCATCCCTTGCAAAGAATTAACACATTCCATGAAGCCATCCATTTCATCATCATCAAAATTGAGCAAAACGACCTCTAACATGTCACCCACATTAATCGTGGCACTTGTATCATCAATAATCACATCGGTCACCATGTTCGCGAACGAACACACTTCATTGCTATTCGGTTACCTCATAGATTTGCACACGTGGAATACCACCTTTTCATCATCCACCCGGAAAGTGAGTTCACTGGCTTCCACATCAACAAGAGCTTTTCTCGTAACAAGGAAAGGTCTACCAAGAATAATCGGCACCTCATAGTTCACTTCACAATCAAGAATTACAAAATCCGCCGGGAGAATGAACTTGTCAACTAGATCCAATACATCCTCAATCACCCCCAACGGTCTCTTCATTGTACGATCGGCCATCTATAATCTCATAGATGTGGGTCTTGGTTGCCCAATTCCCAATGTCTTGAAAATCGAATAGGGCATCAAGTTGATACTCGCTCCAAGGTCACAAATAGCTTTTGCAAACTTGGCACTTCCAATGGTACAAGAAATTGTAAAAGCACCGGAATCTTCCAACTTTAGAGTCATCGAATGCACAATTGCACTCACTTGGTGAGTGACTTTGATAATTTCAAAATTTATCAATCTCTTCTTTGTCACCAAGACCTTCATAAACTTTACATATCCGGGCATTTTCTCCAAATCTTCAACTAATGGCACATTTATTGAGAGACTCTTCATCATATCAATGAACTTCTTGAATTGATTCTCGCCATTTTTTTTTGGCAAGTTGTTGAGGAGAGGGAGGATGTGGATTAGGCAATGGTGCCTTAGCTTTTTGCACTACCGGTTACATGATCCCTAGACGGGTTCACATCCTCTTGAGTCTCTTCCATCGTGTCATCAATATCAATCTGCACTTCATCCTTTGCTTGCACAACATTGTTCGGGATCTCCTCTTCTTCTACCACTTGCTCATCATCCACAAGTTGCCTTTGACTTGAGGTAGGTGCATTCCCACCTCTTTCACTTCTTGTAGTAACGGCCATGGTATGCCCCGTAGTGTTCCCACCCTTCGGATTCACTACCGTATCACTTGGTAGTGCCCCCTTAGGACGAGAATTTAAAGCTTGAGAGATTTGACCCATTTGCACTTCTAAGTAACGAATTGATGTGTTGTGTGAAGCAAGTTGGACATCGGAATTGACATTATTCTCCATCATTAGCTTAAACATGTTCTCAATGCGACCCATTTCATTGTTGGAGGAACTAGGACCATGAGAAGGATAAGGAGGTGGGTTGCTCGGTTGTTGGTACATTGGGGGACTTTGAAAACCTGACCCCCGATTTCCTTAGATGTTGTTCCACCCGCCTTGGTTGTTGCCTACCCAATTGCCTTGACTATTATTGTTTTGCCAATTCCCTTGGTTATTGCTTCCACTCCAATTGCCTTGATTGTTTCCACTATTCCAATTACCTTGGTTACTAGAATTCCAATTGCCTTGATTATTCAAAGGTCTCCATTGTTGTTGACTAGGGCCTTGGTAGTTATTTTTTTCCCTTGAAAGTTGTTCACATATTGGACCTCTTCATCTTGATCATTGTAAGAATCTTCTTCATCAAACCCACTATCATCTTGCACAAAACTGTCCACTCTTTGTTGCACTTGTGGACTTCTTGCTCTTCTCTTGTTTACCATCATATTGACTCCCTCCATAGCATTGACTTGCCTCGAGTTTTGCACTTGTTGAAGTTGAGCCTTTGCCAATTGGTTCATGATGGTTGTCAACTCGGCTATTGCTTGCCCATAGTCATGTAACTCTTTATGAAAAAGAATCATATTTGGATCACCTTATGGAACATTGGATCTAGATTGACACACCAATGAAGTATCTGCCATTTCATCCAAAATATCACACTCCTTCGCATAAGGCGTAGTCATGAAGTTCTCATCGGCAAGTTTATTCAGTACACATTGGTTGGTGGTATTGATCCCCCGATAGAAAGTTTGTTGAATCATGTTCTCCATCATATCATTGTTGGGGCACTGTTTCACCATTGTCCTATATCTTTCCCATATCTCGTGTAGTGGTTCATTAGGCTCTTGCTTGAATGCTAGAATTTTATCCCGAAAAATGGCCATGTGCCCGGGAGAGAAGTACTTTGAAATACATTTCTCCGCTAGTTCATCCCAACTATGAATGGAATGATTTTGCAAACATTTTAACCAATATAAGGCTTTCCCCCATAGAGAGAAGGGAAAAAGGCTTAGCCTCAAAGCATCCTCAGAGACATTTGTTTGCTTGCTTCCCCAACACGTATCAACGAACCCCTTCAAATATTTATATGCATTTTGACCCAGTGCACCAGTGAAGAACCCTCGTTGCTCGAGTAAAGTAAGCATCACGTTGGTTATTTGAAAGTTGACCGCCCTAATACGGGGTGGGACTATAGCACTTGCATACCCTTCATTCGGTAACACCCAGTGTGGAGCCGCTCGTGGTGGAGGTGGGGGTGGAACGGGAACATTGTCTTGAGGTCGTCGGCCTCGTCTATTGGCTTGAGATTCAAGAGGGACCTCATCCTTTGCATCATCATCAACATCCACATCCCTCACGGCTATGTTTCCGAGCTCATTATTTTCCATGATTGCACCTACAATACTCACACATTAGTAACAATGAAGGAAAGGAAGATATTCTAAAAATATACCTAAATATATAGCTAACACCGTCTTTTAGCTCCCCGGCAACGGTGCCAAAAATTGATCTCGTCCTATTTTACTCCTCTATTTAAGGATATGAAAACGATCGATGCAATAATAATACCCAACAGAGTCGGGGTCGAATTCCACATGGAGCTATGTGAATGGGTGTTAGTAGTATATATCTTAACGTTTGAGTTTGTATATCTTAATTTGCACTTCCGCAATATTGGGTTTTGTTTGGAAATCTAAGTTAGACTACAGTTGTGATTTAAAGAATGAAACTTGGAAATTGTTTTTGGTTGTTTTTCAAATGATAAAATGACCTAGGGCTATAACCTTCACCTAGGTGTTCGCTTAATGGGTTGTAAACTTTAAAGCTTGTTTTATTGGTCGGGGTGTATTATAGCTATCAACACTCAAGTACCCACTCAATACCACTCGTTCAGAGAGTGATTTTACCCAATTTGGCTTTCTCAAGTCCAAATGGGTATTTGAAAGAAGAAGTTGATAATAAACTCAAGTCGGGTTTAACTATCTCTAGGTTCAACCCTTTAATTGGGCTTATTAATCTCTCGATTGACCCAATTTCTTGCTAGCCAAGTTTTCCTAGACTAAGTCTCTCTTTCTCAAGTAGAGACCAAGTCAAAAAGGCATGAAATAATTTTTTCAACCATTAATTCTTCAAATAAAAGCAAGAACAAGACTAGATAATCAATACCCAACCATAAGCAAGCAATAAATCAAACACTCATTAAGTTTACACACTAGGGTTGGGTAACAACCCTAGTAAAAATCTAGCTACTCATACTTAAATTAGAAGAAAAAGAAGAAGAAGTGATAATTAAACCCATATTAATAATTAAAATGATAAAATCAATATTCAAAAAAACTCAAAATAGCAAAAACTACTAAAAAGAGCAAAAGCAAACGTCTAGAGTGGTTGCTGATGTCAAAAGTTGACCTAAAAAATGAAACTCTTCTATTTATACAGAGCTAGAATTTTCGGACAAAAATGCCCTTTCGGAGATTCTGCGGTCACACAATTTCATGTGCGGTTCGCACTTTGCTTCAGCTTGAAAAGGTTGGAAATCTGCGGCCGCATAATAATGAAGTGCGACCGCACTTCCCTCTTTATGCGGTCCGTACAATAATGTCTGCGGCCGCACCTTGTACTTCTGCGGTCCGCACAATAATGTTTGTAGCCGCACAGCTCTTCTTTTGCGGCCGCACAATAATTGTGCGTTCCGCACTTGAATTGGACTGGAGGTGTAGGTTCTGTGAACTTCTACTCTGACCTAGTTTCTACGGCCGCACAATTTCATGTGCGGTCCGCATCTTGCAACATTCTCTGATGGAATTGCTTCATGACCTGTGGCCGCAGATGGTATTTTGCGGTCCGCACTTTGAGCTTTTGTGCTGTTTTTGTCCTTGAGTTCAAATTACTCCTTCTTGAGTTGGATTTCATCTTGGGAGCTCATCTTCCAATATTTCTGCAATTAAGCATATTTTATCAGTTTTTGGGAACACAATTAAGAGCTTTTGGACTAAAACGAAAGCTAAAAGGCGCTAATAAGTAGTCAAAATCCCCACTTATCAAGGTGTTAGGGATTTTGGGTGAGATAGGTTGGGTTGGGGGTAATGTTTTATTATTTTTAGGTGGGGGTGAAGGGTTTGGGTCGTGTTTTGGGGTAAATGGGTAGGGGACTTACCTGGGCTTTTTCATCCGTGCTTGGCACTGAAGAAGGCAGTTGTGCATTTTTTATTCTACTTTTGCTGTTCTCATTAGTGCTTAGCGCCTAGCTGGGCGCTGAACTGCTTCTGAATTTTATTTATTTATTTTTAAACTAAATGACAACTAAACGAAAACAAGAAAATTAGGTTGTCTCCCAATAAGCGCTTGATTTAACATCGCGGCACGACGCAGTCAATCTGACTCACGGTTCACTCAACACTTGAGGCTTCTTCAAATGAATCACCGATACAACTTTTTCCTCATCCATGCCCAAGTAATGTTTCAACCTTTGCCCATTGACTTTGAACCTGTTCGTTCCATCCTCAGATTCAATTTCTATAGCTCTACTTGAGAACACTTGCACAACTCTAAATAGTCCTGACCATCTAGACTTCATCTTACTCGGAAATAATTTCAATCTTGAGTTGTACAATAACATGATATCTCCGGATTTGAAAATTCTTTCTTGAATATCTTTATCATGCATCATCTTCATCCTTTCTTTGTACAGCCTAGTGCTTTCAAAAGCATGGTAAGGGAACTAATCAAGTTCATGTAGCTCTATGACTCTACTCATACCAGCAGCCTCCAAGTCAAGATTTAGTTGCCTTAACGCCCAAAAAGTTCTATGCTCTAACTCCACCGGTAAGTGACACATTTTTCCAAACATCAATTTGTATGGTGACATACCAATCAGAGTTTTGAATGCAGTGTGGTAGGCCCATAGTGCATCATCTAATTTCCTCGCCCAATCAGTCCGAGTAGCATTTACAGTTTTGGTCAAAACACTCTTGATTTCTCTGTTCGACACCTCTACTTACCCACTTGTTTGGGGGTAATACGGAGTGGCCACCTTATGGCGAACGCCATATTTCTCCAACAACTTTGCAAAGGCTCGATTGCAGAAGCGGGTGCCTCCATCACTGATGATCGCTCTTGGCGTGCCAAATCGGGTGA
Source organism: Nicotiana tabacum (assembly GCF_000715075.1). Classification (NCBI taxonomy): domain Eukaryota; kingdom Viridiplantae; phylum Streptophyta; class Magnoliopsida; order Solanales; family Solanaceae; genus Nicotiana; species Nicotiana tabacum. The sequence goes on along the minus strand of NC_134096.1, from coordinate 121,153,375 downwards.
AGATATTTTTTCTTAGAAAACCAATAACTCCCTTTGTATCATTTGTTGGGAGTGCCACAACTTCTACCCATTTCGAGACATAGTCCACAACTACCAATATGTACTTGTTTCCATATGAGCTGACAAATGGTCCCATAAAATCGATTTCCCATATATCGAATACTTTCACCTCTTCAATTGGGTTCCTGGGCATCTCATGTCGACGAGAAATATTCTTCGTCCGTTGGCACTCATCACAGACCTTCACCCAAAAGTGTGCCTCCTTAAAAATCATTGGCCAATAAAAGACCAACTCCAACACCTTAGAAACTTTCCTCACTCCTCCTAAATGGCTTCCATATGGTGAAGCATGACATGCCTACAAAACAGAAGCTTGGTCAATCTCGGGAATACATCTCCGGATCATGTTATCAATACAAATCCTAAACAAATATGGTTCATCCCAGAAATACATGCGACAATCACAAAAACTTTTTCTTTTGCACAAAAGACAAGTCATAGGGAACAATACCGCTCACCAGGTAATTTGCAATATCTGCAAACCATGGCACTACCTCAAGGCTCGTGGCTAAAAGTTGTTCATCTGGGAAAGTCTCCACGACCTCTTCCACCTCAACCCTCTTTTCAGCTCCTTCAAGCCTGGACAAATGATCAGCAACTTGGTTTTTTCGTTCCCTTTCGATCACGAATTTCCAAGTCGAACTCTTGCAATAGTAGCACCCTCGGATCAGGCACGGGTTTCACTCTTTCTTCTCAATTAGGTACCTGAGAGCAGCATGGTCAATATAAATAATTACCTTCGAGCCTATCAGGTATGACCTGAATTTGTCAAATGCAAACACCATTGCTAGCATCTCTTTCTCTGTCACCGTGTAATTCAGTTGGGCACCACTCAAGGTTCTACTTGCATAGTATATTGGATGCATGACTTTATATTTCTCTGCCCAAGAACTGCTCCCACAGCATAGTCACTTACATCACACATCATATCAAAAGGTTGTCCCCAGTCGGGTTCCACTATGATTGGTGCAGTCACCAGTCTCTTCTTCAACTCCTCAAATGCTACCCTGGAGTCATCAAAAAATACAAAGGGGTGATCTTTTCCAAGCAATTTACACAAAGGGTTAGCAATTTTGGAAAAATCTTTTATAAACCGCCTATAAAAACCGGCGTGACCAAGGAAACTTCTTATGGCCTTGACGGAAGTGGATGGAGGAAACTTCTCAATTATATCAACCTTAGCACGGTCCACTTCAATGCCCTTACTTGACACTAGGTGTCCCAAGACTATACCTTCTTGTACCATGAAATGGCACTTTTCCCAATTTGGTACCAGATTAGTCTCCATACACCTCTTTAATACTCTTTTCAAGTTCATCAGGCAATCATCGAAGGAGTTCCCCACACTGAAAAATCATCCATGAACACCTCGATTATTTCCTCCACCATATCTGTGAAGATGGCCATCATGCACCTTTGGAATGTGGCGGGTGCGTTGCATAGGCCAAACGGCATTCTCCGAAAGGCACAGATGCCATACAGATAGGTGAATGATGTTTTCTCTCTATTCTCTAGGGAAATAGAGATCTGGTTATCCCCCGAGTATCCATCCAGGAATCAAAAGTGGGACCTCCCCGCCAATCTATCTAGCATCTGATCAATGAATGACAACGGAAAATGGTCTTTTCGGGTGGCCTTGTTCTATCTTCTGTAATCTATACTTTTCGGGTGGCCTTGTTTAATCTTCTGTAATCCATACAGATTCGCCATCTTGTGACTGTTCTTGTTGAGATCAACTCATTGTTCTCATTTTGCTCTACAGTCATTCCACCCTTCTTTGGCACACATTGAACTAGTCAGACCCAGTTGCTGTCATAGATGGGGAAGATGATTTTCGTATCTAACCACTTGATCACTTCTTTCTTCACCACTTCTTTCATGTTGGGGTTTAGCCTTCTTTGATGTTCTCTGGAAGGTTTGTGCCCATCTTCTAGTAGAATCTTATGCATACAAAATGTTGGGCTAATACCCTTTATGTCTGCAATGGTCCACCCAATTGCAGTCTTGCACTCCGTTAGAACCTGCAAAAGTTGTTCTACTTGTACATCTAACAAACCAGATGAGATAATAACAGGCAATGTCGAACTAGGTCCCAAGAACGCATACCTGAGGTGGGACGGCAACGGTTTTAGCTCCAACTGTGGTGGCTCTTGGATTGATGACTTAGCTGGAGGGGTTTTTCTTTCTTCTAAGTGTAAAGGCTCGAATTCGAGCTCTCTTTTCCAGTACCCTTGGCCTTCAAGGGCCAAAACCCACTCCGCTAAGTCCTCACCATCTATCTCTTCTAGATTCATCAAGCAGACTGCTAGGGGGTCTTTTGCATTCAGTGCCTCATCTTCCTCCTCCAAAATCACATCCACAGCTTCTATCAGAGAGCAGTTTGCAAACTCACTGGGTCGCCGCATAGACTTCTGCACATTGAATGTTATCTCTTCATCGTTAATTCTCATCTTTGGCTCCCCAATTTCACAATCAATCAGAGCTCTCCTAGTAGCCAAGAATGGCCTTCCCAAAATTATGGGAATCTCCTCGTCAACCTGGCAATCTAGAATGACAAAATTTGCTGGAAACATAAACTTTCCCACCTATACAAGTACATCATCAAGTATACCTGATGGCTTCTTTACTGCTCGGTTGGCTAGCTGTAGTAACATGGATATGGGCCTTGCTCTTCCAATGCCTAACCAATTATTGATAGACAAGGGCATCAAGTTTATGCTCGCCCCCAAATCACACAATGCCTTCGCAAAAGCATAGCTGCCAATTGTGCATGGGATTGTGAAACTTCCTGGGTCAGATAGATTCTCAGTTATGGGTCTCGTCACGACAGCACTACATGTCTGAGTTAGTGTAATAGTTGCCAAGTCTTGAAAGTCGAACTTACGAGACATCAAGTCCTTCATCATTTTTGCATAACCAGGCATCTCTCTCAAGGCATCAATCAGTGGAATGTTCACCTGAATATGCTTCAACATTTCCATGAATTTCTTATACTGCTCGTCCTTCAGATATTTGGCCAACCTCTGCGGGAAGTGCGATGGCGGTCGCTTCTTTCTTATGACTTGAGTTCGATCCTGCTCAGGCACTTTTTCTAATGCCTTTCCTTGCACTTTCTCAGTCTCCTGTGCCGCCTCTTTTTCCTTGTTTATTTCATTCTGGGTTGGCTGGATTCTTACTTCTGTTAGCTCAGTTAACTCATCTACCTCAATTGGTACTGGCACAAATATCTCAGTTGGTCAGCTTTCGCGAGCAATTTCTTGCTCTAGATCAAGATCTCTACTATTTCTCAGACTCACAGCCATCAGCTGCTTCGCGCCATGCTCTTTTGGGTTAACATGTGTGTCCGCAGGTAATGTCCCTTGAGGACGATTGTTAAGGGGCATGGATATTTTCCCTAGTTTAATTTCAATGCCCTTGATAGCTGAGTCATATGATACTACCTTTTCGTGCATCTGGTGTGCCTTTTCTTGCATCTGGTTGATCTTTTCTTCCATTTTCCCGCTGGACCCAATGAGTTGTTGCAACATTCCTTTTATTTCAAACAACCCATCACCTTGTCGCACTATCTTTGCTATAGAGGTTGTTGATAAGCTAGTTGTTGATTCTGCTGATTAAACCCTTGTTGCCTTTGATAAGGCACAGTCTGACCCTGTGGTCTTGCAGCTCCAGGATTATTATTATTGTTGTACTGCTGCTGTGCTGGCCTATATTGTTGATTCTGTTGTCCCCAAGTCTGACCACCTTGTCTCTGGCCTCCATAGTTGCCCACATAGTTCATATTCTCTTGATAGTTCCGATTGTCACTCTCACCGCTCCACAAGCACACATATGGCTGATTAATGCATGGTGTGCATAATCCTCCATTTGTCGTGTCAACTATGTGCACCTGCTTCAGGCCTGACTCATCAATCGTTTTGGTTAGGATACTCAATTGCGACATCATCGTAGCCATATTCTCAGCCATAGAGTTGTTTGGGTCTAAAGCTACTCAGTGAACTACAGGAATAATTGTAGAGTCACTTATCATCCATCCTGAGTTTTGAGCCATTTTATCAAGTAAAACCTTACATTTCCTGAATGATTTGCTCAAAAATGCTCCACCTGCTGAAGCATCCACATTGGCCTTCAAGTTGTCTGCTAATCTCATGTAGAACTTTTGCCCCAACATCTGATCTGGAATGCCATGATGTGGACACTTAACCAGCATCCCTTTGAACCTCTCCCATATTTCTTGCAATGTTTCAGCTGGTTTCTACCTGAAGCTCAATATCTCATCAACTTGCTTGGATGGGGAGCGAATTGAGCCAAGTTTGAGCCTCTCCCATCACTGAGAATGGAAAAAACAACAGTCTTATTTCTTCCGGTGTCACATTCAGTTGCCTTTGCATGACACAAATTGACATGAAATTTTTCAGATGCTATTGTAGATCTTCAATATAAGGCCCTGAGAACAGTCCCTTGTTAAGCAACAAATGTAACATGTTGTTTATAATTTGAAATGATTCCTCTTGTATCAGAGGGACTGCAATTGCGGTTGCCAGGTTTTCAGTGATGGGTTGTGCCCAATCATACAAGGCCACTTCTGGTACAAGAGGAGGTTCCACACCCTGATTGTTCGGGTCATTCACATTGTTTTGGTTATTTATTATGTCACCCATGTCTAGTTCGATTCATTCCGTTGAGTTCTATTGTCGTTTGTCTTTCTTGTGTGCTCGATTTAGTGCCTTGAAAGCTTTCTCAGGATCTGAAAATGCTTCAAATAATTCACCAGTTCTTGAGGAGTTTCTAGGCATGCACCTGTAACACACAAGACTACAAATGTAAGAATTTCAATATAATGAATTTAAAATGAAGAAAATTAACTAAACTTAAAATCCTAGTAATTCTTCTAGCTGTAATTAATAACACCGTTAATTTCTCGGTAACGGTGCCAAAATTTGATCACGCTCAACTATGCCTCTTAAGAGGTCTAGCGGTCGTTACAAATATAATATGGTTTACAAGTCCGGAGTCGAATCCCATAGGGAATTAACCTATTAATTACAACCACTAGTTTCGCAAGAATTCAAGTAATCAACCTTCAAAAATATTAAATATCGAGTTGAGTGTTTATTAACTAAGATAAGAGTAATTAAAATACAGTAATTTATACTAGCAGAGCAAACGTTGTAGACAAGATTTGGAAAAGTCTAGGGTTATGATTTTCCCTATTATCGGAATCTCCCCCGCTACGTTTTCTATAAATTTGCCTAAGTATTCTCTACCGATCGCGAGTACTTTGGGTGTCGTATCTCTCTCTCTCGAGCAACTACCATATGTTACTAGACATATTCTCTCGAACTACTCTAGCTGGCACTAATTTACCGCTCACTACGATCGCACCAAGGTTTCGTTATCGCTAATCCCACATTTAAACCCTCCGTATTGATCTCTCAAATACGTTAGGAATGGTGTCGTTCAACGACTACCTAAATTAGTACTCTCTCTCGAGTAATACACACTAAATAGGCACAATTAATTGAGACCTCTTCAATTAACAACAACAAAAGTATAGTTGAACAAGTAGAGAAAGATCAACGGTAAATTTATATTAAATGTAGTGACCAAATTAGCCTCCAATAGGTTCCATCAAACCCTAGATGGGAAGGTTTAGCTACTCATAATTATACTAACAATCTTGATAATAATTGAAAGCATTAAAATACAGATTAAGGAAGAATGGAAGAGAAAAACTCTTGTGATTCGTTGCTTCTAAGTGTTTCCATAGCCTTTTTTCTCTCCAATAATGTCTCCCCCTAAGAAATAGGTTTAGAACCCCTTTTATACATGTTGGGGGCGTGTAGGGTCGAAACTACTAAATCCTAACCGAAATAGGACAAAATCCTCCCTTAGCCGTCTCGCTTGGCGCCTGGCGCCAATCAAGACGCCGAAATTTTTCACTATCCAACCTTTGGCGTTTTGGTTGGTGCACCAACCTGGGCACCAAACTCACACTCCCTTCAAATTCTTTTGTTTTTACTTCACTTCGCATGCAAGCTTTTCAAATCACTTCAAATTGACTCCTACACATATAAACACCATTATTAAGCTCGAGTCACAAATATTTACGCCAAAGTTAACAAGATTGAGGTATAATGCAAGGCAAATTACATGCGAAAATATGGATTTTTATCCTAACATCAGGACAACACCAAGAAGTCATGTAAAAGCAACATAAATAACAAGATACTAAGATGATCGAAATGCAAAAAATAACAGGTAGTCAAAGAAACATAATACCAACCAAATGCGAGAGTACGTACTAATACTACCGGTATAAATAATCTAGACTACCTAACTTACTACCCTAATTCTCGACCTCCACACCTTCCTATCAAGTGTCATGTCATCGGTTAGTTGTAGTTGCGCCATGTCATGCCTAATCATCTCACCCCCAACTCTTTTTCGGCCTACCTCTACCTCTCCTAAGGCCCTCCAATATAACCTCTCACACTTCCTTACCGGGACGTATGTGCTTCTCCTCCTCAAGGGTGGATGTACCTTGATATAAGTGGTATCATCCGACACCGCTTCATCGGAAAAGTTCACTAAATATGTGTAAATTATAAATATGTACAAAAATAGTTATTAAATAAAAAAGAATAGACACAGCTTTACACATATATCTCGCTAGCTCTCCTGGTCAAGCGCTTCACGTTTCTTGGAGAGATCTTGGGTTTGAAACTCAATAGCTTCATGCCGTGCTAAAATTGAGTAATGTTTTATGTGCGTTTTCTGCTTAAGAATGTGTCATTGAAGGTGGAACCCTTCACCCCTTAGCTGGTAAAGGACAAACTAAACTAGTGGACCACACTAGGTTTGGGGTGCATTAACAATAATTTTTCGTAGGTTCTATGGTAAGCTATCTCACTATTTTTTTTCTTTCGGCCAAACCAATATACAGTTCATTCAACTTTGACTTTATTTTTTATTTTGGCACTCTATCTTAACCTTATTCCATTTTGGCCCTCCAACTCTATTTCTTATGTTTCATTTTAACACAAAAGCTAAAACCAGTGCAAAAAAATATAGCACATGTTTATACACAAATCTGAAGTGTAATAAATATCCAATTAAATGTTGCCACCAGGTTTTTTCATCCTTTATTTCATATAAGCTTGAAGTTTGAAGTGAATCCATGTCTCAAAGAAAATTATTTTTTCATAATGGAATGGATATTTGTTCTTGTGGATTTCAAGTTGAACTGAAAGTATCATGGACACCAAGAAATCTGGGTCGGGTATTTTATTATTGACTCGTTTGACAAGGATGAACAACTTTTAATTGGATATTTATTACACATCTGATTTGTGTATATACACGCGCTATATTTTTTTGCACTGGTTTCAGCTTTTGTGTTTAAATGAAACATAAGAAGTAGAGTTTGAGGGCCAAAATGGAACAAGGTTGAGATAGAGTGCCAAAATAAAAAATAAGACCAAGTTGAATGGGCTTAATATGTATTTGGCCTTTTTCTTTCTATCTTTATATTGGCAATGATGAAGTTGGTCCAAACCAATTTGTAAATCAAATAATGAAAAAGTTTTTAAGCGATTAAATGTCAACACCGCTTATGAAAAATCGTACGTACGCCCCTGCTCCTCCTCACATATTTTTGTAAGTTATCTGTGAACTGAAAAATAAGATTTGAAAACCCAAAAAAGGAAAAAGGAAGAAGGATAAAATTATATAATCATCAAAAGGAATTTTTAAGTTATTTCTCTCTACTGTCATACTATATGAATATATATAACCTCTTTTTTTTCTTTTGCCGAATTTTTGGGTTTTGCCCCTCCAACACTCCGTTTGAGAGGAGGGGAAAAGGACGACCAAAGGCAAACAGTTTCATTTTCACTATATTAATTAGTTGCTAGTCTGTCTGCACATATTTATACACACATATAGACATTGAACATGTAGGTGTAAATGCTTACTAATTATTATTTCAACCTGCAACGTAATATAGTAAGGACCACTACAAATGAGAGTCATGATGTATATACCATATATACATGTTTTGGAGAAATGAGGTTACTCCACTTTTGTGTTAAAAGGAACCATCATTTATGCTTTTCTCAATTGTCTACGTAAAGATTCCATGAGAATCATTTTTAAGCATTAGTGTTCTACTCTTGAAGCGAATTAGAGCAATATATAATGGCTCCATATATAGTACTATGGTGATAATCTTTATCACTATCGTATTACATGAACGTAGTGTGATAAATCTGGCCACTTTTATTTACCTATGATGCTATGTACACCTGGTGTTGCCACTCCAGAAGCGGAGTCAGGATTTTAACCTTTTGTATTATGGAATTTTACAACAACGACTTCAAATGTTAGTGAATGAGTTCTAAATTAATTTTTGTACATATTCAATGAAATACTTTGTTCGAGCAAAAGTTATTGAATTCGGTCGAACCCGTATCTCGGCTTCTACCTCCACCCTGTTACGCGGCGCCTTCCTGAGATTCCTTGGAAGGGCGACGTAAGGCTAAGCAACAGATGTCAGTGCAGTTACTATCTGCCAACTGAAGTCCCCTCCGTACGCTAGACGAGATTGTCAACGTCGTACGGGAAAATCAATGTCAAGAGCAATTGAGAGAACAGAAATGTTGAGAATGAATGAAAGTTTGATTGCATTAATGAAAGCTATTACAGAAAAGCAATACGGTATCGAGGGACAGAGACACCAGTACAGAGAATTGTTTGCTTGCTAGAATGTTTGATTGCTTGATCCTCCCTAATAGTGCTTAAAAAAAATAAACCAAAGTTATAGGACTTGACCTAACTAAACTAGGGAGACATAATGGAAATACATGAAATAAAACTACGCTATATTTACAATGAAAAGGACTTATATTCCTACAAAGTAGAAGACGGTCTGTTGGCAGCAACCTTGTCTTTGGCATCAGGTTCTTTGTATAGTAAGAACTTAGTGTGAATTAGCTTACGTACTAAATGAATTTCACTACTCTGATCACTTTGTCATTATTAACAAACATAATCGTCATTGCAAGGTTGTAAACGAAAGCGACCACTCACAGAGGAGCTAAAGACAAGATCAAAAGCTCTTACACAAACAAAGATCAAGAAATAAATGATCCCGTGCAGCTCAGTTTCTTACAAAAAAATACCAACCATTTATTGTGAAAGAAAAAACAACTAGGTCCAAATTCTATCAATTATTAATATCGAATTCATGGCTAGACCGGTAGAAGTCATATCTATAATTATAATAAAGGCTATAGGTCATCGGTTGTGACGTTTACGAAGGGTCAACCCCTCGGATTTGTTAGGTTGCTGTCTATACCCGAAACGAATATTGGTCCATCATCATGTTAGAAATGAGAAGCCTATTAAACATTAACATTTATTTACCGGCAGAAATATTCGGGACCCATCTAAACTTGATAACTTTTGTTTAATTCCCCTTAAACTTCACGTGGTCTAAACTTCAAAATTTGATAGTCTTGACCCCCTTGATGTTGATGTGGCAAAGGGCGTGAATACAATCTTTTTTAGGCGCGCGGGAGGGAAGAAAAATCAAAAAATTAACTTTCAAGTGGGGTATTTTTTGAATATTAATTACCGCATAATCAAATATAATGATTTATTTGTTAGAATTATATTTATCGTTATTTCTTCTTAATATACATTGTATATTTTTTTTCAATTGTATTTTTTTAGATACAATGAATATATGTTTCAATTATATATTTCTTATCTTTTTTTTTCAGTCCAAATCTACAAAAGTTAGTTGAAACTCCATTTATTTTAGCCAAATAGAAAGAAGATTTAGCCAAAGTAATGAAGTTCAAAAGGTATATTTTCTACAAAAAGGAAAAAAATACTATATATTGTTATTTTTATTTTCATGCAATGACTATTTGTTTAAACTATGCATTTTTCTTTTTCGAGTCAAATTCGCAAATATTTGATCGAAATTTTACTATGTTTAGCTAAAATATTTATTTAGCCAATATATGGAGTTCCAACAACATATTTTTTTTTATTATTTTTTGAGATGCAAAGATAATATATATGTTCTAACTGTGTATTCCTTCTTTTTTGACAAAATATGTAAAAGTAACTTGATTAAACTATCATTATCTTTAGCCAAATAAATAATTATAATTAAAATAACGTTGTTTCAAGTTTATTTTTATAAATTTTGGCACGAAAAAATAATTTAAATAGTTGGTGTACTTAAAAAGATAAAAATGTATGTTTTATTATAAAAAGAAATGTCACATAGACAAAAAAAAATCATGTGGCATATGTGTTGGTCGAAGCTATGAAATTGCCAAGTACAGGGGTATTAAAAATCACATGAAATTTAAGGGGGAACTAAATAAAAGTTGCCAAATTCAGCCAAGGGTGGGCGCCGGCCGGTTCGGTTCGATTTTTATAAAGTTCGGTTCGGTTTGTTCGGTTTTCGATTTTCTATTTGGTGCACCAATAACCGAACCAAAATTAGTTCGATTTCTTCGGTTCGGTCGGTTTTCGATTCAGTTCGATCGATTTTGAACAATGAATAATGATTCCTATTCCACTCCACGTGATGCCTTAAAGAAAAAATTGTTGAACACACTTAGTCAATTCAATGACTTGTTGTTCAGAGGTTGAACAACAAAAGGCTCCAGAAATTTCATTTACAATGTGCAGCACAGCTTTGAATCAATAGTAGCCAAACATATGCAAAATGCTTGATAACCTGTCAATGGATACCTGTAATCCATCACATACTTAGATTTCCCCACTCTACCAAGTTGTAGAATCGTGTGCCTTCCATTCTTCTCCATAGTCAGCTGAAAGTTCTTAACTGAACTCTGGATTCTAAGTCCTGCTCTTCCTCTATCTCTAAAATCTAACTTATATTGTCTTGACACCTTATTATAATGAGGAATCTTTGAAAACAGTTGATTCACTTTGTCTATATGCTCCTCCCAATATGTGGGTAGCCCGCCGAGAAAACTATATCCTCTATGAAAACTTCGGTTTTTCGGTTTAATCGAAAACCGAAGTTGTAAAATCGAGCACCGAACTGAACACTGAAATTATAGAAAACATAAACTGCAAACTGACCGAATAAGCCGAAAAATCGAAACCGAAAAAACCGAAGTTTACGGTTCGATCGATTTTTTCGGTCGGTATTATGCTTACCCCTAAGTTCAGGAGGGTCCCAAACTACTCTGCCTTTATTTACCTATTGGTAACAAAATTATATGCCTATACGGAGAGAGTACCTGTTTGGCTAAACTTCTAAAAATTATTTATTTTGAGAAGCATTTTTGCAAACCCTCCAAATTTACTTTACTTGAATTGTGTTGTTATATTTGTCTCGAATTCGTCGCCAATACACTTATTTATCCGATGTCCCTGAAGGGAAATGTTAAAACAATTTATGGATAAGAAAAAAAAAGTTATGGTAAATATTTATGATTAAAAATTAAAATAAAATAGTGAAACCTCTACATCCATGGTAAGGACGACCATCCCTCTCTGAGTTGTGGCAGTGCAATGTCCAACTTTTAAAAAAAATCGAAATCAAGAGTTTAATTTCTAAAAGAAAAATCACGATAAAGAAAAGTTATATTAAGGATTTTGTGATATTTCTAGCTAATATAGAAGAAAATCTATGAGTAGATATATATATATATATATATATATATATATATATATATATCTGAAACAAAGTACAACTATTACCTTCATCTAACAGTAAACTCATTAAAAGAGGGTTAGACATTATTTGAGATAGATCATTTTGAAAATCAACGAACAATCAAGCTATATAATGTGAATTCTCATCCAAACAAGAAGTAAATGTGCAACTATATATAAGGTTTTCATGGTCGAAATATTAATCATAGAATTTAAGACTAAAGAAGATAAGAACTGTTTTTGTACAATGATAAACTTAGCTTCATAGGGTAAGGGTGCTAGAAATAGGCCATCTAGATTTAACCAATTCATTTTGATTGGATATATAAAGTAAAATGAGGTAATAGTATGAAATTGTAGTTGTACTTATAACATTGGAAAAGACAGTAATGATAAATAAATGTAGTGTCATTTTATTATATTTTTTCTCGGATCTCATCATGCAGACAGCTATCATATAGTATCTTTATGAAATTATGTACACTATTGTTTGGTTTACTTTAAATGTTTAGTAAATTAATAAAAGAATGTTAGCCTATGAATCCTAATCTTTTAACCTACAAATAACTGTAAAGAAATTGAATACCATGTGTTATCACTCTTTTTATATTTAATTTTAGAGTTACTCATCCATATCTTTCTTTTGATTTTTTTATGGTAGTAGGGACCAAATTTGAACTCTCAGTAATTATACAAACAAATAATAGTAGCATTAAATAAATGTAGATAAACGATCCCTTACTGTAACATGTTCAAGATTTCATGGAGTAAGTACAATTTTGAAAATATAAATTTAAATATATTGTCATACAAGGGTCTGAAAAATGTCAAACGGTCAAAGTATGTGATGAAGGTGTTACACTTCTTCTTTTTAACGTCAAACATACTACTAACGTCTACATTGCAAAACATATAAATGTCGAAAAATAAGAGTTTGGTGATCGATCTTTTCGTTTGAACTGATTAGTTGTAGGCTTGTCTGTTGTCTCACTTTTAGATAGATATCGTGTAAGTGTCTCAAGTAGGATTTGGAATATTTTGGGGGCATTGACCCTTATACAAATGACCTGACGATAAAAGTTCAATAATTATTAAAAAATTATTTAACTTTTTGGGTAAGATAAAAGAATTATTTAATTGCGTTAATTAGTTGAAGTTAGCGCTAAGATTCCGAACGGCTAAATGAAGTCTATAGATTAGTTGAAGTCAACTATGTCTACTGACATGAAGATGCTGTTTCTATTTTTTTTCTTTCTCTTTTTAAGTCAAGGAAATTGTGTTGTTAGATTTACTAAATAGTAATTTTACTAAATCTTGGATTTTGGAAAGGTTTAGATGGGGATTTACACATATTTTATTCTTTTGGAGTTTGGACAAAAGAAAGAGCACAAGATCTAGAAACCGGAATCCACATGATTGACTGCAATTCTTGTTTCTTTCTTTGATGAGAAAGTTGAAGATTATGAGTTAATTGTCTGTCTGGATAACTTTTTGCAAAAGTTTTTGACAAAATGTTTTCTAAGAAGGTATTTTGATAATTGTTAAGTTATTTGTTCTGAGAATTAAGTTTCATTTTTGAACCTTAAAGCATTCTATTAAAAAAGTTTTGTTAAATTTAATAGACCTATTGTTAAAAAAAGAAATAAATGATAATATTTCGAAAACAATAAGAACAATAATATACCCTGTATTATCCCACACCGTGGGGTCTGGGGAGGGTAGTGTGCACGCAGACCTTACCCCTATCTTTGTGAAGGTAGAGAGGTTGTTTCCAATAGATCATCGGCTCAGAAAAACATAAGCACCACATTAATTAAGAGATAGACAAAGAGGGACAACACCAAAAAGTCATGTAAAAGTAGCATAAAAATAACACGATAATAAGATGATCAAAATGAAAGAAAATGACGGGTAGTCAAAGAAACCTACTACCAACAGAATGCGAGAGTGCGTACTAATACTACCGGTATGAACAATCTAGACCACCTACCCTACTACCCTAATCTTCGACCTCCACACCTTCCTATCAAGGGTCATGTCCTCGGTCAGCTGAAGTTGCGTCATGTCTTGCCTAATCACCTCTCCCCACTTCTTCTTCAGCCTACATCTACCTCTCTGTAGGCCCTCCAATGTCAATCTCTCACACCTACTCACCGGGGCATCTGTGTTCCTGCTCCTCATATGTCCAAATTAAACCACTTAAACCTCGATTCTCGCATCTTATCCTCAATAGGGGTCACACCCACCTTGTCGCGAATAACCTCATTCTTAATCCTATCTAACCTGATGTAACCTCATTCTTAATCCTATCTAACCTGATGTGCCCGCACATTCATCTCAACATTCTCATTTCTGCTACCTATTGATATTTCAGAAAAAGAATATAAAAACTTGTCTATCAATTATACGCCTCTCCTGTTGTTTTTTTTAAAAAAAATTGTAAGCATACATAGGAAAAGCATGCTTCAAATACTTTTGTCGTCTAGATGTCTTAATCTTAAGAAAGACGTTTCTAATGGTGTGCTGCTAATAGTATTCCTATTCTTGAGCTAGTATAAGAGAATATTTTTTCTCGTCATCCTTTTTCTTCTTTCCAAAATTCCATTCTCATCACCTCATTCTTTCTAGTTTCTACTTATTTGACCGTCATTTGTTGATATTTAACATATCATTGATTATTATTATTATTTTCTTTTTTGCTTCTTTCAAAAGGGAACATTTATTAGGGCATGTCAATAATCTATTTACTTCTTACTGAACAAGAGAAGCATCACTCATAATCTACTGGAAAAGAAGAGAATTGATATAGCTAAACCTTTAATTTGAAAGTTGTCGCATTTATTACTCCAACAACAACAACAACAACCTAGTAAAATTCCACTAATGGGATCTGGGGAGGGGAGTGTGTACGCAGACCTTACCCTTACCCCGAAGGAGTAGAGAGGTTGTTTCCGAAAGAGCCTCGACTCAAAAAAATAAAAAGACAAAAGGGGCAAAAAGGGAGACAATATTAGTATCACAACAACAATCATAGGATAAATAGGAACACCATGAAATCCAGAAGAAAGATGCAAAGTAAAAGGAGACAATATTAGTAAATATTAGTATCACCACAACAGTCGTAAGAAAAATAGGAACCTCATGAAATCTAGAAGAAAGATGTAAAGCAAAAGCGATAGCTAGTAAATAGGACCTGCACTGAAAAGAGAAATAGTAAGCCACAACATTCCCACTAGTTATCTTAGAAAAAAAGTCCTACATGACTAGTCCCACAATGGTACGAAGTAAGGCACGACTCAACTACTTCCTAACCTACAACCCTAATACTCGACCTCCACATCTTCCTATCAAGTGTCATGTCCTCGGAAATCTGGAGCCTCGCCATATCCTGCCTGATCACCTCTCCCCAATACTTCTTAGGCCGCCCTCTACCTCTCCTCGTGCCCTCCGTAACCTGCTGCTCACACCTCCGTACCGGAGCATCTGGGTTTCTCCTCTGCTTAATTATTTTTCTGTGTCATAAATTTAATTTTTCGTTTGTTCTCTTAATACCTTAGCTATAATATGCTAGATAACAGGTTATAGTTTTCGGTTCTATATCAATTGAAGTCAATTGATAGATTAAAAAAGGGTCTTGGATAAAAAAAGTTACTGCATACAATATGTCAAGTAAGAAAAACTTACACCAATTATTTAGTAGCACTTTAGTAGTACTTTTATGAATCGACAAGTACGAATAATAAATTTGAGAACGTAGTTATCGACGTAAAATAATCACAAAAACTATTAATTTAGTGATATTAATATGCGTCTTCCATGCAATATGTGTTATTCTTGTTCTTTTTTCCTTCCCCATGTGATAGAAAAAAATTAAGTAAATAAACGATATGAGCATAATATAAAACCGAATCAAATTAGAAAAAAGAGCAATAATAACTGAATGTGCACGAATAATTAACAACAAAAGAATGAAGTGAAGAGAAAAAGGCTTAAAACGAAAATCCTATGTTGCATAAAAAATAGAGGATGAGAAAAAACCTTTTTTTTTTATTAGTAGCACTTTTAGACTATATATTATTTAGAATGGCGCCGTGGCCTTACCATACACGGCGGAATAAATAAACGCTCATGGGAACCCCAAATGTTTCCCACTGTTCAAATAAACATAAAAATGAAGGGCAATATTGTCATTTACTATCTGCTAATCTCCACCTATTCCGGGGACTGAACATCTGAATTCATAACCATAGCGCCAAACATTAAAATTCCAATTTACCCCAGTAAGTTAAAATTGGGGCCGCTATTACCCCCCCTAAATAGGGGTGGTTTGGTTTAAATCTGTTTTTCCCTAAAAAAAATATTAATATCAAAATCAAATTAAACCAAGTAAGTTAGTTTTTTATTGGTTCGGGTTTATCAATTTTTTCGGTTTTATGGTTTTTTTTATTGGTTCGGATTTTATAAATTCTTGGACTTAGCAAAATAAAGACGGCAAGCCAAGAGTGTAAACGACTAATATTACTGCAATTTTTTAAAAAAATTATATAAAACTACACACACGTGTGTGTGTTATAATAATTTTTAAATAGGTATTTTTATCGATTTGGTTCAATTTTTTGAATATTTTTTGCTTAAAACCAAAACCAAACTAGATTTAGTTGATCTCTAAAATTTAACACCAAAACGAAATCAAACCAAAAAGTAATCGATTTATACTATTGATTTGATTCATTTTCGATTTGGTTTGACTTTTTGATACATACATCGATTTGGTTCAACTTTTCGAATATTTTTTTTTGCTTAAAACCAAAACCAAACCAAATCATATTTTGTTGATCTCTAAAATTTAACACCAAAACGAAATCAAACCAAAAAGTAATCGATCTTTACTACTGATTTGATTCATTTTCAATTTGATTTAATTTTTTTATTTATGTGAATACCCCTATCCCTAAGAGTATTTTTCACCTTCAAAATTCTTTTGAGGAAGTATCTTACTATCTCCGTTCAATATAAATTTGGCAATTTATAAGAATAAAATAAGAACTTAATGGACAAAAATGTAGTTTGATACTTTTATGTACATACTTATTTTTTCCAAACAAATTTTAGCCCCTTATTTAGTTGACACTTTTATATGAGCTTGTTAAGTTACAGTAATTTTTCATAGAGTGCATTTGTTGGACTTCAGAATGGTCCAGCCTAATCCACTCTTAAGTTTCATACTGATGGCCCAACTTAGAAGACCTTATGATGTATTTATTTGTATCTTAATTTCCGGATTAAATGGCCCATGCGTGTAATAATATAGCTGATAGTTTTAGTTTAGTTAGTTGGGTCAGTTCATAGTCGGGTACAACCTGTTTGTATATAAATATAGTGGCTTCTCGATAGTTCTGTTGAGATTCATTATTCATTCACTGAAAAATGTCCTCTTTCTTTTCTCTCAACGGGTTCTAGCCCTAATCTGATATCTTCTCACAATTGCTTCGATCCATATAGTATTGACATGGTATCAGAGGTAGGAACTAGGTGGATCTCGATTTCCTCTATCGAGCGGTATTACCCTTGGGCGATTTCATCCAGATTTTGACCTTATTTCGGTTGTTAATCAATTTTTGGCCTTTGTGGGTATTTCGAATTTTTGGTGCGATTTTCTCACTTTCAGAAGATTATCTCCTCATAGAATTACTGTTCGACTCATTGCTGGTGGCTTCTAGTATTTTTTTTTTGTTGAAGAATTAACGTTTACAAGTTCTCAATTTTTGGCGGTTTCGAGGTTATCTACTGCAGCTAGGGTTGCGTTTACATCTCAAGGCCGTTACTTTTCTCCGATCGCGAAGAAGTTTGGGTAATCTCGGTCCTTTTGTTAGTATTGCACGTGTGGTTTCCTTTGTTGCTTTTAGTTGTTTCTCTTAATTCTGGTTATTGGTGTAAATTGTTGGTTTTCCTTTGAACAGTTTTATTTTTGCCATGGGAAGTATTGGTACTAGTACATCTTCTGCTGTTGCATTCATTCCTGACCCATCTAGTCCTTTATTCCTCCTCTCCTCCGATGTTCCTGGAGTATCTCTTGTCACAGTGCCCTTTTCAGGAATTGGTTTTTGGGGTTCGCGACGCAGTATGATTGTTTCCTTTTGTGCGAGAAACAAAATAGGGTTTATTGATGGGACCTGTACTGAACATACTATAGATTCTCTCCAATTTAAGCAATGGGATATGTGCAACAATATGGTGATATCCTTGTTGACTAATTCCTTGTCCCTTGATATAGCCGGAAGTGTTCAATACTCAGATACTGCAGGGTGCATTTGGACTCAACTAAACAGAAGATATGAAACTGTTAATGGTACTAAAGTTTTCGAAATAAAAAAGGAATTGGCTTCCACTAACCAAGGGTCCCTAGACATAGCCTTCTACTTTAACAAACTTAAGAAACTTTAGGATGAGCTTAGGTTCATGCGTAATTCTCAAGGGATACCATACACATATGCTGCCGAGTCTAATCTTCTGAAGGAAGATGAGGAGAGCAAGCTGCATCGGTTCTTTATGGGCTTGAATGAGGCCTATATTGGTTTCAGAAGTAACTTGTTGATGATGCAACTTTCTCCTTCCCTCGACACTGCTTATAGCATTCTTTTTCAGGATGAGAGGCAAAGACAAGCCTCTCCTTCTAATCTTGTTGTTGACACAGTTTCTTTCAATGTTAATTTTTCTAATAAGTCGCCCAATCCTGCTAGACACTATTTTCAAAAAGTAAACTTTGATCAGAACAAGTCCACAATGTACTGCAAATACGGCAAGAAACAAGGACATCTGATTGAAAAGTATTATAAGCTTCATGGGTTCCTATCCAATTTCAAATTTACTAAGGGGCTACCAAGGAGGACCGCTGCAAGTGTTGAGGTGCAGAATCCTGATGTTCATTATGAAGGTTCTAATTTTGTTGCTGAAGGTTGCAGTAGTTCCAGTGATTTTGGATCCTTAATTCCCGGCCTAACAAAGGATCAATGCACTCAGCTTTTGCTATTCCTGCAATAGAGCCATATTTCAGAATCTCCTCAGTCAAATCTAATGGCCTATGCCAACTTTGCTGGTATGACCTCTCCCTCTAATTGTGTAGATAAAGTGTCATATGGTGCATGCATGCTAACTAAGGTAAATGATTGCATTTGGATAATAGATTATGGAGCCACATACCATATGACCTCTAATAAAGATCTTCTTTTTGACATAAAACCTTTAGTAATACCTTACCTTGTCACTCTACCAAATGGATACAAGGTCAAAGTAACTTGTACTGGTTCTCTTTATTTTCTTTCATACACACTCCATCATGTACTCTATATTCCTAGTTTTCATTATAACATAATATATGTTTACAAACTTATCCCGCAGTTGGATTGTGATGTCTTGTTTACCAAAGTTTCATGTCTTCTATAGGGCCCTTCACTGAAGAGGCCACTGAAAATTGGTAAGCGGATACATGGGCTATACAAGCTTGTGCAGTCTACACATCTCCTGTTTTTGCCTCTGTTTCACATTCTAATTCTGAAAGTTTTTTCCACCTGTCTTATTGTAAATACCATTCTCCATTAACTTCCAATGTTGATGATTCTTCACATTGTACATACCATTCCGATATGAATAAAATAGAGATTTTATGGCGTACTAGATTGGGGCATATGCTTTTCATTAGAATGAGGGATATTCCTCACATTCCATGTCAATTTTCTTCTAAACAACCTTTTACTTACACTATTTGTCCATTGGCTAGACAACCCAAGTTATTTTTTCCTGATAGTTCTATTAAAGCTTCACATCCTTTTCAGTTAATTCATGTGGATACTTGGGATCCTTACAATAGTCCTACATATAATGGCTGTATATTTTTTTTTTTACCATTGTTGATAATTTCTCGAGAGCTACTTGGACTCATCTTATGGTATCCAAGAGCAATGCCTTTTCTCTGATGAAAGCTTTTGTTGCCATGGTTAAAATGCAATTCCAAACCTCTATCCAAACTGTCAGAAGTGACAATGCACTTAAACTTGGTTCTAGCACTTCTGCCAGTCAATTCTTTGTTGACAATGGTATTATTCGTCAAACCTCTTGTCCTCACACACCACAATAAAATGGTGTGGTAGAAAAAAAATACATACACTTGTTAGAAACTTCAAGCGCTTTACTTTTTCAGTCTAAATTAAATGTCAAGTTTTGAGGGGATTGTGTCCTTGCAGCCATATATCTTATAAACAGGTTCCCCTCTGTGTTGCTTCAAAACAAAACACCATTTGAACTGTTAGTTGGAAAATCTCCTTCCTATCTATACATTAAAACTTTTGGGTGCCTATATTTTTCTACAGTTCCTAAATGTCATAGGGACAAGTTCCAGCCTAGGGCTGAACCTTGTGTATTTTTGGGTTATCCTTTGGCTAAGAAAAGTTATAAGATTTACAATTTGATTACTAAGACTACTTTAGTCTTCAGGGATGTTGTTTTTCATGAATCTGTATTTCCTTTTGCCTCTACTACCTTTGTTCATTCTTCCCTTCCTTCTATTCCAGCCTTTTTCCTGACAGTTCCTCGCTACCTCCTACCCCTACATATGAAGTTGCACCTACATTTTCTCCTTCTCCTTCTTCCATTTCTTCTCTATCTCCTCGTTCATCCTTGCCTGTTCCTAGTCTTTCTTCCCCTTCCATTAGAAGATCCACTAGACCTCATAATCCTCTAGCCCACCTTCAGAACTATGTTTGTGACCTTTCTTCATCTTTATGTGGCTCTAATTCTTGTTCCTCTTGTTCTCCACCTTTACTTGTTGCTGCTGAACTTGAACCATATACTTACCATCGGGTAGCTTCTATTCCAGCATGGCAAGAAGCCCTGAGAAAGGAATTTGAGGTGCTCGAGGCCAATCACACTTGGACTATTGTTGAACTCCCTGCTGGGAAGAAACCTATAGGTTGCAATTGGGTATATAAGATCAAGTATAAGGCTGATGGAACTATTGTGAGATATAAAGCTAGGTTGGTAGTTAGGGATGAAGGTGTTGATTTTAATAAAACCTTTTCTTCTGTTACTAAATTTTCAAATTTTAAATTCCTTGTTGTTGTAGATGTAAAGAAAAACTAGCCTTTTTTCCAACTTGATGTCAATAATGCATTCTTGCATGGGAACTTGGATGGGGAGGTTTATATGAAACTTCCTCCGAGGTTATCTGCTATATCTTCTTTTGGTCAATCTTCCAACTTGGTGTGTCATCTTTAGAAATCTTTGTATGGGTTAAGACAAACATCAAGACAGTGGTATGCTAAGTTGTCCATGGCCTTGTGCTCTAGAGGTTACTCCCACTCTATGAATGACTACTCCTTGTTCATTAGAAAATCTCCTAATTCTATTATTCTTCTTATTGTTTATGTGGATGATATTATCCTTATTGGGGATGATTTGGATGAAATTTCTGTCTTAAAGACATTTCTGGAAAATCAATTTAAAATTAAGAGTTTTGGGTCCCTCAATTACTTTTTGGGCATTGAGGTGAGTTGTTTCCCTTCGGGGCTGCTCATACACCAAAGGAAGTTTATCCGGAACCTTCTTAGAGAATATGGATGTGAGGATACATCTTCTATTTTCTGCCCTTTGGACCTCAGTATGAAGGTTAAAGCTGACATAGATGTTTCTTTTCCTTCTCCTGAATCCTACAAAAGCTTAGTGGGTAAGCTGGATTTTTTTACCTACACAAGGCCTGATTTGAGTTTTGCTGATCAACACCTCAGTCAGTTTCTTCAGAGGCCTTGTGAATCTCATATGAAGGCTGGTTTGCATCTTCTTAGATATCTGAAGGGTACTTCTGAAGTTGGGGTCTTCTTTAGTAACTATCATGCTCTCTCCTTATCTATATACTGTGATAGTGATTGGGCTGCATGCCTCGACACAAAGAGATCTGTTTCTGGCTTTTGTATTCTGATGGGTGGTTGCTTAGTTGGCTGGAAGGCTAAGAAGCAGACTGTTGTACCACTTTCTTCAGCAGAAGCCGAGTATAGAGCACTCAACAAAGTTGTAGCTGAGTTAACTTGGGTGATCAGGCTTCTTTCAGACTTTGGATTGGTTGTTCCTACTGTTGTTCATGTGTTTTGTGACAACTAAGCTGCTATACATATCGCCAAGAACCATGTCTTCCATGAACGAACCAAACACATCGAGGTGGATTTTCATTTTATCAGAACCAAGCTTGCAGATGGGTTGATTTCCTTACACCATGTGCCTACTTCCTCACAATTTGCAGATGTGTTCACTAAACCTCTCACCAGCATTGCTCATCATTCCCTCTTGCTCAAGTTGGGTGTGGTGTCCCACTCCAACTTGCAAGGGTGTGTTGGACTTCAGAATGACCCAGCCCAGTTAACTCTTAAGCTTCACACTGATGGCCCAACTTAGAAGACATTGTGATGTATTTATTTGTATCTTAGTTTTCGGATTAAATGGTCCATGTGTGTAACAATATAGCTGATAGTTTTAATTTAGTTAGTTGGGTCACTTCATAGTCGGGTACAACCCGTTTGTATATAAACATAGTGGACTTCTGGATAGTTCTATTGAGATTCATTATTCCTTCACAGAAAGATGTCCTCTTTCTTTTCTCTCAACGGGTTCTAATCCAAAACTAATATCTTCTCACAATTGTTTCGATCCCTATAGTTTTGACAACATTTGATACTTTGAGGTAGGTATATATATTACTCGACCAAACAATAGTATCTTATGTGGTTGGCACTCTTTTTTGTTTGAAACTTTTTAGAACTTTTTGTAGATTTTTTTAAAGTGCATTTCGATATCAATAATTTTTACCCTTATGAGTAACACTTTTAATAAGGTGAAAATTTGTAAAATAAATCCTTATAAAAAAGACATGGTAAGTTTGTAACCGCTCATGAAAGATAAAACGAGGAAAGCTCAAGTTATGTTGATTTATTCTCCTTGAGTCCTAATTTTTATGTAAATCTACAAATTACGCTTTTATTTCCCTTTTTCTTTCTAATTGACTAATTTAAATTGCTCATTATAATTTTGTCTCATTACCCCTCCAACCTGTCAGTTGGAACTCAAACTACAAGGGGAAAGGTCAAAATAGTGGTACTTGAACTTAAGAGGGAAAACTGAAATTTCAGTACAGATAAAGGGTAAAACAGTCATTTCAGATTCCCTTAACCTGTAATGATACACCCACCAGGGGAAGCATGGCTTGCAGAGTTGGCAATGTCGTTTCTCTTTGGACGAATTCACCATTTTCACTCTCTCTTTCTCCGCTGAAAACTACAGACCTTCAGACCCATCGCTTTCTCTCTCTACATATATCAAGTACAAACTCTCTCTCTCTCTCTCTCTCTCTCTCTCTCTCTCTCTCTCTCTCTCTCTCTCTCTCTCTCTCTCTATATATATATATATATATATATATATATATATATATATATACACACACATCACTATCTCTATCTGAGCAGTAAGTAGTTAAGCTGCTCCACTCCTTCAACTACTCCTCTCTTACTTTCTCTCTCATCATTCCTTCATTTATTACTATATTTATTGTTTTACTTCTCTCTCGCATTCAATTTCAGAATACTTTTATTTTAGTGTGAGACAGAGTGGACTGTGGAGAGAGAAAGTAGAGAGAAGTGTGAAACGGAACGATGCCGTTAGTGAGAACTGCGGCAAGGAATGTGTACGGATTGGGAACGCCGGAATTGTACCGGGACGCCGATAAAGAGGATCCCAAGGTCGTTCTTGACGGTGTTGCTGTCGCTGGACTCGTCGGGATCTTGCGTCAGCTCGGCGATCTCGCTGAGTACGTTTTTTTACTTTCCTTTTCTCATTTATGCCCTCTCGAACTCTGAAGAATGCTCATTTTTTTTTCTTATTGTTTAATTTTTAGTGGAAGTTTCCGGAAAAGGTTGCACTTTGGTTTTCTGTTGTGTTCTATTTTGTTATGCTGTGGTGACATTGAAGTAATTTCTGAGAAAAAAATCGGACCTTTTTTTTTTTTTTTGGTGAAACGGAAGTATTGCTGAGATTCAAATTAGGCGTACTGAAATTTGCTAAATCTCGTATTAATTTTCTTGTTTAGCAGAGTTTTATGACTTCATCTTTCTTTGTTTTTTTTTCATAATCATTTTCTTAGTCTTATTACATGCAAATTAGGTTGTCCCTCTGTCCACTGCTGATGACACAAATATGTTTATTTGACTTGTAGATTTGTATAAGTAGTGGAAGAAAATGCTAGTGTAGTTTAGATTCATTAGCTGAATGGATTTGGATTTTGAAACTATATTGTTACACAAGTGACGTTAAACAATTTTGGATATTTCAAAATGGGAACAATGTCATTCAAATTAGGAGAAAAAAGATATAAGTTAGAAAAAAATAGGTAACTTCTTGCTTTTCAATATTTTGGTTACTTCAAATTTACCTGGGTCAAGTCAACTGATTTTTAGGGTAAAAGGAGAAAAGGATAAACTTTTCATTTGAAGATAGTAATTAGAGATTTACAAAGGAAAATTGTGGTCAAAGTTTACTTGTGTTGACTCTAGAGAGTTGTGAATTGAAAACGTCTTGGACGAAAGGGACGTCCGTTAAGTGCATGCAAAAGAAGCTTAATCTATAGCCAATAATGCCGTAAGGGGAAAAAGTTGTATTTGGAAAATGTAATGTGACAGCACTACAACTGTAGTCTTCACTTGAGTGATGGTTCTTCACACGTACATTCGGCTATCAACTTGACTAAGGCTTTCAGCAGCCATTTTGTATAATTACGGTGGAGTTTGGCGGAGAATACTGTAGCTTCTAGCATTCAACATTAATGTATTGCCTTTTGCGGGATATGTCATCTTTAAACTTACTCCATTTATTGAAGAACCTTCTTTTTTTGTTTTGTTCTGGTAAGTGCTAGAAACAAGCTTTTCTTCAGCTAATTGGAAGACATGGTTGGTTTCAACATGGTGATGACGTTTATCGACCATTGTGTATTGCATAGGCTGGGGAATACCCTGTATGGCCAATAAAAACTTAGCGGGAAGTCTTGAACCATGACAGCTCATACAGATTAACAGAGTAGTTATAATTCACCTAGGAAACGGTAAACACTGGGCTCGCATTGCAAAAAAGTAGTTTAATGTGAGCACCCAAGGATGTGACTTAGTGGTCGATGAAGTTGGAATGAAGATCATGAGACTTGAGAGGCCAAGGTTCGAATCCTAGCAGAGGCAATAAACCTAAGGTGATTTACTCCCATCGGCCTAAGCTTTGTTGGGTAAAATTACCTGATACATGTAATGGTGGGAGGATACAAGTACTTGGAAATAGTTGAGGTGTGCGCAAGCTTGTCCGGATACTACATTTATTCCATTTATTAAACTAAGGAAGAGGAGTTCAATGTGATGGTCTTACCTTCTTATCAGAGGTTAATGACTCATTTCCATTTTGAGGAAGAAGAATGAGTCCTGTGCTTAATTATGCATTTGAATTCTGTTGGACAGAATTCCTATTGTTGCTTTGGGTTGTTTTCTGAGTTTTGGTTCTACTGTTCTAGTATCTTTTACTGCAAATACCTTTAGCACTCTGTAATAGTCATCCTGTTACTGGAGTTTGAGGTGGATATTGATGCGCAAGTTGCACTGGGTATTTCGAACAGCCAATAAATCTCGAGAGCATTAACATTTCCCTATCCTTTAAGATCTACACAAGGTCCTTAGGAAGATTGGGGGTACATTCTATTATCTATAGCTCTATAATATTCTTTGGTCTTCATTTGGTGGGATGAAATACCCAGTTTGATGTTCAATGAAGGATTGGAAATGTGAATTTTGAATGCTAAAGATATACTTAGTAGTTAAGAGCAGTTTTGTACTTGTAGATTTGCGGCAGAAGTGTTTCATGGCTTACAAGAGCAAGTGATGGTTACATCCTCGAGAAGCAACAGGTTGGTTGCTCGTGTGCAAAAAATTGAAGCTGCACTTCCTCCACTTGAGAAATCAGTATTGGCACAGCGGAGTCATTTACACTTTGCTTATACAGCTGGTATGCCTTTTTGATCTCCATTACCAAATTCTTTAAACCAAGGGAAGGTGACAGTGAGAATGGGGGGTAATTGGTTTAATTTCTCAAACTCAGATATGCCTGCCTATGATAGAAATGATGTTCCAAATAGTTTCACAAATAAAGTTTTGCTTGTAGGAAATACTTCAACTTTGGTGTATTTGGAATGTCTGTTTCTGCTTCTTAAATGGCTTCTTTTTCCTGTTCTTCGAGTTTTTTTTATGGAAGCAGTTGGTGTGCAGGATCAAATTGGCATGCCCGTATCCGTACTGAACAAAATCATTTTATATACAATGACTTGCCAAGATTTATCATGGATTCATATGAGGAATGTCGTGGGCCGCCACGCTTGCATTTGCTTGACAAGTACGTGAACCCAAATTTATAGCTATATTTATATCTCCTGATTGCACTGCTATACTCTTGAAAAATTTACTTGTCTCTTCAGATTTGACCCTGGTGGACCTGGATCTTGCTTGAAAAGGTATTCAGATCCAACCTTCTTTAAGAGAGCATCAGTTGGGTCTGATGAAGAATATATTGAAAAAGTCCTAAAAGAAAAGAAGGGTCGAAAGATTAAGGTATGTCATGAATAATTCCGAAATTACCTGCCACAGCTTAACTTTGGGAGATTTACTTGGTGTTTCTATGAGCAATATCATCTCATATATTCACGGGATGTTACATAAAAGGATGTTAAGAAGTTGAAGAAACACATCTTAAATCGAAAACTATGTAAAGGCCTCTCCTCCCATTTATATAGGTAGAGCGGAAGTTTGCTTTATGGGATTTGTTAGCACCATATAATTGCAGGGACAGAGCTGGAAATTTGACACAGAGGATCATCTTATGTCAAATAAGTCTGTAGTATTTTATTTACATAGGCAAGAGAAGTCTTAAAATTGATAAAAATTATTGAAAAAAGAAGCAAAGTGTAATATACTAAACTTTGATTGAGAACTATTGCACAAATTCAGCAGATAAAAAGAAAACAACAGACTAAGATATTAATTAATATCTCAATGAAACTCTCGTTTCAAAAGAAAAAAGAAAAAATGCATCTTCTTATACTGCACCATGCTAGTTCATCTCAACTATTTAGGATACATATTTTTTTAAGGAACTCTATAGGATACATGTCTTCTAGACAAAAGAAAAGAAGCTCAACTTCAACAAATAAAATAAACATCATCACACGACAAATGAAAAGACTTGAAAGCTTGGATCAATGTTTTTTATGTCTTCCAGTATGGGCACATTTTTGGATGGCAAGCTGGTGCCCAGTCTCTCTTGTACAAAATTAACTCAATGAAACTAACATCGATCCCACATTACTGGAAACCATATCACTAATATATTTTATGTACAAATTTAATGGAACTATATAATTCAGGTTGTATTTCATATTAAATTCTTTTTTGGACATAGCATTGTCATTTAATATACTAAAACGCATCTAATTTACAATTTACATCTGACAATCATTGGAACAAAAAAAGGGCAGTTCGCTGCACGAAGCTCCCACTATGCGCAGGGACGGGACGGGATGGATCACATTAGGTCTACTGTACGCAACCTTACCTTTCATTTCTGCAAGAGGTTGTTTTCACGGCTTGAACCTGAGACCTCTTACCTCTTGGTCATATGGTGACAACTTTTAGCTATGCGCCAAGGCTCCTCTTCAATTATTGGAACAAAGATACTCTTCTTTCATCTTGTCATCTTACTTTCCTGCGTTATCTGTTTAGCTTTTTGGTTTGTGAACTTTCTTTGTGTGGACAGCTACATCTCATGAATTACTTACTATCCTCGGAAGGGAGGGAGGGATAAATAGAAACCAAACAAAGTTCCAAAACTAAATAATTGTACTATAAAGTTACGATACCATTTATCATAAAGTTCCATGCCAAATGTTAGGAATCCACTGCCAAAATATGTGAATGTAAGGATGTCCTTTTTTCCTTTATTTTTCTTGTTTTGAGATTGCTCATGGGGTAGTTTTTAAGCGATTTGGCAGAAATTTGGGAGGGGGTAGCGGAGGGGAGAGCTGCCCTTCTAAGGCTCTAACACCCACTTTTCCACCTGTGCATAACCGTGCTCGAAATTGATGGAATTTAACTTTCCATGGTTAACATAAGGAGTTCCAAAAGGCATGTGTTAGTACTGTCTGTTATAATTCCACTTAATCTTATAATTTTTGCGATAGCCATACTCATTAACGAGGAACAACAATGAAAGGCAATGTTATGTATGCAGATTGAGCAAAAAAGGCAAGGGATAGGCTCCTTAAGCATCGCCCTTCCATAGTAAAAATAGAAAAAGACCAGCTCATATTTGCACTAAGATTTTATTCTATTCCCTTGTCTAGACAGTAATCTTTTGTTTTACTAGTTGTTACTTTGGTCCTGAAAGCTTTGTTACTTCTAATTATTCATTGGTGTCCTCCCAGCATGCGTTCATGAATGTTTAAACAAAAATCTGTGCTATAGCAAGCTTGTTTATTTCTGATGATACTTTTAATAAATTTCTGTCACAAATATGTGTCAACATTGAACAGAAGAAACGATCATGGAGGAGGAATGGAGAAGTCTCTCGTAGTGCATCTATGCCCAATTATGGTAGTAGGTATGCATTACTTGTTTTCTCTTATGGACAGGAAAGATGGAGAAAAAGTGGTGACCTCAGAGAATTGACATATTATAGGGATTTTATATTCATAGCTTTTACAGATCGGAATTTGCTGAAAGATAACTTTGTGATCTTTGCACATTACAGAATGCCATTTTCTTCCAGAAATCTGGATAGGCGACCTTCCCTGGTTCATAGTTTCTGCACATATGACACCACCCTGAAATCTGACTTAGATTCGAGACATGGGTCGGGGCAGCGGGAATTTGTTTCACAGCCAAGATACTCAATTCAACCTGAAGATGGCAAATCTGAGACTATCTCGTCTCCACTAAAAATGCAGCATAACCAATCTTTTGATTGTTCTTTTCTTGAAGAAAAGAGTGATCATGCTTACAATGATAATGGAAAAGATTTGTCACACGAGCTAACTGACCTTGTTTCAACGTCCGTTGCTTGGAATTTGAAGATGCAACCTGACACACAAGAGCCTAAAGGATCCTTTGATTCGACATCGCAGCTACATCTTAACAATATGCTTGATCACGCTTTTCCTGAGGAAAGAAGTGAAGTTGTTTATGATGACATTGATAATAGTGTATCAGAAGAGCAAGCTGGCCACTGCACATCTTCTGTTACTTGGAATGATAAAACAGGATGTGAGAAACAAGAGTCTAGAGAATCCTTCTCTTCTCCATCCCAGATTCAGCATGATGCTTTGCTCGATTGTGCTTCCCCTGATCGGAAAGGTGATGATGAGTACAGTGATATGGGGAATAGCTTAACAGATGAACAAATTGGGCGTAACTCATTGTCTGTTGCTTGCAGTGGTAAGATGAGAACTGCAGAAGTAGCGTCTAAGGAAGTCTTCTACTCTCCATTGCAGATGAATCCAAATGCTTCAGTAGAAGATGCTTCTCCTGATGAAAAGCTCTGGGTCATATCTGATGAAGAGAGTAACAATTTTCGACAAGAGGAAGTTGTTCCTAATTTGTCTTTCTTAACTAGCAGTGTTAAGAATGAAACGTTGGATCCTATAATTCTGAAGTATGATAATGATGAGAGTTTGGAAACAGGTCAAGAAAATCTACTCCTAGATACTCGTGTATTGGATTTTGCTGTAACTGAAAACATTGAACAACAAAGTTCTGAGCCTGAGGTTGAAATTATACCAAGGTCAACTTCTTATGAAAGCCAGTTTGATGACATTGAAAGTGAAACTGACAATTTTATGGATGCACTAAACACCATTGAGTCAGAGTCTGAAACTGATTTAGATTGTCAAAGAAAACGAGCAGTGGAGCTGGAATCTAGTCTGAAGACTGCATCAGCCCCGAATGGAACCCTTGGAATTAGAGCAGAACTTTCTGATCGGAATTTGTCTACTAATACACCTGAAGTCGCAGCTAGAAATTCCCCTGAAAACAGTGGTTTTGGTGGTAATATCAACTTTGCGTCTGCTGACTCTGACCCTGGAGCTTTCTCTTCCTCTGGCAAAGTAAAATGTGAGGAAATTCCAGAGAATATCTCTTCAGAGTGTGGTGAGTTTTTATCGTCTCCTCAGATAGCTAGAACTGCTTTTAAACCAGACAGTTCTCTCGGTGTCCCTTCAAGTGAAAGATCCAATATTCTGGAAGCATCACAAGTAGAACCACTTGTTAGTAATCATATCACCTCTAGCCCTAGGGGAACTGGTTCAGGATTGCCAATGGCCAACAAGATCCTGTGTGGTCCTTCTGACTCTGAAAAGCCCCCACCCCAGCTTCTGGGCACTCCTCCAGTCAAATTCTGGACAAATGGTGGCTTGCTCGGGCTTGAGCCCTCAAAGCCGCCAGATGGTGTAATAAATACTGTTAGTCAAGTTTATGAAGCTAATCAAAATGAGGTAGTCGGTACATCAAGACAAGAACCTGTTCCTGTCAGTCAGAAACATGCAGGAAAACAAGATATTGTGCAGAATAGGTCAAGAGATAAAGCTGATTGCCAAAATTCTGCTCAAGCAGTTGGCATTTCTATTAAGAACATATCTTCAAGATTTTCAACCAAAGATTTAGATGTCAAGCTTGAGGAGTCAAGTAACTTATACCAGCAAAATTGCACTGATAAGCCCCTACAGAGTTGTTTAAGTGGATCTGGTATACTGACATCTAGCACAGTGGGTCCGGTGAGTCTGGAATCCCAAACTATTGGAGTTGGTCAGGAGAATGGAAAGAATTCATCACGTATTCTTGAACTAGGTAATCGACTGCTTACTAATGGATTTCACGGGAAACTCTCACTTGGTTGGAATGATAACACTGATTCAGTCAGTTCCTTGAACACTGGAATTAATGAGCCAATGAATGATTACCAACATTTTGTGGGTAGAACATTTTCCGGTAGAATTAAAGACTTCCCAGGAAGTGGAACCTCGTTTACATCACCTTCTTCGTCTCCCCCACTTGGACATATGAAGATCTCATTCCAACCGATAGATGGCATTGAGGCTTCGAAACTGAAACTCAGATTTCCTGATAGGAATAACATCCACGAAAACAATGGAGATATCTTTCCTTCATTTCAGCTGGTACCGGAGCCTTCGATTCCTCTGCAAGAAGCTGGTTCAGACTCGGATGATGACACATTTTCCAGATCATCTCCCGATCTGTCAGATGATTATCTTAGCCATCAGTCAGAGTCAAACTCTGAACAGTGGGAATCTGGTAACTCTCCTAGTTTAAAGGACCAAGAAGTATACGATGCTTTGCAAAGAATATCGTTAACTGAATCAACTTCAACATCTTTGGAGAATGGCCGGACATCTCAGCAGGAGTTGCGCCCCTGCAGTGGACGTCATATTCCTTTTGCAGAATACTCTCTGGAGGATTGTCAGTCTGATAATTTATTTGATCTTCCAGTTCTGGATACCCAGCATTCCTCATTCAAGCATGGAGCTGGTAATGCTCTGACTGCAAGAGATCTAGAGCCATTGTCTGCTAAGCAGTCTACGTTGCCTCCTCCTCCTCTCCCTCCAATACAGTGGCAGAGTACACAATCACATTTAGATGACGAACAAGATTATCTAGAGAATTCCTCTGAAAACCATCATGTGTTTGATCACAAGGAGCTGGGATCTACTATTTCACATCAACCTAAGCCTCCTCCATTTAAGCAACACCAAGTTATTGAAGCTGCATTTACATTGAAAAGCAAGGTATTCTTCCTGATCCCACTATGAAACTTCAAAAAGAAAAGAAAAAAGAAAAAAAGGAATTGAAATTTTATCTAGAAGGCTCTCTTTTCCACTTTCATATCAAAAGTAGGAGGTGACAATTATGCATTTACATATGCAGCAGCCAGACTCGATAGACACAACTGGGCGGAAACTCGTTGATCATGCTAAAAATAGCAGAGGAATCAATGAAAAGGAAGACTTCCTGCACCAGATTAGAGCAAAAGTGAGTGGTCATTATTGTCCCATTGGTGATCGAATATGTGCCCGCAACTGGTTTTGATATTTGATTTAGTTTTTTGGATTTACTTACTATTTTATCTTTTAATTTTCCTTGAGCCCGTGTAAATTACCTGAATACTTCAAGAATTTATCTCTGATTTTGAAAATCGGCAAAAAACTTTTTTCCACTTGGATATTGGATAGTAAGCTAGTTGTAGCCTGCTCTTGACGGGTTTGCTAGCTTCTGTCCTTGAACTACTTTATTAATTTGCTTTCTCAATTTGATCGTTACCAAACCGCTTTCTGTAGATAATTTCTCCATTGCTTTTGTTGTAATGTTTCACTCTTCTTTGAATTGTGAGTGGGGTTGAAGTCATTGTGAAATTATGATCTTAACTTGAGGATGAAGTGTCTACTATTTACCAAAATGAGCTATTTAGTCCAATTTCATGCCATTTGAGGAATTCACTTTACCTACTTTCTCTTTTATTGTATGATTCAGTCATTCAATCTCAGACGAACTGCTCCAGCAAAACAAGCGGGAACTTCAGGGCCTCCAGCAAGCGTCAAGGTCACTGCAATTTTGGAGAGGGCCAATGCAATCCGTCAGGTATCAACATCTTATCCTGCATCCTTCTCTCCCTAATAAACCCCCCTCCCCCCCAAAAAAAATGCCCACCCTCTTGGTCACCCCGAGAATGATGAACACAGAAATAGTGGATTGAGATGGTTCCTCTTTACCAATATATTTTGCTAAACTGTTGACTGATCACTTGTTCCTTTCTTTGACACATATTCAGGCAGTTGGAAGTGATGATGGAGAAGATAACTGGAGTGACACTTGAATTCTTATCCAACCATGTTGACATTAGTCTATCAAACCCAACCATGTATAATTTTGCTTCTGGAGTTAGGTGAGAGGGTGTTATAAATATGTAAATAACTAGTTATTTTCTGTAATTATTCTTAGGTCCTGTTGTTGTATCTCGATTAGCTTTTTCCCTTAGGTAGCTTTCAACCTGTTTCTGTAAACATTGTGCTCTAGTATGATCCAGCAACATTTTCTTGATTACCGAGGCATCATTTATGCATAAGCCTTTTTCAACATTTTATCTAGTATTCTTTCACAGCTTCGACTGCAGCTGTAAGCATAGCTAAATTTAGTATATGTGCTATTTGACTCCTTAGCAAATCATAGAGACTCTCGTAATGCGATGAGATATGATAACAGCTTGTGTGAAGATCGACGGTGACATCTGTGTGATGTCACATGATTTTCATCTACAGCTTTCATGAAGATGCTAGCGTGTTTGTTTTACTGATAAATAAATTCATTTTACTCCATTTGGTCTATTTTACATGATGACATTTGATTAATCACGGTGTTCAAAAATGTTATTTTGTACTTGTATATTATTAGTTGTACTGCAAAAAAATTATTAAACTAATGAGTGAAAGGTTAACTTGCTAAGAAACATAGCTTCGAAATATAAGATTTTAGTAGTACTTATACGAATTTGAATTCTTGAAAGCTGTGGAATTATATATTACTTTTAATAGTAGAACAAATATCTTGAAATTTCTCAAACTGAAATAGTCATGGTAATAAATTCATCACTTCACCTCAGTATTATTCTATCTTCTTTATCTGTAGCTTTAACCTGTTGTCCAAGACTAAAAAAGATTCTGACTGTGTCGTTTGCTTCTATGCTGGAATCATGGGAAAAGGTGTACTAGTATTTGTTTATATAGTTTTAGCTGATTGTGTTTGACTGACTTCCGCTCTGCTGATTTACACTGAAAATTAGGGTCAAACACCGAGAACCGTGGCAACTTGCGCTAGAAATATTAGCAGATCTGCAAGTGGCAACCCAACTTATGTTATAGTTGCTCTACTAAAACAGGATAGCCAACCAGGCAACCACCTATAGACAACCCAAGTAGCTTGACGACCGTTAATGGGTACATCCTTAGCCATAGCCAGAAGTGTCGGGTTGAAGACATGAAAATGGACAACTTTTGTAATAAGAAGCACTCCTACCTAGTGCGATTCTAAATTAATTGGACAAGTAGGTTTTGAATGTCAGATGCTTAAAAATCATTTTTTAAAATAAAAGTAGCGGGATGAGTTTTTGGACAAATACAACCTTAAAACTTTTGCTTGAGGGCTGCTCATAATCATTAATCGGATAGCTGATATTACTAGGTGGAAAACTTTTGCTTGAGAATTGACTTTTTGGCATGACTTACCCAGAAATGAACTGAGCTTGCTTAAGAACTACGTACACCTTCGACTGACTTTCTTGTTTCTATTAGGGTGTTCCTTGTTTTCTGCTACTTTCGTTTTCTTTGAATCTTTTACAACACAAATTAAACAAAATGCAATACCTTTTGCCTTGAAGGACAGGCAACTAAATTATATTCTAACGTGAAATTTGTCCCTCTTTTCACGCTGGTGTTTCTGTGATGTTGTGTAACTTTCCTGATCTTTGAATTTTGTAGTTAATATGGCAGAAAAAGAACAAAGGTATTTCATGTTATCAAAACTATCACATTTATCATTTTCTTTGAAGGAGGGGACTAAGTTTGAATTTCCACTTAGCAGGTATAAGAGATCAGAAGATCGAAATATTGGATGAATCCCCAAAAAAAAATAAAAAAATAGCACATTATCTACGAATCATTTAAAATACCAGAGCAAATAGTTTTTGGAACAAGTATGAGACCAAGCAATAGGGCAAGAAGTTTTTGTGGCATTAAAGGACCCAATTAAACCTTATCTGTTTCTTTCCTAAAAAGGCACGTGTCTTACGTAACGTCGTGATAAATTCGACAACACTAATTAATTAGGACAAAAAAACAAAGCAATATCTTCTGAATAAGATGCATGTATCAAGAACAGATTACTCTTATCTTCTACAATATCAACAGTTATAACGTTAACTATTTTTTAATTGGGATGATGCATTCCGAAGTTTCAACTTGGCCTTGATTGGAGGAAAATAATATTAATTACAGAAGAAGATACGAATAAATAAACAAAAGAAAGAAATGGAAAGTAAAGACTTATTTCTTTCCCTTGATTAATTTAAGCAACTTGGTTATCATCCACAATAGCAACAACATGAAATTTAGCCTTTCCAACACACCCCTAATATGCTTTTTATTAGTTTAGTTTTTTTTTCCTTACCTTTATTCAAACTAATATGTAGTGTTAGGTGGTGATATTTAGTACCCCAACTTTTGTTTGTGGTGACATTTGGGCACAACAAATATAAATAAAAATGTCTTCTTAAATATGATATAGTTGTTATACATCGGGTTGAAGTTTATAAAATTTCTTTAGGTACTTTCCCAAGTAGAATTATTTGTTTTGAAATCACCAAACCCTTAAATGGCATGATTAAATTTAGTGGTATGTGACGATAGTTTTTTTTTTTTTTTTTAATGGTGAAATCCGAGCATATTTGTTCATTTACGGTATCACAAACTTCAGAGTAAATATTTTAGAAATCTATACACTTGATGATAGAAAAGAATTTTTACACTATCTGCTAAATATTTCTTTTGTATTGTCCCATGCCTAACTTAAATAAATAAAATTGTATCCTCTAATAATTTATGCTTTTTTAGAATAGATTATTTATACAGTTCAGTAGGGATAAAATGATCTCTGGCAAAGCATGCAACCAACAAATTCCTTTAAATAGCATCCATGACTACATGTACAAGGGCATATATATTGCTATTTATACTAGTAATTTATACTAGTAACTGTAAGGGCAGCTAGGTGGGATAGGAAATGTGAAGAACTAATTACAACCATAAGATTGAATATTCTATCCAACGACCTTTTTGAATATTTTTAATCACACCCTAAAAGCAACCCATAAAGCAAAAGTGCATATATCTTTTCCATGTAAAAGACGAGAATGCTTGTTTGTCTACATTTTTATTTTGAATAAAAGAAAAGTTTTGTGTTGGAAATGAAGAAGCCCTTACTTTTGTAATAGTAAACAGTTTTGATCAAAGAAAAGGAAAAGGTAACTTTATTAAAGCTAACACCATAATCTTGAAAATTTTAAAAAAGTACTCTACTTTTTCATTTGATTAGTAATTTATGAACTGAAAGCTACCCAGACAACAACACATTGCAAAAATTCTGATTGATTTTGAAAAAGATGGCACAACAAAGTTCATTAAAAAGGAAATAAAAATATTAGATGCTTGAAAAGCAAAGACTTTGATTAAAGTAAGCCAAAAGGAATAGCATTTACCATAACAAGCATCCAGCTTTAAAGTATCAAATTCATCCCCTTTAATATCTTATCACTTATCTATTTTTATGGTTTTTCTTTGTTCTCCTTATTCAAGTCGTGATTTTTCCGTTAGTTTAGGGAGAAAGACCTTTTCTTCTTTCAATTTTCCTCTTTTTTTCTTTTTTTTAAACCTGAATTTGTACCCAAATCCCTCTCACACACTTGTTGATTAATGAGATATTTTGATCACACACCAAACCTTTAAAATGTATATTTATGACACACTAATTTGTATTTGTATATCACACACCAATGAGATGACGACACGTGTATTAACTTAAGAAAAACAAAAAAAACAATTGAAAATACTCCTGTTTTTCTTCTTCCCAAGCACCGACTCGACCGTCGCCCGGCTGTGAACCCCCATCACCGAAAATCCCCCTCACTATTTGACAAAGATATGCTTTACATGCTTCATTTTCCATGTGCATCAAAACAGGAAGAAAATTCCTCTCTCACCACCCAATTAACTCTCCACTACCATGAAATGCTTACTCAGCCAATGCTCTGCCACCCATCTTCCATAGTCGTCGCTCGGCACCACCATACTCTTTTGAAGAAAATATTACCAAATTGGCACCTTTCGCCGTCAACTATACTACTAAGCACAAAATCCCCCCACCAACAACCATTCTTCATTACCTATTCTTGAATCCACATCCACTTCCTCCATTTAAATCTACATTTTCGTTCGCAGTCCCTACTTCACCATCATCATATTAATACTAGAACAAAGTTAAAGGAACCAACCCATTGCCTCAAGTAGTCAGAATAAACAACAAAAAGATGGTGAAGGTCTGATACATTTTGGGGCCAAGATCTCTGATTTTTTCAGATTTTTTAAGAGGGATTTTTGAGAAGAAAACATGGAAGGAAATATAGAAGAAAAGGGAGGGGATGGAATATTTTCTGGTGGGATTTTGGAGAAAAAAGAAACGGATTCTCGTTTCTTCATTGTTGCTGGAGAGTTATTTGCTTTGCTTGACAAAGAAGATGATGATTAAAAAAAAAAAATATATATAAAATGGGACACGTGGCATATCAAAATTTAAAATTCACTAAACCTATTTTGTGTGAAAAGCACGCGCATACCACATCATAAAAATAGTGTGTCATTTACACCTATCTTAAAGGTTTGAGTATATAAAAATAATCCGATGATAAAATGTGTATAATGGTGATTTGAGATACAAGTTCAGGTGGTATTTTATGTAACCTTTTTTTTTTTTGGGGTGGCTTGCTCTCGTGTAAAAGGACTCTCTCTCTTTTGATCTGGTACTCAAGTTAATAGGGTATAAGTTGTTCGATTATATATGGAAGTTCTTATTTTCCTTAATGTGAGCATCATCATTGTTAAGAATAAGATACGTACCCTGCAATATATATAATCATTTCTATACCGTCAAATAATTTATTTCCATGAGCTAAAGAAGAGAAAAATGTCATTTAACTAAGATTTAGAGTGTAGTATTAATTTTGGAGAAACAACTGTTACTCGCATATGAATATTATAGGAATTCACAAGACAAGTCTTTATATAATTAGTTTTAACCAGAATGATCAAGATAGGTAGGAAATAGAAGTAGACCATCTTACCATAATTGTATAGAATATACTAACTTCTAGTTTTAAATTTAGTCTGATATTTGTTATTTTAATTTTTTTAATTATATCACATTAATCATTAAATATATTTTTAATTGATGTTTATTGTTATATTAATTTGATATAAATACCATATAAAAATGAATTTTTCGTCATGTTATTGCTATTTAATTAAAATAAGGAGAGAAGAAGAGGAACAAGAAGAAGGGAAAGAAAATGTTGGAGCTTCACCCTTAAGGATTAAAACCACAAGAACATGATGTGTCAGCACAATCTCAATCTTGATTAAAGAAAAAGAAAATACTTTAGGAAAAAGCTAATCCAGATTTGATATTAAACTAAACTTAGAAAAGACCTTCCTTTTTCCAGCTTTCTCTCTTTTAATTCATCCCTTATCTTTACACTCCCATTTTGTTGAAAAATATAATCAACCTACCTGGTGTTGGGTCCCACTATATGTAGAGACTTTCAACATAACCAGATGACGTGGAGTAATGATGTGGACAAAAAGTTCAGCATCAACTTTTTTTATACCAGCCCCCTCACCCCAACAAAAAGAATCCCCCATCCCCCCTCCTCTTCCCCCCCCCCCCAAATACAAAGAATAAAGAATAAAAAGAAAAAAAGAACCTTTGTTTGTTGCTCATGGCGGCTCCCTTTTACCTTTTATTCTGTTACTGGAAAATTTACAACTTACTTTATTCCTTTTTCACTTTTTGCTCACCTAATTGTGTCTATCACACATATATGGTATCTAACATATTAATATACTTGAAAACCAATGATTTTACTTTTTCTTTTTTTCTGAGTCTAAAGGAAGATGTTTGTTATAAATGCTAAGTATCAGTAGCAGCGTTACAAACAGTGACTTTTTGGAGATATAGAGTTTCATAAAGTCATTGGCTAAAAATAACATAAAAAGCTTGGGGAATCTTAATAAAAATTGGCCTATAAATTTTTTCCATACTTTCCTTTTAATCAGTCTAATGGTGAATCTGTTTAAAAAACAAATTTAACATTTATCTTGAACATTACGTTTACATTTTTGTTATTAGTTCATTCCAATTTGTTTGGTATTTTTTATTTATTAGTCCGTTAAGAAAATATTTTTATAATTTAAAAATAATTAATTTTAAACTTTCTAGTGTGCCTTTAATGAAAAAGTTTATAGGGACTCAAATATAATAACATAATTCTTACAATAAATTTAAAAAGTTTTATGATTACAAAAGTGTTACTTAATACATATTTAAGACTACAATTTTTTTTATTTTAATCTTAAAGCTCATGCAGAGTCAAACTATATGAACCATTGGAACAGAGAAAATATATAAACTGTATACTAAATTTTCGTTGTAAATGTTGCTAACTCAGTAAATTTAGAAGAACCAGAGGAATAACACTTGAGTAATATATAAATTAGAGCATCCAAAAGTTCTTAAAAAGAAGTTGTGCTCATCACCCATGAACTTTTTCTTTCTTGACTTACCCTTTTTCTCTCTCTCATGCCCTTTTTATTCTATACTTTTATACTCTTCAATTAGATCTCTTTCTCCCCCATCATATCTATGAACTTTTTTCCTCCCCTATCTAACCCACCATCCAACCCCAACCTCTAAACCTCACTCTGCACTTTTTTGCCTTTTCCTTTTTAAGTGCATATATATATATATATATATATATATATATACACACACACACATCTGGTCATATATATCAACTCCTAATTAAGTTCCTCTACATCAAACATAGACATTCACTTGCCTCCCCAGCCCCCAAAACCAAGAAAATATGGCTCAAGTTCAAGAAAGTCGCATCTCACAAGGCATCAAGTTGTTTGGTGCAACAATACAAGTTCAAGCAAAACAAGCTGCAAAAGGTGATGATCATGATACTGATGAAGATCAAGAAAAAAAGCCAGAAAAGATCATCCCTTGCCCTAGATGCAAAAGCATGGAAACCAAGTTTTGTTACTTCAACAACTACAATGTTAACCAGCCAAGACACTTTTGCAAAGGTTGTCAAAGGTACTGGACGGCCGGTGGGGCCCTACGGAACGTGCCCGTAGGAGCCGGCCGTCGCAAGGCCAAACCGCCTTGTGGCGGCAGCGACGGCGACATGGCGGCCGGATTATCAGATGGTTGCTTCTTTGATGTTACTAATCATGGGAATATTCACCAGCTTGACTTTGA
This sequence comes from Nicotiana tabacum, assembly GCF_000715075.1. Lineage (NCBI taxonomy): Eukaryota > Viridiplantae > Streptophyta > Magnoliopsida > Solanales > Solanaceae > Nicotiana > Nicotiana tabacum. Next base: position 121,113,338 of record NC_134096.1, on the reverse strand, counting down.
TGGAGTGGTGGCTGAGGAATGGCATCTTTTTCCGGCGGCCAAGAGGAGGAGGAGCACCTCCGGTAGCCAATCTTGTTGATTCTCTATTTGTCTTCTATGTGGAATTAGTAAATGAAAAAATATTGGAAAGAGAAAAAAATACAAAAAAATAAAACATTTGCAGGCCGACTTTGCTTCTTTGATTGTATATACAAGCTGTCTTTAATTAGTTATTAAACAAAGTATTCTTAATTACTCTTAATTAATTAATATTTTATTGCTGTTAGCATTGAAAGTACCACTGATTTATGTCCTATAATCAATCATGTTGATCACGAGTTGAGGGACAAGATAGCATGCCACAACCCATCATAGAGGCCTGTAGTCCGACACACTTGTTAGCATCGGCCCAATAATTGCATGTTCCTTAATTCTAACGTAGTACATAGGTAAAAATCTCTTCCTTAATCGAGGCAAATTTATTTGTAAGATGGAGAAAATATATTCCTTCAAAAGTTAATGTTAAAATAAAAATTTAATGAGTTTAGATTCTTAAATTAAATTTTAAGTATATAGTTCATAAAATAGAATGGTATCTCAAATAGAAATAGTGTTATATAAATTGTGACAAAAAGAGTCTATATTTTTATAAACATATATTAATGTGGGTGCACGTAGACATACCTAATGAAGATGAATTAGTAGTCGGATGTAGAGGTTAGGGAGAATGGACTATGATCAAACCCAAATATTTAAATATAAATAAAATATTTAATAATATAAGCCCATTTTTCATACAACATTATTATTGCGTATACACTCATAGTATCTTAGTATGTATGTATGCAAAGATAATTAGTATGTTAACAATTTCATGTTAGATGAAAACGGGTTGTGAGCCCAAAAAAGACATGATTCTTTTACCATCCAAAATTAGCCAGTTAAGAGAGGTCTTATTTGTATATGTTTCTTCTAGAAAGTTGAGTACACATTATGTACAGATTTCGAAAGAAGTGCCGAAAGGTACGATTTACTCTACGGTGGAAATTTTCCATTTTTAAATAACAAACAATTGCTCCAAAAAATGTTGATTAAAAGTTTGATACACAATTGATTCTTAAAAAAGCTAAAAGGAGCAAAGAACTTTTTTTTTTCCAATTCAGTATCCGTTATCCATTTTGGGGCCTGACTAATTTGAATTTGCATTTGAAAGTTCTATTTTGGAGATAATGACGAGTGCGAAACACACACTTAAATTGTGTTCGCTAGTTGAATATAGTATAATATAATATCGTATCCACATAGATTGAATTTAAACAATATTATCGTAGTTTGTAGCTAAATTGCTATCCAAGATGATCAACAATTTAAATTTATGTGGTTAATACTAAAATTAATTAAGAATCTAGAGCTAATTGACTAATAACAATCGAAGCAAGGACTAAGCAAAGGAAGATATCAATGGGAGAAAATGGGATTTTGATAGGATAGATGCAAGATAATTGTATGTGATTTAACTCTAGATAATTTACTTCTAATGTTCAAGTGAGTCTCTCGAATTCACTTAATTTTCAGTACAATTGTTTAGTGGGAACTTCTCTCTCGATTAAGTCTCAACCTCTCAATATGAACCAATTTAAGCTCTGTGAAGATATGCAAGAATGCGTAATGGATTGGTCTTTAGGAGAACCTCTCTCGATTATCCTCATGATTAGGTTTAATCAAGGATTCAACTAACCTCTTTCGATTACTTATAAGAATCTATGAACTCAACCAATAATATAATGCAAAGATATCACAAGTTATGACTCTTTCGTTTACAAGAACAAGTGAATATAGATTCAACAATTAAATCTTCTTAAAATGATTCAAATACATAAAAATAAAGTTATAATCCACAAACAATCATCAATACACCAAATCCATCAAAACCCAAAAGGATCTACTCCATGGATATGGAGAAGTTCTTCACAAATGTAACTAATGTATAGGAAAATATAAATTCAATCCAAACCCGGATCTTGAGTGAGGAAGAAATGATGAAATCCTTGTACTTATTTTCTTCCAACTCCTCCTTAGCCTCCATGGCCTCCTTTGATCGAAATTGTATCAAAAGTCCCATCTAAAATGGTGTTTTGGTGTATTTAAGCCGCTTCCAAAATAAACCCCAGACGAAACCACCCGTTTTAACGGAAATGGAAAGTCACTCTAACATTTTTGTGCTAGCGCGCCGCGCTTGTGGGAAATTCCAGAATGTGTTGCAAAATCATTTCTGGCCATATTTTGCACTGCCCGCACTGTGTCTCGCAGCGCCCCATGTGGCGCGGCTGTGCAAATTTTACAGAGTATTCATTTTTTTTCACTTTGCAGGAAAATTGCACTAGCGCTATGAGGCCCACGACGCGGTAGTGTAATTTTCTTAGAGTAATTTTTGTTTTCTCACTTTTGGTATCCAAACTTGGTCCTCGACCCCCGAACATGATCCCGACTTAATTCTTTGGACTTTTACTCAAACTTCAAAGTTCCAACTTGTTCGATTTAGCTTCCGAATATCATTTTAACTTGAAATCAATTCCTACAAGGCATAAAACACACAATAAGTGCAATACACTAACATTCAAGTTCAAACACAAGTAAAATATAGTAATTTAAGTGCAATACTACGGCTAAAATACGAGATTCTAGTCTACTATAAGGTAACATGCTACTACCGAAGATGATTTTATACATATGATCTTAATTCGAGATCTTTAATTAAGGATGAATTATTTACCACCCACAACACAGCCTTTAGTGATAATAAATTTTTTGAAATGGACGGAATAATTTACTTCTTCTTCATAAAACTTTTGAGTAGTGGTAGAGTTGTTTCCAATCCAAGAGTGACATGAGCCGAGGGATTTATTATTCCCAAGTCCCAACTTTCATTTATTTTCTGTCGTTCTTTTCTTGAAGCAAGGTTTGAGACAGTGTTCATATTCGTGGAATTAAATTGGTATATGTACGTGTCTAGGTTCATTAATCAAGCAAAAGAATGAGAATAGGAAGGAAGTAAAGGTGTGTAAGGTTCAACTAAACTAAAGAAGCATCTTGGGTATTTGATACCATAAAACTTCAATCTCCCTGTGGCATATTCTTCACTTAGCATTCACATTTTAAAGTATTATACTTTGCAAAGTTACATACTACTATTTTATGTTTCTCCTTGGTTCTTGTTTTTTTTTAATCGTATAATGCCATCAAAATCCTTCCATCACATTACACAGGTGCAGAATTTAAACCCCACTAAAAGCTACTCTATTATCTCTTTCCACTTTTCCCTCACTATTCACATATTCATTTCTAGCCCCCCTCAAGAATAAATATGTTAATGGGTATAAGCCATACGTGCATTCCCTGTTTTTAGTTCCTCTGTAATTGTTCTTCATATACATAAAGTAGATTTAGATCACAATCGATTCAAATGTGATTACTGGCTAATAAATTAGACAATTATCAATTAGTTACGTTTAGAATTACAGAGAAATGGCTGATGCCCTAATAAAATGGATATTAATTAACTCCTTTGTTGTGGACTCTTCAAGAATTACGTTCAGTAAGAAGAGTCCATTTTAATTTGTACTGTAACTTAATACACACACATAAGTGTCTTTCCAAAAGAAAGAGAAAAAAGGTATATTTAATCTGAGAGTAAAGTCAAAATAAAATTTCATTATTATATTACAGCTTTGGGTCGGTCCCTCTATTAGGTTAGATCCCTTGGATTTCTAAGATTGATCGATAGTCTAATCATCCACACTTAAGATAATTATTAGGATTAAATAATGCTATTAAGTGCTAAATCCTCCAAGTTCTCTCAATTCCGCGGATACTCTCTCAATTTGATTCTACAAGCATAAAAAGCTGATAATTTATTATTTAGGAGAAGACAAGAACTGTAGTTGAATACTGATGTGTGACTATAATTCCATAGTTTCGTACATTATGTGCCTTGTATTTTACATACTTTAATGATAAATTACATATTATTTGTGCATAATGAAGTCTATTTTATGTGTAGGTAAATTGGAGATGAAAGTAGAGCAAAAGGGATACTTAAACGTTGAAAGTGTGCTCGAGAACAGTGAAAAGGAGAGACCAGGCTTTAGCCTGGCGAGGCCAGCCTAAGGCCAGGCTGGACCAGGCTTTAGCCTGGCGAGACCAGCCAAATTCCAGGTGTTAGGCTAGCGACGCCAGGCCTAACGCCAGGTCCAATCCGAGTTTTGAAGACTTAATTCGTTTCAGGTTTGACTAGGACCCGACCCACATGTTTAAGGTTTCTTCTACACATATAAATAGACCTAAAATACCACTTGAAAGGGGGTTCTATCAGCAACCACGTTTTTGGGCAGCTAGAGGCAAGGAGAGCCGGTAGAATCACCTCTTGGGAGTTAGAATCATCTATTTCTACATCTTTTCATCTTTACTCTGTATTTTAATTATGCAAAATATTTGGGATATTGTTACTATGAGTATGAGTAGCTAACTTTCTAATCTAGGGTTTTGATGAAACCTATTGAAGGATGATTTTCTTGTTACGTTAATATAGATTTGCCGTAGTATTTTCTCTATTTGTTCAACTATATTATTCTTGTGGTTGATTGAAGGGCCCTCAATTAGCTGTTCCTATTTAGTATGTATTACTCGGGAGAGAGTGCATATTTAGGTAGTTGTTGAACAACATCACTCCTAAACGTATATGAGGGATCAATACAGAGGTTTAAAGGTGGGATTAGGGATAATGAAACCTTGGTGCGACCTGAGCGAGCTGTGCTTAATGCTAGCTAGCGTAATTCGGGAGAATATGTCTAGTAAATTGTGGTAATTACTCAGGAGAGAGTTACGACAGTTAGAGTGCTCATGGTCGATAGAGAAGACTTAGGAAAATTTGTAGAAAACGTAACGGAAAAGATTCCGACAATAGGAGAAATCACAACTCTAGACCTCCTTAGTCTTGTATAGAATTTTATCCATGTTAGTTGATAATTTTACTGCTTTATAATATTTGCTAGTTAATTAGTAGAAATAAAAATTAAATCTTTATAACTAAAAAATTATTCGAACTTGTGTTTCTTTGCAATATTGAACAACTGTAGCTAAGCCTTAGTTCTCTGTGGGATTCGACTCCGGACTTATAAACCAGATTATATTTGCAACGACCGCTTAGTCCTTTTTATAAGGCATAGTTGAGCGTGATCAAATTTTGGCGCCATTGCCGGGGAACTAACGGTGTAGATGTAGGTGTACATATTGCTAGATTGCAAGTTTGAACTTTTATTTTATTTTTTTGTATTTGATTTTTTAATTTTTGTTTTACTTGTTGATTTTAGAAACATGGCATCTTGGAATTATGACAGTTTTGATGGTTGTAATTCTACTTTTGATCCTCCTTATGCATATTGTGGAGGAAACCACCGATGGCAAAATTATCAAAATATTCCTGAGAGCGAGTTATGTGCACCAACTCAATCTTATGTGTGGAATGTGTGTGATATGTGTGGTGGTCAAGATGGTCACTTTCATGGTTGTGCTTATATGTCTTATCCTCCCCCAACCCCTTACTTTGATGGTTCTACATTTTCATGTAAAGTGAATAAGAACAAAGAATCTTGGGAAGCTGACCTGAAGGAGATCAAAGATATGTTAAAGGGCCTCATGGAACAATATGATGAGAAATTACTGCAGATACAAAGACAAGAGATAACTATTCACAACTTGGAGGTTCAAGCTAATAAACTAATTGAACCTTGTAAAGTGCAACAGACTTACATTGTGGATAATAGCCAAGAAGAGCATGAATGGGCTGCAGAAATTGCCATTATAATGGAGGAGTTGAGAGTAGAATTTGACCAAACCAACCAACTAGAATTTGATGATGCCGATGTTGTAGAAGAGATACTAGAGTCAAGCAAGGACATTGAAGATACATATTTAGTTGACTCTAGTGTTATTAGTGTTGAGGATGTAGACAGTCCCAATGCTCATGTAGTTGAACACATTGGTCCACACTTCAAGTATTTTTTCACATTGTGTTTGGATGATGATATAGAAATAGAGTCATCCGAGCCACTTGAGGAATCAAGGAATGAGGAACAAAGCGCCTACATTCTGAAATGCTTCTTACCAGAAAGTCGGAAATACACATCTCATCTAAAGGCCAAGAAGTGCAGAATACTACATTGTTTTATTGGGCCAGTCAGATTTATTCCACCACCCGAGGAGCATGATCATAGAGTAGAATCAAAACTTGGGGTCCGATTCATATGTTCAAAGTGGAGGCAGAAAGTGATTCGTGTCGTACCGCGACATTAAATCAAGCGCTTGTTGGGAGGAAATCCAGCTTTACTACTTTATTTTGTTTTTTATTTTTATTTATTATTTTTGTAGTGTCGATTTTTTTTTTCTAGGAGCATGGAAAGCAAAGCTATTGGAAGGATGCAACAATAAACTAGATAGTTGGAACTAAGTGTGAGGTACCCGCACGAAGGACCAAGCCTGGGAGAAGTCTGAGTACCCCATGAGTTGGTAGTGCTTCGGCCTTTGGCCTACCAGGGAGTCTCTTTTACCCTCTTATTAGTTATGGTATGCATTGGAGATAATGTACAATTTTAAGTGTGGGGTGAGGAGATTGTCTAGGTAACTTTCTATGCTATTTTAATTATGTTAGTTTAATTGAATTATTTTTTTAGAGAACAGAAATAGAAAAGATTGAACTTTTCCTGATGATGGATCTATTAGACAATTTTCTTGAGGGATTTAAGTCAAAAGGAAAAAGACAAAAAGATTTTCTTTTGTTAGGTAGTGTAGCAATTCCCCCTTGATTTTTCTTTGTACCGCGGTTCTTTTTCAAGGGTTTTGTTTGAACCGGGTGTAGTTAGTTTTATTTATTTTTAGGAATAGGAACTATTGTGCCATGAATTGAATTGAAGAAATATCTCTTAGCTTTGTTATGCCTTGAGAATAGTTAGTACTATGGTTGTGATGCTTAGGCTCGGGTTTTGACTCTCGCATAAGTACCTTAAATCGTAGATTCTTAATTTTGCTTAACTGCTTTGACTGAAGCGTCGCGATAAAACCAATTCTGAGTGAGTTATGTGCCATGTCTGTGTGAGGTTTTGTATGTATTCTATGCATTGCATTTGATGTCTAGAACTTGCCCCGTGTATTTGCAAAGTAAAATAGTAGTATTGTTCAGTCTAGGAAGTGGTATAGGCGTTTTTTTGTTAAGCCAGATATATAAAGTTTACCCACCTAAATGTTATGTACCGTAGTTAACCCGTTGAGCCTGTAACCTTATTTCTTTGGTAACCACATTACAAGTCGTACCCCTTTATTTTAATCGACCATATATTTGAACCTTTTCACCTCTCATGAGTACTTGAATTGTTATGAACTTTGTAAAAGTTAAAGTGTGGGGTGGTTGGTTCGGCTTTGGCGTGGAACTAATGAAATAAGGAGAAATGTACATTGTTTTGAAAAAGTAAGAGCCACTTGAATTGAAAAAAGAAAGAAAAAAAAAATTAGTTGTATTGCTGTGAAAAATATCCCTTGATAGTGGTGACTCTTGATGTAATTATGCTTAAAGAAATATAGAGTTAATATATATTGAGGTGAATGTGGAGTTATGGTTTGACATAAGTATGGGATATGTGTTAAAGTATATGTATTAAAGTGCTTAAGGGAGGTGTAGTCACTCATATCCAAATATATCCTACCCGACCCGCAGCCTACATTATAACCAATGAAAGTCCTACTTGTTCTTCGACTGAATGAACTCGATTAGTAGAGTATTACACTACGGGCAAGCCTATGGTGCATCTTTTGTAGTATATGAATGTTATTTCTGAGAGCGAGTGAATTCTTCCTATATTGAGTTCCTACGGTCTTAAAATTCATTGTGTGTGGAACTAATCTCTTTGATTGGGTGAGGGCACATGATTCATAAAGAAAAGGTAATGTTGTTGACATCCATGTTAGAGTAAGTAAGTGAATTGTGAATAAGGCATGGTATTTGTGAGTCGAATCTTGAGGCGAGGATGTCACACTTGTGTGCTTAAACTATTTTTAAAAAATTCTTGGTATAATGAGTTAGGAGAATTGCTTAAAAAGGCTGTATCTATAAGTGTAGTTTGATTGCTCGAGGACGAGCAATGTTTAAGTGTACGGTATTGATGTGTGGCTATAATTCCATAGTTTCGTACATTATGTGCCTTGCATTTTACATGCTTTAATGATAAATTATACTTTATTTGTACATAATAGAGTCTATTTTATGTGTAGGTGAATTGGAGATGAAAGTAGAGCAAAAGGGATACTTAAACGTTGAAAGTGTACTCGAGAACAGTGAAAAGGAGAGACCAGGCTTTAGCGTGGCGAGGCCAGCCAATTTCCAGGCGTTAGGCTGGCGACGCCAGGCCTAACGCCAGGTCTAATCCGAGTTTTGAAGACTTAATTCGTTTCGGGTTTGACTAGGACTCGGCCCACACGTTTAGGATTTCTTCTACACATATAAATAGACCTAAAATACCACTTGGAAGGGGCTTCTATCAGCAACCACGTTATTGGGCAGCTAGAGGCAAGGAGAGCTGGTGGAATCACCTCTTGGGAGTTAGAATCATCTATTTCTACATCTTTTCATCTTTACTCTGTATTTTAATTATGCAAAATATTTGGGATATTGTTACTATGAGTATGAGTAGCTAACTTTCTAATCTAGGGTTTTGATGAAACCTATTGAAGGATGATTTTCTTGTTACGTTAATATAGATTTGCCGTAGTATTTTCTCTATTTGTTCAACTATATTATTCTTGTGGTTGATTGAAGGGCCCTCAATTAGCTGTTCCTATTTAGTATGTATTACTCGGGAGAGAGTGCATATTTAGGTAGTTGTTGAACAACATCACTCCTAAACGTATATGAGGGATCAATACGGAGGTTTAAAGGTGAGATTAGGGATAACGAAACCTTGGTGCGATCTGAGTGAGCTGTGCTTAATGCTAGCTAGCGTAATTCGGGAGAATATATCTAGTAAATTGTGGTAATTACTCGGGAGAGAGTTACGACAGTTAGAGTGCTCATGGTCGATAGAGAAGACTTAGAAAAATTTGTAGAAAACGTAGCGGAAAAGATTCCGACAATAGGGGAAATCACAACTCTAGACCTCCTTAGTCTTGTATAGAATTTCATCCATGTTAGTTGATAATTTTACTGCTTTATAATATTTGCTAGTTAATTAGTAGAAATAAAAATCAAATCTTTATAACTAGAAGATTATTTGAACTTGTGTTTCTTTGCAATATTGAAAAATTGTAGCTAAGCATTAGTTCTCTGTGGGATTCGACTCCGGACTTATAAACCGGATTATATTTGCAACGACTGCTTAGTCCTTTTTATAAGGTATAGTTGGGCGTGATCAAATACCACACTTCTAGAATTTAAAAAAAGAGATGGGAATTCTAATAAAGCTAAATTACACCTTATTTTTGTTTTTTTGCCTAATTATTGTCTCTAATATTCTGTAGCATATTTTGTTATTTCAACCTCAAAGTACTTCTTTTGGCGTGCCTATAGAATCTGAATCAGATGCCATGATGCCTTGATGGCGAGTCTTTTTTTCTACAACAAACAATTTTCCCATAAGAAAATACTGAAGAATTTCTTAACCTGTCAAAATGTTACATGTGCTTAACCTGTCAAAAACGAATTAAACCTATATTTAGATAAAAGGAATTGTATGCATATATCCGGTTCGCAAGTTAAGAAATGTTCTTAAAAAGTAAAGAAATATCTCTTTGAAATAATAGTTTAACTTTTAAAAGAACTAACTGTTAGTCCCGCCAATATAGCTGTATTTGTAAATAATAATTCTGCAAAATATAAGTTATTGTAATGAAACAGTAATTAATTCGAGCCCACTGAATTCACAGTGTTTCCTTAAGGAATTTAATCCCCTCCTAGTACCCAAGGTAATGGATTATTTCCTCCCAGGATAGAACGAATCACACACTGGTGTAGCGGTACTTCAAACCCCAGTGTTTCAGCGAACACAAAGTTCGGTAGCAAATCACACTTACAGTTGCTTTGTTTGAAGTTAAAACAATGCAGAACGAAGGAGTAGAAACTCAGAAAATCGTATGGAAATGCTGAGAGGAAGGAGTGCAATGTATAGCCAAATCTGTTGAGCGATTTCAGTTTTGTGTCTTGTGTATTGTGTGTGTCTTTCTTTCAACAGCTGCTGCACATATATATAGCAGCCAGTGTTGAAGAAGAACAATCGTCCACCCTCCATGGTGGAGCAAGCATTAGCTTGTTTGTGGAGCAAGCACTTATTTGTGGAGCAAGCACATTCATGGTGGGAAGAGCATTAGGCGGCTGCCTGGTGGTCAATACACGGATTGGAAAATATTCGTTACAAATGCGGATAATCGTACGTTAATATTTACTATTAATAAATAAATTTGGTCCAACAAATTAATCAATCAATCGATCATTTGACCAAATTCAAATCCAAATCCAAATCCAAATCCAAATCCAAATCCGAAGCCGTAGCCATAGCCGTAGCCGAAGCCGAGCCGAGCGAGCGACGATGACGACGGCGCGAGGTTTGCTTTCTTCTTAACTCTTTAAGAGCTACAAGAAGAGCAATTATATATATACCCACCAAAAATCTTTTCCTCTTCTAATATGGGACAATGTCTCATTGTCAAGAGGGGAAACTTAAAATTTTACTCAAAAATTTCATTTTCCCTCCATTTCCCATTCACCCTCATTTTAAGACTATTTCATCTTAAAAATAAAATCTCAACAATCCCCCACATGAATGGGGAATGGCTATATCACGGAAGTATGCATGGTAAAACTGTGTGATTTGCAAGCAAGGATTAATCGCATCTGGATAAGTAGGTTTTCCTTTGAACTTTCCGTAGTAAACTTATGTCGGATATACTCGGTCAATCGGTAGATTTGATATCTTTGAACCGTCGATCTTTGGTGTATACCTAGACAACCATAAGTCACACAATCAACCCTTAACCGTTTTTGGTTCTCATTGTTGTGTTCGTTTCAGCCATGAACACCACCTGGTTTCATAAGTGCGTAGAGAACTGGCCTTACAAAGTTCTCCTTGAAGCGGCTAACACTTCACACTTACATAGGTAATTCCTAAACGTGTCATCCTGTAGATACACTATTTGATATACCCCGTATCAAATTTAGAAATCATAAAAAGCCTTAATGCTTTATCCTTGGTACTGAACATTGTCTCGTCACGAGAACGGACTAAAATTTTATTTGACAATGTTGAACCGTCATTAATGACTTTGTTTTATCTCCTTGAACCTAGATCTTGGAATCTCCAGTCTTCTAGGTAGAGTTACCGCCACAATGACTTGTTCTCGGCCATAGCCCCATTCCCCTTGATGATTTCTCAACTACCTCTCTAGTTAGGCCTTTTGTAAGTGGATCCGACACATTATCACTTGACTTTACATAGTCAATCGTGATAATTCCTCTAGAGAGTAATTGCCTAACGGTTTTATATCTTCGTCGTATATGACGAGATTTACCGTTATACATAACGCTCCCAGCCCTTCCAATTGCCGCTTGACTATCACAATGTATGCATATTGGTGCCAACGATTTGGGCCAAAATGGAATGTCTTCCAAGAAATTCCGGAGCCATTCAGCTTCTTCACCGGCTTTATCTAAGGCTATGAATTCAGCCTCCATTGTAGAGCGGGCAATACATGTTTGTTTGGACGACTTCCAAGATACCGCTCCTCCACCAATAGTGAATACATATCCACTCGTGGACTTAGAATCAGTTGAACCGGTGATCTAATTTGCATCACAGTATCCCTCAATCACCGCAGGAAATTTACTGTAGTGCAAGTCAAAGTTCTGGGTATGTTCTAAATATCCCAAAACTCGTTTCATTGCCATCCAATGAGATTAGCCTGGATTGCTCGTATATCGACTCAGTTTACTTATAGCACAAGCTATATCTGGTCGTGTATAATTCATGATATACATTAAGCATCCCAACACACGAGCATAATCTAATTGTGATATGCTTTGGCCTTTATTCTTTGCTAATTCAGGATTCACGTCAATTGGAGTCTTTGCAACTTTAAAGCCCAAGTGCTTGAATTTTTCAAGTACTGTCTTAATATAATGAGATTGTGACAATGCCAGACCTTGAGGAGTCTTATGGATCTTAATTCCCAGAATTAAATCAGTAACTCCCAAGTCTTTCATATCAAACTTGCTATTGAGCATACTCTTAGTAGTATTTATGTTGGCAATGTCATTACTCATTATCAGCATATCATCCACATATAGGCAAACAATGACTATGTGATTTGAAACATTTTTAATGTACACATATTTATCACATTCATTTATCTTAAAACCATTTGACAATATTGTTTGGTCAAATTTCGCATGCCATTGTTTGGGTGCTTGTTTTAGTCTGTAAAGAGACTTAACAAGTCTACATACTTTCTTTTCTTTACCTGGAACCACAAACCCTTCAGGTTGTTCCATGTAAATTTCTTCCTCCAACTCTCCATTTAAGAAGGCCGTCTTAACATCCATTTAATGAATTTCAAGACCATACACTGCAGCTAATGCTACTAACATCCGTATGGATGTAATTCTTGTAACTGGAGAATATGTATCAAAGTAGTCTAGACCTTCTCATTGTCTATACCCTTTGACTACGAGTCTTGCCTTGAATTTATCAATAGTGCCATCATCTTTGATTTTTCTCTTAAAAATCCATTTAGAACCCAAAGGTTTATTACAGGAGGAAGATCAACCAATTCCCATGTATGGTTGTTCAATATGGATTCTATTTCACTATTGACTGCCTCTTTCCAAAACAATGATTCTGAAGAAGTCATAGCTTCTTTAAATATTTGAGGTCTCATTCTCCAATAAGAAAGTCACAAAATCTGGTCCAAATGAAGTAGACGTTCTTTGACGTTTACTACGTCTTGGATCCTTCTGATTACATGTACTTTCTTTTGTTTCTTCCCGAGGTCGTTTAGATCCTTCATCAAATGACTCACATTCCTTTTTATACGGATATATATTTTCAAAGAACTCAGCATTATCTGATTCTATAACCGTATTATTATGAATGTCGGGATTTTCTGATTTATGAACCAGAAATCGATATGCTTTACTATTTGTCGCATATCCTATGAAAACACAATCAATGGTTTTCAGTCCTATCTTTACCCTTTTGGGTTTAGGAACTTGCACTTTTGCCAAACACCCCCACAATTTAAAATAATTCAAGTTGGGCTTCCTTCCTTTCCATTTTTCATATGGAATAGATTGTGTTTTGTTATGGGGCACTCGATTTAATATTCGATTAGCCGTAAGAATGGCTTTCCCACACAAGTTCTGTGGCAAACTAGAACTTATCAACAACGCATTCATCATCTCCTTTAATGTGTGATTCTTTCTTTCCGCAATCCCATTAGATTGGAGCATGTAAGGGGCTGTTGTTTGATGAATAATTTCATATTTTAAACATATTTCTTCAAAAGGAGATTCATATTCACCACCCCTATCACTTCTTATCATTTTTACTTTCTTGTTAAGTTGCGTTTCAACTTCATTTTTGTATTGCCTGAATGCGTCTATTGCTTCATCTTTACTATTCAGTAAGTAAACATAGCAATATCGAGTACCATCGTCAATAAAAGTTATGAAATACTTCTTTCCACTGCGAGATGATATTGACTTCATGTCACAAATATCTGTGTGAATTAAGTCTAAAGGATTTGAATTCCTTTCAACTGACTTATAAGGATGTTTAACATACTTAGATTCCACACATGTTTGACATTTTGATTTTTCGCATTCAAACTTAGGCAGTACTTCCAAGTTAATCATTTTTCGCAAGGTTTTATAATTGACATGACCCAAATGTACATGCCATAAATCATTTGACTCAAGTAAGTAAGAAGAAGCTGAAATATTATTATTGTTTTCCACAACTATTACATTCAGATTGAAAAGGCCCTCAGTGAGGTAACCTTTTCTTATAAATATTTCATTCTTACTTATGACAATCTTGTTGGACACAAAAATGCACTTAAAACCATGCTTAATAAGAAGTCCAGTAGAGACTAAATTCTTTTTTATTTCGGGAACATGAAGGACGTTGTTCAAAGTCATGACCTTGCCAGAAGTCATTTTCAGAAATATCTTCCCATATCCTTCAACTTTTGCTGTTGAAGTATTTTCCATATAAACTGTCTCTCCGGGTTCTGCAGGAGCATAAGTAGCAAAAACTTCTCTAATTGCACAAACATGGCGAGTGGCTCCTGAATCAAACTACCACAGTTTAGGATTTCCCACCAAGTTACATTCAGAAAGTATGGCATACAAGTTATCAACATCATCATGCTTTACTACTATGTTTGCTTGACCCCTTTTCTTGTCTTTCTTCGGAGCACGACACTCCGTAGATTTGTGTCCGTTTTTTCCACAGTTGTAGCAGTTTTCACTGAACCGCTTCTTGCTTGGGTTGTATTTCGGACCAGAAGCCTTCTTCCTCTTTTTGTTATCTTCAACAATATTTGCTCCCATTATTGTTGAATTTCCACGGCCTCTCCTTTCAGCAGCTTTATTGTCCTCTTCGATTCTCAACCGAATAATGAGATCTTCAAGGGACATTTCCTTTCGTTTGTGTTTCAAATAATTTTTGAAGTCCTTCCATAACAGAGGTAACTTCTCAATCATCGCTGCTACTTGGAATGCTTCATTGATGACAAGACCTTCAGCAAGTAGATCATGAATAATCACTTGCAATTCCTGGACTTGGATAATAACAAAATTGCTATCTACCATTTTGTGGTCCAAAAATTTTGCGGCAACGAATTTCTTTATCCCGGCATCTTCAGTTTTATATTTCTTTTCAAGCGCATTCCATAATTCTTTTGACGTCTCCACGCCGCTGTATACATTATACAGATTATCATCCAGTCCGCTAAGAATATAATTCTTGCATAAAAAATCAGAATACTTCCACGCTTCAATCACGATAAAGCGTTCATTCTCTGGAGTTTTATCTGGCAGATCAGGAACATCTTCCTTGATGAACTTCTGTAGACATAATGTAGTTAAGTAGAAGAACATCTTCTACTGCCAGCGCTTGAAATCAATCCCGGAAAATTTTTCGGGTTTTTCTGCCGGTGCTAACGCCGGTGTTCGGCTTGTCGATGCGTTGGCAGTCACCATCGGAACAGCTTAATTTTCGCTTTCAGTCGTCATTTTTTTTCTGTAAAAGATGACATAAACAAACGTTTTCAAACTGGAGTAAAAATCACGTAGATTTTAATCTCCAACAAAACGCCACGAAGGCTTTACTCTCCAAAACGGGAGTACACAAAACCACAAAGGTTTTAGTTTGCAGAATAATAAGAATAACACAAATACAAAAATAAAATTTAAATTCCTTAAGATTGTTAGTCCCGCCAATATTGCTGTATTTATAAATAATAATTCTGCAAAATATAAGTTATCGTAATGAAACAGTAATTAATTCGAGCCCACTGAATTCACAGTGTTTCCTTAAGGAATTTAATCCCCTCCTAATACCCAAGGTAATGGATTATTTCCTCCCAGGATAGAATGAATCACACACTGGTGTAGCGGTACTTCAAATCTCAGTGTTTCAGCGAACACAAAGTTCGGTAGCAAATCACACTTACAGTTGCTTTGTTTGAAATTAAAACAATGCAGAACGAAGGAGTAGAAACTCAGAAAATCGTATGGAAATGCTGAGAGGAAGGAGTGCAATGTATAGCCAAATCTGTTGAGCGATTTCAGTTTTGTGTATTGTATGTGTCTTTCTTCAACAGCTGCTGCATATATATAGCAGCCAGTGTTGAAGAAGAACAATCGTCTACCCTCCATGGTGGAGCAAGCACTTGTTTGTGGAGCAAGCACATTTATAGTGGAAAGAGCATTAGGCGGCTGCCTGGTGGTCAATACACAGATCGAAATCTGAAGCCGAAACCGAAGCCGAAGCCGAGCTGAGCGAGCGACGACGACGGCGCGAGGCTTGCTTTCTTCTTAACTCTTTAAGAGCTACAAGAAGAGCAATTATATATATACCCACCAAAAATCTTTTTCTCTTCCAATATGGGACAATGGGACAATGTCTCATTGTCAAGAGGGGGAAACTTAAAATTTTACTCAAAAAATTTTATTTTCCCTCTATTTCCCATTCACCCTCATTTTAATACTATTTCATCTTAAAAACAAAACCTCAACATTAACTTACCTCAACGTTCTATTGGTAATCCAGAGAAGGAAAAAAAAAAAATTCACATCGCGTTTGACATGTTCTACAATTTTTGCATTAATGTCATAAATACTAGCCTGGCCAATAAATCATACAAAATCCAGTAAATAAATCATACTCTAACTTTGGATTTATTTTATAAGCTAACACATATAGATCCTCAGATTTTTGGTTTTCCTAAATAAAAGAAGACTCTTGGACTGTGTCATTATATCATGAAGTCTTCGTTAATTTTTAAATTTCTCTAATGTCTCAAATTCTTAAACAACGCATTCAGGATTCATATTTATTCTCTCTTAATCTTTTTTTTTCTTTTGCTGAAGTTCTCTCCTAAATTTGATATAATAAAGTACATATGTGTAACAACTCGATCGGTCGTTTTGAGCTTTAGCGTCCCATTCGATGGTTTGAGATTTTGAATAGTTTCAAATGCTATATTATGACTTGCGTGTATGGTCGGTTTTAGTTTCGAGTGGTTCGGGAATTTGGAAGAATGACTATCGATTTGCAAGTTTTAAGTTGGAAGAATTGACTAAGGTTTGACTTTTGGGTAAACGGACTCGGAATCGAGTTTTTATAATTCTGATAGATTCATATGATGATTTTGGACTTGTACGTATGTTCGGATTCCATTTTGGAGGTTCCTAGAAGGATTCGACACAATTCCATTTTGGAGGTTCCTAGAGAAATTCTATTCGGTTTGAGCCTCGATTCTTTATTATGATGTTCCCGTGGGTGTTTTGAGGCTTAGGATAAGTTTGGATAATGTATTTTTATATGTTAGTATGATTGGATGGGATCCCGAGGGCCTCGGGTGTATTTTGGCTCATTGGTTGAGAAATTAGTTAAGTTAAGGATTTGGAGTTTGACCATGATCAATATCGGGTCAAGATGGTCTCTTTTCGGTGTTTTGAGTGCGCGAGCAGGTTCGTAGCGTGTTTTATAATTGAAATGCATATATGGTTAGTGTCCCGGATGTTCCGAATGAATTTTGGGTGCTAAAACGAAGATTCTTTTATTGCTGATTTTCTCGAGTAAAATAATTATAAAATTGTCATTTTTGTCTCTTAAATTTCTAGACTTCCTCTAAAACTTCAAAACTATCATATCTCCCTCATTTTAAGGCCAAATTGGGTGATTCAAAAGGCTATCTTGGGTGTAATCTCGTAAGGATTATGTTGGACTTATCAAATATGAGTTTCGGGGTCATCAAAAATTTGATTCGAGCTATAACAACTGCTGGACTTTTTTACTTATTTGGAATTTAGTCACTTTTTCTCACATGATTTTGGAGCTCGGATTTGGGCGATCTTAGAGAGGATTTTTACCACATGGATTGGGGTAATTGTTTTCTACTTGATTTTGATCATATTTCATAAATCTATCTTCGATTTTGGCATTTGCGTTATGAATTTTAAAGAGAACTTGGGGATTGTTGTCTACACTTTCCTTAAGTAAAATTTTGAGTTTTGAACATCGATTCAGAGTCGGAATTGAGTGAAATTAGTATGGTTGGACTCGTAATGAAATGAGTTATCAGATTTGTGAGTTTTTTCGGGTTCTGAGGTGCGGACCCGAGTTTAACTTTTTAGTTGACTTTGAGTAAATGTGTAAAGATTCGACCTTTATCATTTGGGTTTGCTTCCTACGCCATTATTTGATAATTTTAAGTTGCTTTTAGCTAGTTTCGTGCCGTTCAGAGGTCGATTTGAGCGGGATAGCACTTCTAATGTATCGATTTAGCTTATTTGAGGTAAGAATCTTTCCTAACTTTATTGGAGAAATTTTTACTACTAATTGATATTGTTTGCTACATGCGAGGTGATGCATATATGAGGTGACGAGCGTATATGCATGTGCCAGGGTTAATCATGCTCGGGGGTAGATTATACAATTATTTGTGCCTTGTTCGAATATGTGACATTCTTGCTTCATGTTTTACTTGACTTCTAGATTAATATGAATATGAAGTTAAATGCTAGAAACCATGATTTAGCTTATTAAAACTTGATTAAAATTTGACGAATTTTTGTGAAATTATTAATGTGCTAAATTCTGTCATCACTTTACTTAATCACAAATATATCACTACGACCGTTATTATTGAGATATTGGATTCTATAGTTGAGATCATTTTTTTTTAGATTGGTTGAGATACTTGAACAATGAGGTTTTTGAGGTTTGTTGAATTGTTATTGGCTTGAACGCTGTGCTTTATATTCATTTAGAATATTCGATTAATCACTCTCCTTGATGTTATTCATGCTTACTACCTTGCTTGTTATTGATATACATGTGCTTGGTGAGGAAGAGTATAAAGCACGAAGGGTGATGCCGTGCCATTGCATATACATTGCTAAGTGAGGAAGAGTGTAAAGCACGAAGGGTGATGCCGTGCCATATGAGTTAAGCATGAAGGGTGATATCGTGCCATTTCACTTATATCATCATGTGAGGAGAGAGCACGAAGGGTGATGTCGTGCCATTATTTTTATGCTATCATGTGTCCATGGAACGAAGGGTGTTTTCGTGTAGGCGAGGATGAGAGACATGCATTATACTGTGATATCTTTTCCTTGTGTATACATTCATGCCTTTATCTTGAGTTGTTACCATTGCACCTATGTTTTCTATCGACTTGTCGTTGTTGATCTGCCTTTGTCCTCTACATCAATTGTTGTCATATTATCCATGCCTTCTATCTGTTTAACTTGTAAATATCATGTTTTCCTTCTTGTTTGTCATATCTACATCTATGCCGTATCTCAATTGTTGCACTTTTCGTATAAGCCTTCTAGCATGTTAGTTATCCATGCCTTCTATTTGTTTAGGTTATAAAGATCATGCTTCCTTCATGTTTGTTATATCTACATCTAAGCCTTCTACCATATTAGTTAGTGAAATTTATGTTCTTCCATCTTAATTGCTATCATTACTTTTATGCCTCCCACCTAGTCTGTTACCGTTGTCCATATGTACGGCCTTATTCGTTATTGCTACCCGTGTAATTCCCACTTTTGACACTTATTAATAAATTTTCTGGCTCAAACATACATTTTGAGCCTAGAAATACTATATTGAATGTAAATCCTTGCTACAAAGATCTGAATGAACACAAGTTTACAAACCCCTCAAGCCTCAAAATCAAGATCCAGATTATAAACAAAAAACAACTTTAAAACGAGCATGTCTTAAAGTAATTTATTAGTAGATGTAAATAAGAACATGTCAAAATGTAAGACTTGTCTTGTTATAATTAATTCAACAGTCCCCAGAATAATAAAATCTTCATGCCTGGTTCACATCTTTAAGTTCGGGGATATATTGCATATCCTCGAATTCTTGTGCACACTCTGATGAGGCATTTTTGGCCAAGAAAAAGAGAGCATTGGCTTCACGTAAATTTCCAGCAATGCCATTGTTGTTAGTGAGAGTAACTCTTGATGATTCTTTTGTATGAACTTCATCTGGAATCTCACTGCAATCTTCCTTTGAACTCTTTGTCAAATAAGTTTCGCAGATTTCATTCTCGTGGTCTCCTTCTACCAGCAGATGATAATATCCAGTGGTGTTGGTTTCGCTAGCGATTGTGATGGTGACTTCTTCAGTTTCAGGATGTCGGCATTGCAACCGCACACCCGCGCCTGCATGTATATATATAGGCACGCATCCTAATATGTTAGCGCACGTCTGAAGGCTAGAAACTTGTTAAATCAATTGGTATTTATTTGGCCAATTTACTCTTGTGGGGGAGGGGAAGAATGTACGTTGAAATTATTTTGATCTTAAATCAGAGAGACGAGACTAACTTCTGCACCTTGTTCAATTGAATTTACACCTTTCGTCTCGTTTAATTAATTCTCACTTGTTGTAATGATGATTTTAAGAAAAGCAATAATTTAAATGTTGGGCTCAATTAGCCAAAAAACAATACTCTCAATATGATGTGATATTTTTGGGTCAAGCCCGTATGGTTTTCTCCAAAAGGCCTTACACTATTATGAGATTCATACACCTTCTATGTATGTTCTCAATCTTTTCAGCTACCAATGTGGGACTTTGTCGCACATCGGTTCCACCTGCATCATCAAAGTATTTATGGCAACCGAACGCCGCACCTAGCTTCTTTTGGTGTGCTATACTCATCTCGCCTATCCTGAACTCTTATACCAGTTTGTTGGACTTCATATATCAACCCAATAATACTCTTAACATTGTGCGATATTATCCGTTTTGGACCAAACTCATACGGTTTTCTCCAAAAGGACTCGTACCATTATGAGATCCTTACACCTTATATATATGCTCTCAATCTTTTTAGCTACGAATATGAAACTTTGTTCTCACATCCAA